>NC_135237.1:115859214-116494214 GCF_051348905.1 Ranitomeya variabilis | reverse complement strand
CACAGGCAGCTAGGGAATTCACGTTTTTACCGTAGACTACCATCTGACCCTACTGGGATATATTCCACCAAATTGAGGGCTCTACTTGATAAAACCTTTGGACTAGGGATCATCAACATGCACGAGCGGGATTTTATCTGGGTCGACCAACCGATCACGCCCACTTTCTACATGCTACCCAAGGTACACAAAAGTATTATCAAGCCCCCCGGCCGCCCCATAGTCTCAAGCATAGGTAGCCTGTGTGAAAGGGCGTGTTCTTACATTGATTTTTTCTTACAGCCCCTCGTGATCACACTTCCTTCATATATAAGAGACTCTTCACATTTCATCACTGCCTACAAAGGGGTTACGCTCGCTCCGGGTGACCACATGGTCACATGCGATGTTGAGTCATTATACTCTAATATCAACCATGACGACGGCATGCAGGCGGCCTTATTCTTCCTTGACCAACAGGTAAATTCGGATAGATTGCACGACTCCTTCATTATTGATTTGCTTGATTTTGTTTTGAGGCACAATTTTTTCTTGTTTGACCGGGTTTTTTATTTGCAGACCTCTGGTGTGGCCATGGGGGCGCGTTGTGCCCCCTCTTTTGCAAATCTTTTTTTGGGGTGGTGGGAGTCTACCATTGTTTTCGTTTCTGATTTTTTCAAGACCAGGGTACGACATTGGTCGCGCTTTATTGATGATATTTTTTTCATTTGGTCTGGTTCATTGGAGGAGCTTCCCCTGTTCATGGATGCCCTCAATGACAACCCCTTTAACATCTTTTTGACCCATTATGTTTCTTCTGTTTCAGTCACTTTTTTGGACCTGGAGGTCAGGTGTCAGGATGGCGCACTTTTTACGTGCCTATATCGGAAGCCTACAGCTGTCACCGGATTTCTTGATTATCAGAGTTTCCATCCCAAACATACGAGGGATGGCGTCCCGACGGGTCAATTCCTCAGGGCTAGGTGCAACTGCTCTCAGGACTCCGACTTCAGGAGAGAAGCTTGGGATCTTTCGGCCAGGTTTAAAACCAGGAATTATCCTAGAAAGTGCATCTCTCAGGCTTATCAGAGGGCTAGTCGGCACACGCAGGATTCTTTACTGGTAACCAACAGGAGGAGGCCTGACAACTATGTGCGGTTCATTACGGGCTATCATACCCAGTGGACTAAGGTAAGCCAAATCTTGAATAATCATTGGAGGATTTTGGCTACTGACACACAGACCTCTCAGATCATCAGTACCCGGCCACTGATCACGGCCAGAAGGGCGCCGAACTTTAGAGATATACTCACTCAGAGTCACTACAGGAGGCCCACACATAGGCTTGACCGTGGAATATCTCTGAAAGGCTCCTTTCCATGTGGGGACTGTAGCATATGTCCATACATGCACCCAGTCCGTGATATGTTTTGTAACCCTGTGGACCAACTGCAGCACAAACTCAAGGCCTACATAAATTGTAAAACCTCTTATGTAGTCTATGCATTGATTTGTCCATGTCCTTGTATTTACGTAGGCCAGACTTCGCAAGAGTTGCGGCGAAGGATACAAAGCCACCTTTCCACCATCAATACGGCGGCTGTGGACAATCGGAAGGGCAAGACACTGAGTACTGTGGCTGCACATTTTTTACTCCATCATGGTGGTAGCTGTGCCAATACCAGGATTGTTGGCTTGGAGCGTGTCAGGAGTTCGGGCAGAGGTGGCTCTTTACACAAGAGACTTTTACAAGTTGAATCTCGTTGGATCTACGTACTTCACTCCATTGCGCCACATGGAATTAATGAGGACTTACATTTCACGGGCTTCTTGGGCTGAACCGGTTATCTGCTGCTCTGGTTTCTCTTTGTACTCGGTTGGACAAGCCATTGAGACAGGACTTTAAATTTCAAAGTTGTTTACACTGCGTATGTGACGGACTTCATCTGCCGGACTTATATGGGATGTATGCCGCACATTGGGACTTGGATTGGTTGGGACCCTTATGGTCATTTAGTTTTATTTGCTTCTACATATATATACATATTAAATATGGCGGTCAGTCCCTTGATTGTCCGCCTGTGTATACCATGGTGTATTGTGATCTAGATGCATCATTGTTTGTGTATGGGCATATATGCATGTATGTGTATGCGTATGTATATATGTGCATATATATATATGTATGTGTGCTTCAATACATAGTTTTGTTTCATCCACTTACATGTTTTCCTTACAGGTATCAGTGCTATTCAGTTTTGTTTGGCTGGTAGGCACGCATATCAAGCATGGCGGTCAGTCTTTCGCCTGTCCGCCTGCATGCTGGCCTGTTCAGTTTGTTACAAGTCTTCCTGCCATGACATGTAGGCTAATGGCTCATTTATACTATAGTCTGTCCATATTTTGCCTTACAGCTGTTTTTTCTTTTAAAAGAATTTTTCTTTTTCTCAGGCATGTGCCCAAATGTGTATGCCTCCTTGGACGATTTTAGGTGCACAGGTTAATGTTCCTAGCCATACATCTTATTTCTCTTTATTTCTGTTCTTATTTGTCCCTGGGGCGTTTCTTTACCCCTCATGTCCCTTATCCCTGCGGTATCTCCTTTCTGCTCCTATGCGCATCGCCGGTTTATTTACCGGCGTGTGCGCATTGGAACACTGTGGGCAGAGACGTCTGCCCACTTCCAGCGTCTCTTTCCATCTGCGCATGCGCCAATAGCCCTGTGCTTCTTTAGTTTCATTTTCACCTGCTGTCCTCCGTACTTGCTCATTATAGCACCATGAATATAAGGATGTTCCTTTTGGTGGTGAGTACTTCCCCTGACGAAGCGGCCCTTGCAGCCGCGATACGCGTTGGGACCCCCCGCCTGACGGTCCTGTTCTCGGTTTGGCTGCCTGGCTACTATCCTTATTATAGGTGATTTTAGGGCAGTCTTCCTTCACACTGTTGTTTCCCAGCGGCTGGTTTATATAGGAGCTTTTGGCTCCTATCATTTTTTAGGCATAGGCAGCGTGTGGTACATGGCATTGCCACATATTTCAGTGGCTATTTATTATTAATATTTATCTTGTACCTTGTGGGTTTAATGCAGTGTCTTGTTACAACGCACATGGCCTTCCAGTGTGCTGTGTACGTTTTTATGTATTTACATGTTTCATGCAGTTATTATCCTTGAACAGGCCTGATGGGGGGGTTGTTTTTGTCATTGTTCTTAATTGTTTTTTTTAACATTGTTTCTCACCATTAAAGTTGTTCCTTTTTGATACTGACTTTGGGTGGTGTGCATTAAATTTCTGAGTGGCTTCTTTTTCTCTGTTTTGGTATATCATGTTCAGCCACTTATTTTTGCACCCCCACTATTCACTGTGATAGTGTATATATATAGTAGTGCGCCAGCCGTGTTGGACATTTACAGTCATCTAAGGTCCTTCACGCGCTTATTCTTAGGAGGGAAGGCTGCCGGAAAGAAGCAGGGCGCGTCCGAGGGTGAGTATATCAATATTTTTTATTTTGATTATTTATTTTACACTTAAATATGGATTCCGATACCGATTCCTGATATCGCAAACATATCGGAACTCGGTATCGGAATTCCAATACCAGATTCAGAAGATCGCTCACCTCATGGCTGACCCCACACAGGGGTCGGGTTTCATGAAACCCGACTTTGCCAAAAATCGGCGACTTCTGAAAATGGCCGACCCGTTTCGCTCAACCCTATCCATAGCCCTAATCACAACCCTAACCCCACACACCCCTTACCACAACCCTAAACCTAATCCCAACCCTAACCCTAATCCCAACCCTAACCCCAACACTAACCACAACTTTAACCCCAACACACCCCTAACCCTAACCACAAGTCTATTCTTAACCCTATTTCCAACCGTAGCCCTAATTCCAACCCTAACTCTAATTCCAACCCTAAGGCTATGTGCCCACATTGCGGATTCGTGTGAGATTATTCCGCACCATTTTTGAAAAATCTGCAGGTAAAAGGCACTGCGTTTTAACTGCGGATTTACCGCAGATTTCCAGTGTTTTTTATGCAGATTTCACCCGTGAATTCCTATTGAGGAACAGGTGTAAAACGCTGCGAAATCCGCACAAAGAATTGACATGCTGCGGAAAATACAACACATCATTTCCGTGCGGTATTTTCCGCACCATGGGCACAGCGGATTTGGTTTTCCATAGGTTTACATGGTACTGTAAACCTGATGGAACACTGCTATGAATCCGCAGCGGCCAATCCGCTGCGGATCCGCAGCCAAATCCGCACCGTGTGCACATAGCCTAATTCTAACACTAACCCTAGTTCTAACCCTACCCCTAACCCTACCCCTAACCCTACCCCTACCCCTAACCCTAACCCTACCCCTAACCCTAGTTCTAACCTTAGTTCTAACCCTAGTGGAAAAAAAAATATTTTCTTTATTTTATTATTATCCCTACCTATGGGGGTGATAAAGGGGGGGTTTCATTTACTATTTTTTTTATTTTGATCACTGTGATAGGTTTTATCACAGTGATCAAAATGTAGCTGGAACGAATCTGCCGGCTGGCAGATTCGGCGGGCACACTGCGCATGCGCCCACCATTTTGGAAGATGGCGGCGCCCATGGAGGAGACAGACGGACACCGGGAGGCTCGGTAAGTATGAGGGGGGGATCGGAGCACGGGGGGTGATCGGAGCACGGGGGGTGGGATCGGAGCACGGGGGAGTGGACATGAGGACGGGGGAGCGGACAGGACAACGGAGGGGAGCGGAGCACAGGATGGAGGACTGGGGAGGAGATTGGTGGCGGTGGGGGGGACAGATCAGGGTTTCCAGCCATGGCCGATGATATTACAGCATCGGCCATGGCTGGATTGTAATATTTCACCAGTTTTCATAGTGAAATATTACAAATCGCTCTGATTGGCTGTTTTACTTTCAACAGCCAATCAGAGCGATCGTAGTCACGGGGGGGTGAAGCCACCCCCCCTGGGCTGAAGTACCACTCCCCCTTTCCCTGCAGATCTGGTGAAATTGGAGTTATCCCTTTCACCCGATCTGCAGGGACACGATCATTCCATGACGCCACATAGGCGTAATGGGTCAGATTGGCACCGACTTTCATGACACCTACGTGGCGTCATGGGTCGGGAAGGGGTTAATGACCGGGCCAATTTTTACAATTCTGACCACTGTCCCTTTATGGGGTTATAACCCTGGAACGCTTCAACGGATCCTGATGATTTTGACACTGTTTTCTAGTGACATATTGTACTTCATGATAGTTGTAAAACTTCTTTGATATTACCTGCGTTTTGTGGAAAAAATGGAAATTTGGCGAAAATTTTGAAAATTTCGCAATTTTCCAACTTTGAATTTTTATGCCCTTAAATCACAGAGATATCTCACAAAAAATACTTAATAAGTAACATTTCACAGATGTCTACTTTACATCAGCACAATTTTGGAACCCAAATTTTTTTTGTTAGGGAGTTATAAGGGTTAAAATTGACCATAAATTTCTCATTTTTACAACTCCATTTTTTTTAGGGATTACATCACATTTGAAGTCACTTTGAGGGGTCTATATGATAGAAAATACCCAAGTGTGACACCATTCTAAAAACTGCACCTCTCAAGGTGCTCAAAAACACATTCAAGAAGATTATTAACCCTTCAGGTGTTTCACAGGAATTTTTGGAATGTTTACAAAAAATAAACATTTAATTTTTTCACAAAACATTTATTTCAGCTCCAATTTGTTTTATTTTACCAAGGGTAACAGGAGAAATTGGACCTCAAAAGTTGTTGTGCAATTTGTCCTGAGTATGCTTATACCACATATGTGGGGGTAATCCACTCTTTGGGCGCACAGCAGAGCTCGGAAGGGAAGGAGCGCCATTTGACTTTTCAATGCAAAATTTACTGGAATTCAGATAGGACGCCTCAAGTTGACACCATTTTGGAAAGTAGACCCCCTAAGGAACTTATCTAGATGTGTGGTGAGACTTTGACCCACCAAGTGCTTCACAGAAGTTTATAATGCAGAACCAAAAAAATAAAAAATCATATTTTTTCACAAAAATGATCTTTTCGCCCCCAATTTTTTATTTTCCCAAGGGTAACAGAAGAACTTGGACATCAAAAGTTGTTGGGCACATTGTCTTAAGTACGCTGATACCCCATATGTAGGGGTAAACCACTGTTTGGGCGCACAGCAGAGCTTGGAAGGGAAGGAGCGCTATTTAAATTTTCAATGCAAAATTTACTGGAATTGACGAAGGAGTTTTCCGAAACGCGCGTCGGGGTGCGCAGAGACGGGACCCAGCTTACCCCTCAGGTATAGGACATATACTTTACTGTGCCATTATATTTTGTGCTCATCTGAAGTTGGATCGCCCCCAGGCGCAGGGCAGTGGGGTACTCGGTACCGGGTCCCTCGGTTTCGGTTCTGGGGATGTCACGGTGGCCCGACCCGGTCCGTGACCCTGCTAAGGGGCGCCCAATTAAAGGGTGATGTTTGTCAAGTGTTTGTGACGCCATCTGTGGTATTTGGTCAGGGTGACCGACGCTGCTAGGGGGGTCCGCTGGGGTGATGGAATGGCAGCTAGATGGTATACCTTCCCACAGGTGAAGTATGTCCACAGGGCTTCCCTTGATGAGTAGGTGGTAATGGTGGATGTTGTAAGGTGCGATGAATAACGAGGACACAAAGGTTGCAGTCTCTTTACCTTTTACTGAAGACTTCAGCGTCCACAGTCCAGAGTACCGTTCTCAGGGCTGGCTGAGTCCGGCCGGTCCGAAGGCACATCCAGAGTTCCCATTGCAGGTGGAAATCAGTAGCCTTCCTACTAGCACCTGTGTGTTGTAGTACCCCCCTGCTGAGCACCACGGGATAGTCCTCACAACTGTTGTGTATATTTCTGATGTTCTTTCTCTCTGTCCCCCAGATGGTATGGATAGGACGACCCGTATGACGGGGTAGGCCTGGAGCTATTTTATAGGGACCCTAGAGACGCCCCTCTCCCACAATTTGCCTCCGTTGTCTTCATTAGGTTAAAGGTTGGGCAGCCAACTTGGAATTAACTGTCCTGCCGTTGTTTGAAGTAATGCGTAGAGCCTATTACTCCCTCGGTGTTCCGACCACCGGCTACGCGCCTCAGAAGGATGTTGCCGATCTTAAGGCAGGACACCTCCTGGTATTATCTCCTTGTGCTGTGATCTCGTTTCTCACTTCTCCAAAATATACTTCGCTTCTTGTCCTTTCTTAAGATGCTGCCGCAATGAGGTGCAGGCGCAGCTCCATAACATTCTATCTCTTGCTATGTCTCTGTCAGGATCCCACCCCTGACAGGGACCTCTGTCTACAGCTCAGATGTTCCTATGTTCCTCCTTCTCCCCCTGTCTGCCTGACAGGTCTTCTCTGGGTCGAACCCAGGTAGCTTTCTGACTAACTTCCTATCCAACCCACAGTTTTACCCGAGTGTGAGGAGTGGCATAATAGATAGAACCTTTTGCTCCCCCTGGTGGCCGGAGTGTGAAGTGTAGTGTGTGACTGTGATACCTGGTCAGGTGAACTCCTTTAGTACCATCAGACGTACCATCACTCCCCCTGGTGGAAGAGCGACAATACTGCAACGACCAGGACTCTGGGGCGCTGCACTCTTATTGTGGATCGTTGGAGATTTTGCACACTATTTGGCTCTAAATGTGCGGCTTTTTGCACTTTTTGCACTTCAGTGTTTATCCCAGGTATAGGAGATATATATCTCACTATGATATATTCTGTATGTAGATCTATGCATATTTTGCACATTGGTTTGCCCTAAATGTGTGGCCTTTTGCACTTTTGCACTTTAGTGTTTATCCCAGGTATAGGATGTATATCTCACCATGATATAATTTTTGTATGTATTTGTTAGTACTATATATCTAAGCGTATTTTGCACATTGATTTGCCTTTATTGTGTGACTTTTTGCACACATGCACTTTATTTATCTTATGATTAATTGATGATTGATTCTTTTATATATGTATCAGTCATATTACACTTTGTGTAAAGTCGTATGCACTTTTTCTCTCTTTATTGTGGTTTAATCACTTTTTATTTTGTGCTTTTTTACAATATATGCATGGTTGAGTAATATATAATCATCCTTATACTGAGTCCTTTTCCAGGGTAGCTAGAAATATATAAATATATTACATTAATTAGTCCTGTCTTGCGCACGTTCTTATTTTATTTTTTATTTTTATTGTAACCATCTGCCACCTTGTGATAAATAAAGGCATATTTTAATCTGAAATTAGCCTATATACTTCTTGGTAGTCTCATGTTCGGTATTACTTTGGCTTAGTTGGAATTGAGATAGGATGCTATGTCGCTTTTTTAGGGCCCCTATTGTGCCTAAACATTGAAACCCCCACAAGTGACAACATTTTGGAAAGTAGACCCCCTAAGGAACTTATCTAGATGTGTGATAAGCACTTTGACCCACCAAGTGCTTCACAGAAGTTTATAACGCAGAGCTGTGAAAAAAAAAAAATCTTTTTTAGACCCCCAAGGAACTTATCTAGATGTGTCGTGAGAACTTTGAACCGCCAAATGTTTCACTACAGTTAATAACGCAGAGCCGTGAAAATAAAAAAAACTTTTTTTCCCACAAAAATTATATAATTGGACCCCAAAAGTTGTTGTCCAATGTGTCCTGAGTACGCTGATACCCCATATGTTGAGGTAAACCCCTGTTTGGGCACACAGGAGAGCTCGGAAGGGAAGGAGCACTGTTTATCTTTTTCAACGCAGAATTGGCTGGAATTGAGATCGGACGCCATGTCGCGTTTGGAGAGCCCCTCATGTGCCTGAACAGTGGAAACCCACCAATTCTAACTGAAACCCTAATCCAAACACACCCCTAACCCTAATCCCAACCACACCCCTAACCCCAACTCCAACACACCCCTAACCCAAATCCCAATGGTAACCCTAACCACACCCCTAACCCTGACACACCCCTAACCCTAATCCCAACCCAAATCCCAACTGTAAATGTAATCCAAACCCTAACCCTAACTTTAGGGCCAATCCTAACCCTAACATTAGCCCCAACTGTAACCCTAACTTTAGCCCCAACCCTATCCCTAACTTTAGCCCCAACCATAACTGTAGCCCTAACCCTAGCCCTAACTCTAGCCCCAACCATAACTGTAGCCCTAACCCTAGCCCTAACCCTAGCCCCAACCCTAACCCTAGCCCCAACCCTAACTTTAGCGCCAACCCTAACCCTAGCCCTAACCCTAGCCTTAACCCTAATGGGAAAATGGAAATAAATACATTTTTAAAATTGTATTATTTTTCCCTAACTAAGGGGGTGATGAAGGGGGTTTGATTTACTTTTATAGCCGGTTTTTAGCGGATTTTTATGATTGGCAGCTGTCACACACTAAAAGATGCTTTTTATTGCAAAAAATAGTTTTTGCATCTCCACATTTTGAGAGCTATAATTTTTCTATATTATGGTCCACAGAGTCACGTGAGGTCTTGTTTTTGTGGGATGAGTTGACGTTTTTATTGAAACCATTTTCGGGCACGTGACATTTTTTGATCGCTTTTTATTCCGGTTTTTGTGAGGCAGAATGACCAAAAACCAGCTATTCATGAATTTCTTTTGGGGGTGCGTTTATACCGTTCCGCGTTTTGGTAAAATTGATAAAGCAGTTTTATTCTTCTGGTCAGTACGATTACAGAGATACCTCATTAATATCATTTTTTATGCTTTGGCGCTTTTATACGATAAAAACTATTTTATATAACAAATAATTATTTTTGCATCGCTTTATTCTGAGGACTATAACTTTTTTATTTTTGCGCTGATGATGCTGTGTGGTAGCTCGGTTTTTGCGGGAGAAGATGACGTTTTCAGCGGTAGCATGGATATTTATATCCTTTTTTTGATCGCGTGTTATTCCACTTTTTGTTCGGCGGTATGATAATAAAGCGTTGTTTTTTTGCCTCGTTTTTTTGTGACGGTGTTCACTGAAGGGGTTAACTAGTGGTACAGCTTTATAGGTTAGGTCGTTACGGAAGCGGTGATACTAAACATGTGTACTTTTATTATTTTTTTTTAAATTTAGGCTAGTTTCACACTAGCGTTTGCATGAGCTGCGGAGGGCTGCGGACTTCCTCCGTGAAGCCCCGCCCTCGGCCACACCTCCGCCTCTAGCTCCGCCTACTTCTGCATGCGGCCGGCATGCGGCCGGCGTACCTACATTTAACATTAGGTACGCAGGTTGTGCGGCAGTATGCAGATGCTTCCGCATGCGTCATTTGGATGATGCGGCCAAAAAAGAAATTGCTACAAGCTGTGTCCTACGCTGGTCGCCGCATCGTCAAAACGACGCATGCGGAAGCATCCGCATACAGCGGCACGACCTGCGTACCTAATGTTAAAGATAGGTACGCAGGCCGCATGCCGGCTGCATGCTGAAGTAGGCGGAGCTAGAGGTGGAGGTGTGGCCGAGGGCGGGGCTTCATGGAGGAAGTCTGCAGCCCTCCGCAGCTCATGCAAACGCTAATGTGAAACCGGCCTTAGATAAAGAAATGCATTTATGGGAACAATATTTTTTTTTCTTTATTTAGGTTTTTTTTTTTTACACATCTGAATATTTTTTTTTACACTATAACATTTCCCCAGGGGGGACATCATGTTATAGGGTCAGATTGCTGATCTGACACTTTGCAGAGCACTGTGTCAGATCAGCGATCTGACTGGCAGGGCTGCAGGCTTGCCAGCACTTGCTCTGAGCAGGCGCTAGTAAGCCACCTCCCTGCAGGACCCGGAAGCAGCCCCATGGCCATTTTGGATGCGGGGCCTGCAGGGAGAAGGAGGTAGGAGAAGCACACAGGGAGCCCCCTCCCTGCGCGATGCTTTCCTATACTGCTGGAACACTGCAATCATCTTTGATCGCAGTGTGTCGGGGGTTAATGAGCCAGGGGCGATAGTCAGACAGAATGGGCCCAACTGCACCCCGAAAAATTGCAAAAAACACATATAAAAATATGTGAGGTATTAGTTTATATTTTGGCCAAAATACGCAAACTCGTAACCCACGTCACGGGTCCCCACGCTTGCGAGTCCTACTCTAACCAATACTAGCACAAAAAGGGGATTCAGAGATCCTCCAAAAATTCAGAAAAACAGCAAAAAAGGCAGAGATGCTTACCTGCCTAGGCCCCCAAACAAATGCACTATCAGGATGCATTGGACCCATGTGGTTAAGATGGCGGCAACACAGGGGAAGAAATATCGATGAGGCAGCCACTCACAGCCTACCAAATTAATGGAGGGGGTGGCTGCCCTGATTAATGCCCTGATTATTTTATAAAATAAAAGATGGGACACCTGTTCATAAGCCAATCAGATTATAGCCTACTGTTTTGGTATCCTCCCATGAGGAAATATGTTATTATTAGTACTGCTTAATAAAATTAGGGTTTTGTGTTAAACAATGCCCTATCAACTCAATGCCCTACAAATGTGTTAAGTAAACAATGCCCTACCAATTCAGCTTCCCCTGCTGCTTTTACATTTGGAATTGTGGATTTTTTCATCAACTCATGTAACCTTAAGGTACCGTCACACTAAGCAACGTCGCCAGCGATCTGTGACGTTGCAGCGTCCTAGGGAGCGAGATCGCTGTATTTGACACGCAGCAGCGATCAGAATCCCGCTGTGAAATTGCTGGTCGCTGCTAGAAGGTCTGCACATTATTTGGTCGCTAGGTCGCCGTGTATCGCCGTGTTTGACGGCAAAAGCAACCATACCAGCGATATTTTACACTGGTAACCAGGGTAAACATCGGGTTACTAAGCGCAGGGCCGCGCTTAGTAACCCGATGTTTACCCTGGTTACCAGCGTAAAATGTAAAAAAAAACAAACAGTACATACTCACATGCTTCCCCCGGCGTCCGCTTCCCACACTGACTGAGCGCCGCAAATTGAAAGTGAAACCACAGCACAGCGGTAACGTCACCGCTGTGCCCTGCTACTGCTGGCGCTCAGTCATTACAGGAAGCGGACGCCGGGGGACGCATGTAAGTATGTACTTACATTTTACGCTGGTAACCAGGGTAAACATCGGGTTACTAAGCGCGGCCCTGCGCTTAGCAACCCGATGTTTACCCTGGTTACCCGGGGACCTCGGCATCGTTGGTCGCTGGAGAGCGGTCTGTGTGACAGCTCTCCAGCGACCACACAGCGACGCTGCAGCGATCGGCATTGCTGTCGCTATCGCTGCAGCGTCGCTTAGTGTGACGGTACCCTTAGTTCAAGGATGTGCTTTATACAGTACATGAATCCAGCTTTATTGTTTAGTCACTATTTTTTCAGACATAAAAAGCTTTTCTCCAAAATAATTTGATCAAATTGCCAATTTCGCCAAAAATATTTAATTGCTTCACATATGTGTGAACATAGCCTTACTATGGTCAGCTGCTCTGTTTTGTATGCAGTTGTTTTTACAAGTATTTATCTTGTGCTGAGTGAGATTTATGAAAATTACTGCAGCGGAAGAATGAAAGATTTGAAAGCAAGGTGTGCGTCATGTGCACGATTTGCAGATACAAAATTTGTGGCCTTACACCAATTAATATTTATCTGCAGCTGACTACAGAGTGATTGGGATTTCTTTGTAACCATAACTGTACTTTATTGTACAGAATAGATTCTTTCGTTCAATAAATTATATATCAGTGTTATTAGGTGCATCAATGCAAAGAAAGAAAAAGTCGGAAGCTTAAAATCAATACAATTTACATGTATTTAAGCTAGGAAATAGATAAATTATTCAAGAATTCCAAAAATCCTTAGAGAATAGTACTTTAGAAGTTTTACTTATTTTCTAACAAAAAAACCAAGGAATTATTTTATGAGTGAACACAATAGACAATAATTAATGTGTGAGATAGTGCTCACTAACGGGTAGGAGAATACTCGCTTAGCAACGAGATTCAAGGTACACAGGAACACTTTTTAACACAAACAGTCTATGCGGCTTATTAAAGAGTCCTAAATAGTGTTGAGCATTCCGATACCGCAAGTATCGGGTATCGGACGATATTTGCGGTATCGGAATTCCGATACCGAGTTCCGATATTTTTGCGATATCGGGATCGGAATGCATATTCATGTGTAAAATAAAGAATAAAAATAAAAAATAGGGATATACTCACCCTCTGATACGCCCTGGTTGTAACCGCTGCAACCGGCAGCCTCCGTTCCTATGAATGAGCGAGTGAAGGACCTGCGATGACGTCGCGGTCTTGTGATTGGTCGCGTGAGCGGTCACATGAGCGGTCACGCGACCAATCACAAGCCGCCACGTCATCAAAGGTCCTTCACTCGCTCATTCTTAGGAACGGAGGCTGCCAGTTAACACCGCTAGGTCCAGGGTCCGCCAGAGGGGTGAGTATATCCATATTTTATATTTTTATTCTTTATTTTTTACATGAATATGGATCCCAGGGCCTGAAGGAGAGTTTCCTCTCCTTCAGACCCTGGGAACCATCCAGGATAGCTTCAGATACTTGGGTCCCATTGACGTGTATTGGTATCGGGTATCGGTATCGGCGATATCCGATATTTTTCGGATATCGGCCGATACTATCCGATACTTTCAAGTATCGGAAGGTATCGCTCAACACTAGTCCTAAACCATACCACGAACAATCCATTACACACTGTATCAGGACATGACATTAAGTTGTGCTCACTAAACATGCTGGACCTCAGTCCATCCAGTTACCATGGGTGACTGCACAGTTCATAACACTTCTTAATACTTGGCTTTAATATAGAGTCTCTAAATATGCCAGACTTCTCTGTCCAGTTTCCGCAGGAGACCACACACCGAACAGTTCATTATATCCACTGGAGAAGCTGCCTAATGGGGATCACCAACTTGCCTGACGGACATGCACCAGTCAGTTCCAGACCCACTGAAGGACAGTAGCTTCTCCCACATAGTAGCCATCACTGGCTCTGCAGATCCATGGCCTCATCTTGTGCTCTTCAGGGATCCGGTCCACACACAGGACCTTCCAACACAGAGGCCACTCAGGATCATGGCCTCACCTCACGCTCTTCAGGGATCCGGTCCACACACATGACCTCCCAACACCTAGGACACTCAGGATCACGGCCACACCAGGTGCTCTTCAGGGATCCAATCCTCACACTGGACCTCCCAACACCGAGGTTGTTCCTCTCACAGGCCCTTCCAGCCAAGAACCATTCAGGTCCATACACAGGGACCATGTGACCCACACCCTGGTCACATTATCAAGCTGTAGCCACTCCCATAGATGGGTGGTGTGTGTGGCTAGTTTGAAACTCTCAAACTAGCCCTGCTACTGTAATGAGGCAGAAGGAGATTTAATGTGATGCGGGGCTGGGTGAGATTTTTTGTAATGGGGATGATTTGAAGACACTAATTTGGGAAGAAAGGAAGGGACAGGTGCAGACACAATATAGGGAGCGGGAGAAATTTAAGACACAATATGAGGAGGAAGGTATAAGATGGGGGCATGCATGGGGGGATGGGTGCAGACACAGCATTGTGAGTGGTGGCATGGGTGCAGACACAGTATGAGGAGTGAGGGAAAATGTATGAGGATACAGTATGGGGAGCGAGAGTGATGTGATGGGTGTGGACACAGTATAGGTGTCACGGGGTTACCACGACAGTGTGGAGCCAGAAGACCACAGCATCTGATCGCTCCTGCATCGGTGCTGAGAAGAAACACGTCACCTTCATATCAATTGTGTCTATTCCATCTATCAGAACAGGGACAAATCTCTGTTCTTGCAGCTAAGCTCAGTTAGCTACTCCTTTCCCTTTAATAAGCTGAGCTCTGTTGCAAATCCTGGTAAGAGCTAGCATTTGCTGTATGGCTAATGGAGGGAGAAGTGTTCATATGAGATGGAGAAGTTGGAGGAGTTACCTGTGTCTGTTGTTTGGTTTGTATATGTGGTAATTCCCTATCCTTGTCTATTTTGGTTTTTCCCCTACCTCCACACCCCGGTGCATTCCTCTGTTTTATGTGAGTGAATATTTTGTATGTCTGGAGTTTTCTGTTAACCCTTGTTTGTGTTGCTTTGTTTGTCGGGTTGGTGTACTGCGGTGCACAGTAACGCTGACTCAGGAGATAAGGCAAGGGTGGAAGCCCCGGCAACTTCACCTTCAGAAGTGTCCTCGGTAGTGTTGAGCATTCCGATACCGCAAGTATCGGGTATCGGCCGATACTTGCGGTATCGGAATTCCGATACCGGGATTCCGATACTTGCCGCGTATCGGATACCGGAATCGGAAGTTCTAAGATTCAAAAAGCAGAAATTCAGCCAATGAGATTGATTCCAAGTGTGGGCACATCCTGTTTAGCATGGAGGGCATGAAACTACTGGCAAGGCTGTGATTGGCTGGTGTAATGATGTCATGATGCAGTTTAAAAGTCGCTGGCGCCATTTTGCGATCACTCTGCTGTGAATTCAGTTAGTGACAGGACGCTGTTTGCTGACTGAGGGACAGTTTAGAGATAGCGATTTGCTTCTTTGTGCTTTCCAAAGGCTAATTTAGCAACCGCTGTGTTCACCTACTATTCACCTTGCTTTTGCCTTGTAGCGCTGTTTTCACAGCGATCTGCAGGGTCTGTGTGTGTGTGTGTGTGAGTGCAGCCCAGTCTCCAGTCTGAGTGCAGCCACATAGGCCATCCATAGTTGGTTGTATTCAGTTCAGGGAGGGTGGTTCATTGCCTCATACTGTTCCTTTTTTTTTTTTTTTCCCAAGTAGTGTAGTCTGCTGCTAATTTATTCAAAAAAATCCTATTAGTGTCTTTCCACCCGTCTCCAGCTAATTTGTGGAAAAACACTACATAGGATAAAGTAGAGGAGGGTTTTTGGGCCTTGCAGCGCCGTTTACGGCCGTCTGCACGGTCTCCGTGTGACTGCAGCTCGCCCTGTAATCTGTGAGCAGCTGTAGCCTGGTTGTCTCCAGCTCAGGGTTTTTCACTGCGTCATACCGCCAAATCAATTTTCTTTTTTTTCAAAGTAGTGTAGTCTGCTGCTAATTAATTTTAAAAAATCCTATTAGTGTCTTTCCACCCGTCTCCAGCTAATTTGTGGAAAAACACTACATAGGATAAAGTAGAGGAGGGTTTTTGGGCCTTGCAGCGCCGTTTACGGCTGTCTGCACGGTCTCCGTGTGACTGCAGCTCGCCCTGTAATCTGTGAGCAGCTGTAGCCTGGTTGTCTCCAGCTCAGGGTTTTTCACTGCGTCATACCGCCAAATCAATTTTCTTTTTTTTCAAAGTAGTGTAGTCTGCTGCTAATTAATTTAAAAAAATCCTATTAGTGTCTTTCCACCCGTCTCCAGCTAATTTGTGGAAAAACACTACATAGGATAAAGTAGAGGAGGGTTTTTGGGCCTTGTAGCGCCGTTTACGTCTGTCTGCACGGTCTCCGTGTGACTGCAGCTCTATCTGTTGTCAGTTCAGCCCCCAAAAAATAAATAAATAATAAAGTTCACCAAACACACCAGTTACACCACTTTACATTTCTGTAGGCCACATTAGCTCATATTAAAGTCTAGTCCACACTTTAGATAATTAGTGCTTCTTATACCTGTTAGGAGGAGTTGCTCAGGAATAAGCACACAAATCCGTTAGTACTTTTCTGCTTATCTTTATCAGTCAACCAAGATGAAGAAGGCAGTGAGTAAGGCACGTGGGCGTGGGCGTGGGCGCGGAGCAGGGAGGGGACGTGGGGATTCTGTGCCTGCTGCGGGCACCGGTGACTCATCAGCACCCACTTTCACCAGGCAACAGTCGTTCATGCGAAGCTTTGTGTCCGAGCGCCGTACACCGCTGCTGCGTGAAGAACAAATTGAAGCTGTTGTCGGATGGATGGCAGCTAATGCATCAACTTCCATTAGTGCCACATCCTCTCAGACACAGAGCACTGGAGAGCAGCCATCTGTCTCTTCACCACCTGCCAAATTGCCCAGGCAGACAGAGAGCCCAGGACAGGAGCCGTCTCTACTTCTGTTCTCTGAATCTCTTGGCTTGGAAACAGGGGGCCAGCCAAGCAGCATTGGAGAAATGGAAGAAGAGGCAGGGTGCAGTGATGCCCAACAGCTTTTTCTGTCTTCCTCTGAAGAGGCGGGTGGGCCAGTGGCTCCGGTCACCACATCGCAGGCCGCATCAGCTGATGATGACACTCAGGTGCCACTTACTGGTGCGTGCTCTGCTGCTGAGACTACCCAGGAGGAGCAGTTGGGGGCAGAGGGTAGTGTAGATGATGAGGTCCTCGACCCATCTTGGCGTGAGGGACAGGAAGGTGGTGGGAGCAGCTCTGAGGAAGAGATTCCCCGTACGGCCCAAAGAGGGAGAGGGAGGGGGAAGACTGCGGATCCTGCAGCCTCCGCTTTGGCACCCGTTAGGAGCATGTCTCTTCCAAAAGCCAAAAAGGGCGCTCCCAAGACTTGCAGTGCCTGGTCCTTTTTTGACACAGTTGCAGATGACATTTGCTATGTCAGATGCAACGTGTGTCATCAAAAAGTCAAAAGAGGGAAAAATGTCAGCAACCTCAATACCTCCAACATGTGGAAACATGTGCGCAACAGGCACCCGGCGGAGTTAGAAAAACACACTGAAGAGGTAGGCCAACCAACAGCGGCAGCTACCACCTCTTCAGCTCGTGTTGCCTCTTCCTCTACCTCACACGCAGCTGGTTCGGCGTCCTCCCAGGATCGCCGTGGAAGAACCTCTGCCCCTGTTGTCCAGAGACCCGCTGTAATTCCACCCGCAGCGCCACTTTCCCAGTCATCCACACACTCCCAGCCCAGTCTACAGCCATCGGTAGTACAGGCATGGGAGAAAAGGCGGCCTTTCTCGTCAAACCACCCACGAGCACAGGCTCTGACTGCAGGCATTGCCAAACTTCTGTCACTGGAAATGCTGTCATTCAGGCTGGTGGAGACTGACAGCTTCCGTGACTTGATGTCATTGGCAGTCCCACAGTACAATGTGCCCAGCCGCTTTTACTTCAGCAGGCAAGCCGTCCCTGCCCTGCAGAAGCATGTGGAGGGACACATAAAACACGCGCTACTGAACGCCGTCAGTAGCAAGGTCCACCTCACCACCGATGCGTGGACCAGTCAACATGGACAGGGGCGATACCTTTCCCTCACTGCCCATTGGGTTAATGTCGTTGAGCCGGGTACAGACCGTGCGAGTGGCGCAGGACGTGTCCTGCCCACTCCAAGGATTGCCGGAATCCATTCTGTACGCATTGACTCCTCCTCTTACACCAGTTCCTCAGAATCATCGCTGCAGGAGCCGTCACAGTCCACCTCCACATGGACCCGTGATGAACGTGTACCTGTTACGACCGACATGAGCACAGCCGTGGCCAAACGTCAACAGGCCGTCTTGAAATTAATTTTCTTGGGGAATCGTAGCCACACAGCGCAGGAGCTCTGGAATGCCATCAAGCAGGAGAGCGATGTGTGGTTTGTGCCAGCGAATCTCCAGCCAGGCATGGTAGTGTGTGATAATGGCCGAAATCTGGTGGCAGCTCTGGGCCTCGGCAACCTCACTCACATCCCATGTCTGGCACATGTGCTCAATTTGGTCGTGCAGAGCTTTTTGAGGGACTATCCGGATCTTGATGCACTGCTGCACAAGGTCCGCCTAGAGTGTGCTCACTTGCGGCGTTCCAGCACGGCAAAAGCGCGCATTGCGGCTCTGCAGCGCCGACACCGCCTGCCGGAACATCGCATCATATGTGACCTACCTACCAGGTGGAATTCCACGTTACATATGTTGGAGCGGTTGTGTGAGCAGCAGCAAGCTGTAATGGAGTACCAGCTGCTTCAGGCGCAAAAAAGTCGCAGTCAGCGCCGTACAGACTTCACAACCACAGAGTGGGCCACTATGAATGACGTCTGCCAGGTTTTGCGTCCCTTTGATTATTCCACGCGGATGGCGAGTGCAGATGATGCACTAGTCAGCATGACTGTCCCCCTTATCTGCCTGCTTGAAAAATCACTGCAAGCGCTAAGGGATGATGTTGTGGAAGAGGTGGAGGATGAGGATTCACCATTTCCATCATCTTCTGGACAGTCAGCGCCACGTGGTTCCTCACAAACGCGTAGGCAGGGGACCGTTTGTGAGGAGGATGAGGAGGAGTCAATGGAGGAGGAAGACATCCGTCCAGAGGAGGGAGTTACACAATTGTCCAGTAGTCAGTGTGTACAGCGAGGGTGGGGTGATGACGAGCGGGCAGAGATCACGCCTCCAGCAGGGGACAGCGTTTCTTGGGCAGTTGGCAGTCTGCAGCACATGGTGGATTACATGCTGCAGTGCCTGAGAAACGACCGCCGCATCGCCCACATTCTCAACATGTCTGATTATTGGGTGTTCACCCTCCTCGATCCTCGCTACCGGGACAACGTAGAAAGCCTCATCACACCGTTGAACCGGGAGCGAAAAATGCGGGAGTACCAAGACACACTGGTCAATTCCATCATCTTCTCCATTCCAACTGAGAGAAGTGCTGCTAGTGCATTCCAAAGCAGCTCAGTGCGTCCAGGCCGTGGTGGAGGCTCTGCACAAAGAGGGAGCAGAAGCAGTGCCTCTGCCCAAGGCAAGACCAGTATGGCCGAACTGTGGCACAGTTTTCTGTGCCCGCCACAAAAGTCTACACCATCACAGACGGCTCCAGTCAGCAGGAGGCAACGGTTCCGTCAGATGGTGACAGACTACATGTCTTGCCCTCTTGCTGTACTCCCAGACGGCTCTTCCCCTTTCAAGTTTTGGGTCTCAAAGCTGGATACATGGCCAGAGCTAAGCCAGTATGCATTGGAGGTGCTGTCTTGCCCTGCGGCCAGTGTATTATCGGAACGTGTCTTTAGTGCTGCAGGTGGTGTACTAACTGACCGTCGCATGCGACTATCCTCCGATAACGTTGACCGGCTTACTTTCCTGAAAATGAACAAGGCCTGGATCTCGCCGGAATTTGCCACTCCTCCTCCTGATTGAATAATTAGGTCACTGTATACGTTATCCAGGTCTCCTGTTGTGTTCATCTTTCTACCACCTGAACTTAAATTCCTGGGCTCCAACACCGCCAGTTGAGGCTCAGACGTGCCGTCTGCACAGTCAAAACATACGACCCAGTGTTATTGGGTTTCAGTAACGTCAGCTGATCCCCAGCTGTGTAGCCGGCAATGTGTCATGCGACCGCCACGCTGACACAACAACTGAAATGTAAGGGAATCTGTCCCCCCCCCCCCCAAGGCGTTTGTTACTGAAAGAGCCACCTTGTGCAGCAGTAATGCTGCCCAAGGAAAAGGTAGCTATTTTTGTTTAGCTCCTTGCACACGCAGAACTTAACACTTATAAAATGTGTCCACTGATACCGTAAAACCGTCCCGGAGGTGGGACTTTCCTTCGTAATGTGACGCAGCCCAGCCGTCATTCCTACCCCCCCGGCGCCGCGCACCGGCTCCTCAGCGTTGTTTTATTCCGTCCAGGAGCCTGCGCTGTTATGTTATCCCGTGGCCAGGCACACTTAGCGCTGCCCGTCTTCTGGCATCATTTGGTGTCTGGATGGCTGCGCCTGTGCGGCCGCGCTGGCAGAGAGCCCGCCTCGCAGTGTCTTCTGATTTAATCCCACTGGGGGCCTGGGATCCATGGACATGCGCAGTGCATATCTGAACCTCCACCTCTCACTCATTTCCCTATGGCTTCTTCAGACTGTTCGGTGTCAGCTGGTCCCTAACAGCATGCCACGGCCGTGACACCGCACAGTCTGAAGAAGCCATAGGGAGATGAGTGAGAGGTGGAGGTTCAGATATGCACTGCGCATGTCCATGGATCCCAGGCCCCCAGTGGGATTAAATCAGAAGACACTGCGAGGCGGGCTCTCTGCCAGCGCGGCCGCACAGGCGCAGCCATCCAGACACCAAATGATGCCAGAAGACGGGCAGCGCTAAGTGTGCCTGGCCACGGGATAACATAACAGCGCAGGCTCCTGGACGGAATAAAACAACGCTGAGGAGCCGGTGCGCGGCGCCGGGGGGGTAGGAATGACGGCTGGGCTGCGTCACATTACGAAGGAAAGTCCCACCTCCGGGACGGTTTTACGGTTGCAGGGGACACATTTTATAAGTGTTTAGTTCTGTGTTTGCAAGGAGCATGATGAAAAGAGCCACCTTTTCCTTTTGCATCTTTTGTGCTGCACAAGCTGGCTCTTTCAGCTACAAACGCCTTGGGGGGGGGGTTAAAGGTTCCCTTTCGACTTTCTCAGGCTTCGGCCTACATTGTGTTCCTCTGCTTTTCCACCTGTCCCTGGGCTCCAACACCGCTAGTTGTTGCCTGGTAGTGCTGTACGCACAGTCCCAACAGTCGCTCCTCTGTTATTGGGGTTCAGTAACGTCAGCTGTTCCCCTGCTGTGTGTGTGGCAATCCCTCCTACCTCCTCCAACCTCCTCCTCCTCCACCTGTCCCTGGGCTCCAACACCGCCAGTTGCCGTCCAGAAGTGCTGTACGCACAGTCAACAGTCCCTCCTCTGTTATTGGGGTTCAGTAACGTCAGCTGTTCCCCTGCTGTGTGTGTGGCAATCCCTCCTACCTCCTCCAACCTCCTCCTCCTCCACCTGTCCCTGGGCTCCAACACCGCCAGTTGCCGTCCAGAAGTGCTGTACGCACAGTCAACAGTCGCTCCTCTGTTATTGGGGTTCAGTAACGTCAGCTGTTCCCCTGCTGTGTGTGTGGCAATCCCTCCTACCTCCTCCAACCTCCTCCTCCTCCACCTGTCCCTGGGCTCCAACACCGCCAGTTGCCGTCCAGAAGTGCTGTACGCACAGTCAACAGTCCCTCCTCTGTTATTGGGGTTCAGTAATGTCAGCTGTTCCCCTGCTGTGTGTGTGGCAATCCCTCCTACCTCCTCCTACCTCCTCCAACCTCCTCCTCCTCCACCTGTCCCTGGGCTCCAACACCGCCAGTTGCCGTCCAGAAGTGCTGTACGCACAGTCAACAGTCGCTCCTCTGTTATTGGGGTTCAGTAACGTCAGCTGTTCCCCTGCTGTGTGTGTGGCAATCCCTCCTACCTCCTCCAACCTCCTCCTCCTCCACGTGTCCCTGGGCTCCAACACCGCCAATTGCCGTCCAGAAGTGCTGTACGCACAGTCAACAGTCCCTCCTCTGTTATTGGGGTTCAGTAACGTCAGCTGTTCCCCTGCTGTGTGTGTGGCAATCCCTCCTACCTCCTCCTACCTCCTCCAACCTCCTCCTCCTCCACCTGTCCCTGGGCTCCAACACCGCCAGTTGCCGTCCAGAAGTGCTGTACGCACAGTCAACAGTCGCTCCTCTGTTATTGGGGTTCAGTAACGTCAGCTGTTCCCCTGCTGTGTGTGTGGCAATCCCTCCTACCTCCTCCAACCTCCTCCTCCTCCACCTGTCCCTGGGCTCCAACACCGCCAGTTGCCGTCCAGAAGTGCTGTACGCACAGTCAACAGTCCCTCCTCTGTTATTGGGGTTCAGTAACGTCAGCTGTTCCCCTGCTGTGTGTGTGGCAATCCCTCCTACCTCCTCCTACCTCCTCCAACCTCCTCCTCCTCCACGTGTCCCTGGGCTCCAACACCGCCAGTTGCCGTCCAGAAGTGCTGTACGCACAGTCAACAGTCCCTCCTCTGTTATTGGGGTTCAGTAACGTCAGCTGTTCCCCTGCTGTGTGTGTGGCAATCCCTCCTACCTCCTCCAACCTCCTCCTCCTCCACCTGTCCCTGGGCTCCAACACCGCCAGTTGCCGTCCAGAAGTGCTGTACGCACAGTCAACAGTCCCTCCTCTGTTATTGGGGTTCAGTAACGTCAGCTGTTCCCCTGCTGTGTGTGTGGCAATCCCTCCTACCTCCTCCAACCTCCTCCTCCTCCACCTGTCCCTGGGCTCCAACACCGCCAGTTGCCGTCCAGAAGTGCTGTACGCACAGTCAACAGTCCCTCCTCTGTTATTGGGGTTCAGTAACGTCAGCTGTTCCCCTGCTGTGTGTGTGGCAATCCCTCCTACCTCCTCCTACCTCCTCCAACCTCCTCCTCCTCCACCTGTCCCTGGGCTCCAACACCGCTAGTTGCCGTCCAGAAGTGCTGTACGCACAGAGCCAAACACCTCGCCAATGTGTTAGTGGGGTTCAGCACCGCCAGCTGTTCCCCTGCTGTGTATACGGC
Source organism: Ranitomeya variabilis (assembly GCF_051348905.1). Taxonomy (NCBI): domain Eukaryota; kingdom Metazoa; phylum Chordata; class Amphibia; order Anura; family Dendrobatidae; genus Ranitomeya; species Ranitomeya variabilis. The sequence continues at coordinate 116,470,955 of NC_135237.1, read as the reverse complement.
AACGTGTACTGCGACCGCCACGCAGACACAACAAGTTAAATGTAAGGGAACCTGACCCCCCCCCCCCCCCCCCAGGCGTTTGTTACTGAAGGAGCCACCTTGTGCAGCAGTAATGATGATGCAAAGGGAAAAAGTGCCTCTTTTCGTGATGCTCCTTGCACATGCTGAACCAAACACTTATGAAATGTGTCCCCACACAGCGTTACACCGTCCGGTAGGTGGAACTTTCCTTTGTCGTGTGACGCAGCACAGCCATCATTTTTACCCCCTTGTCGCCGTTCGCCCCCTCCTCAGCGTTGTTTGAATCTGTCCCGGAGCCTGCGCTGTTAGGTTAGCCCTTGGCCATGCACACATGTTGCGCTGCCCGTCTTCTGACCTCATTTGGTGTCAGGCTGGCTGCGCCTGTGCGGGTGCGCTGGCCGAGATCCCGCCTCGCAGTGTCGTCTAATGTAATCCCACCGCGGGCCTGTGATCCGTGCCCGTGCGCAGTGCATATCCTCTCCTCTCACTCCCCTCCCTACGGCTTCTTCAGACTGTGCGATGTCAGCTGGTCCCTAATAGCATGCCACGGCCGTGACACCGCACAGTCTGAAAAAGCCGTAGGGAGGGGAGTGAGAGGAGAGGATATGCACTGCGCACGGGCACGGATCACAGGCCCGCGGTGGGATTACATGAGACGACACTGCGAGGCGGGATCTCGGCCAACGCACCCGCACAGGCGCAGCCAGCCTGACACCAAATGAGGTCAGAAGACGGGCAGCGCAACATGTGTGCATAGCCATGGGCTAACCTAACAGCGCAGGCTCCGGGACAGATTCAAACAACGCTGAGGAGGGGGCGAACGGCGACAAGGGGGTAAAAATGATGGCTGTGCTGCGTCACACGACAAAGGAAAGTTCCACCTACCGGACGGTTTAACGCTGTGTGGGGACACATTTCATAAATGTTAGGTTCCGCATGTACAAGGACCATAATTAAAAGAGCTAAGTTTACCTTTTCCAGCATTAGTGCTGTACACAATGGCTCTTTCAGCTACAAACGCCTGGGGGGGGGGGGTTAAAGGTTTCCTTTCAACTTGCTCGAGTGCAGGCTTCGGCCTACACTCCGCTCCCCCTGCTCCTCCTGCTGACCCTGGGCTCTAACACCGCCAGTTTTTGCCCAGATGTGCTAGCTGCACAGAGAAAAACACCAGCCAATGTGTCAGTGGGGTCCAGCACCGCCAGCTGTTCCCCTGCTGTGTAGCCGGCAAAGTGTCCTGCGACCGCCACGCAGACACAAGAACTGAAATTGAAGGGAACCTGTCCCCCCTCCCCCAGGTGTTTCTATGTTTTACAGCTACCTTGAACAGCAGTAATGCTGCATGTGTTCAAGGTGGCTCAGAAACTTATTCTCCTTGCCCATGTTGAAGTGAACACGTCTAAAATGTGTCCTCTGTGACCATTAAAACGTCCCTCAGGTGTGATTTGACTTTGTATTGACACACGCAACAAGCTCCTTGGTAACGCTGCCCGTCTTCTGGCATCATTGTTTGGCTGGCTGCGCTTCTGCGGCCGCCCTGACCCACACAACGCCCCTCGGTGTCTTATTTATTGGGACTGCGAGGGTGTGATTGATGGGCAGGATCAGTGCATCAGTTCGCCTGTCCCTCCTCTCCTTCCGCCTTCTTCGGACTGTGCGGCTTCATGGCCGTGGCATGCGATAAGGGATCAGATGACGCCGCACAGTCTGAAGCGGGTGTAAGGACCCGAGTGTGAGAGGCGAACATATGTGCTGCGCCAGGCCCTGAATCCCAGCCCCGCAGTGTTTTAACAATGTTAAGACACTGCGGGGCTGGGATTCATGGTCATCGCGAACCGCACCGGCCGACATTACATGATGCCAGAAGATGGGCAGCGCTAACGGCGCTAGGCCAGGGGATAACACGACAGCGCAGACTCCTGTACAGCAAATAACAACGCTCGGGAGGCTGCACCCAGCACCAAGGTGGGATTCTTGACACCTGTGCTGCGTCTCATTACAAAGGGAACTCGCGCCTCCATTACACAGTTTGACTGTATAAAGGGCTAAATGTTATACGTGTTTCATTCAGCGTGTGCAAGGAGAAAAATTAAAAGAGCAACCTTTGACTTGTGCAGCACTACTGCTGCATAAGCTGTGGCTCTTCTACTTTCTAACCCCTGAGGGGGGGTTAAAGGTGACCTTTGAAATCGGTTCAAGTAGGCTTCGGCCTACACTCTGCTCCACCTGCAGAGCCCGGGCTCCAACAACGCTAGTTGCTGTCCGGAAGTGCTGGCTGCACAGAGCCAAACACCTCGCCAATGTGTCAGTGGGGTCCAGCACCGCCAGCTGTTCCCCTGCTGTGTAGCCGGCAACGTGTCCTGCAAAAGCCACGCAGACACAACACACCCAAAGCTGCCGCCAGTGCAGGCTTCGGCCTACACTCCCCTCCCCCTGCTCCTCCTCCTCCTGCTCCTCCTCCTGCTGTCCCTGGGCTCTAACACACCGCCAGTTGGGGCCCAGATGTGCTAGCTGCACAGAGAAAAACACCAGCCAATGTGTCAGTGGGGTCCAGCACCGCCAGCTGTTCCCCTGCTGTGCAGCCGGCAACGTGTCCTGCAAAAGCCACGCAGACACAAGAACTGAAATTGAAGGGAACCTGTCCCCCCTCCCCCAGGCGTTTTTACGTTATCCAGCCACCTTGTACAGCGGTAATGCTGCATGTGTGCAAGGTGGCTCAGAAACGTATTCTCCTCGCACATGTGGAACTGAAAACACGTCTGCAATGTGTCCTCTGTGTGACCATTTAACCGTCCCGGTGGTGTGACTTTCCTTTGTAATGACACGCTGCAACCCCCTTGGTAGCGCTGCCCGTCTTCTGGCATCATTGTTTGGCTGCCTGCGCCTCTGCGGCCGCCCTGACCCACACAACGCCCCTCGTTGTCTTATTTATTGGGACTGCGAGGGTGTGATTGATGGGCAGGATCAGTGCATCAGTTCGCCTGTCCCTCCTCTCCTTCCGCCTTCTTCGGACTGTGCGGCTTCATGGCCGTGGCATGCGATAAGGGATCAGATGACGCCGCACAGTCTGAAGCGGGTGTAAGGACCCGAGTGTGAGAGGCCAACATATGTGCTGCGCCAGGCCCTGAATCCCAGCCCCGCAGTGTTTTAACAATGTTAAGACACTGCGGGGCTGGGATTCATGGTCATCGCGAACCGCACCGGCCGACATTACATGATGCCAGAAGATGGGCAGCGCTAACGGCGCTAGGCCAGGGGATAACACGACAGCGCAGACTCCTGTACAGCAAATAACAACGCTCGGGAGGCTGCACCCAGCACCAAGGTGGGATTCTTGACACCTGTGCTGCGTCTCATTACAAAGGGAACTCGCGCCTCCATTACACAGTTTGACTGTATAAAGGGCTAAATGTTATACGTGTTTCATTCAGCGTGTGCAAGGAGAAAAATTAAAAGAGCAACCTTTGACTTGTGCAGCACTACTGCTGCATAAGCTGTGGCTCTTCTACTTTCTAACCCCTGAGGGGGGGTTAAAGGTGACCTTTGAAATCGGTTCAAGTAGGCTTCGGCCTACACTCTGCTCCACCTGCAGAGCCCGGGCTCCAACAACGCTAGTTGCTGTCCGGAAGTGCTGGCTGCACAGAGCCAAACACCTCGCCAATGTGTCAGTGGGGTCCAGCACCGCCAGCTGTTCCCCTGCTGTGTAGCCGGCAACGTGTCCTGCAAAAGCCACGCAGACACAACACACCCAAAGCTGCCGCCAGTGCAGGCTTCGGCCTACACTCCCCTCCCCCTGCTCCTCCTCCTCCTGCTCCTCCTCCTGCTGTCCCTGGGCTCTAACACACCGCCAGTTGGGGCCCAGATGTGCTAGCTGCACAGAGAAAAACACCAGCCAATGTGTCAGTGGGGTCCAGCACCGCCAGCTGTTCCCCTGCTGTGCAGCCGGCAACGTGTCCTGCAAAAGCCACGCAGACACAAGAACTGAAATTGAAGGGAACCTGTCCCCCCTCCCCCAGGCGTTTTTACGTTATCCAGCCACCTTGTACAGCGGTAATGCTGCATGTGTGCAAGGTGGCTCAGAAACGTATTCTCCTCGCACATGTGGAACTGAAAACACGTCTGCAATGTGTCCTCTGTGTGACCATTTAACCGTCCCGGTGGTGTGACTTTCCTTTGTAATGACACGCTGCAACCCCCTTGGTAGCGCTGCCCGTCTTCTGGCATCATTGTTTGGCTGCCTGCGCCTCTGCGGCCGCCCTGACCCACACAACGCCCCTCGTTGTCTTATTTATTGGGACTGCGAGGGTGTGATTGATGGGCAGGATCAGTGCATCAGTTCGCCTGTCCCTCCTCTCCTTCCGCCTTCTTCGGACTGTGCGGCTTCATGGCCGTGGCATGCGATAAGGGATCAGATGACGCCGCACAGTCTGAAGCGGGTGTAAGGACCCGAGTGTGAGAGGCCAACATATGTGCTGCGCCAGGCCCTGAATCCCAGCCCCGCAGTGTTTTAACAATGTTAAGACACTGCGGGGCTGGGATTCATGGTCATCGCGAACCGCACCGGCCGACATTACATGATGCCAGAAGATGGGCAGCGCTAACGGCGCTAGGCCAGGGGATAACACGACAGCGCAGACTCCTGTACAGCAAATAACAACGCTCGGGAGGCTGCACCCAGCACCAAGGTGGGATTCTTGACACCTGTGCTGCGTCTCATTACAAAGGGAACTCGCGCCTCCATTACACAGTTTGACTGTATAAAGGGCTAAATGTTATACGTGTTTCATTCAGCGTGTGCAAGGAGAAAAATTAAAAGAGCAACCTTTGACTTGTGCAGCACTACTGCTGCATAAGCTGTGGCTCTTCTACTTTCTAACCCCTGAGGGGGGGTTAAAGGTGACCTTTGAAATCGGTTCAAGTAGGCTTCGGCCTACACTCTGCTCCACCTGCAGAGCCCGGGCTCCAACAACGCTAGTTGCTGTCCGGAAGTGCTGGCTGCACAGAGCCAAACACCTCGCCAATGTGTCAGTGGGGTCCAGCACCGCCAGCTGTTCCCCTGCTGTGTAGCCGGCAACGTGTCCTGCAAAAGCCACGCAGACACAACACACCCAAAGCTGCCGCCAGTGCAGGCTTCGGCCTACACTCCCCTCCCCCTGCTCCTCCTCCTCCTGCTCCTCCTCCTGCTGTCCCTGGGCTCTAACACACCGCCAGTTGGGGCCCAGATGTGCTAGCTGCACAGAGAAAAACACCAGCCAATGTGTCAGTGGGGTCCAGCACCGCCAGCTGTTCCCCTGCTGTGCAGCCGGCATCGTGTCCTGCAAAAGCCACGCAGACACTTGCTCTTGTACCTTCTGCTCCCCATCCTGGTTCCAGTACCGTCAGCTGGTTCCGGGCAGAGCCTTTGGCTTAGGTGCCTCCCTCTGGGTATCCGAGTTCCACCAACGTCAGGTGGTCCTTGGTAGTGCTTTCAGGCACGGGTACCTCCTGCTTAGTAACCGGGTTCCAGTAACGTCAGCTGGTCCTCGGTAGTTCCATTGGCTCTTGGACCTTCGGCTACCCATCCGGGTTCCAGCACCGTCAGCTGGTTCTCGGCAGTGTCTTTTGCTCTTGTACCTTCTGCTCCCCATCCTGGTTCCAGTACCGTCAGCTGGTTCCGGGCAGAGCCTTTGGCTTAGGTGCCTCCCTCTGGGTATCCGAGTTCCACCAACGTCAGGTGGTCCTTGGTAGTGCTTTCAGGCACGGGTACCTCCTGCTTAGTAACCGGGTTCCAGTAACGTCAGCTGGTCCTCGGTAGTTCCATTGGCTCTTGGACCTTCGGGTAGCCATCCGAGTTCCAGTTCCATCAGCTGGTTCTCGGCATTTTCTCAGCCTTCTTGTACCTTCTGCTACATTTCCAAGTTCAAGAGACTAAACACGATGACCCGGAAGAACACCCCTAAGATGACGACGACACCAGAGACGACAACCACCGTGATGACGACGACCCTGGAGACGATGACCCTGAAGACCACCCCGATGACGACGACCCCGGAGACCACCCCGATGACGACGACCCCGGAGACGACGACCCTGGAGACGACGACGACCTGGAAGACCGAGAAGCAGAAGAACAAGAGGCTGCAGAACAAAGAGCAGAAGGACATTAAGCATAACACAAAATATCAGAGCAAAAAAATATTATGTAAATTATAAGCAGAAGAAGACTAAGCAGTGTATGGGGGTGAGTCCGTTCCTCCTCGTGGTGCCCCTGGATAAAGCCTGATGCTGCAGGCCAAACTGAACGCGGACAAATGTAACTGGTTTGTGACAGGCAGAACGGAAGGTGTAATCTTCAAACTTTTATAGATAACAACTACGGGAATGCCTGTCACAAATAAGAATATGATGAAGAAGTTGAATATGATGAAGATAATAGTAAAATAAAAAGAATATGAACAATGTAACCCAAAAAATAATAGGTAGAAGATGAAGAAGAAGATGAATAAGGTGAAGAAGTTGATGTCAAAGAAGCTGATGATGAGGATAATTAAGAAGAAAGCGTGGGAGAAGTAAAAAAGAAGGTGAAGGGCGTGGAAGTAGTGAAACATCAATATCTGACATAAAAAAAAAAAAAATAACATAGTCAAATTCTTTCTAACGCCGAACTTCATAAAAAAAAATTAAAAATCCTGCTATTCTATTACATTGGGCTAAACCTCTGTCCCTTTAATATCTCCGCCACGTCCCCCAATACATCCTACATTATTCTTAGTTGTTTTCCTTCATGTAGAATGAACCTACAAGTTTATAAAGGGTTTATTTTAATTCCGATATTTTCGTCCCATTGACTTGCATTGGGATCGGGTATCGGTATCGGATTGGATCCGATATTTTGACGGTATCGGCCGATACTTTCCGATACCGATACTTTCCGATATCGGAAAGTATCGCTCAACACTAGTCCTCGGGAATAGGGTGAGCTAGGGTGCCCCTAGTGTTAGGAACAGGGAAGGAGAATCTAGTTCCAGGTCACCCGACAGCTGTGTCATGACAATGGGAAGTCTGAGAGATGTGTGAGGCAGCAGCATGGAAAGTTAGAAAGTAAATGTATGAGGAGGGAGGAGAAAATGTGCGAGAAGACAGTATGGTGGAAAAAAGACTGGGCACAGTATAGAGACTGAGTAGTGTGGGGGGTGTAGCATGGGGGAACAGTGTAAGGGCACAGCCAGGAGGTGACAGTATTCCAAGGAGGGTGAGTGTGATAAGGGGGCACAGTTTAGAGACTGGGCCCTATAGAGGTGACTCAGTGTGGGAGAACAGTGTGAAGAGGTGGCCCAGTATGGAAAGGAGGGGACAGTGTGGAGAGCAAGTACCTTAAGATGGACAGTGTGGAGGGCATGTATCATAAGAAGGACAGTGTGGGGTTATATTTTGTGTTAGTGAGGGGCAATAATTTATTCAGGGGCTCAGCATAGGGCAGATATTTTTAAGGGCGTTGTGTGGGGATGCGCAGAAGACCAGAGAAGATGGAAATCTGCAGAGACGGCTGTGGATGAAAAAATTAATGGAGTCCGGACAAGATGAAGAAGAAAAGAAAGAGAACGACTTCAGAGACAACAACATCTATAAGGTTCCTGGATGTAAATTGTTTTGTGATAGTGACTTATTCTCATATTTTTATTTATGATACGAATATTAAAGGAGTTGTCCAAGTTTGTGATAAGCGCGCAGTCATTCTATGTGACTGCAGACTTCTGAATTCTCACAGTGCGCACTGCATGCTGTCAGGATTCTCTGGTGCCGGCAATTTGAATACCAGTTGTTCAAGTGCTAACTAGACATGTGTGGCCTCACTCAATGAGAATGAATTGAGCGAGGCCGAGCATGTCTAGTCGGAATGTGGCCAGAAGTATACAAATCACATACTTGTGCAAGGGAGAATCCTAAGAGTGTGCAGTGCAGGCACTGTGAGAATTCAGAAGCCTGCAGCCACCTATAGTGACTGCAGACTTTCTTCTCAAACCTGGACGCAACCTTTAATTATAAAATGAAGCCCTGCAGCCAATCCTAACATCCTGAAATATACTCACTGTCAAGATTCAGCTCTGCTTGCTAGTTCCAGCAGTCATCACATAGCCACTTTACTCATACGCGATTTTCATACTGTTGCATAACAGTGAGCTTCTACTCTGCTTATCTCAGTTTTTAACTGAACATCGAATTAGGGCGTGCAGCTCATCGGCACGCACCGAAGTGTGCAAATCACCCTTGTGGGGCACCAAACTGAATTTTTGCCCAGGTGCCTGAAAACCTAGATACACCTCCAATAGGAGTTGTGCCTGTCACAACTCGACCACTGCATTCCTACTCTCCCTCCTTAGGGTAGCATCCAATTGTGCACTCTGTCTACAATTTTTTGATTTATTCATAAATTGTTGCAGAGTAGAGACACATCAGCTAGTCACTCTGCATAAGCGAACTTGTTAGAAAAACATTCGCCAATCTCAAATTTGGCACGAACGTAGCTCGTGTTCAGTTTCCCAAGTATTTTTCCTCAAAGTCGGCAAAATTCAGTAACAGGTCAGTAAATGATCACGTTTCCTCTAAAGCTTTCATTTTCACTTTGTCTAGGATAGTGGTGCTGTATAAGTGGAGGTGGATGTGTTTTATGAGGAGAGGGAGAAGAGGAGTGTCTAGGTTAATACCTTAATGTGTGTACATTCTGGAAGCCAATCAGGGCTCAGAAACCGTCCACATCGTCATGACACAAGATCTTCTTTGATTGGCTGCTGAAGTCACATGTCCCTGTTCATATAATAAGTGGACATCTTGTTTTGTGTCGCCATTTTATCAGTATCACAGTGCAGAGAGGTCGCTCCTGCTACTGCTGCTGAACGTGAACTTGTCAGTTAGCTAGATAGGATCCTGTCCTGCGTGAAATCGATCTTCCAGCATCTAAATAGATTGAGCTAAAACTGTGTTGCGGTCTCAGGAGGCCCCATTTGCTAATCAAAATTGTTTGGGAAAAAAATGTGTTTCAGTGAGGAATCAAAAATTCAGATTTCCTCTTAAAAATTATTAGGCCTAATATAGGTATTCAGCCAGCTGTCACTATTTGCTAATCCAAATTGTTTGGGATAAAACGGTGTTGCAGTGAGGAATCAGAAGGCCACATTTATTCTTAAAAATCGTTAGGCCTAATATAGGGGTTTAGCCAGGAGTGCTTACTTGCTAATCCAAGTACTTTGTGATAAAACTGTATTGCAGTGTGGAATCAGAAGGGCAAATTTCCTCTTAAAAATTGTCAAGCCTAATATAGGGGTTCAGCCAGTAGGCTGTATTTGCTAATCCAAATTGTTTGGGATAAAACTGTGTTGCAGTAAAGAATCAGAAGGACACATTTCCTAATGAAAATCAATTGGGCTAATACTCTGGTGCAAGAACCAGGCCTCATTTCATAATCAAATTTTTTTCAGATTATAGTCTGGTACAGGCACACATCTCATTTCATAATCAAAATCATTTGAGATAATACTCTGGTGCAGGCACCAGACCTTGTGTATTGCCAAGTTTTTAACACTAAAGTTCGGATACGGCTTTAAAGAAGGCTACTACTTGCGATATAATGCAATTTTATTTCAAAATGCAAAATTAAAGGAATAATATGATTGAATAGTATGATTGCATACACATTTGTATATTTTAAGATACAAAGTACATATAAGGATTAAATTCATATAATGATTAAGTACATATACTCACATCATCCATCACCAAGGGGCTTTTAAACATCATCCGTCTGGAAAATCAGAGAAGCAACACCAAGACAGAGAAACCCTGGAAAATTCACGACACTGCATGGGCGTCCCCAATTATGCAGGTATCTCAACACTGTACACATGTAAGTACAGGTACACCAGTTTATGCTTCTGTCTTAGTCATGTTTCTCTGGCCTTATATAGTGCTTTGCACTATGTTTCATTTTGTTTCACCCTGCCCTTCAAGTGGCCAGCTTTCAAGATAAGATGAGACCAAGATATCAGTCATACATCAGACAATGGGCCATAAACCCATAGGTACATAAAAGCCCACAGGGGTTAGATAAAACCACCACAGACAGAGGTTAAATAAACCTTGTTTTACAATAACAAACTAACTTAACACTGTTTGTAAACTGAAAGGTCTTCAGACAATAAATAAACAGCTCTCAAGATTGTGTCACAATGAGCATTGTCTGTCTGTAAATGTATGACAAGAGATGCTGCTCTGTAATGGTCTGAATGCATTCAGTATATTTCAATATGGACTCACAATAGCCATTTTTATATTAACATTACACCTCGTTTCATAATCCAAATCATTTTGGGATAATAGTCTGGTGTAGGCACCAGACCTCATTTGATAATCAAAATTATTTGGAATAAAACTGTGATGCAGGCACCAGGCCTCATTTCATAATCCAAACCATTTGAGATAATAGTTTGGTGCAGGCACCAGAACTCATTTCATAATCAAAATCGTTTGGGATAATACTGTGGTGCAGGCACCAGGCCTCATTTCATAATCCAAATAGCTTGAATAATACTCTGGTGCAGGCACTAGGCCTCATTTCATAATCCAAATTGTTTGGAATAATAGTCTGGTGCAGGCAGTATCGGAGCACACTTGTAGACAATCTTAAGAGTGGTTTTCCCCAAGACAGCAGTGAGGCACACAGAGTGCATCACAGTTCTGTGGAAATTAATGCTACTTTAGTTGTGTGTGACAATAATTTTTTTAAATGTGGAGACTTGAAGTTGAGTATGGTGGAGTACCTGTAGTGGAAGGTGTGTCAGAGGCCTGATTCCACTTTAGTGGTGTGGGACAATAATTTTTTGAAATGTGGAGAATCCAAGTTGCGTCTGCTTCATGGGTGTTGCCTGTAGAAGTAGGGCTCCCAGACAGGCAGGCATGCACTTACTTTCACTTAACTACCTGTGTTACTATCCTTACATTTTTCTACCATTAGTACTCTATGAAATGTATGTTTGTGCCATCTGAGTGTGGCTGGGAAAAAACCAATACCTGTTGCAGGCGGTATCAGGGCTCCCAGCAAAGAAGGCTTACACCACTCCCTTAATCACCAGGTCTTCAATGAAACTTCAATTCAAAGCAGTAATTGCTTGGTCTGACTCTGATACCTCATGTGTGGACTATGGCTGACTGCTGCTGTGCCATTAGCAAATTTCTAGTTGATGCCACTTTTCTTGGTGTTTGCCCCTAATTTTAGCTGTTTGGGAAACTTTTTGTCACCCCTTAAGGTGTTGTGTATACATTTGGATTGGCCTCCCATTGAATTTAATGTAGGTTGGGTACGTTTGTTAAACTGTTCAGCGAACATTAGGACTTTCGGCGAACCAAACCTTGAAAGGTTCGCTCACCTCTACTCTGGAATTCTGTAGGCTGCTACAGGCCTCTGGGTTTTAAATAATTAAATAGCATGTTATTGCATGAAATAAGTTTTTGATCACCTACCAAACAGCAAGAATTCTGGCTTTCAAAGACCTGTTAGTTTTTATTTAAGCAGCTTTCCTACTCTGCACTCATTACCTGTATTAATTGCACCTGTTTGAACTTGTGACCTGTATAAAACACATCTGTCCACACACCCAATCACACTCCAACCTCTGCCCCATGGCAAAGACCAAAGAGCTGTTATGTAAGAACATCAAGGACAAAATTGTAGACCTACACAAGGCTGGGATGGGCTACAGGACAATACGCAAGCAGCTTGGTGAGAAGGCAACAACTGTTGGCACAATTATTAGAAAATAGAGCACAAGATGACTGTCAATCTTCATCGGTCTGAGACTCCATGCAAGATCTCACCTTGTGGGGTAAGCATGATTCTGAGGAAAGTCAGGAATCAGCACAGAACTTCAAGGGAGGACCTGGTCAATGTCTGCAAAAGACCTGGGACCACAGTCTCAAACATTACCATTAGAAACACACTACGCCATCATAGATTAAAATTCTGCAGGGCATGCAAAGTCCTCCTGCTCACGTCAGCACATGGCCAGGCCTGTTTTAAGTTCATCAATGACCATCTGGATGAACAGATGAGGCATGAGAGTAGGTCTTGTGTTCATAAGACCAAAAAAGATACTTTTTGGTATCAACTCCACCCTGACGTGTTTGGAGGAAGAAGGAAGATGAGTACAACAACTAGAACACCATCCAAACCGTGAAGGATGGTAATGGAAACATCATACTTTAAGGGTATGTCTCCACGTTCAGGATGGCCGGCGGTATCGCCGCAGCGGCGAAGCCGCTCGGCGCTAAGCCCCGCCCCCTTTCTGGGACGCGATCATGCCGGATGTGTTAACTCTTCACATCCGGGATGATCGCTCTCTCCCATAGCGCCCTGTGATATGCCTTGCGGGGACGCTGCGTCCCCGCAAGGTGTACGGACATGCTGCGATCTGAAAAGATGCGCAGCATGTCCGTAGTCGCAGGGCCGCCGCGTGCGGGTTTCCATGCATAGTGGAGACGGGATTTCATAAAATCCCCTCCACTATGCTGGAACATCTGGACGCTGCTTGTTTGACGCTGCAGCTCTGCTCAGCTGTGCTCCTCTCTGCTTGCTGCGGTTGCGTGGTGACGGCCAGGCGCCGGCCGCCCCACGTGACTGTGCGCTGGTAGAGGGATCCGTCTGTGTGGATGGGGAGCGTGTGGTTCACTTTGCGCATGCGCGGCGGAGCTACTGTGACTGGCTCTGTTGTGATCATATGATCTCTGAGGCTTGGTATATGGGGCGGGATTAGTTGTCAGCTTAGCCACGCCCCCTGAGGAAGGAATTAAACACCGAAACGTGCGTTGGGGAGCGAGTGCCGGCACAGCTAGCTGCAGCTATGATGGGTAATTTACTCTCTGGTTCTATGGCTTAGTTTGTCTTGCTGTTTTCCTTATTACTTTATGCTGCTAATTAGCGCTATATCGTGCTTTGTTATGTGATACTGACTGAGCCACTAGGTATGGGTATGGTCTAACACTATAGGGGCAGCTATTGCTGTTGATATTTATATTCCCATTATGTTGCATACCTCTGGGTTGACATACAGTCAGATATCTAATAAAGTTTGAAATATCTGCTTTAGTAATATATAAGAGACACACTGTATATATATTTATGCCATGGGACATTTATGTGCTGCATCTGTGCTGTGCTAGCACTTAGCTTGGACCTATCTGTGTAATCACCTCATGTTATATACACTGGTACATGTGTTATCTTGTGCTTCGTGCTCGCTGTTTTTTATATTTTATATGTGATGTACTATTTATAATAAAGCTTGTTTCATAATTTTGATATAGTAGATTAGACTCTGTGTTCTCCTTATTTATACATGATTTTTGAGTCGTTTGTTCTATATTCACAACATGCAATTTAGCATGTGTAAGCAAATGTTTGCTGGGTAAATAATGTACCTTTTTTGAATATACTAAAATGCATTTAGAACTAATTTTGCAAGCAGCGTCAAACAAGCAGCGTTTCCTGACCGTGGAAACATACCCTAAGGGTGTTTTTCTGGATAGGTGGCAGGACGAATGCACCGTATTGAAGGGAGGATGGATGGGTTCATGTATCATTGGCCAACAACCTCCTTCCGTCAGTAAGAGCATTAAAGATGGGTTGTGGCATGGTCTTCGAGCATGACAATGATCTGAAACACACAACCAGGCCAAGGAGCCAGTGGCTCCGTAAGGCCAGAGTCACACTAAACATAGTCTCCATGGTGAGAGTTGCACCAGTGTAATACGAGTGTCATGCAAGTACAATCCAATTTTTCACAACTAGGATCAACTAGGATCTATTAGGATCAACTAGGATCTATTTACATCAGAATGAAGTGCAATTGCTATCCGATTGCAATGCGATTTTAACATGAGCTTTTTACATACAGCAATTCTCTGTCATTTACACGTTTTCAAAGGAAATATTCGTCAAACACACACAACTTTTTCTCCGCTCATGGTTAGTTGTTGGGTAAAGCCATTTATTGTCAAACTACTGTGTTTTCTGTTTTTAAATCATAATAACAACCCAAAACAACCAAAGGACCCTGATCAAAAGTTCACATACCCCATTTCTTAATACTGTGTATTGCCCCCTCTAACATCATTGACAGCTTGAAGTTTTTTATGGTAGCTGTGGATGAGGTTATTTTCTCAGATGGTAAAGCCAGCCACTCTTCTTGGCAAAAACCCTCCGGTTCCTGTAAATTCCTGGGCTGTCTAGCATGAACTGCGTGCTTGAGATCTCCCCAGAGTGGCTCAATGATTTGAGGTCAGGAGACTGAGATGGCCACTCCAGAACCTTCACATTGTTCTGCTGTAGCTAATGACAGGTCGACTTGGCCTTGTGTTTTGGATCGTTGTCATGTTGGAATGTCCAAGTACGTCCCATGCGCAGCTTCTGGGCAGATGAGTGCAAATTTGCTGATAACGTGCTGCATTCATCTTTCCTTCAACTTTGACCAAGTTTCCAGTGCCTTTATAGTTCACACATCCCCAAAACATAGGTGATCCACCTCGGTGCTTTACAGTAGGAATGGTGTTCCCTTTATCATTGGCCTTGTTGACCTCTCTCCAAATGTAACATTTATGGTTGTGGCCAAAAAGTTCAATTTTGGTCTCATCGCTCCAAATTAGCTTGTTCCAGAAGTTTTGAGGCTTGTCTCTGTGCTGTTTTGCATATTGTAGGTGAGATACTTTGTGGCATTTGCACAGTAATGACTTTCTTCTGTCGACTCGACCATGCAGCCAATTTGACTTCAAGTGTCTCCTTATTGTGCATCTTGAAACAGTCACACCGCTAGTTTTCAAAGAGTCCTGTATTTCAGTTGATGTTATTTGTAGGTTTTTCTTTGCATCCCGGACAATTTTCCTGGCAGTTGTCTACCTGACTGCGGTGTTGTTTTTTCAGAGCCCCTGATTTTTCATTTGTTAATCACAGTTTTAACACTGCTGACTGGCATTATCAAATCCTTTGATATCTTTTTGTATCCCTTTCCTGTTTTATACAGTTCCACTACGTTTTCCTGAAGATCCGTTGACAATTCTTGCTTTCCCCATGACTCACGATCCAGAAACTTCAGTCGCTGGATGAAAGATGCAAGAGTCTCTCTGTATCCCAGAAACTCACTCAGCTTTTATGCACACACTGATTACAAGCAAACAGATCACAGGTGAGGATGTTACGTTCAGTAGTCATTCAAATCCATTTGTGTCAACTTTGGTGCATGTTATCATGTCAAAATCACCAGGGTATGGTGATTTGGATGTTTTGGGTTGTCATTATGATTTAAAAAGAGAAAACACAGTAGTTTGACAATAAATAGCTTCACCCAACCACTAACCATGAGTGGAGAAAATGTTTTGGTGTAATCATTAGTGATGAGCAAACGTATCACTATGCTCGGTGTACCTGGCGAGCACCGAGTATTTCCGGGATTATTCGGCGGGAGCTTGGGTCTCCTCATTTTAATTTTGGTGCTTTTTAGAGCACCAATCAGCAAGCAGGGATTGTCTGCCATGTACTGTAATACCGCAGCCATCTTTGTTGTGGTATTACAGTGATTGGCTGGCTGCACAGCGTCATCAGGTCTATATTAGAAACCTGGTGCCGCCCTGCGCAACGCATTCTTCTCCGGACTCAGCTAATGTAGGGAGAGCTGCTGCTGAGATAGGGTTAGATTCTTACATTTATTAGTTAGTGTGGGTCTACCATCACAAAATCCACAAATCCTGATAAACCAACAGTCCTTTTTAGGGCTAATTCGGGGGTATATGGATTGCAGCGCTAGGTAGGCAGGGGAGTCTATGTGCACACATCCACATCAGTGCAAGGCCTGCAGGCACTGTATGTGAGTACATAGATCTCGCTGCATACCTCAAAAAGCTCCATTCCTGTCTGCTGCTGCGTATTTTATATACAGGTCCTTCTCAAAAAATTAGCATATAGTGTTAAATTTCATTATTTACCATAATGTAATGATTACAATTAAACTTTCATATATTATAGATTCATTATCCACCAACTGAAATTTGTCAGGTCTTTTATTGTTTTAATACTGATGATTTTGGCCTACAACTCCTGATAACCCAAAAAACCTGTCTCAATAAATTAGCATATCAAGAAAAGGTTCTCTAAACGACCTATTACCCTAATCTTCTGAATCAACTAATTAACTCTAAACACATGCAAAAGATACCTGAGGCTTTTAAAAACTCCCTGCCTGGTTCATTACTCAAAACCCCCATCATGGGTAAGACTAGCGACCTGACAGATGTCAAGAAGGCCATCATTGACACCCTCAAGCAAGAGGGTAAGACCCAGAAAGAAATTTCTCAACAAATAGGCTGTTCCCAGAGTGCTGTATCAAGGCACCTCAATGGTAAGTCTGTTGGAAGGAAACAATGTGGCAGAAAACGCTGTACAACGAGAAGAGGTGACCGGACCCTGAGGAAGATTGTGGAGAAGGACCGATTCCAGACCTTGGGGAACCTGAGGAAGCAGTGGACTGAGTCTGGTGTGGAAACATCCAGAGCCACCGTGCACAGGCGTGTGCAGGAAATGGGCTACAGGTGCCGCATTCCCCAGGTAAAGCCACTTTTGAACCATAAACAGCGGCAGAAGCGCCTGACCTGGGCTACAGAGAAGCAGCACTGGACTGTTGCTAAGTGGTCCCAAGTACTTTTTTCTGATGAACGCAAATTTTGCATGTCATTCGGAAATCAAGGTGCCAGAGTCTGGAGGAAGACTGGGGAGAAGGAAATGCCAAAATGCCTGAAGTCCAGTGTCAAGTACCCAGTCAGTGATGGTGTGGGGTGCCATGTCAGCTGCTGGTGTTGGTCCACTGTGTTTCATCAAGGGCAGGGTCAATGCAGCTAGCTATCAGGAGATTTTGGAGCACTTCATGCTTCCTGGCACCTGCTCACAGTGCCAAAACCACTGGTAAATGGTTTACTGACCATGGTATTACTGTGCTCAATTGGCCTGCCAACTCTCCTGACCTGAACCCCATAGAGAATCTGTGGGATATTGTGAAGAGAAAGTTGAGAGACGCAAGACCCAACACTCTGGATGAGCTTAAGGCCGCTATTAAAGCATCCTGGGCCTCCATAACATCTCAGCAGTGTCACAGGCTGATTGCCTCCATGCCACGCCGCATTGAAGCAGTCATTTCTGCCAAAGGATTCCCGACCAAGTATTGAGTGCATAACTGAACATTATTATTTGATGGTTTTTTTGTTTGTTATTAAAAAACACTTTTATTTGATTGGACGGGTGAAATATGCTAATTTATTGAGACAGGTTTTTTGGGTTATCAGGAGTTGTATGCCAAAATCATCAGTATTAAAACAATAAAAGACCTGACAAATTTCAGATGGTGGATAATGAATCTATAATATATGAAAGTTTAATTGTAATCATTACATTATGGTAAATAATGAAATTTAACACTATATGCTAATTTTTTGAGAAGGACCTGTATACGTACGTAGCTGCAGGTATCCATGGCATTTTTTTTTTGCACCTTATACCTGCTCATTTTATTACAAAGCAATTCATAGCCCCCTTTTTTCTACATTTGTCTGCTTGGTCATGCTGCAGACCACAGCCAGGTCATTGCAATACAAGAGCGTGAAAATCTAACAATTTAAAAAAAAAAATTGTCCCAGGCATCAGATGTGAGTGCGCAAAGAAATCTGGCCTTTTTTGGTACTATATTATTTTTTGGAATGTCTTACAACATTTTAGGACACGATTTTGCTTCGCCAAAAATCTGTAGTTGGCCCAAAAATATTTAGCTACAGTTCTTATATTTATAACTGTGATTTGAATGCCACACGCATCGCATATCATTGCACTAAATATCTTACAATTTTAGTAGTCCAATTTTTTATTTTAGTGTCATAGCCTACTTATTGACTCAATTTTGGTGGGCCCAAAAAAATCAAGGCCACATTTTGATCAGTCTGTTATCTCAGTCTGACGCCTGGTGTATCTGTGGTGTCAAAGTCCTTGCTTTGCATGCATATGTTCCATTGTTTTGTCTGCTTGCCTTGGTCTACTCATTATTTAGTTCTTAAAATTAATAAAACAAAAAACAAGAACACACATTTAAACGGTCTGTTATCTCGGTCAGACACCTGGTGTATCTGTGGTGTCAAAATCCTCACTTGCAGGCATACGTTGCATGGTTTTGTCTGATAGCCTTGGTCTACTCATTATTTAGTGTTTAAATTTTTTTTTAGTAAAACAAGGCCACACATTTAAATGGTCTGTTATCTCCATCAGACGCATGGTGTATCTTTGGTGTCAAAATCCGCGCTTTGCAGGCACACGTTGCATTGTTTTGTCTGCTAGCCTTGGTCCACTCAGTATTTAGTGGTTAAAAAAAATTATACAATCTGTTATCTCCGTCAGATGCTTGGTGTATCTGAGGTGTCAAAACCCTGACTTTTCAGGCATACCTTGCATTGTGTTGTCTGCTAGCCTTGGTCTACTCATTATTTAGTGGTTTAAAACATTTAAAAAAACAAAGCCACACCTTTAAACGGTCTGTTATCTCCGTCAGACGCCTGGTGTATCTGTGGTTTCAAAATCCTCGCTTTGCAGGCATGCGTTGCATTGTTTTGTCTGCTAGCCTTGGTCTACTCATTATTTAGTGGTTTAAAAAAATAAAAAAAAATTAAAAAAATTATACAGTCTGTTATCTCCGTCAGACGCCTGGTGTGTTTGTGGTGTCAAAATCCTCGCTTTGTTGGCATACATTGCATTGTTTTGTCTGCTAGCCTTGGCCTACTTATTATTTAGTGGTTATTTTTTTTTTTTTAAAAGGCCACACAGTTAAACAGTCTGTTATCTCCCATCAGATGCCTGGTGTATCTGTGGTGTCAAAATCCTTGCTTTACTGGCATATGTTGCATTGTTTTGTCTGCTAGCCTTGGTCTACTCATTATTAAGTGGTTTATCTTTTTTAAAAAAAAAACAAACAAGGCAACACATTTAAAAGGTCTGTTATCTCCATCAGACACCTGGTGTATCTGTGGTGTCAAAAATCCTCGCTTTGCAGTTATACGTTGCATTGTTTTGTCTGCTAACCTTGGTCTACTCAGTATTTAGTGGTTAAAGACATAAATAATTTATACAGTCTGTTATCTCCTTCAGATGCCTGGTGTATCTGTGGTGTCAAAATCCTCACTTTTCAGGCATACGTTGCATTGTTTTGTCTGCTAGCCTTGGCCTACTCATTATTTAGTGGTTAAAAATGTTTGAAAACATGGCCACACATTGAGACGGTCTGTTATCTCCCTCAGACACCTGGTGTATCTGTCGTGTCAAAATCCTCGCTTTGCAGGCATACATTGCATTTTGTTGTCTGCTAGCCTAGGTCTACTCATTATTTAGTGACTTAAATAAAAAAAAACACAAGGCCACACATCTAAACAGTCTGTTATCTCCATCAGATGCCCAGTGTATCTCTGGTGTCAAAATCCTCATTTTTCAGGCATAAGTTGCATTGTTTTGTCTGCTAGCTTTGGTCTACTCCTTATTTAGTAGTTTAAATTTAAAATAAAAAAATAAGGCCACACATTAAAACGGTCTGTTTTCTCCATCAGACTCCTGGTGTATCTGTGGTGTCAAAATCCTCACTTTGCAGGCATATGTTGCATTGCTTTGTCTGCTAGCCTTGGTCTACTCATTATTTAGTGTTTTTAAAAATGTTGTTTTTAAAAAAAGGCAACACAGTTAAACAGTCTGCTATCTCCGTCAGGCGCCTGGTATATCTTTGGTGTCAAAATCCTCGCTTTGCAGGCATACGTTGCATTGCTTTGTCTGCTAGCCTTGGTCTGCTCATTATTTAGTGGTTTATTTTTTTTTTAAATAACATATTTAAACTGTCTGTTATCTCCGTCAGACGCCTGTTGAATCTGTGGTCTCCAAACACTTGCTTTTCAGGCATACTGATCACATATAAGTCTCCTCCAAATTAATCTAATTGTATTGAACTTTTCAAATATTTCAGTAGTCCATTTAAAATGGGCAAGTCAAGGGGCAAGGGATGGGGAAGTGGACGGGATGCTGATGGTGCATGCAGAGGATGAGGCCATGGCCAAGCTGAAAGTGGGCCACAAGAAAGACCCACATCTTTTCGCTCGACTTTCCTGTCCCAGTTTCTAGGGGATGGCAGCAAACCACTATTGAAGCGAGAGCAGTGTGAAACAGTTATTGGTTGGATAGCGGATAAAACTTCCAGTCACTTAACCACCACCACCACCATGTCTTCCACATGGTCATGTCTGAGTAGCCATGATCCTCCTTCCTCCCACCATGCCGAGTGCCCTGAGACAACTGATCCCACACTTGGACACTCCAAAGAGTTGTTTAGTTTTCCATTTAAAGATTCCGGACTCTCAGACGGTCAACTTAATGTGGGGCCAGATGAGATCGCATGTAGCGATGCCCAAAGATTTGAACACCCACAGTCACACAAAGGCGATGGTGGGAAAGTGTCACAAGAGGTGGACGATGATGAGACACAATTGCCAGAAAGTCAGGAGGAGGAGTAGGGTGCAGATGTGGAAGACGAGGTGGTGGATGACATAGTAACTGACCCATCCTGGCAGGAGGACATCCAGAGTGAGGACAGCAGCACACATGGGGAAGGAGGCATATTACCCCAACAGGCAGGAAGAAGCAGTGTAGTAGCCGCAGACAGAAGGCGTGCATCCATTCCCCGTAACACCAACATGACGGAAGTTTCCATTTAAACTGTTAGATTTTCCCGAGTCTGGTTATTTTTTAAAGACTCTGCTGATAACCCCAAACAGGCCATTTGCAGCACCTGCCATGCCCGCATCAGCAGGCATAGCAAAACTACCAGCCTGACCTCCACCAGCATGATCAGTCACATTGCAGCAAAGCACCCAACTTTGTGGGCTGAACCCTAGGCTCCAGAAACACTGTCTGCAGGTGACACCACTGCTTCTTTCACTGTTTTTCATAGAAGCCAATCCCCAGTTCACCCTGCATGTGAAGATGCCTGTAGCCCTGCACCTGTTGTTGCCCACAGTCAACCAGCAGCATCATGAAGCCCATCCATGCCCTTTTCCCAGCGCAGCTTTCAGTTGTCTATAACCCAGTCATTGGAATGCAAGCGGAAATACCCATCCAATGCCGCACAGGCCACAGTACTAAATTCTAACATTTCTTGTCTGCTTGCTCTCGAAATGTTGTCTTTTAGGCTCATTTGAGATGGACACTTTCCGCAACCTGATGGCAGCGGCCGTCACAAGGTACTCAGTCCCCAGTCACCACTATTTCTCCCACTGAGCCATACCGGCATTACAACAGCACGTGTCCTGCAACATTACCCGTGCCCTCAATAATGCTATTTACTGGGAAAGTCCACCTAACCATGGATGTTGTGAATTCCGCTCTTGGGCTCCCTCCGGTGGTTGTAAGTAGCACTTTTGTGAATTCTGCTCTTGGGCTCCCTCCTGTGGTTTTGAGTGGTATAGCTGCTTCTTGGATTTACCATCAGCAGCTGCTCCCACTGATCGTCTTTCTGGCTCGGCTATTTTAGTCTGGCCTTATTCCTCAATCAATGCCAGTTGTCAATTGTTCCTGCTTGGAGCCACTGCTCTTTTGGATTTTCCTGACACTCTGTCCAGTTCAGCAAAGATAAGTCATTTTGTCCTTTTGCAGTCCACTTGTTGTGGACTTTATTGTTCAGCACATTCTATGTTTTGCTCATTTGTCCAGCTTATCAGTATGGATCTATTCAGCTAAGCTGGAAGCTCTGGGCTGCAGTTTTTGCCCTCCACACCTTTAGTCAGGTGTGGAGATTTTTGCATATCTCTGCGGTGGACTTTTTCTAGTTTTTATTACTGACCGCACAGTGTTTCTTTCCTTACTGTCTATCTAGCTAGAATTGGCCTCCTTTGCTAAATCTTGTTTCATACTACGTATGTCATTTCCTTCTCCTCTCACAGTCAATATTTGTGGGGGGCTGTCCTATCCTTTGGGGATTTTCTCTGAGGCAAGATAGCTTTCCTGTTTCTACCTTTAGGGGTAGCTAGTTCTCCGGCTGTGACGAGGTGTCCAGGGAGTGACAGGAACATCCCACGGCTACTGCTAGTGTTGTGTTAAGATCAGGAACTGCGGTCTGTATAGTTACCACCTGCCCAGAGCTAGTCGCATGTCGCTCCTAAATTACCAGTCCATAACACATGGACCTGTGGACAAGTGCTTTTGAGCAGGGATGATACATCTCACAGACGGCACACTGGGTTAACATAGTGGAAGCCGGGACCCAGTTGGACCTTGGGATGGAACACATCCTCCCCACGTCGAGGATTGCGGGCCCTATGTCAATCAGGGTTGCCCCCACTGTCTACAACTCCTGCACCTCCTCCTCTTCAGTCTCCATCTCTGAAATGAGCACATCAGTCAGAAGCTGGAAGCACTGCAGCACTGCCTCAGCCAAACGGCAACAGGCTGTGCTGAAGCTAATCTGCTTATATGACAAACCGCACAATGCTGAAGAGTTGTGGGCAGCGCTGAAAGAGCAGTCAGTTTTTGGGATGACACCCCTGAACCTACAGCCAGGCATGGTCGTGTGTGACAATGGCTGGAACCTGGTGGCGGCTCTAAGGCAAGGTGAGTTCACACACATACCATGCCTGGCCCATGTGTTTAACCACGTCTTTCAACGTTTTCAGAAAAGCTACCCGGAGCTGCCAGCTCTGCTAGTGAAAGTACGCCATCTGTTTGCCCTTTTTAGAAAGTTAGCTACAGCTTCAGCCGCTGTTGCCGTGCTTCAGCAGTGTCTGCAGCTTCCTTCTAGACTGGTGTATGATGCCCCCACACATGTTTTGTGAGCAGAAGAGGACAGTTGTTGACTACCAGCATCAACAAGGCCATCGTCTTTCAGTTCAGACTCCACACATAAGACCTCAGGAGTGGCCATAGATGTCAGACATATGTACCATCCTCCAAAACTTTGAGGACTGCATCAAGATGGTGAATGGTGATGACGCTATAGTCAGCATCACCATCCCGCTTCTCTGCATTCTGAAAACCTCTCTGCTCACAATTAAAGGGAACCTGTCACCCCATTTTTTCCGTATGAGATAAAAATACTGTTAAATAGGGCCTGAGCTGTGCATTACAATAGTGTATTTTGTGGACCCCGATTCCCCACCTATGCTGCCGAAATACGTTACCAAAGTAGCCGTTTTCGCCTGTCACTCACGCTGGTCTGGTCGGATGGGCGTGGTGACATCGCTGTTTCTTCCCCCAGATCTTGCTTATCTGTACGTTGGTGGCGTAGTGGTTTGCGCATGCCCAAGGTCCCAAATCCACTGCACAGGGGAGGGAAAAGAGCGCAATCTGCGCTATTCCCCTGGTGATCGGTGGGGGCGGCCATCTTCCTGTGGCTGCGCGTGCGCAGATGGAGCGCTCTGCTGCCCGGGGCTTCAGGAAAATGGCCGCGGGATGCCGTGCGTGCGCAGATGGAGATCTGTTATGAACTGGTGGCCTAGGAGCAGCATGGACGAGCTCTGGAGTAGGTGGCCTCTATACTGACCGCAGACCCTGAACTTAACACATCAACTAGAAGTAGCCGTGGGATGTTCCTGTTCCTGTTCCTGACTGAAAAAAGAATTTAGCAAAGGAGGCCACGCTACCTAGAAAGAAAAGACAGGAAAGAGTACTGTGCGGTCAGTATAAAAAATACTACAAAATCCACCACAGAGAATACAAAAATCTCCACACCTAACTAAAGGCATGGAGGGTAACTCTGTGACTCCAGAGCTTCCAACTTGGCCGAGTAAATCTTAACACAGACAAAGCTGGACAAGAAAAAACATAGCAATTCACAGAACTATTAAGTCCACCGCATGTGGACTGCAAAAACAGAGCCAGGACTTATCTTTGATGATTTGGACAATCCAGAAGGAGAAACCAAGCAGAGATGTGGATCCCTAGAAAACAATGGACAACTGGCACTCACTAAAGGAAGGAGCCAGACTAAATAGCCCTGACCAAAGTGGAAGCAGCTGATGACTGTTGTGAAGGACAAACAGCAGCACTACCACTTATAACCACCGGAGGGAGCCTAAGAGCAGAACCCACAACAGAATTCACAACAGAGATCGCGGCGGCCATTTTCCTAAAGCCGAGATGCAAACTCTGCTTCAGGAAAATGGCCGCCGCGATCTCCATCTGCGCACGCGCGGCATCCCGTGGCCATTTTCCTGAAGCCCCGGGCAGCAGAGCGCTCCATCTGCGCACGCGCGGCCACAGGAAGATGGCCGCCCCCACCGATCACCAGGGGAATAGCGCAGATCGCGCTCTTTTCCCTCCCCTGTGCAGTGGATTCGGGACCTTGGGCATGCGCAAACCACTACGCCAACAACGGAAAAATAAGCAAGATCTGGGGGAAGAAACAGCGATGTCACCATACCCATCTGACCAGCCTGACTGACAGGCGAAAACGGCTACTTTGGTAACGTATTTCGGCAGCATAGGTGGGGAATTGGGGTCCACAAAATACACTATTGTAATGCACAGCTCAGGCCCTATTTAACAGTATTTTTATCTCATACAGAAAAAACGGGGTGACAGGTTCCCTTTAAAGAGGATGCCTTGCAGGCGGAGCATGAGGAAATGGAGCAAGAAAAAATACAGGTTGATTACACTCAGCCCAGCCTCATGCTGTCCCAATGTGGATTGGTAGACAATGAGGAAGAGGAGGAGGAGGAACATGAGCTACTTTCATGCGCTATAGACGGCACTACAAGCACAGCTGTCATACCGTCTGTTCAGCATGGATGGCATGAGGACAGGGAGGTGGTGAAGGAGGACAGCATGGTCAGTCATACTTTTGGTGAGGACACAGAAGTCTTGCCTGTTGGCAGTAATTTTATTTGGGTTGAATTATTGTATTATTGTTATAGTTGTTACTTAGGACTGTTGTGTGTTAAACTGTATATATATTTGCGATATATAAATAAATCTAAATGTTATTATTAGAACACAGACAAGCAGGATGGAGACATTAATTATGGGGTCATTGCCGCTCAACATCTTGGTGGATTCCTCAAAATTTTGGAGGATGGTACATATGTCTGACATCCATGTCCACTACTGAGATCTTATGTTTGAAATCAGAACTGATTACCGACAGCCTTGTTGATGCTTGAAGTCACCAACTGCCCTCTTCTGCTCACAAATCCTTTCCAACATCTGCAGTGTTGAGTTCCAACGTGTGGGGACATCACACACCTGTCAGTGAGCCATAAGCTGCAATTGCTGATGAAGCACGGCAAGGAAGGATGAAGCTCTAGCTGACTTTCTAAAATGGGTGTGCAGGGCGTCATACTTTCCCTAGCAGATAAGGCACCTCCATGTTGCTTTTCCTAAACTGTGGAATAATTAGGTTAAGCACATAGGCCAGGCATGGCATGTGTGTGAGCCTGCCTCACCTCAGAGCAGCCACCAGGTTCTGGCCATTGTCACACACGACCATGCCTGGCTGTAGGTTCAGCGGTGTCAGCCACAGATCTGACTGCTCTTTCACAGCTGTCCACAACTATTCAGCATTGTGCGGTTTATCACCGAAGCATATTAGCTTCAGCACAGCCTGTTGCTGCTTGGATGACGCAGTGTTGCAGTGCTACCAGGTTGTGACTGATGTGCTACTTTCGAAGATGAGGAGGTGCAAGAGCTGTAGACTGTGGGGGCAACCCAGATTGACGAAGGGCATGCAATATTCGGGGGTTAGGAGGACATTCACAATGCCAAGGTTGAACTAGTTCCCGGCTGACACTATGGTAACCCAGTGTGCCGTCAGAGAGATGTAACATCTCTGCCCACAAGCACTTGTCCACGTGTCTATGGTTAGGTAGACTTTTCCAGTAACAGCATTGTGGAGGGCACGGCTAATGTTGTGAGACATGTGCCTGTGTAATGCTGGGATGGCACACCAGGACAAATAGTCCAGCATGTTTTGGGCCTCGGGGTGATCCTCGACTATGCCCTCTCTTTCAAGCTACATATCCAAGTACTTGCCTCCTACTGCCCACTACAACTCAAAAACATTTCCCAGAGCCGTACATATCAAGAAAATGCAAAAACATTTGTGCACGCCCTCATTATCACCCGCCTCGACTATTGCAACCTTCTTCTCTCTGGCCTCCCCTCTAGCACTATTGCACCACTCCAATCTATCCTAAACTCAGCTGAGTAACCTCGGGGGGGGGGGGGGGGATAGCGGTAAAAATACTAAGGTTTCCCATAGACTTACATTGTTCGGGTCGAGTACCCTAGTATTCCAATTTGCTCGACCCGAGCAATGAGCACCCAAGCATTTTAGTGCTCGCTCATCACTAGTTATCATTCATATTCTCTGAGTAAAGGCCAACAAAGCAAAAATTCTGCCGGGGTATGTAAACTTTTGTAAGCATGTAACCATACTTATGACCTCACCCATTCCCCGGTGCCCTCTTCTTCTGCAAAATAGTTAAGAAAAAACTAAAACAATATTCCTCATCTTTCCACAGAGATGCTGCCAATCCATTTGTTCCAGGACGGGAAGAAAATTTTCCCTCGGCGCTCATGCTGACGTCACATAGGTGAAGAGCGTTAATTGGCTGTGAACTTGCAGGACCTGTCAGATGGCACCGCAAGCAGGAGAACTTTATCATGCACCTGGTGCCCTCAGACAGGGAATAGCAGTTCACAAGCAGGCACTGAGCTCACGGTGCTCAGTGTCTGCTGGATTGACAGGCTGTATGGATGGAGCACCCCATAGGACCGTGGGGTACTCGGACTGGGTTCAGTGGTACTTAAAGGGGTGGTCATGGAAGTGGTGATCTGGTCTGTGGCCCTGGGCGTCCAATTAAAGGGGGTGAAGTGTAGTGGGAAATAAAGTCTATGGAAAAATGTTTGTGATGCCACCTGTGGTACTCGGCCAGGGATGGCAAATGCTGCTTAAAGGGGATCACTGAGGCTGATGGTGTTGCAGCAGAGTTGGTATAGCTCCCCACAGGTAGAGCTTAGTCCCCAGGGCTACCGGTGCAGTTGGTAAGGGATGATAGCTGGTGGGGTGCAGGACTGAGGGTGCAGGAAATAATTGGAGGACACAGGGTTTTCAGTCTCTTTTACCTTTTACTGGTGAATTTCAGGTGCAGTCCAGGGCACAGGTTACAGGTGTAGATGGGGTCTGGGCGGCCTGGGAGTATCTTGTGGATCCACTTAGCCAGGTGGGTTTGGAGGCCTTCCTTCTGTGCTGAATTCCGCCTTCTGGTCTGGAGTCAGGACAGTGTTGTATGTTTATGTTACCTACCAAGGGGATCCCTCCTTACTCCCAGGCATGACTTCACCCCATGTGAGGAAAGCAATGCCATTGTGGCAACTGGACTCGTTGGGTGCCACATGGACGCATCATTAATCCATGCAGCCTGCCATCTAGATGTAGAACCAATTGTGGGACAAATGGATTAGCAGCATCTCTGCTGAATGGTGAGGAAAATTGTTGTTGTTTTTTAACTCCTTTGCAGATGACGAGGGCATCAGGGGAATAGGCAAGTATGTAAGTATGGTTTAATTAAGATTATTAAAGGAGTCCATCATTCTTTCAATTAAAAGAATTTTTTCTGGGTGTCTGTGTTTTCTTACAATGTGACTATGGGGTTAGCAATGGGGGTGTCTTATAGATGCCTCTCCATAACTAACCTTGGGGCTTGATATCACCTGACAATACAAAGGTGACATCAAACCTCCAACTATCACCCCACTTGCCACCGCTACAGGGCAAGTGGGAAGAGAGAGGCTAAGCACCAGAAATGGCGCATCTTAGAGATGCGCCTTTTCTGTCGCAGCTGTGAGCTGAAGTTTTTAGCTTGGGGGGGCATTATCCATGGCCCCTTTCTAGGCTATTAATATCAGCCCACAGCTGTTTGCATAGCCTTTGCTGGTTATTAATTAATATTAATTAATTTTTTGGGAGTCCCCCAATTTTAATATCTAGTGATGGCTAAGTATACAGCTATGAGCTGATATTAATAGCCTGGGAAGCTCCATGGGTATTACCCCCTTCCCAGGCTGTAAACGTTGGCCCCAGCTGTTGTCTTTCCCTCTGCTGGTTATGACAATTGCGCAAGAGCCCATGCCATTTTTTTCCAGAAAATAATCTTTAATTAATTAACCCCTTTGTGACATGTGCAGTAGTAATACTGCGCATGTCGCTTCTATCTCTTTGATGTGGGCTCCAGTGGTGAGCCCACATCTCCCAGCACATGTCAGCTGTTTTGATCAGCTGACGTGCCTGGAACAGCGATGGGTGTAATCACGATCCACCCATGGCTATTAACCCGTTAAATGCCGCTGTCAAATGCTGACATCCGCATTTAACGCACTCTTCTGGTCATCGTCACTTGATCGCTGGTTATGGTTGGCATGACAACCAGAGGTCTCCTGGAGACCTCTATGGTTGTCAATGTCGGCTTGCTGTGAGCACCACCCAGTGGTCGGCACTCATGGCAAGTAATAAAATCTGCTACATACAGATCTGATCATCGCTTGTATGTAGCAGAGCCGATCGGGTTATGGCAGCTTCTAGTCTCCCATGGAGACTATTGACGCATGCCAAAAGTTAAAGTTTTTAAAAATATTTAAAAAATTAAAAAACTATAAAAATTTCAATCAGCCCCCTTTTGCCCTGTTCGAAATAAAACAATAATAAAAATCAAACATACACATATTTGGTATTGCCGCATTCACAATCAATTGATATATCGGTAAAAAAAGGATTGACCTGATCGCTAAGCGGCGCAGCGAGAAAAAACTCAAAACGTCAGAGTTAAGATTTTATGGTCACCACAACATTGAATTAACATGCAGTAACGGGCAATCACAAGATCGTATCTGCACCAAAATTGTATCAATAAAAACATCAGCTCAGCACGCAAACCCGAGATCTCCAAAAATGGAGACGGGCCTCAGAAAATGGCACAATTTTTTTTTTAACAAACATTGGATTTTTTTTCACCACTTAAATAAAAAATAACCTAGACATGTTTGGTGTCTATGAACTCATAATGACCTGGAGAATCAAAATGGTAGATCAGTTTTAGCAGTTGGTGAACATGGTTAAAAAATTAAAAAAAAGTTGTGGAATTGCACTTTTTTTTGCAATTTCACCGCACTTGGAATTTTTTCCTGTTTTTGAGTACACGATAAGGTAAAACCAATTATGTTGTTCAAAAATACAACTTGTCCCACAAAACACAAGCCCTCACGTGGCCATATTGATTGAAAAATAAAAAGGTTATGTCTCTGGGAAGGAGGGGAGCAAAAAACAGAAATGCAAAAACATAAAAGGGCTTTGCCTCAAAGGGTTTAAATACATGTACAGTAAGCCGTGCACAAACACTGTACTAATTATATATGTCACTGACATCTATATAGCTACCTATTCTATTTGTATTTACTGTATGTGATCCATTTCTTCTATCCTGTCGGCTCCTACAGTTATTTTACAGTACACGGCACATGAATTGCAGGCTATTCTTCTATCTATGTAATATAAATACATATATATGTGTGTGTGTCACTGA
Source organism: Ranitomeya variabilis (assembly GCF_051348905.1). Lineage (NCBI taxonomy): Eukaryota > Metazoa > Chordata > Amphibia > Anura > Dendrobatidae > Ranitomeya > Ranitomeya variabilis. The sequence continues at coordinate 116,441,285 of NC_135237.1, read as the reverse complement.
CATCTACATATATTCTATGTATACTGTATATCTATTCTATCTATTCTATTCTAATCTGTCAGTGTGATTTTACTGTAGGTGGCACATGAATTGCCAGCTTTTCAAAGGACATCGATGCGTTAAAATTGGATAGCACTTGCATGGTCCGAGTGCTGTGTGTTTTTTTTTCTCACACTCATAGGCTTCCATTGGCGACTCTCGGCCGAGTCTCGGTGACAATCGCAGCATGCTGAAATTTTACATGCACACTGAATACGCTGATTAACACTGGTCCGAATGCTATGCAATGTTTTCTCGCATAGAACTCGCCCGTATTCTATAGTAGTGTAACGTATGCCTAAGAAGCATTTCAAGGTCCTGGAGTGGCCTAGCCAGCCGCTAGATCTAAATCCAATAGAAAATCTTTGGAGGGAACTGAAACTCAATGGTGCCCAGCGACAGTCCCGAAACCTGAGAGATCTGGAGAAGATCTGTATGGAGGAGTGGGCCAAAATCCCTGCTGCATTGTGTGCATACTTGGCCAAAGAAACGTCTGACTTATGTAAATGCAAACAAAGGGTTCTGTACCAAATATTAAGTTCTGTTTTCCAATTGTTTCAAATACTTATTACATGCAATGAAATGCAATGTAATTATGTAGAAATCGTACAATGTGATTTTCTGGATTTTTTTTTAAGATTCTGTCTCTGGCAGTTGAAGTGTACCCATGATAAAAATTATAGACCACTCCAACATTTGTACGTGGGAAAATTAGCAAAATTGGCAGTGTATCAAATACTTATTGTCCCCACTGTATATGGTGATAGTAGTGGTGATTAGGGTTGAGCGACTTTCATTTTTTTAAGATCGAGTAGGGTTTTGGGAAACCCGATTTTGTCCAGAGTCGAGTCGAGTGCAGTCGGCCGATTATCGCTAAAAGTCGGGGATCGACCGAAACACGAAACCCAATGCAAGTCAATGGGGAAGCATAGTCGGCAGTGAGTGGAGGCCAGGAAAACACCTACAGTGCCCATTTTAATGCCAAAAACATCCATTCTTGTTTCTGAAGCTTGCCAATCTTAATTAACTGTATAATAATAGTTGGGCATAAGGAATTGGGGGAAAGTTGTGGGGGGAGTAGGGCTGGCTCAAGTTTTTCGTGGGCCCAGGAAATGCGGACTACGTCACGGCGGTGTTGCAGGGAAAGGTAAGTATTTAAAAGTTGCAAGTGCTGTGATCCTGAGCAAGCAGGGGGGGCCCACTCGTTCGCATTGCCACTGGCACAGGGCCCCTCAAAGTACGGCGGTGTGTTTGCATGGCGGGGGCGCCTCCCACCAGCAGCGACACTTTTGCGTACTCTGAGGGGCCCTGTGCCAGTGACGTCGCCAACGAGTATGCCCCCCCACCTGATGAAGGAACCTGCACTTTCATCTGCACCTTCCTCTTTGTCCCTGTGTAAGGTGGTATAACATGCGGGAAGGGGAACCTTACTTTCAGCAGGGTCAGATTCTGGCTGTGTAGAGTACAAGGGGAATGTAGTGGTCTAGGTCAATGTACCAGCAGACTCATTTAGCAGTGGCTGGGCAATGGGCAGGATGAGGAGGAAACAGATATAGGGCCAAAGAATAAAGTAGGCTACATGCAGTTCAAAATTGGTAACAGGACTAAACAGGCGGCATTGCTTTGTTCAGTGGAGTAGCAAACCCAAGAGCAGCAGACACTGTTTCAAGGGCCTAACCACACTAGTAGGCCAAATGCAGTTTAATATCTGATAGTATAGGGCGAAAGCCAGAATGTGGAAGCTCAGCTTTGTTCAGTTGAGGACAACACCAGGGAGGGGCAGACACCTTTAGTAGGCCGGAAAAGCCTATTGCATTTTTTAAAATGGTAATTTGGAGCAGAAGGTTGAAGCTCAGCTTTATTTAGTTGAGGGCAACACCAGGGAGGGGCAGAAGCCGTTAGTAGGCCCTAACCACCATTTTTTTTTTTTTTAAAACCACTTAATGAGAGCCGGAAGGTTGAAGCTCAGCTTTATTTAGTTGAGGACAACACCAGGGAGGGGCAGAAGCCGTTAGTAGGCCCTAACCACCATTTTTTTTTTAAAACCACATAATGAGAGCCGGAAGGTTGAAGCTCAGCTTTATTTAGTTGAGGACAACACCAGGGAGGGGCAGAAGCCGTTAGTAGGCCCTAACCACCATTTTTTTTTTAAAACCACTTAATGAGAGCCGGAAGGTTGAAGCTCAGCTTTATTTAGTTGAGGACAACACCAGGGAGGGGCAGAAGCCGTTAGTAGGCCCTAACCACCATTTTTTTTTTTTTTAAAACCACATAATGAGAGCCGGAAGGTTGAAGCTCAGCTTTATTTAGTTGAGGACAACACCAGGGAGGGGCAGAAGCCGTTAGTAGGCCCTAACCACCATTTTTTTTTTTTTTAAAACCACTTAATGAGAGCCGGAAGGTTGAAGCTCAGCTTTATTTAGTTGAGGACAACACCAGGGAGGGGCAGAAGCCGTTAGTAGGCCCTAACCACCATTTTTTTTTAAAAACCACTTAATGAGAGCCGGAAGGTTGAAGCTCAGCTTTATTTAGTTGAGGACAACACCAGGGAGGGGCAGAAGCCGTTAGTAGGCCCTAACCACCATTTTTTTTTTTAAAACCACATAATGAGAGCCGGAAGGTTGAAGCTCAGCTTTATTTAGTTGAGGACAACACCAGGGAGGGGCAGAAGCCGTTAGTAGGCCCTAACCACCATTTTTTTTTTTTTTAAAACCACTTAATGAGAGCCGGAAGGTTGAAGCTCAGCTTTATTTAGTTGAGGACAACACCAGGGAGGGGCAGAAGCCGTTAGTAGGCCCTAACCACCATTTTTTTTTTAAAACCACTTAATGAGAGCCGGAAGGTTGAAGCTCAGCTTTATTTAGTTGAGGACAACACCAGGGAGGGGCAGAAGCCGTTAGTAGGCCCTAACCAAAGTTGAAGGCCAAATGCAGTTTAATTTCTGATACTATAGGCCGAAAGCCAGAAGGTGGAAGTTCCGATTTAGACAGTGGAGGACAATTTGAATTAGGGACTGCAGACAGACTTAGTAGGCTGTCCCCTGTGGACCATGCATCCACCACATTAACCCATTGCGCCGTAATGGACACGTAATCTTCCGTGGCCATGCCTACAGGTCCATGCGTCTGTTGTCAGGTGCACCTTTGTACTCACAGATTGCCAGAGTGCATGGACAATGCGGTCTTCTACATGCTGGTGGAGGGTTGGGATGGCTTTTCTCGCAAAAGAAGTGTCGACTGGTTAGCTTGTAGCGTGGTACAGCGTAGTCCATCATGGCCTTATTAATAGTAAATAAAATATATAACTAGGCTCTATGAACTTTTAAATAGGTTCCAGGGGTACACGGGCAGCATTGGTGTGGTCAGTGGAGGAGTATTGCAAGTAGGGGCTGCAGACAGGCTATCAAAGGCCTAAAATAACAAACAGTAGGCAGTCATGGCAGTTTTACATCGGTTACATGGATACACAGGCAGGCACTCCAGGCAGCATTGTGCTCAGTGGAGGAGTATTGCAAGTAGGGGCCGCAGACAGGCTATCAAAGGCCTAAAATAACAAACAGTAGGCAGTCATGGCAGTTTTACATCGGTTACATGGATACACAGGCAGGCACTCCAGGCAGCATTGTGGTCAGTGGAGGAGTATTGCAAGTAGGGGCCGCAGACAGGCTATCAAAGGCCTAAAATAACAAACAGTAGGCAGTCATGGCAGTTTTACATCGGTTACATGGATACACAGGCAGCTAGGTGGTGAGTGGAGGAGTATTTAAAGTAAGGACCGCAGACAGGCTATCAAAGGCCTAACATAACAAACAATAGGCTCATGGCAGTTTTACAGCGGTTACATGGATACACGGGCAGGCAGCTTGGTGGTGAGTGGAGGAGTATTTAAAGTATGGACCGCAGACAGGCTTCGAAGGCCTAACACAATAAAATGGGCTGGCTGTAGGCACTTTAAAATTGGTTCCAGGGGTACACGGGCAGCAGTGGTCTGGTCAGTGGAGGCCTAGTGGAAGGAGGGACCGCAGACAGGCTTCGAAGGCCTAACACAATAAAATGGGCTGGCTGTAGGCACTTTAAAATTGGTTCCAGGGGTACACGGGCAGCAGTGGTCTGGTCAGTGGAGGCCTAGTGGAAGTATGGACCGCAGACAGGCTTCGAAGGCCTAACACAATAAAATGGGCTGGCTGTAGGCACTTTAAAATTGGTTCCAGGGGTACACGGGCAGCAGTGGTCTGGTCAGTGGAGGACTAGTGGAAGTATGGACCGCAGACAGGCTTCGAAGGCCTAACACAATAAAATGGGCTGGCTGTAGGCACTTTAAAATTGGTTCCAGGGGTACACGGGCAGCAGTGGTCTGGTCAGTGGAGGCCTAGTGGAAGGAGGGACCGCAGACAGGCTTCGAAGGCCTAACACAATAAAATGGGCTGGCTGTAGGCACTTTAAAATTGGTTCCAGGGGTACACGGGCAGCAGTGGTCTGGTCAGTGGAGGCCTAGTGGAAGGAGGGACCGCAGACAGGCTTCGAAGGCCTAACACAATAAAATGGGCTGGCTGTAGGCACTTTAAAATTGGTTCCAGGGGTACACGGGCAGCAGTGGTCTGGTCAGTGGAGGCCTAGTGGAAGGAGGGACCGCAGACAGGCTTCGAAGGCCTAACACAATAAAATGGGCTGGCTGTAGGCACTTTAAAATTGGTTCCAGGGGTACACGGGCAGCAGTGGTCTGGTCAGTGGAGGCCTAGTGGAAGGAGGGACCGCAGACAGGCTTCGAAGGCCTAACACAATAAAATGGGCTGGCTGTAGGCACTTTAAAATTGGTTCCAGGGGTACACGGGCAGCAGTGGTCTGGTCAGTGGAGGACTAGTGGAAGTATGGACCGCAGACAGGCTTCGAAGGCCTAACACAATAAAATGGGCTGGCTGTAGGCACTTTAAAATTGGTTCCAGGGGTACACGGGCAGCAGTGGTCTGGTCAGTGGAGGACTAGTGGAAGGAGGGAGCGCAGAAAGGCTTCAAAGGCCTAAAATAACAAACAATAGGCTCATGGCAGTTTTACAGCGGTTACATGGATACACGGGCAGGCAGCTTGGTGGTCAGTGGAGGAGTAGGGACCGCAGACAGGCTATCAAAGGCCTAAAATAACAAACAATAGGCTCATGGCAGTTTTACAGCGGTTACATGGATACACGGGCAGGCAGCTTGGTGCTGAGTGGAGGAGTAGTGCAAGGAGTGTCTGTCCCAGTACTCCCAAAATATAAATAGATGTTAATGTCTCGCAAAACAACCAAAACAAAAAAAAAGATGGCATACTTAGGTACAGGGGTGGGCTCATCTGCTGTGTTTCTGACATAGTAATTTGGCAGTAACTATTTAATGGTGCCAATATAGGACACAGACACAGACTACTTTAAGTTGCATCATAGATGTCTACAAATTTGTATTGTCAGTGCCAGACATTGAATGATGTCAGCGAATAGACTAAAGATTGGTGGAGCTGTGCGACATAATTTTGCACGTAGTACAGCCCAGTTTGAGCTGGGGTAGGGGGGAACTCTCTTGAGGCCGGCGGGACCGCCCCAGGGCCACTCATGTTACAACGGTGTGTCTGACGTTGGGTGCGCACCACCACCGCCAGAGACACTACATTGTACTATGAGGGACCCAGTAGCAATGCCGTCAACCAAAAGCGAGCACACCCACCTCTTCAGACAAACAGCAGTCTCACGGGTGCTTGCGCCAAGTCGCGATACCACGGCCCCGTGTGGGGAGTTTGGCCATTTAGGGAGGTGTAAACATGTCGTATGCTGTACAATCTGCAGCAGCAAATTAGACATTAGAAAAGTAATTCACAGGCAAGAGCTTTTCATAGGAAAGCTAGGTGTCGGCCGGGCAAGGTGGGGCAAAAGATTTTGAAATCCAGTTGTGGTTCATTTTAATGAATGTTAGATCGTCAACATTTTGGGTAGCCAGACGAGTCCTTTTTTCGGTTAATATTGACCCTGCAGCACTGAATACTCTTTCTGATAGGACACTTGCTGCCGGGCAAGCAAGCTCCTGCAATGCATATTCTGCCAATTCTGGCCAGGTGTCTAATTTGGAGGCCCAGTAATCAAATGGGAATGACGGTTGAGGGAGAACATCGATAAGGGATGAAAAATAGTTAGTAACCATACTGGACAAATGTTGTCTCCTGTCACTTTCAATTGATGCAGCAGTACCTGTCCTGTCTGCGGTCATAGCAAAATCACTCCACAACCTGGTCAGAAAACCCCTCTGTCCAACGCCACTTCTGATGTGTGCACCCCTAACACTCCTAGTCTGCTGCCCCCTGGAGCTCGTGTGAGAACGATCACGTGCGCTGTGTGCTGGGAATGCCTGAAGCAAACGGTCAACAAGAGTTGATTGTTTGGTTGCTAATATTAGTTCCAAGTTCTCATGTGGCATAACATTTTGCAATTTGCCTTTATAGCGTGGATCAAGGAGGCAGGCCAACCAGTAATCGTCATCGTTCATCATTTTCGTAATGCGTGTGTCCCTTTGTAGGATACGTAAGGCATAATCCGCCATGTGGGCCAAAGTTCCACTTGTCAAATCTCCGGTTGTGATTGGTTGAGGGGCAGTTGCAGGCAAATCTACGTCACTTGTGTCCCTCAAAAAACCAGAACCCGGCCGTGACACGCAACCAATTTCCTGTGCCCCCGTGAAAGTTTCCGCATTAAAAATATACTCATCCCCATCATCCTCCTCGTCCTCCACCTCCTCTTCGCCCGCTACCTCGTCCTGTACACTGCCCTGACCAGACAATGGCTGACTGTCATCAAGGCTTCCCTCTTCCTCTGGTGCAGACGCCTGCTCCTTTATGTGCGTCAAACTTTGCATCAGCAGACGCATTAGGGGGATGCTCATGCTTATTACGGCGTTGTCTGCACTAACCAGCCGTGTGCATTCCTCAAAACACTGAAGGACTTGACACATGTCTTGTATCTTCGACCACTGCACACCTGACAACTCCATGTCTGCCATCCTACTGCCTGCCCGTGTATCCTCCCACAAATAAATAACAGCACGCCTCTGTTCGCACAGTCTCTGAAGCATGTGCAGTGTTGAGTTCCACCTTGTTGCAACGTCTATGATTAGGCGATGCTGGGGAAGGTTCAAAGACCGCTGATAGGTCTGCATACGGCTGGCGTGTACAGGCGAACGTCGGATATGTGAGCAAAGTGCACGCACTTTGAGGAGCAGGTCGGAGAACCCAGGATAAGTTTTCAATAAGCACTGCACCACCAGGTTTAAGGTGTGAGCCAGGCAAGGAATGTGTTTCAGTTGGGAAAGGGAGATGGCAGCCATGAAATTCCTTCCGTTATCACTCACTACCTTGCCTGCCTCAAGATCTACTGTGCCCAGCCACGACTGCGTTTCTTGTTGCAAGAACTCGGACAGAACTTCCGCGGTGTGTCTGTTGTCGCCCAAACACTTCATAGCCAATACAGCCTGCTGACGCTTGGCAGTAGCTGGCCCATAATGGGACAACTGGTGTGCAACAGTGTCATCTGCCGATGGAGTGGTTGGCCGACTGCGTTCTGTGGAAGAGCTGTAGCTTCTGCAGGAGGACGAGGAGGAGGAGGAGGGGGTGCGAACGCCTACAGCCAACTGTTTCCTAGACCGTGGGCTAGGCACAACTGTCCCTAAATTGATGTCGCCTGTGGACCCTGCATCCACCACATTCACCCAGTGTGCCGTGATGGACACATAACGTCCCTGGCCATGCCTACTGGTCCATGCATCTGTAGTCAGGTGCACCTTTGTACTCACAGATTGCCTGAGTGCATGGACGATGCGCTGTTTAACATGCTGGTGCAGGGCTGGGATGGCTTTTCTGGAAAAAAAGTGTCGACTGGGTAGCTCGTATCGTGGTTCAGCGTACTCCATCAGGGCTTTGAAAGCTTCGCTTTCAACTAACCGGTAGGGCATCATCTCTAACGAGATTAGTCTAGCTATGTGGGCGTTAAAACCCTGTGTACGCGGATGCGAGGATAAGTACTTCCTTTTTCTAACCAGAGTCTCATGTAGGGTGAGCTGGACTGGAGAGCTGTAGATCGTGGAACTTTCGGGTGTGCCGGTGGACATGGCAGACTGAGAGACGGTTGGAGACGGTATTGTTTCCGCCGGTGCCCTACATGCAATATTTCCTCCTACAAAACTGGTGATTCCCTGACCCTGACTGCTTTTGGCTGGCAAAGAAACCTGCACAGATACTGCCGGTGGTGCGGAAAATGGTGGCCTTACAGTGACGGAAGGGATGTTGCGTTGCTGACTAGCTTCATTGGCCGAGGGTGCTACAACCTTGAGGGACGTTTGGTAGTTAGTCCAGGCTTGAGAATGCATGGTGGTTAAGTGTCTATGCATGCAACTAGTATTTAGACTTTTCAGATTCTGACCTCTGCTTAAGCTAGTTGAACATTTTTGACAGATGACTTTGCGCTGATCAGTTGGATGTTGTTTAAAAAAATGCCAGACTGCACTCTTCCTAGACTCTGATCCCTTTTCAGGGATTGCAGACTGAGCTTTAACCGGATGGCAACGCTGTGCTCCAACAGGTTTTGGCTTTGACACGCGTTTTGGTCCAGATACGGGCCCGGCAGATGGAACCTGTTGCGATGTTGATGCCTGCTGCGGCCCCTCCTCCACCTCCGCTTCTGAACTACTGCCGCCTGCACCCTGTTCCCCCAATGGCTGCCAATCGGGGTCAATAACTGGGTCATCTATTACCTCCTCTTCGAGCTCGTGTGCAACTTCGTCTGTGTCACTGTGTCGGTCGGTGGTATAGCGTTCGTGGCGGGGCAACATAGTCTCATCAGGGTCTGATTGTGGATCTGTACCCTGAGAGGGCAATGTGGTGGTCTGAGTCAAAGGAGCAGCATAGTACTCTGGCTGTGGCTGTGCATCAGTGCACTCCATGTCAGAATATACTTGTAATGGGCATGGCCTGTTAAATGTTTCACTTTCTAAGCCAGGGACGGTATGTGTAAAGAGCTCCATGGAGTGACCCGTTGTGTCGCCTGCTGCATCCTTCTCTCTTGTTGTAGTTTTTGCTGAGGAGGACAAGGAAGCGACTTGTCCCTGACCGTGAACATCCACAAGCGACGCGCTGCTTTTACATTTACCAGTTTCGGAAGAGGAGGCAAAAGAGCTAGAGGCTGAGTCTGCAATGTAAGCCAAAACTTGCTGTTGCTGCTCCGCCTTTAAAAGCGGTTTTCCTACTCCCAGAAAAGAGAGCGTTCGAGGCCTTGTGTAGCCTGACGACGAAACTGGCTCCACAGCTCCAGACTTAGGTGGAATATTTTTATCCCCACGACCACCTGATGCTCCACTACCACTACCATCATTACCAGCTGACAATGAACGCCCACGACGACCTCTTGCACCAGACTTCCTCATTGTTTTAAAATCTTAACCAAAGTAACTTTATTTGTTGCTATCAAACAACTTACACGGTGAGCTATAACTTCAGTATGATTTCAATATCCCTTAACAGGTTGGTGAGACCACAAGGAAAATCAGGCACAATGTTACACACTCTGTTTTCTGTGGCACAAAATCACAGAGATGACACACACGCAGGACTGTCACTCAAGCACTAATGTCAATATTAATCTCCCACCTAATTTATTTATTTTTTTTTCTCAGGGAGACTTTAGAAACCAAATAATATTAAAAAAAAAAAAAAAAAGGCTTTCTATGGCCCACAATTAGAGAGAGAGAGGTGGCACAACCAGGAGTCAAGACTGGCGCACAAGCTGAAAGGGCAATATTACTCTCCCACTGTTTTTTATGTTTTTTTTGTTTTTTTCAGGGAGACTTTAGAAACCAAATAATATTAAAAAAACCAAAAAAAAAAAAGGCTTTCTATGGCCCACTGAATGAAAGGGAGAGAGGTGGCACACCCAGGAGTCAAGACTGGCACACAAGCTGAAAGGGCAATATTACTCTCCCACTGTTTTTTTATGTATTTTTTGTTTTTTCAGGGAGACTTTAGAAACCCAATAATATTTAAAAAAAAAAATAAATAGGCTTTCTATGGCCCACTGAATGAGAGGGAGAGAGGTGGCACACCCAGGAGTCAAGACTGGCACACAAGCTGAAAGGGCAATATTACTCTCCCACTGTTTTTTTAGGTTTTTTTTTTTTTTCAGGGAGACTTTTGAAACCAAATAATATTAAAAAAAAAAAAAAAAAAAAAATATAGGCTTGCTATAGCCCACTGAATGATAGCGCACACACAGCAGTGGCACACAAGCCCTGACTGAGGCCAATATTTTTCTCCCACTGATTGATGTAGTGTTTCTGTGTTGAGGTAGATTTTAGAACACAAATCACGGAAAAAATAAATAGGCTTTCTATGGCCCACTCAGTGAGAGATGGCACACACAGGGATGGCACTGTAGCAGAAATGCCAATCTTAATCTCCCACAAAAAAAAAACAAAAAAAAAAAAAAACTGTCCTACAATTACTATCTCCCTGCAGTAATGTAAGCCAGGTATGGCAGGCAGCAATAGGAGTGGACTGATGCACAAATTAAATAAAAAGTGTGGACAAACAAAAAAGATAGCTGTGCAGAAAGGAAGGAACAAGAGGATATGTGCTTTGAAAAAAGCAGTTGGTTTCCACAGTGGCGTACACACAGCAATACAGCTATCACGGAGCCTTCTAGGGCAGCCCAATGAGCTACAGCGCTGAGGGGAAAAAAAAAAAAAAATAGCTTCCACTGTTCCTGCACACCGAAGGTGGTGTTGGACAGTGGAAATCGCTGCAGCACAAGCGGTTTGGTGGTTAGTGGACCCTGCCTAACGCTCTCCCTGCTTCTGATGAAGCGGCAGCAACCTCTCCCTAAGCTCAGATCAGCAGCAGTAAGATGGCGGTCGGCGGGAACGCCCCTTTATAGCCCCTGTGACGCCGCAGACAGCAAGCCAATCACTGCAATGCCCTTCTCTAAGATGGTGGGGACCAGGATCTATGTCATCACGCTGCCCACACTCTGCGTTCACCTTCATTGGCTGAGAAATGGCGCTTTTCGCGTCATTGAAACGCGACTTTGGCGCGAAAGTCGCGTACCGCATGGCCGACAAGCACAGGGGTCGGATCGGGTTTCATGAGACGCCGACTTAGCCAAAAGTCGGCGACTTTTGAAAATGATCGACCCGTTTCGCTCAACCCTAGTGGTGATGATAGTATTAAGGCTGCAACTTCAAAGTTGTCCTGAGTTTCCTAGTACTCTGGTTACTCCCCTGATTTTCCTTGTATGTTGCACAGCTGTAAGGGGTGTACTGGGACTGTGTGATGCTCCACTACTTTTCCTCATGTTGGTACTGTATATAATCATATATTTATGTAATATTCCTGATGCTTCTATATACATATATTTATATGCTGTGTAGATAGGGAAAGAACAGTACCTCAGGATGGACACTAGATGGGGTACAACATTGTAAATAGTTACATAGGAGGAGCCAATCATGGATAAGATTGAGGGTTTTCCTGTTCCTAGTCAGTAGGGGCCATAGAGCCCAGTCAGGGCGGTCAGCTCCATAACATTATAAGCTAAGAGCCCAGCTGTCCAGGGCCAGTGGGCCAGAAGTACAGCAGAATAAGTAAGCAGGTCACTCGACGATGTGGTAGCTTTCTACATGGGCAGATGCCCTCATGTCTGGGGCGAAACAGATAAGGGAACCTGGATGTAATGAAGCTGAATGGGAGGACACTGCAGTAGCGGTTGAGATGGGATGAACCAGGTTCAAACTAAAGGACATAGGGAAGAGCAGAGGGAAAGTGAAGGGTGAACGGTGCAGAACTCTGTGTTGATGCTGTAACTGCTGTGGATGTGCTGCGATTGAAAATGAGTAAAGTTCTACACTTAAAGTTGGAATTGGATTCTGTCTCTTTATGTGCCAGACCAAAGGAAGGAGTGTCTCTGTGTCTAAGGGAGGCCTCGGAGAGCCAGGCTAGTGAGACAGTGGGACTGTATACATGTGGTGCGGGTGGCCAGGACGCACTAAAGCAGACATCAGCGTGGGCCATGACTACGGCCCTGGCTATCGCTCACACAGCTTCTAAACTTATCACTCAGTCCTGATCCTAGCCCTATGCACTGCATTGGTTATGTCATCCATCATTATGTCTTTGTAATAGGGCACCCAGAGTATGGCTTATTAATCAGAAGAAAAGAACGCTAGCATGTATTTTGGAATTACATTTAAATTACAGAAAAAAATTGATCACTTCTATCAGGCAGGGCCATATTTGAAACTCCCATCTTAGAAAGTAGATATGGGGGGAATGAGAATGGACTGATATGCTTTTAAAGGCAACCTGTCACTAGGTTTGGCAGATATGAGGTAAGGCCACCACCTTTCATACCTTATATACAGTCCTAGCCCAACCAGACATGAAGGAGAAGAAAAATACCTTTTATTATACTCACCTACGTGGCGGTCCAGTCCGAGGGATGTTGATGTTCTTGGTCTGGCACCTCCCATCTTCTTACATTCGCCACCATCCTTCTTGCTTCATGTGGATGGCACATCTCTACGTCATCCACACAATCTTCCCGGCATGACACTCCTGTCCAAGCGCACTTCTCTGCCCTGACTAGGGCAGAGTAAAGAACTGCAGTGTGCATGCGCCAGCTCTTTGACTTTTCCCGGTGCCTGCGCACTGCAGTACTATGCAGAGAAGTACACCTGCTCAGGAGTGCAATGCTGGGGAGACTGTGTGGATGACATTAGGATGCGTCATCCACACGAAACAAGAAGGAGGACAGCATTGCAAGAAGAAGGGAGGCGCTGGCCCAAGACCAGCAACACCGCTGGGACTGGACCACCCCGCAGGTGAGCATAATAAAAGGTCTTTTTCTTTTCCTTCCGGTCGGGTTGGGACTTATACACAGCATTATAGAATGCTGTATATCAGGCTTAAAGAGTGGTGGCCTTACCTTATAACCGCCAAATCTGCAGATAGCTTGGCTTTAAATGTAAGGGCTGAATTTCGTTACCAGTCTGGCTTTGGTACTTTTAATCCCACTACTTCAGTTTTATTATAAAAACCAAGGACATTTTCTGACTACTTTTAACCTGTTACAAGCATAATTCTTATTTAATTTTAATTACTGATTTCTTCTTTTGTCTAGTTGGTTTCAATTTACATATTATGCAGGTATCTGTTATCTATGAAAACCTTACATTTACTTACCAACTTGTCTTTGATGAACTGACATTTATTGATAGTTACGGAGCCACTTAAAAAAAGTCTACATTTTAATTGGCTGTAATTGGTAGTTAGATGCTCTACTTATAAAGTAGAAGATTTATGGAACTTGAATATAATAAACCACATGAAAATGTTACTTTCACTGTAACTAAGGATATGGAGTCATTTATTTAAATCTTAATAGCACTGAAACATGATATTTCTCTCTGATTGAGATCTATGAAAAATGATTACCAAAGTGAACAAGCGAACAGATGAATTCCTTGTTTCATATCTTATTAAAGCTTCATGCCCGTGATGACAGGGGGTGCCATGGGAGATGGAGTGTTTCTTGGGATATAGAAATGTTGTACATGAAAGGGGTAATGTTTCTTTGTCAAGATTCTGTATGTTTTAATTCTAGAGATATAGAGTTGGTGGAGTAGAAATCATTCCCAACAAATTGGGCTTCAGTAATATAGTGTATCATTATAAACCAGCATGCTGGGTATAACATTTCTTAGAAAGCTGATGCCTGCAGTTATTGTACTTGTATAATGTACAATTTGCACATTAAGCTGCGTAATTATTACTTTTCTATTGTTTCTTTGACGTAAAATAGCATACATTTTTATTAATGTTGGTATTATATCAATTTATCTATTTCCAATTAAAACAATCCCATTATTACTGAGTACATTTTTTTTGTGAAAAATGAACTATAAAATATGCAAACCAAAAGTAGGATTACTTTAATTAAAAGGATTTTTTCTGTTTCCATTTTTCTGAACTATAATTTGGAAATTAGTTGAGTACTATAGGTTGAAAGTGCTTATGTGGTTAAAAAAGCATAAAATCTTTATCCTTTTGATATGTTGTAATCATCATATGATATCATATGATCATTTTACCCCTCTACCCTGTAAAGTGACGTAGTCCTGGATGAACTGCTCCTCCCACTCGCTGTGTCAGGAGACACAGTATTCGTGAAAACAATCAAACTTTTACTAGACAACTGGCAGTCTTTACAAACAGGCATAAAGGATAAGGCCCAATGGGTTGTCATTTTTCCCACAGGTATCAGACACAACTTCTGCTCTGTTTCTCATTATGGGTAGGACATCCCTCTTGCTAACTTCTCCAGCCCTTGGAATTCTTATCCACCGCTAGCAGTGCACCCGGATTTAATCACCTCCCACCTCTCAGAATATGAGTTGATCTTTCTCTGTAACTTCACAGGCTGAGTGCGCCGAAGGGCCCCGACGTCCATATCGAGGTTCCCAGGCCGGCAAATGCATTCACACTGAAAGGTTCTTTGGCAATCCACCATGACCCATGGTACTAGGCCCATGTTTTCCCTAGCAGCCTATCACTCAAGACTGTTGCTGTCATATCCCATTACTTTCCTCAACTGAACTCTACTTCCTGTTCCTCGCACTAAGCAGAGATTCCCAAACCACCTACCCACAATGGGATGGCCTCAACTCTCGTACTGTCTCTGTGCCTGCTGTGTTACTGACACACTTCACCTTTCACCTACATTCTACACAGGGACATCTTGTAACCGTAAATTATTGTGGCAGCCTCCAAGGCAATTAACAATTGTTATCACAGGGAAATATATCAGGAACAAAAAATGATTCACATTTTATGCCACAGCAACTTTGATGTCTTCAGGGGAACATGGTAGCTGGTCCATCTCCTTATAACGCAGCTAGTTTTTCTCTTTTCCATTAGGTTTATAACATCACATGATTAAAAACTAACTAGCTAAATCCTTCTAAGCTCCATGTAGAAACAGGTGAAATTTCTCTGTATGAGTCATCAGTCACTGCAAAGCCCCTGGCAGGAGGGAGGAGCGGTGCAGCTGGCTCAGAATTTGAAGAGGGGAATGATAAATGCAGAGCAGACAAAAGAGAAACATTAGCTGAGTAGGCAGGCAAAATAACCAATTATACACAGTGAAATATAATATGATTGCAATATATTAAGAGTATAAAAACTTTGATGGGAGTGCTTCTATAATCGCGTTGGGCCTGTTGGTAATTAATCCTTTTATTTGGAATTTGTGGCCTATATTTTAGGTTACACGCAAAAACTATTAGGCCGGGACTACACAGCGACATGTGTCGCTCAACAGGAATTCTCAGACAATTTGCACAACCAAAAAAAATCTGTTAAACTTGTCTGCAACGCCAGTCCCACTATTTTTGAGCTGTAACTTTTCTGTAAAAAAATGGACAAACTGCAGATAGTTCACAATTCACATTGACGTTTATGGCAAGTGACGTCTAAGGCTGTTAATATATGCAGCTTCTTTCCATGCTAGCCCATAATGGATATACCTGACCTCTTTTGGTGTTGCATATAATGTATAATTATATATATAAATATATATATATATATATATATATATATATATATATATATTTATTTATGTATAATTCTCTGATTTAATGTCATCAGTGCACTGACACACGCAACATATCTGCGCATGTGCATAATGTTTGGTGGGTGATTGCTCATTTCGTCAAGTGCAAAGTGATTATGTCTATACAACATTCATCAGCGCACAATAATGACATTCACCCAGTGGCGTGTCAGAGAACTTACTCAATGGTATTCTATTTTATTGATTACATACACTCTATTTATATTTCTATCCATCTACCTGTCTATCTATCTACATCGCCCTGTTTCTTTTGTCTCCCCTGATGAAGCTAACTTGAGCAGCTATACGCATGGGGTCCATTTTAGACAACTTATTTGTCAGGCCGTATCTGATTCTCCAATGTTACACTTTTACTCCACTTTAAGGAATGGCAATAAAACATGCCAAACCGACGAGAGATTGCATTTTACAGGAAAAAAAATGTTAACAAACATTTTTTCCTGTATAATGACTTGAATATAAGGCAAAATTTAAAAAGATTTAAAAAAAATATTTAATTTAACCCCTTTCTGACCTCGGACGGGATAGTACGTCCGAGGTCAGATCCCCTGCATTGATGCAGGGCTCCGCGGTGAGCCGTTTTGAACAGCTGACATGTGCCCGCAATAGCGGCGGGTGAAATCGCGATTCACCCGCCGCTATTAACTAGTTAAATACCGCTGTCAAACGCAGACAGCGGCATTTAACCAGCGCTTCCGGCCTGGCGGCCGGAAATGAGCGCATCGCCGACCCTGTCACATGATCGGAGGTCGGCGATGCTTCTGAATAGTAACCATAGAGGTCCTTGAGACCTCTATGGTTACTGATCCCCGGCAGCTGTGAGCGCCACCCTGTGGTCGGCGCTCACAGCACACCTGCATTTCTGCTACATAGCAGCGAACATCAGATCGCTGCTATGTAGCAGAGCTGATCGTGTTGTGCCTGCTTCTAGCCTCCCATGTAAAAAAAAGTTTAAAAAAATGTGAAAAAAAAATAAAAAAATATAAAAGTTTAAATCACCCCCCTTTCGCCCCATTCAAAATAAATCAATAAAAAATGATCAAACCTACACATATTTGGTATCACCTCGTTCAGAATCGCCCGATCTATAAAAAAAAGCATTAACCTGATTGCTAAACGGCGTAACGAGAAAAAAATTCGAAACGCCAGAATTAAGTTTTTTTGGTCGCTGCGACATTGCATTAAAATGCAATAACGGGCGATCAAAAGAACTTATCTGCACCAAAATGGTATCATTAAAAACGACAGCTCGGCACACAAAAAATAAGCCCTCAACCGACCCCAGATCATGAAAAATGGAGACGCTATGAGTATCGGAAAATGGCGCAATTTTATTTCTTTTTTTTTTAGCAAAGTTTGGAATTTTTTTTCACCACTTAGATAAAAAATAACCTAGTCATGTTAGGTGTCCATGAACTCGTACTGACCTGGAGAATCATAATATAAGGTCATTTTTAGCATTTAGTGAACCTAGCAAAAAAGCCAAACAAAAAACATGTGTGGGACTGCACTTTTTTTGCAATTTCACCGCACTTGGAATTTTTTTCCCATTTTCTACTACACGACATGGTAAAACCAATGATGTCTTTCAAAAGTACAACTCTTCTCGCTAAAAATAAGCCCTCACATGGCCAAATTGACAGAAAAATAAAAAAGTTATGGCTCTGGGAAGGAGGGGAGCGAAAAACGAACACGGAAAAATGGAAAATCCCAAGTTCATGAAGGGGTTAAGTAATCCAAAATGTGCATTACATGCACAGATTGAGATCTCCGCAGAACTTGGCTTCAGGAAAATGGCCGCTGAGATCTCAATGTGCACTCGTGTGGCCTCCGGCAGCCATTTTCCTGAAGCCCTGGCCACAGAAATCTCAATCTGCACAGGCTCCACCTCTGGTGGCCCATGGCTTCACGAAGATGGCAACAGGGAAACTGGATGAGGTACTCAGCTCTTCCCACTCTAGAAAGCAGGCTGCGACATCTCCACATTTCTGCCACTGGCATCCTGAGGAAGGGAACATGCTCAGGTGCACTCTGCACCGCCCATCGCTGACACCAAGCCTCAGCATCACCGCACGTCTGCTGCCGTAGGTTCCGATGCTATACTACTGCCGTAACCCCCGGTAAGCCTGCATTCGCACTATAAGACGCACCCCCCATTTTCCCCACAATCTTTTTGGGGAAAAAGTGCATCTTATAGTCTGAAAAATACGGTATCACAAAAATGTACCCCAGAACACGGAACAGTGTATGGGTAAGAAATGTGAAGAAACAAGCAATATTTTCAAATGATTTTTTATACTGTTATATACCATCAAAATGTAACAGAAAGCATGTAATACTGTATGGATGACTAAATATTTTCATATGCTTTTTGTGACTTTTACATACCACCGTAATGCAACAATAACTGTGTTAAACTCTATGGACGAGTCATTGAATCCATAAAAAAATGTTGAAAGTGTAGTTGATGTACTTATATAAAGGCTTTGCAGAAAGTGCAGAGCCAGACAGAAATAATGAGGAGGGTCATCCATAGACCCGTGAAAGGCAACAACTGATGGCCTCATTAAAATATTGAATATTACAAACACTTTATTGGTTGCTGTCATCTGGTGGTGTTGAAAAGTGTTGGCTAATATAGGCTTTTTTTTTCATTTTCATGAGAGTGAGCCTGTCTGCATTCTCTGTTAACAAGTGAAAGCACCTGCAATGATTGACAAAAATTACACTGTTGATAACCCCTTAAAGAAACAGCCTTCCAAAACCCATAAGCCCCTTTAAACACATTCCAAAAATAACCCCTGAATCAACAGTGTGCTGTTCTACATAATTCAAAATAAGGTGTCTGGCATGACAGTTTGTACACAGATCATATTTGCAAGACAGATATGCAATAAGAGGACAAGACTTATGGAAGAGGGCAAATATTTGGTGTTGTTGGTGTTGTATTTGTTTAGTTACACAGAGCAGCTATATTTTAGGGTTTTCTCTCAGCGAACCTTTATCCATTCTATCTCTGTTATCTGCTGTTCCAGAACAACAGACCTGTGATTCAGACTTTCGTATTCGCACGTTGCCTGCCTGGGACCACTGCTGCATTCACATTAATCCCTCTGCATCTAGGACTAATTCCAGATTGTAATGTAAAACTATAGGAAGGCAATATTATCTTGATGTTATCATTCTGTTTCACTGTAAGTTAAATTGGTGCCGGAAATGTCCTGATAAAGGGTTTAGTGGAGGAAGGTTAAATGAATTTGAGTTATGCAGTCTGAAGCTTTGTGTATGGAGGTATTGCTTAAGTCTAATTACATGCTCAGTAAAAAAAAATCACAGTTATTCTCTTCCATAACTATAATCCTATAATGTTAGCTTCAATACTGTCTTGCTGTTTTGTGATAACACATTGACTGCAATGTACTTCATTATTGGACTGTAAAATACAGAGGTTGGAAATAAAGGTATTAGAATTTTTTTTAACAGTAAATGCAAACTATGTGTCAAATATTGTGACCATGACAATTTTGGTCTAATCATATCCTGATCCAATAATGATATTAGCAAATTAGTAACATTTTGCACTTGTTTTCAGTTGAGGGTGCATGAGAATCGAATATATTAATGGCGGGTACACACTAAGACAAGGCTTGACACTGATCAGGTTTGCCAACTGGCCAGAAAATCCATGACACGCCATAAAATTAGAGCACTTTTTTCCCGTTTGTAAAAAAAATTAAGGCGTCTGTAATTTTATTGAAGCTGAAGAAACTTACTCAAATTTTTTTTTACTGTAATTATCATCATTTTATAGTTTATTGTTAATGCAGCTAATGTATATATACAGTACAGACCAAAAGTTTGGACACACCTTCTCATTTAAAGATTTTTCTGCATTTTCATGACTATGAAAATTGTACATTCACACTTAAGGCATCAAAACTATAAATTAACACATTTGGAATTACATACTTAACAAAAAAGTGTGAAACAACTGAAATTATGTCTTATATTCTAGGTTCTTCAAAGTAGCCACCTATTGCTTTGATGACTGCTTTGCACACTCTTGGCATTCCCTTGGTGAGCTTCAAGAGGTAGTCACCGGGATTGGTCTTCCAACAATCTTGAAGGAGTTCCCAGAGATGCTTAGCACTTGTTGGCCCTTTTGCCTTCACTCTGCGATCCAGCTCACCCCAAACCATCTCGATTGGGTTCAGGTCTGGTGACTGTGGAGGCCAGGTCATCTGGCGTAGCACCCATCACTCTCCTTCTTGGTCAAATAGCCCTTACACAGCCTGGAGGTGTGTTTGGGGTCATTGTCCTGTTGAAAAATAAATGATGGTCCAACTAAACGCAAACCGGATGGAATAGAATGCCTTCAATTTTGAAGAAATCCCCAACAGTGTCACCAGCAAAGCACCCCCACACCATCACACCTTCTCCTCTATGCTTCACAGTGGGAACCAGGCATGTAGAGTCCATCCATTCACCTTTTCTGCGTCGCACAAAGACACGGTGGTTGGAACCAAAGATTTCAAATTTGGACTCATCAGACCAAAGCAAAGATTTCCTCTGGTCTAATGTCCATTCCTTGTGTTCTTTAGACCAAACAAGTCTCTTCTGCTTGTTGCATGTCCTTGGCAGTGGTTTCCTAGCAGCTATTTTACCACGAAGGCCTGCTGCACAAAGTCTCCTCTTAACAGTTGTTGTAGAGATGTGTCTGGTGCTAGAATTCTGTGTGGCATTGACCTGGTCTCTAATCTGAGCTGTTAACCTGCGATTTCTGAGGCTGATGACTCGGATAAACTTATCCTCAGAAGCAGAGGTGACTCTTGGTCTTCCTTTCCTGGGGCCGTCCTCATGTGAGCCAGTTTCTTTGTAGTGCTTGATGGTTTTTGCCACTGCACTTGGGGACACTTTCAAAGTTTTCCCAATTTTTCGGACTGACTGACCTTCATTTCTTAAAGTAATGATGGCCCCTAGTTTTGCTTTACTTAGCTGCTTCTTTCTTGCCATAATACAACTTCTAACAGTCTATTTATTCAGTAGGACTATCAGCTGTGTATCCACCAGACTTCTGCACAATAGGGTTGAGCGAAACGGATTGGACAAATTCAAAAATCGCCGACTTTCGGCAAAGTCGGGTTTCATGAAACCCGACCCGATCCTAGTGTGGGATCGCCATGTGGTCGGCGATCGCCAAAGTCACGTTTCATATGATGCTTTCAGCGCCATTTTTCAGCCAATGAAGGAGGATGCAGAGTGTGGGCAGTGTGATGACATAGGTCTCGGTCCCCACCATCTTAGAGAAGGGCATGACAGTGATTGGCTTGCTTTCTGTGCAGTCACAGGGGCTATGAAGGGGCGTGCACTCCGACCGCCATCTTACTTCTGCCGATCTTAGCATAGGGAGAGGTTGCTGCAGCTTCATCCAAAGAAGGGATATAGTTAGGGAGGGAATATTAACCCCCAAACTGCTTGTGCTGTAGCGATTTCCACTGTCCAACAACACCTTTTTTTTAGCAGGGACAGTGGAGGCTATATTTTTGTGCATCAGCTCTGAAGCTTATTAGGTTGCCTTATAAGGCTCCCTGATAGCTGCATTGCTGTTTGCACGCTGCTGTGCAAACTAACTGCTTTTTTAAAAGTAAAAATCCTGTTGCTCCTTTCTGCACAGTTATCTTGTTTATTTGTCCACACTTTTGTGTGCAGCAGTCCTTTTTATTGCTGCCATACTTGTCCTGAGTAGTGTTGAGCATTCCGATACCGCAAGTATCGGGTATCGGCCGATACTTGCGGGTATCGGAATTCCGATACCGAGATCCGATACTTTTTTGGTATCGGGTATCGGTATCGAAACAACATTAATGTGTAAGATAAAGAATTAAACTAAAAAATATTGCTATACTCACCTCTCCGACGCAGCCTGGACCTCACCGAGGGAACCGTCAGCGTTCTTTGCTTAAAATGCGCGCTTTTACTTCCTTCCGTGACGTCACGGCTTGTGATTGGTTGCGTGCCGCCCATGTGACCGCGACGCGACCAATCACAGCAAGTCGTGACGTAATGTCAGGTCCTCAATGCAGAAATAGGCATCAGGACCTGAAATTACGTCACGGCTTGCTGTGATTGGTCGCGTCGCGGTCACATGGGCGGCACGCAACCAATCACAAGCCGTGACGTAATTTTAAAAATGCGCGCGTCTCCTGCCTCCCGTGACGTCACGGCTTGTGATTGGTCGCGTCGCCCATGTGACCGCGACGCGACCAATCACAAGCCGGAACGTAATTTTAAATTCCTGAATGCCTAGAATTAGGCATTGAGGACCTGAAAATTACGTCACGGCTTGTTGTGATTGGTCGCGTCACGGCCACATGGGCGGCACGCGACCAATCACAAGCTGTGACGTCACGGAAGGAAGTAAAAGCGCGCATTTTAAGCAAAGAACGCTGCCGGTTCCCTCGGTGAGGTCCAGGCTGCGTCGGAGAGGTGAGTATAGCAATATTTTTAATTTTAATTCTTTATTTTACACATTAATATGGATCCCAGGGCCTGAAGGAGAGTTTCCTCTCCTTCAGACCCTGGGAACCATCAGGAATACCGTCCGATACTTGAGTCCCATTGACTTGTATTGGTATCGGGTATCGGTATCGGATTAGATCCGATACTTTGCCGGTATCGGCCGATACTTTCCGATACCGATACTTTCAAGTATCGGACGGTATCGCTCAACACTAGTCCTGAGATCATTGTAGGGAGATTTAAATTGTACTACAGTCATTGTATTTTTTCATATATCTTCCAACCACTTTCTTCCACTTACATTGTGTTGTTTTTTACACTGGGCCTGAGTTTTGGTTCAGTCTCCCCCCCAAAAAAGTGAGATTCAAATTCTCACAAAGTGGATAAACTTCTGTCCTGTTAGTTTGCCGTATATCAGCCAGCCACTTTCTGCCACTTACATTGTGTTGTTTTATACACTGGGCCTGAGTTTTGGTTCAGTCTCCCCCCCAAAAAAATGAGATTCAAATTCTCACAAAGTGGATAAACTTCTGTCCTGTTAGTTTGTCGTATATCAGTCAGCCACTTTCTGCCACTTACATTATGTTGTTTTATACACTGGGCCTGAGTTTTGGTTCAGTCTCCCCCGCAAAAAAGTGAGATTCAAATTCTCACAAAGTGGATAAACTTCTGTCCTGTTAGTTTGTCGTATATCAGCCAGCCACTTACATTGTGTTGTTTTATGCACTGGGGCTGAGTTTCGGTTCAGTCTCCCCCCCAAAACAGTGAGATTCAACCTCTCACAAAGTGGATAAACTTCTGTCCTGTTAGTTTGTCGTATATCAGCCTGCCACTTTCTGCCACTTACATTGTGTTGTTTTATGCACAGGGCCTGAGTTTTGGTTCAGTCTCCCAAAAAAAAGGGAGATTTAAATTCTCAACAAGTTAATATACACCTTCTACCTTGTTTTACAGTACCGTATAACCATATACCATATAACGGTTGTTATTTTGGTTAGATTTTCAAAAAAATGAGGAAGTCTGGTGGAAGAGCCCGTGGGCGGTCATTGCCAGCTGGTACTGATGGTGGTGGTGCTGGTGATGGTGCTGCTGGTGGTAGTGGGAAAAGAACAATAGCACCTAAAGCTGGAGGTGTTGAGCCAACGTCATCATCTGGCTACACAAGGCTTCGAAGGCTCCCTTATCTGGGAGTAGGAAAACAGCTTTTAAAGCCGGAGCAGCAGGAAAAAGTTTTGGCTTTCCTTGCTGACTCAGCCTCTAGCTCTTTCGCCTCCTCTTCAGAAAGTTCCAAATATAAAAGCAGTGAGTGGTCAGTGGATGCTCCCGGTCAGGAACAAGCTGATTCCTTGTGTCCTTCACCCAAACCAAAAGTGAAGGATGCATCAGGCGACACTGCAGGTTACTCCATGGAGCTCTTTACACATACCGTGCCGGGGTTAGAAAGGGAAATTGTTAACTGCCCATTACAAGATGAATCGGACATGGAGTGCACAGATGCACAGCCACAGCTAGATTATTATGCTGTTCCATTGACTCAGATCACTACATTGCCCTCGCAGTGTACTGAGCCAGAATCTGACCCTGATGAGACTATGGTGCCCCGTCCCGAATGCTATAGCACCTTACACGGTGACACAGAGTTAGGTGCACATGACATTGAAGAGGAGGTGATAGATGACCCAGTTGTTGACCCAGATTGGCAGCCATTGGGGGAAGAGGGTGCCGCTGTCAGTAGCTCAGAAGCGGAGGAGGATGATCTGCAGCAGCCATCTACATCGCAACAGCTGTTATCTGGCAGGCCCGTATCAGGCCAAAAACGTTTGTCAAAAACAAAAACAGTTTAAGGACAGCGTGGCCATCCGGTGAAAGTAGCACAGCGTGCAATGCCTGAAAAGGTATTCCATAGTAGGAAGAGTGTAGTGTGGCAATTTTTTAACCAAGATCCGAATGATCAGTGCAAAGTTATCTGTCAGAAATGCTCAAAGACCTTAAGCAGAGGGAAGAATCTTCAAAATTTAAATACAACGTGCATGCTTAGACATTTATCCAGCATGCACTTGCAAGCCTGGACTAACTACTAAACGTCCCGTACCTTTGGTGCACCTGCTCAGAATGAAGGTAGTCAGCAATGCTATATTGCTTCCCTCACTGTAAGCCCACCGATTAGGACACCACCAGCAGCAAATATGGAGGTATCGTCGCAAGGCCAAAACAGTCAGGGAATCACAAAGTTATTGGTAGGAAACACTGTATGTAGGCCAACATCAAGAATACCATCACCAACCCTCTCTCAATCCGCCATGTCCTCCACCGCTAGTACCACCATATGCAGCTCTCCAGTCCAGCTCACCCTACAAGAGACTCTTGTTAGGAAAAGAAAGTACTCATCCTCTCATCTGCATACACAGGGTTTGAATGCCCACATTGCTATACTAATCTCGTTAGAGATGATGCCAGTGTTGCACACAAGGTGTCTCATTATCGAACAGCTAGTGGTAAGCGTCAGCAGGCTATGTTACAAATGAAGTGTTTGGGCGACAACAGACACCGCGGAAGTACTGGCCGAGTACTTGCAGCAACAAACTCAGTCATGGCTGGGCAGTGTACATCTTGAGGCAGGCAAGGTAGTCAGTGATAATGGAAGGAATTTTATGGCTGCCATAGCCCTTTCAGAACTGAAACACATACCTTTCCTGGCTCACACCTTGAACCTGGTGGTGCAGTGCTTCCTGAAAAACTATCCGGGGTTAACAGCCCTGCTCCTGAAGGTGCGAAGACTTTGCTCGCACATCCGCCGGTCGCCCGTACACTCCAGCCATAGTCTGAACCATCAGCGATCGCTGAATCGTCCCCAGCACCGCCTAATAAACGACATTGCAACAAGGTGGAACTCCACACTGCACATGGTTCAGAGGCTGTGCGAACAGAGGCGTGCTGTAATTAATTTGTGGGAGGATACACATACATGGGCAGGCACTTGGATGGCAGACATGGAGTTGTCTGGTGTGCAGTGGTCGAAGCTACAAGATCTCTGTCAAGTCCTTCAGTGTTTTGAGGAATGCACATGGCTGGTAAGTGCAAACGACGCCATCATAAGCATGAGCATCCCACTAATGCGTCTACTGATGCAAAGTTTGATACACATTAAGGAGCAGGCATCTGCAGCCAAGGAGGAGGGAAGCCTTGATGACAGTCAGCCATTGTCTGCTCAGGGAACTCTCCTGGACGAGGTGGCGGACGAAGAGGAGGAGGAGGAGGATGATGGGGATGAATATTTATGGGAGGAGGATGCTTCTCAGGGGGCAATAGAAACTGGTGGCGTTGCAAGGTCAGGTACAGGGTTTTTGCGGGACACAAGTGATGTTGATTTGCAAGAAAGTGCTCCTCAACCCAGCACAAGCAGTGAATTGACACCTGGAACATTGGCCCACATGGCTGAGTATGCCTTGCGTATCCTAAAAAGGGACCCCCGCATTATCAAAATGATGACCGATGATGACGATTACTGGTTGGCCTGCCTCCTGGATCCACGATATAAAGGAAAATTACAAAATATCATGCCACATGAGAACCTTGAGCAAATATTGGCTACCAAACAAGCAACTCTTGTAGACCGTTTGGTTCAGGCATTCCCAGCACACAGCGGCGGTGATGGTTCTCACACGAGCCGTTGGGGGCAACATGGCAGAGGTGTTAGAGGTGCACAAATCCAAAGTGGCATTAGACAGAGGGGATTTATGACCAGGTTGGGGAGTGATTTCGCAATGACCGCTGACACGACAGGTACTGCTGCATCGATTCAAAGTGACAGGAGACATCATTTGTCCAGTATGGTTACAAACTACTTTTCCTCCCTTATCGATGTTCTCCCTCACAGGTCATTCCCCTTTGATTACTGGGCATCTAAAATAGACACCTGGCCTGAATTGGCAGAATATGCTTTACAGGAGCTCGCTGTTATGACCCCAATGGCAGAGGGTCTCAGAAATAATTACTAAGTCTGCAAACACAAAAAACCAGCTCATAGGGCAGTGGTAACTGAGCTGACCATATATCTAATCCTAGCACCACAAATAGCAGCAGCCGGGGAACGTGCCTACGTTGGTTCTAGACGTCTCGCGCCAGCCGGAGAACTAACTAACCCTAGAAGGGAAAAGAAAGACCTTTCCTGCCTCCAGAGAAAAGACCCCAAAAGTTGGATACAAGCCCCCGACAAATAATAACGGTGAGGTAAGAGGAAAAGACAAACGTAAGAATGAGCTAGGTATTTAGCAAAGAAAGGCCCACTAGCTAATAGCAGAATATAGTAAGATGACTTATATGGTCAGCAAAAACCCTATCAAAAAATATCCACGCTGGATATTCAAGAACCCCCGAACCGTCTAACGGCCTGGGGGGAGAACACCAGCCCCCTAGAGCTTCCAGCAAAGTCAGGAATCACATTTAGTACAAGCTGGATAAAAATAAGAGCCAAGCAAATAACCAAAAAACAAAGAAGCAGGACTTAGCTTAATTTTGCACGAACCAGGAACAGCAGACAGGAGCAAACAGAAAAGGATCTGGTTACAACGATGCCAGGCACCAGACTGAGAATTCAGGAAGTTTATATAGCAACACTCCTGGACTAACGACCCAGGTGGATGCCAAACAGAGGAAAGACAATCCCAGAGTCATATCACTAGTGACCACAAGAGGGAGCCAAAAAAGTCTAATTCACAACAGTACCCCCCCTTTAAGGAGGGGTCACCGAACCCTCACCAAGACCACCAGGGCGATCAAGATGAGCAGCGTGAAAGGCACGAACTAAATCGGCCGCATGCACATCAGAGGCAACCACCCAGGAATTATCCTCCTGACCATAGCCCTTCCACTTGACCAGATACTGAAGCCTCCGCCTGGAGAGATGAGAATCCAAGATCTTCTCCACCACGTACTCCAACTCGCCCTCAACCAACACCGGAGCAGGAGGCTCAACAGAAGGAACCACAGGTACAACGTACTGCCGCAACAAAGACCTATGGAACACGTTGTGAATGGCAAACGACACCGGAAGATCCAAGCGAAAGGACACAGGATTAAGGATTTCCAATATCTTGTAAGGACCGATGAAGCGAGGCTTAAATTTAGGAGAGGAGACCTTCATAGGAACAAATCGAGAAGACAGCCATACCAAATCCCCAACATGAAGTCGGGGACCCACACCGCGGCGGCGGTTGGCAAAACGCTGAGCCTTCTCCTGTGACAACTAAGTTGTCCACCACATGATTCCAGATCTGCTGCAACCTATCCACCACAGAATCTACCCCAGGACAGTCAGAAGGCTCCACATGTCCCGAGGAAAAACGAGGATGGAAACCAGAGTTGCAGAAAAATGGCGAAACCAAAGTAGCGGAACTAGCCCGATTATTAAGGGCAAACTCAGCCAATGGCAAGAAGGTCACCCAATCATCCTGATCTGCCGAAACAAAACACCTCAAATAAGCCTCCAGTGTCTGATTAGTTCGCTCCGTTTGTCCATTAGTCTGAGGATGAAAGGCAGACGAAAACGACAAATCAATGCCAATCCTAGCACAAAAGGATCGCCAGAACCTGGAAACAAACTGGGATCCTCTGTCAGACAAAATATTCTCAGGAATGCCGTGTAAACGAACCACATTCTGAAAGAACACAGGAACCAGATCTGAAGAGGAAGGCAGCTTAGGCAAAGGCACCAAATGGACCATTTTAGAAAAGCGATCACATACCACCCAGATGACAGACATGCCCTGAGACACCGGGAGATCTGAAATGAAATCCATGGAAATGTGTGTCCAAGGCCTCTTCGGGACAGGCAAGGGCAAGAGCAACCCGCTGACACGAGAACAGCAAGGCTTAGCTCGAGCACAAGTCCCACAGGACTGCACAAATGACCGCACATCCCGTGACAAGGAAGGCCACCAAAAGGACCTAGCCACCAGATCTCTGGTGCCAAAAATTCCCGGATGCCCTGCCAACACCGAGGAATGAACCTCGGAAATGACTCTGCTGGTCCACTTATCAGGAACAAACAGTCTGTCAGGTGGACAAGAGTCAGGTCTACCAGCCTGAAATCTCTGCAACACACGTCGCAAATCAGGAGAAATGGCCAACAAGATAACTCCCTCTTTAAGAATACCAACTGGTTCTGCGACTCCAGGAGAGTCAGGCACAAAGCTCCTTGAAAGAGCATCAGCCTTCACATTCTTTGAACCTGGTAAATACGAGACCACAAAGTCAAAACGGGAGAAAAACAATGACCAGCGGGCCTGTCTGGGATTCAGGCGTTTAGCAGACTCGAGATACATCAAATTTTAGTGATCAGTCAAGACCACCACACGATGCTTAGCACCCTCGAGCCAATGACGCCACTCCTCAAATGCCCACTTCATGGCCAGCAACTCCCGATTGCCAACATCATAATTCCGCTCAGCAGGCGAAAACTTCCTAGAGAAGAAAGCACATGGTCTCATTACCGAGCAACCAGGGCCTCTCTGCGACAAAACGGCCCCTGCCCCAATCTCAGAAGCATCCACTTCGACCTGAAAGGGAAGTGAGACATCAGGCTGGCACAAAACAGGCGCCGAAGTAAACCGGCGCTTCAACTCTTGGAACGCCTCCACGGCTGCAGGAGCCCAGTTAGCAACATCAGAACCTTTCTTGGTCATATCCGTCAAAGGTTTAACAACGCTAGAAAAATTAGCGATAAAACGATGGTAGAAGTTAGCAAAACCCAAGAACTTCTGAAGACTCTTAACTGACGTGGGTTGAGTCCAATCATGAATAGCTCGGACCTTGACTGGGTCCATCTCCACAGCAGAAGGGGAAAAAATAAACCCCAAAAAGGGAACCTTCTGTACTCCAAAGAGACACTTTGAGCCCTTAACAAACAAAGCATTCTCACGCAAAACCTGAAACACCATCCTGACCTGCTCCACATGTGAGTCCCAATCTTCAGAGAAAACCAGAATATCATCCAGATAAACAATCATAAATTTATCCAGATATTTCCAGAAAATATCATGCATAAAGGACTGAAACACTGAGGGAGCATTAGAGAGCCCAAAAGGCATCACCAAGTACTCAAAATGACCTTCGGGCGTATTAAATGCTGTCTTCCATTCATCTCCTTGCTTAATGCGCACAAGGTTGTACGCACCACGAAGATCTATCTTGGTGAACCACTTGGCACCTTTAATCCGGGCAAACAAGTCCGACAACAGAGGCAAAGGATACTGAAATTTAACAGTGATTTTATTCAGAAGCCGATAGTCAATACAAGGTCTCAAAGATCCGTCCTTCTTGGCCACAAAAAAGAATCCCGCACCAAGAGGGGAAGAGGATGGACGGATATGCCCCTTCTCCAGAGACTCCTTGATATACGAACGCATTGCGGCATGCTCAGGTACAGACAGATTAAATAGTCTTCCCTTAGGAAATTTACTACCTGGAATCAAATCTATGGCGCAGTCACAGTCCCTATGAGGAGGCAGAGCACTGGACCTGGACTCGCTGAATACATCCTGATAATCAGACAAATACTCAGGAACTTCCGAAGGAGTAGAGGAAGCAATAGACACCGGCAGGGAATCAGCATGAATTCCCTGACAGCCCCAACTTGACACAGACATTGCCTTCCAATCCAAGACTGGATTGTGGGTCTGTAACCATGGCAGACCCAAAACGACCAAATCATGCATCTTATGCAGAACAAGAAAACGAATCACCTCCCGATGTTCAGGAGTCATGCACATGGTTACCTGCGTCCAAAACTGCGGTTTATTTTCCGCCAATGGCGTAGCATCAATACCTCTAAGAGGAATAGGATTTACCAACGGTTCAAGAACAAAACCACAGCGCTTGGCAAATGACAGATCCATAAGACTCAGGGCAGCACCTGAATCCACAAACGCCATAACAGGGTAAGAAGACAATGAGCAAATTAAAGTCACAGACAAAATAAATTTAGGTTGCAAATTACCAATGGCGACAGGACTAACAACCCTTGTTAGGCGTTTAGAGCATGCTGATATAACATGTGTAGAATCACCACAGTAAAAACACAACCCATTCTGACGTCTATGATTTTTCCGCTCATTTCTAGTCTGAATTCTATCACATTGCATTAAATCAGGTGTTTGTTCAGACAACACCACCAGAGGATTAGCGGTTTTGCGCTCCCGCAAACGCCGGTCAATTTGAATAGCCAGCGCCATGGAATCACTCAGACTTGTAGGAATGGGGAAACCCACCATCACATTCTTAATGGCTTCAGAAAGGCCATTTCTGAAATTTGCGGCCAGAGCACACTCATTCCACTGAGTAAGCACGGACCATTTCCGAAATTTTTGGCAATACACTTCAGCTTCATCCTGGCCCTGAGAAATAGCCAGCAAGGCTTTTTCTGCCTGAACTTCAAGATTGGGTTCCTCGTAAAGCAATCCGAGCGCCAGAAAAAACGCATCAATATTTGCCAATGCCGGATCTCCTGGCGCTAGCGAGAAAGCCCAATCCTGAGGGTCGCCCTGTAAAAAAGAGATAACAATTTTAACTTGCTGAGCTGAATCTCCAGATGAACGGGGTCTCAGAGATAGAAACAATTTACAATTATTCCTGAAATTCCTAAACTTAAATCGGTCTCCAGAAAACAGTTCAGGAATAGGTATTTTAGGTTCAGACATTGGACTACTGGTAACAAAATCTTGTATGCCCTGCACACGAGCAGCAAGCTTGTCTACACTTGTAATCAAGGTCTGGACATTCATGTCTGCAGCAAGCACAAGCCACTCAGAGGTAAAGGGGAGGAAGAGAGGAAAAAAAAAAAACTCAGAATTTCCTTTCTTATTATCCCACTTCTGCAATGCATTAAACATTCAATGTTGGCCTGGCATACTGTTATGACCCCAATAGCAGAGGGTCTCAGAAATAATTACTAAGTCTGCAAACACAAAAAACCAGCTCATAGGGCAGTGGTAACTGAGCTGACCATATATCTAATCCTAGCACCACAAATAGCAGCAGCCGGGGAACGTGCCTACGTTGGTTCTAGATGTCTCGCGCCAGCCGGAGAACTAACTAACCCTAGAAGGGAAAAGAAAGACCTTTCTTGCCTCCAGAGAAAAGACCCCAAAAGATGGATACAAGCCCCCGACAAATAATAACGGTGAGGAAAAGACAACGGTGAGGAAAAGACAAACGTAAGAATGAGCTAGGTATTTAGCAAAGAGAGGCCCACTAGCTAATAGCAGAATATAGTAAGATGACTTATATGGTCAGCAAAAACCCTATCAAAAAATATCCACGCTGGATATTCAAGAACCCCCGAACCGTCTAACGGCCCGGGGGGAGAACACCAGCCCCCTAGAGCTTCCAACAAAGTCAGGAATCACATTTAGTACAAGCTGGACAAAAATAAGAGCCAAGCAAATAACCAAAAAACAAAGAAGCAGGACTTAGCTTAATTTTGCACGAACCAGGAACAGCAGACAGGAGCAAACAGAAAAGGATCTGATTACAACGATGCCAGGCACCAGACTGAGAATTCAGGAAGTTTATATAGCAACACCCCTGGACTAACGACCCAGGTGGATGCCAAACAGAGGAAAGACAATCCCAGAGTCATATCACTAGTGACCACAAGAGGGAGCCAAAAAAGTCTAATTCACAACACTCGCTTGCCCTGCTGCTAGTGTGCTATCAGAAAGAGTCTTCAGTGCTGCTGGTTCAATACTGACCAAAAAAAGGACACGTCTGGCTACCTAAAATGTTGATGATCTAACCTTCATTATAATGAACCAATCATGGATTTCAAATTATTTTGCCCCACCTTCCCCTGCTTGCCTGAAAAATGTCTTGCTTTTGGCCTCCTCTTACTGACTTCTCCAATTCCTTCATTTGCAGCTGCTGAATGTCCACCATAGGCCATTTTTTATACCTCCCTAAATCTGCTGACTCCCCCCACAGGGCCGTGGTCACCACCTGGTGCAAGCACCCGTGCGAGTGCCGTTTGCCTGGACAGGTGGGTGGGCCCACTCTTGGGCAACGGCACTGGCACAGGGTCCCTCATAGTACAATGAAGTGTTTCTGACGGTGGTGGTGCACAACCAATGTCAGACACACTGTCGTAATATGAGGGGCCCTGTGCCAGTACCTCCACCCACGAAAGAGTGTTCCCCCAGCACGAACAGTGCTCTACCACTTGCAATACTTACCTCTCGCTGATCCACCACTGTGTAGTCTGTGCTGTTAAATCCTTCAATGGCACTGCCAATACAAATTTGTTGAAATGATAGATGATAGTTAAAATATACAGGGGCCCTGGCCTCCATTTAGACCAGTTAATACTTTGCGCCTACTACCACTGCCTGCTACTCAGCAGAGGAGCCCACCCCTGAACAATTTTTTGGCAGACAGTTAGCCCACTTTATTATTTGGGCCTACTAACTGTGTCTGCCACTCATTACAGTTGTCCTCCACTGAACAAAGCAATGCCGCCTGTTTAGTCCTGTTACCAATTTTGAACTGCATTTAGGCTTCTTTATTATTTGGGCCTACTAACTGTGTCTGCTACTCATTACAGTTGTCCTCCACTAAACAAAGCAATGCCGTCTGTTTAGTCCTGTTACCAATTTTGAACTGCATTTAGCCAACTTTATTATTTGGGCCTACTAACTGTGTCTGCCACTCATTACAGTTTTCCTCCACTGAACAAAACAATGCCGCCTGTTTAGTCCTGTTACCAATTTTGAACTGCATTTAGCCTACTTTATTATTTGGGCCTACTAACTGTGTATGCCACTCATTACAGTTTTCCTCCACTGAACAAAGCAATGCCGCCTGTTTAGTCCTGTTACCACATTTGAACTGCATTTAGCCCACTTTATTATTTGGGCCTATATCTGTGTTTCCTCCTCATCCTGCCCATTGCCCAGCCACTGCTAGATGAGTCTGCTGGTACATTGACCCAGACCACTACATTCCCCTTGCACTCTACACAGCCAGAATCTGACCCTGCTGAAAGTCAGGTTCCCCTTCCTGCATACTATACCACCTTACACGGGGACAGAGAGGAAGGTGCAGATGAAAGTGCAGGTTCCTTCATCAGGTGGGGGGGCATACTCGTTGGTGACGTCACTGGCACAGGGCCCCTCATAGTACGAAAAAGTGTCTCTGCCAGTGGGAGGCGCCACCCGCCGTCAAACACACCGCCGTACTATGAGGGGCCCTGTACCAGTGACGTCACTGAGTATGCCCCCCACCTGATGAAGGAACCTGCACTTTCATCTGCACCTTCCTACGAATGAGTGGGCCCCCCTGCTTGCTCAGGATCACAGCACTTGCAAAGTTGAAATACTTACCTCTCCCTAACCTAACCCGACTCGATCCGAAAACAGTAAAAGTCGCTCAACTCTACTGCACAACACAACTGATGCTCCCAACCCCATTTATAAGGCAAGAAATCCCACTTATTAAACCTGACAGGGCACACCTGTGAAGTGAAAACCATTCCCAGTGACTACCTCTTGAAGCTCATCAAGAGAATGCCAAGAGTGTGCAAAGAAGTCATCAAAGCAAAAGGTGGCTACTTTGAAGAACCTAGAATATAAGACATAATTTCAGTTGTTTCACAATTTTTTGTTAAGCATATAATTCCACATGTGTTAATTCATAGTTTTGATGCCTTCAGTGTGAATGTACAATTTTCATGGTCATGAAAATACAGAAAAATCTTTAAATGAGGTGTGTCCAAACTTTTGGTCTGTGCTGTATCAGAATTGTAGGATGTAGACATTGAACACTTATAATAATAATGATTTATTATGGGTTTCCAATATGTCCATAAAAAATATTGTCCATCAATGACTTTAAAAGCTGACCAGAAAAAGTTGTTGGAGTCCCCCAAGGCTCTGTCCTAGGTCCCCTACTCTTCTCAATCTATACCCTTGGCCTGTGACAACTCCTAAAGTCCCATGTCTTCCAGTACCACCTATATGCTGATGACACTCAGATCTACCTCTCTTGCCCAGACGTCTCTTCTCTGCTATCTAGAATCCCAGTGTGTCTATCAGCCATATCCTCCTTCTCCTCTCACTTCCTCAAACTCAACGTGGACAAATCTGAACTCTTCATCTTTCCTCCATCTCACAGATCTTTTTTACCTGATCTATCATTCACAATAAATGACATTATGCTTTCACCTGTACTGGAAATCTGCTGCCTCGCAGTAACCCTTGACTCTGCCCTGTCCTTCAAACCGCACATCCAAGCTCTTTTCACCTTCTATCACCTCCAGCTCAAAAATATTTCCAGAATCTGTCCTTTCCTCAACCCTCAATCTACTAAAATGCTTGTGCATGCCCTAATCAACTCCCGCCTCGACTACTGCAATATCATCCTCTGTGGCCTCCCTGCTAACACTCTTGCACCTCTCCAGTATGTCCTTAACTCTGCTGCCTGACTAATTCATTGCTCTCCTCGCTACTCCTCCACTTCTCCTCTCTGAAAATCTCTTCAATGGCTCCTAATTCCTCAGTGTATCCAGCTCAAATTACTAATGCTGACCTAGAAAGCCATCCATAACCTGTCTCCTCCAAAATTATCTTCCCTCACGTAATCTCCAGTCTTCCCGAGACCTCTTACTCTCTTACATATTTTTTCGTTCCTCACCCTATCGCCTTCAAGACTTCTCCCATATATCCCCCATCCTCTGGAATTCTGCACTCCAACATGTCCTACTTCCAGCCACATTCACCTCCTTCAGACAGAACTTGAAAATCCACCTCTTCAAGAAAGCTTACAGCCTGTAATGAGCCCGCTGCCTCCTCGCCACTACTGGAGCTAGAGCCTCATCAACAGCGGAGCTGCTGTAATCCTCCAACCTACTGTCTCCTTCCCCACCATCCTGTAGAACTTAAGCTCGCATGGGCAGGGTCCTGTCCCCATTGTATCAGTCAGTGATTGTTAGTTTGCTTATTGTAAGTGATGTCTGTAGTTTGTATGTAACCCCTTCTTATGTACAGCACCATGGAATCAATGTTGCTATAGAAAGAAATAATAAGTTATCATAATAACTGCTGTCACATGGCTTTGATATCTTTTGCTGTATTTAGAAGTGTCATTTTGTTTGTAGTTTTTGCCAAATTTTTTGATAGGGTTTTCCAAACACCACTGTAATTTTATTTTCATTTTTTCAATGGCATACAATCACAAACTATGGTAACAATTTAACTAAAACAACACAATCAAATATAATTTATGTTTGTTTTTTTTAAAACCCCACTGTAATTTTTTGTGTCATTTTTTTCATTTTTTTTTTGCAATGGCATGCAAACACAAACCATGGCAAAAATCCCACTAAAACAATACAGGCAAATCTAATTTTTGATAAGTATGTTTTAAACATTTCAGCAATCTTTATGCTATCATTTTTTTAATGGCATACAAACCATGGTCAAAAATCCACTAAAACAATACGGGCAAATATAATTTTTAATAGGGTTTTTTAAACACCACAGTAATTATTTTATGTTATTATTTTCTTTAATGGCATGCAATCACAAACCATGGAAAAATTAAACTAAAACATTATATGCAAATATATCCTTGAAATGGAAATACTCGGCAGTACCTGTCACCTTGATTAATTTACAATCCATTTACAGTGATACAGTGTATATAAATTTCCATCTAACATTTCAATTAGAGCCTTTTACAAAGCTATGTACATTTTCTGGTCATAACATCATCACTTGAACTAAAAACAAGATCTAAGCAGATGCTCACTGTCTTGGCCCTGAAATAGTTATATTGTACTGAAAATGTGTGTGATGGGGCTGTGTAGACTGGCTTTTAGTAATTAAACTGTCATGTTGGATGGAACTATTCTCCCCGTTGGCACAGTCTTCTGTATTACAAGGGTCTGACAGCCATTTCCATGACCAGCATAGTACTGCAGGCTTGATGCATTTATTTTAGGAAAGTGAAAGAGGGTAAACTGCTACATGTCATCCTATATCTAACAATATAGCTGATTTAATAATATGTTTGTGTAGGAGATCTTATCTCAACATGAAATAGGACACGGAAGACGTCAAATGCAATCACGCAGATCTGTGTCTATTTTTTATTTGAGGACAACATATGATCCTTGGTTTTATCAGTCAGAGAATTTATGGTTCATTTACTGTGAATTACTTGCAAAGGTGATCTTAATAGCAGCCCAAACTTTACAGAAACTTACTAAAGCTTCAAATTGAAAAAAATGTTTGCCTCTTGTGACAACGCCATTCCAGCGGCGTCTGCACTCGCTCTCCTGAGGCTCCTGTGCAGTTGTTGTGATACATGAGCCCAGCACCCAGTCAGTGCTGGGGTCACTGTCTCCACCTTCTATCAAATTGAACATGCAAGGAAGTCAGGGATCAGCTGCAGCCCAGACTTCCTCTTCATGTTCAATTTATATGAATGCAGGGATAGTGATGCCAGTGCTGATTGGGCACTGGGGCCACTTGTCACAACAACTGCACTAGTGCTCTGGGATAGTTAGTGCTAACACCGCTGGAATGGCGCCCCCATAGGAGGTGAGTATAGGCTTTTTTATTTTATCGACCATACATTTAGATCAAGAAGGGGTTGTCCTAGTAGTGAATAACCTCTTTAAAGCTGCAATAGTTTATCTGTATCTTTCTGGTTCCATCTCCATCCAGCTTCATTCCTTCCCTTCTCCATAGACTTCATAGGCAGCAGGTATAATTTGACATATTTGAGCAGTTTTTGAGAGTGAAAGATTAAAGTAGGAGAAAAGATGTGACTAATAAATAGATAATTATACACATTTATATCATAGACTACATTGCAAAATATCTTACCCTCTCAGCACTCTACTAAAATGAGATAAAGTTGCCAATGGAAACTACTAAAACAATTTGAGGAAATTTCAACAAAGAGCAATCTATCTACATTTATAGGCCTTATGAAACCCTGAAACATATGTTTGCAAATCGAGTGTCTGGTATTGGTTTTTATTTTAAGTCAATTGGCAAGGCTCAATAAAGAGTCAATATTGACTTTTAGGATTGCTACTTCTAATAGCTAGCACTAGAGTTCTAGTGTTCTTCCTCTCTAAACAGGATATTTCTACACACCTATTGTGTCAAGATTGACATGCCAAATAGGGGACGACATTGCCAAAATAGCTCCTAAAATCAGACTTCCCTGGAATCAACAGTGAAGATGCAATTACAGGTTCCACAGTGTTGTGGATTCTGTTTGTGGGCTCCCTCTGGTGGTTACTGCTGGTACTGGGTGACTTTGGTGGGTTGCGGCCTTTGGTTTCCACCTGTCCATCAGAGGCTGGGTGTTTCCTATTTTACCTGGCCTTTCTGTCATTCCCTTGCCGGCTATCAATGTATTCAGATGTGCTCTGTTTGGTTCCTGCCTACCTGCTCCCAGATCTTTCAGGATAAGCTAAGTGCTGATTTTCAGTTGTTTGGTTTTTTTGTCCAGCTTGCTTATTATGTCTCTATGCTAGCTGGTAGCTCTAGTGGACTGAGGTTCTCCCCATGTGCCATGAGTTGGCACATGGGTTCTTGTAATCTCAGGATGGTTTTTTTGATTAGGGTTTTTTGCTGACCGCTCAGTCCCCTTTTGTATCGTTCTGCTTTCTAGTTTACACCGGCCTCAATTTGCTAAACCTATATATATCATCTCTATGTGTGTGCCTTCCTCTCATTTCACCGTCAATACTTGTGGGGGGCAACTATACCTTTCGGGGTTAATTCCTCTGGAGGCAAGTGAGGTCTTTATTTTCTCTGCAGTACTAGTTAGCTCTTAGGCTGGTGCGTGGCGTCTAGAACCAACATAGGCACGCTCCCTGGCTATCTCTAGTTGCGTTTGTCAGGCGTAGGGCAGCGGTCAGCCCAGGTTCCATCACCCTAGAGCTCGTCCGTTATATATTTGTACCTTGCTTGTCCTGTGCTATCCCTAGCCATTGGGGATTCATGACACCACAGACTCTAAGAGAGAGCAGCTAAGCAACGTGGGGGCTGCATTTTAAGTGTAAGGCTGCTTATAAGTGCATTTACCTTACTAGTTTTCCATTCCTTTCTGCTTTTATCTGTACGGTTATTCCCCATTCAATATGTGCTACATGGACAATGCTACCAGTTGTGCATCTTGCAAGATTTATGCATGCCTTGAACAATCGTTTGAGAGTTAATATAGCTGCTCTCAATGTCAGCATATTACATGTTTAGAAGCCCAGGTAATGGATCTAAATATGTACTTTTCAACACTCGGAAGCATTACGAACTTGGAGTGGCCTTTGCAGCTCACTGAGTAGGCCTGGATGGGGCCAGCTAAATGGAGGAGGGAGGGAGCCTAGTCCTGATCTGGCACAACCTAGTAAACATGCTTTTTTGACTGATATTAGGAATGCAAGCCGAAGACTATGATCACTACAGCAGGACGTTGCTGCTAAGAACCTGGTAAATGACTGCTGTAGGAAGGAGGTAAATGGGAGTTCAACAAAGGTAACACATATGCTGCTGGTAGGGAACTCTATAATTAGGCAGACAGATGGGTTAATTTGCCGCCAAGACCATGAATGCTGAAAAGTGAGTTGTCTACTGAGTGCTTGGGATCGGCATATTGCAGACTGGATAGACAGATTTCTGGGTGGGGTTGGGGAAAACCCAGAGGTCATGGTACACATTGGAACTAATGATAAAGTTAGAGGGAGGTGGAAGGTGAAGAGAAGCTGAAGGCCAAGACCTCCAAGGTGGTGTTTTCAGAAATACTGCCAGTGCCACGAGCAACACTAGAAAGACAGTGGTAGCTTAGGGAAATAAATATGGGGCTTAAAATTGGTGCAGGAAGGAAGTGTTTTGGTTCATTGAAAATTGGAGCAAATTCTCTGTTGGCTACAGGCTCTATGGTAGGGATGGGCTGCACCTCAATGGGGAGGGTGCAGATATGCTGGAAGAAAAAATGGTCAGACAGATGGAAAAGCTTTTAAACTAGGATTTGGGGAGGGAGGGTAGTTGTGCAAATAAGGGGATAAATAGGATAGACAGAGACAGTGAGAAATTAGGGGTCATTGAGGTTTTAGGGGGCTGGGACATGCAAGGAAAGTGGGGAGGTGAGTAGAAGTAATAAATGTGCTAATAGTATTAAATGCAAGAAGTCTTGCAAACAAAATGAATGAACTGGAGACTCTTATGTCAGCCACGAAGTATGATGTAGTGGGCATTATGGAAACCTGGATGAATGAAAGCCAAGACTGGGAAATAAACGTAGAGGATTACACTACATTCAGAAAGGACTGAAAGGACAAAAAAAGTGGAGGGGTGTATATTTTCATGAAATCCAACTGAAGACCTTTGCTCAATGATGAGATTTGGGGGAGCTGCGACAATATATAGTCAGTATGGGTAAATGTACATGGAGATGGCAATAACAGAAAGCTGCTAATTGGAGTTTGCTTCAAGACTCCTAATATAGCTGAACTGGCAGTAGATGAAATGCGGAAACAAATTAAAAAGGAAGCAAATAATGAAAAGGTCCTTATTATAGGGGATTTTTAACTATGAAAACATTTAATGGGACACATAATCTTCTGGTACTGCTAAAAGACTCAAGTTGTTATTTACAGTTCAAGACAATTAGCTCTCTCAGTTGGTAGATGAACCAACCAGGGTAGATAATTTGATGGATCTGGACCTGTCAAATAGAACAGATACATTTTCAGATATACAAGTTGGAAATCAGCAGCCATAATATTTTATCAATGTAATATTGAATAAAACATTTAAAAGGGGAAATGCAAAAACCTGGATTTTAACATGTCCTAGTAACTGGGGATACCGAACACAAATGGAACATGTTTCAGTATACACTAGTAGAGCCTATAGAAAACGTATACATTCTAGCAATAAAATGTCCAGGAATTAATAAGAAACCATTATGGATAAATAAGACAGTACAAAGCGTAATAAGAAAAAATAAGGGGGCATTCAATCCCTTGAAGGCTGAGAATGCATAAATAGCATTTCAGGAGTATAAAGATCTCAATAAAAAATGTAAAAAATAAATCAAGCTAGAAAAGTTATCTACAGAGAAACAAATTGCTGGTGACATTAAAATAAATCCCCCAAAATTCTTTAAATACATCAAAGCCAAACAGAAATAAACAGATGGAATAGGCCCCATAAAAGATGATAATAACAAGATAATTATAGAAGACAAAGAAAAGGCTGAGATATTAACCAGGCTCTTTTTATAAATGTTCACCAATAAACCAAACTGCCCCAGGAATCATTCAACAAGGCAAAAAAAATCCAAGTTCACCACCTGATATAAGTAGTTTTACACAAGAAGTACACCTGCGTCTGAGCAAATTAAATATTGACAAATCCCCCAAAGGAGATGGCATTCATCTACGGATGTTGAGGGAACTGAGCTCATTAATCGACAGACCGATGGATCTCATATTCTTAGACTCTCTTGTAGCAGAGTTGGTGCCATAGGATTGTAGGATGGCTCATGTGGTACTGATATTTAAGTAAGGTAAGAAGGTGGATCCAGACAACTACTGTAAAGTAAGTCTGACATCAGTAGCGTACAAAGTTTTCAGGGCATTATAAGAGCTGACGGTGACGTAACCGCTGTGCTCTGCTTTCACTTTACGGCCGGCAGTCAGTCAGTGCGGGAAGTAGACGGCAAGGGACCTGACGGACACCGGAATGTGAGTATGTACTGTTTGTTTTTTACATTTACGATGGTAACCAGGTAAACATCGGGTTACTAAGCGTGGCCCTGCGCTTAGTAACCCTATGTTTACCCTGGTTACAAGCGAACGCATCGCTGGATCGGTGTCACACACACCAATCCAACGATGACAGCGGGAGATCCAGCAACGAAAGAAAGTTCCAAACGATCTGCTACGACGTACGATTCTCAGCAGGGTCCCTGATCGCTGCTGCGTGTCAGACACAGCGATATCGTATGGATATCGCTGGAACGTCACGGATTGTGC
This sequence comes from Ranitomeya variabilis, assembly GCF_051348905.1. Lineage (NCBI taxonomy): Eukaryota > Metazoa > Chordata > Amphibia > Anura > Dendrobatidae > Ranitomeya > Ranitomeya variabilis. The sequence continues at coordinate 116,399,992 of NC_135237.1, read as the reverse complement.
CATCGTAGCGATCAAAGTGCCACTGTGGGATGGTACCCTAAGTCTTTTCTGATGACACCAAACTTTTCAGGATATTAAAAACTGACCTTGACAGTAATATATTAAGAAACGATCTGGATAAGATGTCTAAATGCACAAACACTTGGAAAATGAGGTTTAACATTGATAAATGTAAAGTAATCCACATGGGACAGAATAATCCTATTGCTGCATACACATTAAATGGGAGTATACTTGGTACTACAGAACAGGAGAAGGACTTGGGTATTCTGGTTACAAGTAAGCTGAGCAGCAGTACTCAATGTCAAGCAGTAGCTGCAAAAGCCAACAAGATTTTAGGGTGTATAAAAAGAGCGAAAATCCTGTGACCCTAACTGTCACGATCCAATTTTGGATTTATGGCAGATCTGGTTTACCTCAGTTTAACATCTTTTTTCCTTTCTGGTCATCGGGGGTTAATGCAGTTCCCCCCCCCCCCCCCCGTGGCCGCTGGTATTATTGCATTGCTGCTGGGTCAGTTGATGTTTGTGGTGACCACTCCCCTCCCTCCATCCTTTAAGAGGTCACCTGGTTCATGAGCTGACTGTCGGTGTTAGTTCATTCTAAAGCGACCAAGCTGGGAGAAGGAGCTTGCTGGGAACTGTTGTTCTACTGCTGTGTCTAGTGAATCTGGTGTTTCTTCCTGCTGTCCTGTGCCTTGCAGCATTGAGCTAAGTGTTGTTTACCTTTACCTTGTCTGTATTTCTTATCACTGGATGGTGGGTGGAGGTTTCAGCTTAGTACTGAAACAGGACTCAGGGTCAGGCCTGGCGGCCCAGACATGCACACCTTCAGTGTAAACTCTGGGAGAGGGACAGACAGGGTTTCCCTAGTTTGAGGGATATTGCAGGGGCCGGGGTAATCAGCTGTAGTCTAACCAGTACCCCCGTTACACTAACATTATGTTATCCCTCTATAAATCACTTGTAAAGCCACATTTAGAATATGGGATCCAGTTTTGGGCTCCACATTTTAAAAAGGATATTCACAAGTTAGAATCAGTTCAAAGATGGACAATTAGATTTTTACAAGGCATGGAAGGCCTCTCATGCCATGAAAGGTTAGAAAAGTTGGGCTTGTTTATCATAGAAAAAAGTCTCAGAGGAGATCACATTTACATGTATAGATATATAGATACAGTGCCTTGTGAAAGTATTCACCCCCCTGGAACTTTTCAACCTTTTCCCACATATCATTGTAACAACTCTGCTGGCATCACGTCATGGCCTTGCATCTCTCACACTATCTTACCCACTGCTCCAGGTCATGATGTGGTTTCTGTTTCTTGCCAGCTCCATGTTCTGTGTCTCTGCTCTCTGCATGCTTCATGGTTCTGTGTATAGAGGGGCGGCGCCTGAACTCTCTGGTTCTTATAGCAATCAGGTGCATCTGTCCAATCTGTTCCTGACCAATTACCAAGAGGCCTCCAGTATATAGTGCAGCTTCACCCAGTGTTCTGGGCCTGTGCAATGTGTTAGCTCAGTTAGTGTCTTGCTTCTGAGTTTGCCTGGCCTTGCTCTGAGTTACTCCCTCTCTGGAGGATTCTCTGTGTTATTTCCTTGGTCTTGTTGTCCGCCCACCAGGAGGCAGAATATCCTGGTCCCAGTGTCTTTGTCCTTGTGTCTTGTTCCATTGCCTTGTTTGTACTTAGTCTTATCTCTGTCTCCTAGTCTTTGGCTTCCTTCCCTGTTGTCTTTCCTTGTATTCTCAGTCTGCTTACACTCCGCACTCTTGCAGCTCTGCCTGCTCTGAACCTTTGTTACTTTACCTCTGCTCCTCACTTCTGCGTTTCTGCTCCTTTCTACTCAGCTTTTCTTCTGCTGTTGCAGTTATCCCTTGCTGCAGCTTCTCTCCACATTCCTTGTGGCTCTGCTCAGCTTTGCTGCAGAGACCCCTCCCGCAGCTCCTCTCCGCTCCTTGCGGTTCTACCTGGCTCCGCTCCTTGCGGTTCTACCTGGCTCCGCTCCTTGCGGTTCTACCTGGCTCCGCTCCTTGCGGTTCTACCTGGCTCCGCTCCTTGCGGTTCTACCTGGCTCCGCTCCTTGCGGTTCTACCTGGCTCCGCCCCTTGCGGTTCTACCTGGCTCCGCTCCTTGCGGTTCTACCTGGCTCCGCTCCTTGCGGTTCTACCTCACCTGCACTTGGCTCCGCCGCCAGCCCTTGGCTCTGCCTCCTGCCTGTCTGCACTTGGCTCCGCCTCCAGCTCTTGGCTCTGCCTCCTGCCTGTCTGCACTTGGCTCCGCCTCCAGCTCTTGGCTCCGCCTCCTGCAGTTTTGCACTTGGCTCCACCTCCTGCTCTTGGCTCCGCCTCCTGCATTTCTGTTCTTGGCTCTAGCTCCTGTGCTTTCTCTCTGCATCCGCTCTTGCGGTCTTTATCTACTTATTCCTAGGTCCTCGTGTCTGAACAGGTTCTTACCCGTTCTACATACCTGCCTGCAGACCGGTTCTTCCAGTGTACCAGTCTTGTCCACCAGTCCTGCCAGAGAGCCAGCCGTGCCCACCTGCCTTTCCAGAGAGCCAGCCGTGCCCGCCTGCCTACCAGAGAGCCAGCCGTGCCCGCCTGCCTCACAGTGTTCCTGTTGTACCCGTCTGCCTGCCTATGTGCCAGCCGTGCCCGCTTGCTTGTCTATGTTCCGTTACCCGGTGGGATCAGCAGCCACAACCAGACTCCACCCTGGAGTGGTACCTGGTAGCTTCCTATTGCACAAGTCTGACCTCACCATCAGAGGCTCCAGCGAACACCTAGGAAGCTACTTAGTTACGCCCCTTCCAGGGAGGTTTGGTCTGTGGTCCAGTGGGGCCACTTCCCCGCACGCCCGCGCCAACCAGTCTGGGCGCGAGCATGACAGTTTGCACAGGCCATGGCCTCCGCTGTATCCCATGTCCTACCGCTCGCAGAGCATGATGAACTTTTTCCCTGCCCGTATGAGCAACCTGAAAACTTTGTTCCACCAAGGGTGGTTCAGATTGAAGAGACCTCTGACCCAATTATTGTCTCTAATGCTCTCTTCAAGCAACTTCAGGCCTATGAGGAGGAGCACTACCCAGCTGACCCACCTAGGTTCTATGGGAATCCTGAAGAATGCCAGGGGTTCCTGAAGAAGTGCTTACGCTACATCCTGCAGAATGCAGCTTGTTTCCCCTCTGACTGGGTCAAGGTGGGTTACATCATGTCCTACCTGGCCGAAGATGCTCTAATATGGATAACTCCCCTCTGGGAAGCAGGGGATCCTATTGTCATGAACCTAGGGGCCTTCCTAGTGGCCTTCCGTAAAGTCTTTGACAAGCCTTGTCCTGCTGCTCCTGTTAAGTCTTCCCCATCTAGATCCGAGAGGCGCTCCAGACGGGCGAAACCCGTGAAGAAACCCCCACGTCAAGCCATGACCGTCTGTGACCCTCCTGTTCCTCTACCCGTTAAAGCAGCAACCTGTGTGAAGCCTAAGAAGGTTGATGAGAGTGGGCTGGCAAAACAGCAGCCTGAAATCAGCCATAAGAAGGGCATACAATGTCGCTGCTGTTGTGAGGAACACCTGGATGGCCTCTGTCCAGGGGATCTTAAGCTCCAAAACCTCGGGCCAGTTGGAGAGGCTGCCCCTGGCGAGAGTACTTCCTCTCCATCTAAGTTAATGACTGTTTCTCTGCCTTCTGGGAGCTTTGGTGTATCTAAGCCGCCTGTCATACGGAGTCGGTGTATGGTCTCCGTTCTTCAGCTCCAGAACCCAGTGTGGGCGTTGCCTGATAATGGCCGAACCCTGCTAAAGAGCAGTCTAGTCCTGCAAGGACAACTACAGCTCCAAGTTGGAGCCTTATACACAAAGAATTTTGTTTTCCATATGCTGTCTGTTATGCCCATGGGTCATTCTAAGCCAAGGACTCTACCACCCGCTCTGGTCAAGAGTTGCAGTAAGGTGCTTCGTTTGAACTTACCCAGTCTTGAGAAGTGTCTGGTTCCCATGCGTCAAAGACACTCAGCAGTGACATCTTCTTCTGCTGGTCTGCTAGTCGTCGAGTCAAGCTGTGCTGACGTCACCGAAGATGGGGAAACGGTGACTGTCTCCACACATCTCCAGCGACTATACCAGTAAACACTTAGTCGTCAAGTCAAGATGTGCTAATGTCACCGAAGATGGGGAAGCGGTGACTATCTCTCCACACATCTCCAACGACTTTACCTGTATTCCATTCCTAGGAACATCCCCGCCGCTTGGACGATTTCTTCTGGATAACGGGCAGAAGATGGTTCCTATGTTTATACCTTCTGCGTCCTTGTGGCCGGCTGGTGAAGATTTCAAAACAGAAGTTTGTTCACCTCAATTCTTCTCTGACCCGGTGGAGCTGATGCTCTCCACATTCATCTCTAGTGACTTTTCCTGTGTTCAGAACATCTCTGCTATCTGAAAGTTTGTCTCTGGATATCGGGCAGAAGGTGTATCCTGTCAGTATTCCTTCAGCTTCCATGTGGCCGGCTGGTGAAGATAACAAATCGGTATCTTCCAAGTCCCTGCTTCTTGTCTACCCTGAGGAAATGGTCCAGTCCTTTGAGAAAGCTAACACTATTGGGTACAATGAGACTTTCCTATCCGAGATTTCTGATGAAGCTAACCCTGCAGAGCACAGAGAGACTTTGTTTTCTGAGATACCTGGTGACTCTCCTGCCGCCTTCTACCCTGAAGATGTCATGTTGGCCTGGACTATGTGTGCTCCCATCCTTCTTCTACAAGTTATTCTGGCGGGCTTGAAGAAGAGGGGCCGTAAAGGGGGGGTACTGTAACAACTCTGCTGGCATCACGTCATGGCCTCGCATCTCTCACACTATCTTACCCACTGCTCCAGGTCATGATGTGGTTTCTGTTTCTTGCCAGCTCCATGTTCTGTGTCTCTGCTCTCTGCATGCTTCATGGTTCTGTGTATAGAGGGGCGGCGCCTGAACTCTCTGGTTCTTATAGCAATCAGGTGCATCTGTCCAATCTGTTCCTGACCAATTACCAAGAGGCCTCCAGTATATAGTGCAGCTTCACCCAGTGTTCTGGGCCTGTGCAATGTTAGCTCAGTTAGTGTCTTGCTTCTGAGTTTGCCTGGCCTTGCTCTGAGTTACTCCCTCTCTGGAGGATTCTCTGTGTTATTTCCTTGGTCTTGTTGTCCGCCCACCAGGAGGCAGAATATCCTGGTCCCAGTGTCTTTGTCCTTGTGTCTTGTTCCATTGCCTTGTTTGTACTTAGTCTTATCTCTGTCTCCTAGTCTTTGGCTTCCTTCCCTGTTGTCTTTCCTTGTATTCTCAGTCTGCTTACACTCCGCACTCTTGCAGCTCTGCCTGCTCTGAACCTTTGTTACTTTACCTCTGCTCCTCACTTCTGCGTTTCTGCTCCTTTCTACTCAGCTTTTCTTCTGCTGTTGCAGTTATCCCTTGCTGCAGCTTCTCTCCACATTCCTTGTGGCTGTGCTCAGCTTTGCTGCAGAGACCCCTCCCGCAGCTCCTCTCCGCTCCTTGCGGTTCTACCTGGCTCCGCTCCTTGCGGTTCTACCTGGCTCCGCTCCTTGCGGTTCTACCTGGCTCCGCTCCTTGCGGTTCTACCTGGCTCCGCTCCTTGCGGTTCTACCTCCCCTGCACTTGGCTCCGCCGCCAGCCCTTGGCTCTGCCTCCTGCCTGTCTGCACTTGGCTCCGCCTCCAGCTCTTGGCTCTGCCTCCTGCCTGTCTGCACTTGGCTCCGCCTCCAGCTCTTGGCTCCGCCTCCTGCGGTTTTGCACTTGGCTCCGCCTCCTGCTCTTGGCTCCGCCTCCTGCATTTCTGTTCTTGGCTCTAGCTCCTGTGCTTTCTCTCTGCATCCGCTCTTGCGGTCTTTATCTACTTATTCCTAGGTCCTCGTGTCTGAACAGGTTCTTACCCGTTCTACATACCTGCCTGCAGACCGGTTCTTCCAGTGTACCAGTCTTGTCCACCAGTCCTGCCAGAGAGCCAGCCGTGCCCACCTGCCTTTCCAGAGAGCCAGCCGTGCCCACCTGCCTTTCCAGAGAGCCAGCCGTGCCCGCCTGCCTACCAGAGAGCCAGCCGTGCCCGCCTGCCTCACAGTGTTCCTGTTGTACCCGTCTGCCTGCCTATGTGCCAGCCGTGCCCGCTTGCTTGTCTATGTTCCGTTACCCGGTGGGATCAGCAGCCACAACCAGACTCCACCCTGGAGTGGTACCTGGTAGCTTCCTATTGCACAAGTCTGACCTCACCATCAGAGGCTCCAGCGAACACCTAGGAAGCTACTTAGTTACGCCCCTTCCAGGGAGGTTTGGTCTGTGGTCCAGTGGGGCCACTTCCCCGCACGCCCGCGCCAACCAGTCTGGGCGCGAGCATGACAATCATGCTTCAAACATAAAGATACCAAATGTAAATTTTTCGTGAAGAGTCGACAACAAGTGGAACACAATTGTGAAGTAGAATGAAATTTATTGGTTATTTTAAATTTTTGTGGAAATTCAAAAACTGAAAAGTGGGGCATGCAATATCATTCAGCCCCTTTACTTTCAGTGCAGCAAACTCACTTCAGAAGTTCATTGCAGATCTCTGAATGATCCAATGTTGCCCTAAATGCCTATTGATGACAAATATAATCCACCTGTGTGTAATCAAGTCTCCGTATTAGTCTTTTGCTAATAGTGTGATAGAAGCAGGAGTCCACATTTCAGAATCTAAATTGTTTGTGCTAATACTGTGGTGCAGGCCTGAGTACACAATTCAGAATCTTAATCATTTCTGCTAATACTGTGGTGCAGGCAGGAGTCCACATTTCTGAATCAAAATTGTTTGTGCTAATACTGTGGTGCAGGAAGGATTCCATATTTCAGAATTTAAATAGTTTGTGATAATAGTGTGGTGCATGCAGGAGTCCACATTTAAGAATCTAAATCATTTGTGCTAATACTGTGGTAAAGACAGGCATCCACATTTCAGAATCTAAATAGTTCATGCTAATACAGTAGTGTGGTGCAGGCAGAAGTCCACATTACAGAATCTAAAAAGTTTATGCTAATACTGTGGTGTAAGCAGGAGTCCAAAATTCAAAATGTAAATTATTTGTGCTAATAGTGTGGGCAGCCAGGAGAATCCACATTTCAGTACCTAAATCATTTGTGCTAATACTGTGGTGCAGGCATGAGTCCATATTTCAGAATCTAAATCATTTGTGCTAATACTGTGATGCAAGCAGGAGTCCACATTTCAAAATCTAAATTCTTTGTACCAATGTGTGGTGCAGCCAGGAGAATCCACATTTCACAATCTAAATTGTTTGGCTAATAGTGTGGTGCAGACACCAGTCCACATTTGTGAATCTAAATCCTTTCTGCTAATAGTGTGGTCCAGTCACCACGCCACATTTCTAAATCTAAATCCTTTCTGCTAATAGTGTGGCCCAGACAGGAGTCCACATTTCAGAATCTAAATCCTTTGTGAAAATTGTGTGGTACAGTCAGTAGTATACATTTCAGTATCTAAATCCTTTGTGCTCATTGTTTTGTCCATCCAGGAGTCCACATTTCAACATCTAAATCCTTTGTTCTAATTGTGTGGTCCAGACATAAGTCCACATTTTAGCATCTAAATCTTTTGTGCTAATTCTGTGGTCAGTGATGACTGACAGTTGTGGGCATAGGGTTGTTTACCTCCGCATCACAACTCTCCAACCACCCAACTGACCCAGAGTACAAATAGTAGAATTGCACAGCATGGATGCTTGGAATAGGGCCTGGGACAATGCTTGGACCTGTATTTCTATCTTAAACATTGATCAGTAACAGGTGGATGAGTGACAGGTGTAAGCTTTGTGCTCTGAGAGCCCTGCCAAATTCAGATAACACACGAATGAGACCCAACTTGAAGTCCAAACATTTCCAAAAATTAGGGGCAGACATCAATAAAGTGGCATCAATTTCCCTAGAGTAGAAGTATTATAATGGGGATCTGACACCCTTTTCACTACAAGCAACCCACCAGATGGAGACACAACTTGGAGTCTCCACATTTCAAAAAATTGTTAGTAATATCAGCATCAGTAGCAACAGCAGCCGCAGAAGGCATGACAAAGATGTCACAGACTGCAATAATGCGAGATAAATGCAGCACACAAAAAACTACACCATCGCCTACGCTTCCCAGTCTGAAACTGGGGTGCAAAAGTCAGTGGAGATCCATGACTTGCTCATCTTGATGAAAGTTAGGCAGTGTAAACATTCAGGGGACAGCCAAATGCACTTAACTGTCAGGACACAAGCCGGGCATGACAAAACTTCCAAGTCGTGACAGGCGAGCACAAGCCACTCTTGCATTTTTGAAGACCAAAATGCAAAAGGGTTCAAACCACCCCTGATGGCATTGATATTGAGCTCCAGATACTCCTGAACCATCCTCTCCAGTCGTTCATTATGTGTCAAACTTGACTTGTACTCTGTTCTGCTGGTGGTGATTAACATTCTCAGGGTTGGAAGTCTATAACTGTGAATCACACTGTGTGCTGTTGTGAGTTCTGTTCTTGGGCTCCATCCTGTGGTTGCAAATGGTATTTTTGGGAGTTCTGCTCTTGGGCTCCCTCTGGTGGTTTCAAGTGGAACTTAGCAGCTGCTTTCACTAATCGGTTCCCTGGCCTTGTTATTTAACTGGGCTTTGGGCTGTAGTGGATGCCGGCTGTCAATGTTCCTTCCTGTGGATTCAGTCCTTTCCTGGAAGTTCTATGTTGGCCAGTCCATTTCAGCTTAAAGATAAGTTCTGCTAGTTTTTGGGTGTTTCCCTGCCTATGACCTTTTGTTCAGTTTAAGTTATGTCTCTTTTGTCCAGCTTGTCATCATGAAATATTTCGGCTAGTTGGAAGCTCTGGGGTTGCAGATTTGCCCCCTCCACACCGTGAGTCGGTGTGGAGGTTATTTTTGTAAACTCTGCGTGGACATTTAGTTTTTATACTGACCGCACAGTAGCCTTTTCTATCTCTGTCTATTTAGATAGTAGTGGCCTCCTTTGCTTAAATCTAGTTTCATTTCTGAGTTTGTCATTTCCCTCTTCACTCACAGTTAATATTTGTGGGGGGCTATCTTTCCTTTGGGGTTTCTCTGAGGCGAGATAGTTTTCCGTTTCCATCTTCAGGGGTAGCTAGTTCTTAGGCTGTGAAGAGGCGTCTAGGCAGAGTTAGGAACGCTCCACAGCTATTTCTAGTGTTGGTGTTAGGAGTAGGGATTGCGGTCAGTAAAGTTACCACCTCCTCAGAGCTAGTACATTATTTTGTTTTACCCACTAGGTCATTTCAGTGCTGCTTCGTAATCACTAGGTCATATAGGTGATTACTGTCTTTAGAGCTGCCACCTCCTCTGAGCTTGTCCATGATTGGTTTTACCCACCAGGTCATCTCAGTACCACTCCGTAACCACCAGGTCATAACAGTACAGCCGGCCCACAAAGTGTTAAATGCATCTCAAAAGAGGGAAGAGAAAGTTCTGAGTCATAGTTTTTTTTTCTTGTTGCTTGTTTCGTCTTTTTTTTCCCCTTGATTTTTGGATGGTGCAGGAGCTTGGTACTGATATGGAGGTTCAGGGTCTGTCTGTGCGTGTTGATCATCTCGCTGCAAGGGTACAGAGTATCCAAGACTATGTTGTTCAAACTCCTGTTTCTGAGCCTAGAATTCCTATCCCTGATTTGTTTTCTGGGGATAGATCTAGGTTTTTGAATTTTAAAAATAATTGCAGATTGTTTTTTGCTCTGAGACCCCGTTCCTCTGGTGACCCCATTCAGCTGGTGAAGATTGTTATTTCTCTGCTGCTTGGTGACCCGCAGGATTGGGCATTCTCCCTTGAGCCAGGGAATCCTGTATTGCTCAATGTAGATTCATTTTTTCAAGTACTTGGATTGCTTTATGACGAACCCAATTCGGTGGATCAGGCAGAAAAAATTTTGCTGGCTCTGTGTCAGGGTCAGGAAGCGGCAGAGATATATTGTCAGAAATTTAGAAAGTGGTCTGTGCTTACAAAATGGAATGAGGATGCCCTGGCGGCTATTTTCAGAAAGGGTCTTTCTGAAGCTCTTAAAGATGTTATGGTGGGGTTTCCCACGCCTGCTGGTTTGAACGAATCGATGTCTCTGGCCATTCAGATTGATCGGCGCCTACGTGAACGTAAGGTTGTGCACCATATGGCGGTGTCCTCTGGGCAGAGTTCTGAGCCTATGCAATGTGATAGAGTTTTGACGAGAGCAGAACGGCAGGAGTTCCGACGTCAGAATGGGCTGTGTTTTTACTGTGGTGACGCTACTCATGCTATCTCTGATTGCCCGAAGCGAACTACGAGGGTTGCTAGTTCAGTTACCATCAGTACTGTACAGCCTAAATTTCTCTTGTCTATTACCCTGATTTGCTCATTGTCGTCTTTTTCTGTAATGGCATTTGTAGATTCTGGCGCTGCCCTGAACTTAATGGACCTAGAATTTGCCAAGCGCTGTGGTTTTTCCTTGGAGCCTTTGCAGAGTCCTATTCCCTTGAGGGGGATTGATGCTACGCCATTGGCCAAGAATAAACCTCAGTACTGGACACAGTTAGCCATGAACATGGCTCCAGCACATCAGGAAAATATTCGTTTTTTGGTGTTGCATAATTTGCATGATGTGGTTGTACTGGGGTTTCCATGGTTACAGGTACATAATCCAGTACTGGATTGGAAATCTATGTTTGTGACTAGTTGGGGTTGTCAGGGGATACATAGTGACATTCCTCTGATGTCAATTTCCTCGTCCCCTTCTTCTGAAGTTCCTGAGTTTTTGTCGGATTTCCAGGATATATTTGAGGAGCCTAAATCCAGTCCTCTGCCTCCTCATAGGGACTGTGATTGCGCTATTAATTTAATTCCTGGCTGTAAGTTCCCTAAGGGTCGACTTTTCAATCTGTCTGTGCCAGAGCATGCCGCTATGCGGACTTATGTAAAGGAGTCCTTGGAGAAGGGGCATATTCGCCCGTCTTCGTCACCGTTGGGAGCGGGATTCTTTTTTGTTGCCAAGAAGGATGGCTCCTTGAGGCCCTGTATAGATTATCGCCTTCTCAATAAGATCACGGTCAAATTCCAGTACCCTTTGCCTTTGCTCTCTGATTTGTTTGCTCGGATTAAAGGGGCTAGCTGGTTTACCAAGATTGACCTTCGAGGGGCGTATAATCTGGTCCGCATCAAACAGGGTGATGAATGGAAAACAGCATTTAATACGCCCGAAGGCCATTTTGAATATCTTGTGATGCCTTTCGGGCTCTCTAATGCTCCATCTGTGTTTCAGTCCTTTATGCATGATATTTTCCGGGAGTATCTGGATAAATTTATGATTGTATATTTGGACGATATTTTGGTTTTTTCCGATGATTGGGAGTCTCATGTGAAGCAGGTCAGGATGGTATTTCAGATTCTTCGTGCTAATACACTGTTTGTGAAGGGGTCTAAGTGCCTTTTTGAAGTTCAGAAGGTTTCTTTTCTGGGGTTCATTTTTTCTCCCTCGGCTATTGAAATGGACCCTGTTAAGGTCCAGGCTATTTATGATTGGACGCAGCCCACATCTGTGAAGAGCCTTCAGAAGTTTTTGGGCTTTGCTAATTTTTATCGCCGCTTCATTACTAATTTTTCTACTGTGGTTAAACCTCTGACCGATTTGACCAAGAAAGGTGCAGATGTGGTGAATTGGTCCTCTGTGGCTGTGGAGGCCTTTCAGGAGCTTAAGCATCATTTTACTTCTGCCCCTGTGTTGCGTCAGCCAGATGTCTCTCTCCCTTTTCAGGTTGGGGTTGACGCTTCTGAGATTGGGGCAGGAGCTGTTCTGTCTCAGAGAAGTTCTGATGGCTCTGTGTTGAAACCGTGTGCTTTCTTCTCCAGAAAGTTTTCGCCTGCTGAGCGTAATTATGATGTCGGCAATCGGGAGTTGTTGGCTATGAAGTGGGCATTCGAGGAGTGGCGACATTGGCTTGAGGGAGCCAAGCATCGTGTTGTGGTCTTGACCGATCATAAGAATCTGATTTACCTTGAATCGGCCAAGCGGTTGAATCCTAGACAGACTCGGTGGTCTTTGTTTTTCTCCCGTTTTGATTTTGTGGTCTCGTATCTTCTGGGATCTAAGAATGTGAAGGCTGATGCCCTGTTTAGGAGTTTTTTGCCTGATTCTCCTGGAGTCCGTGAGCCGGCTGGTATTCTCAAGGAGGGGGTGATTCTTTCTGCTATCTCCCCTGATTTACGGCGGGTGCTTCGGGAGTTTCAGGCTGATAGACCCGACCGCTGTCCTGTGGGGAAATTGTTTGTTCCTGATAGATGGACTAGTAAGTTGATTTCTGAGATTCATTGTTCAGTGTTGGCTGGTCATCCTGGGATCTTTGGTACCAGAGATTTGGTTGCCAGGTCCTTTTGGTGGCCTTCTTTGTCACGGGATGTGCGTTCCTTCGTGCAGTCCTGTGGGATCTGTGCCCGGGCTAAGCCCTGCTGTTCTCGTGCTAGTGGGTTGCTTTTGCCTTTGCCTATCCCTGAGAGGCCCTGGACGCATATTTCCATGGATTTTATTTCTGATCTTCCTGTTTCTCAGAAGATGTCTGTCATCTGGGTGGTTTGTAACCGGTTTTCTAAAATGGTCCATTTGGTACCTTTGCCTAAGTTGCCTTCCTCCTCTGATTTGCTTCCTTTGTTTTTCCAGCATGTGGTTCGTTTGCATGGTATTCCGGAGAATATTGTGTCTGACAGAGATACCCAGTTTGTTTCTAGGTTTTGGCGGTCCTTTTGTGGTAGAATGGGCATTGATTTGTCTTTTTCTTCGGCGTTTCACCCTCAGACAAATGGACAGACGGAGCAAACCATTCAGACCTTGGAAACCTATTTGAGATGCTTTGTGTCGGCTGATCAGGATGATTGGGTTACTTTCTTGCCGTTGGCCGAGTTTGACCTTAATAATCGGGCTAGTTCTGCTACCTTGGTTTCGCCTTTTTTTTGTAATTTTGGTTTTCATCCTCGTTTTTCTTCAGGGCAGGTTGAGCCTTTGGACTGTCCTGGGGTAGATTCTGTGGTGGACAGGTTGCAGCGGATTTGGACTCATGTGGTGGACAATTTGACATTGTCTCAGGAAAAGGCTCAACGTTTTGCTAACCGCCGTCGGTGCGTTGGTCCGCGGCTTCGGGTTGGGGATTTGGTCTGGTTGTCTTCTCGTCATGTTCCTATGAAGGTCTCTTCCCCTAAGTTCAAACCTCGTTTTATTGGTCCTTATAGGATTTCAGAAGTTATCAATCCGGTGTCTTTTCGTTTGGCCCTTCCAGCTTCGTTTTCCATTCATAATGTGTTCCATAAATCTTTGTTGCGGAGATATGTGGTGCCCGTGGTTCCCTCCGTTGACCCTCCTGCTCCGGTGTTGGTTGGGGGGGAGCTGGAGTATGTGGTGGCGAAGATTTTGGATTCTCGTCTTTCAAGGCGGAAACTTCAGTATCTGGTCAAGTGGAAGGGTTATGGCCAGGAAAATAACTCTTGGGTTTTTGCCTCCGATGTTCATGCTGCCGATTTGGTACGTTCTTTTCATTTGGCTTGTCCCGATCGGCCTGGGGGCTCTGGTGAGGGTTCGGTGACCCCTCCTCAAGGGGGGGGGTACTGTTGTGAGTTCCGTTCTTGGGCTCCATCCTGTGGTTGCAAATGGTATTTTTGGGAGTTCTGCTCTTGGGCTCCCTCTGGTGGTTTCAAGTGGAACTTAGCAGCTGCTTTCACTAATCGGTTCCCTGGCCTTGTTATTTAACTAGGCTTTGGGCTGTAGTGGATGCCGGCTGTCAATGTTCCTTCCTGTGGATTCAGTCCTTTCCTGGAAGTTCTCTGTTGGCCAGTCCATTTCAGCTTAAAGATAAGTTCTGCTAGTTTTTGGGTGTTTTCCTGCCTTTTGTTCAGTTTAAGTTATGTCTCTTTTGTCCAGCTTGTCATCATGAAATATTTCGGCTAGTTGGAAGCTCTGGGGTTGCAGATTTGCCCCCTCCACACCGTGAGTCGGTGTGGAGGTTATTTTTGTAAACTCTGCGTGGACATTTAGTTTTTATACTGACCGCACAGTAGCCTTTTCTATCTCTGTCTATTTAGATAGTAGTGGCCTCCTTTGCTTAAATCTAGTTTCATTTCTGAGTTTGTCATTTCCCTCTTCACTCACCGTTAATATTTGTGGGAGGCTATCTTTCCTTTGGGGGTTTCTCTGAGGCGAGATAGTTTTCCGTTTCCATCTTCAGGGGTAGCTAGTTCTTAGGCTGTGAAGAGGCGTCTAGGCAGAGTTAGGAACGCTCCACAGCTATTTCTAGTGTTGGTGTTAGGAGTAGGGATTGCGGTCAGTAAAGTTACCACCTCCTCAGAGCTAGTACATTATTTTGTTTTACCCACTAGGTCATTTCAGTGCTGCTTCGTAATCACTAGGTCATATAGGTGATTACTGTCTGTAGAGCTGCCACCTCCTCTGAGCTTGTCCATGATTGGTTTTACCCACCAGGTCATCTCAGTACCACTCCGTAACCACCAGGTCATAACAGTGTGCCTCACCTTTGTCTTGGGGAAAACTACTCTTAAGATTGTCTACAAGTGTGTTTTGATACATTATGTGCACTTCCTTTTTTGGGGGGAAGCACCAGGCAAAATTTACTCTTTTGGATCTAACAGAGTGGTAACCCAGTAGCCAGCACTATTTCTAATCCTAATAATACAGGCATCATATTGCAGCAAGAAGGTGCTTTTGTGCCAGACGCTTCCATGAGGTCCAAGTCTGTGGTATGTTGGTGGTGGGGTAATACTCAAGTGTGTTTCCTCCATCCCTTCCCGCCAACTACGAACAATAGAGAGGATATCATTATCCTCGTCATCTCCTGACTGTTGTGCGCCCATCACCTCTTCCTCCTTGTCTTCCTCCATTTGTTCTTCGGTTCATGCAGCTTCACTAAACAGTTTGTCTGGTACCATGAGCCCCCCTTGATCGCTGTATTCAACCCTGCCATGGCACTCATCTGTTCGATGACAGTCTGGAACTTAGAGATATTGTTATCCCTATGGCATCCTCCTCTACTTCCTCCTCTTCCTCTGGGACCACCACCTCATCATTCAGACTATTCAAAGTGTGCTCCAGCATGTAGATGACTGGAATAGAGGTGCTAATGGTGGCATCATCAGCACTAACAATCTTAGTAGCCATTTTGAATTGTGCAGAAGGGTGCAGAGGTCCTTCATCTGTGCCCACTCCTCAAGCGTGATTTGCACTATGTCCGTACTGTGTTCACCCTGGCTGTGCAAACTGACATACTGCACCTGGGCTCGTTACTGCTGCCACGATTGCTGCAACATGTGCAGAGTGGAATTCCACCATGATGGCACATCACATATCAACCGATTAACGGGTAGCCCGAAACACCACTGAAGCAATGCAAGTCAATGACCCATGGGGTGCGAGTGGCAGAAGTGAGCACACAACAACCATGCTTTCTGCAGCAGTGCATCCACGCCGGGATAGTAATGGAGAAATTGCTGTACCACCAGGTTGATGGCACCACCAGGTTCGCACCGTTATTGCACACGGCCTTTCCTGCCTTATGGTTTAGTGGAGACAGCCTTTGCTTAAACTTGGCCTGGATAGCTGTCCACTACTCTTGAGCTGTGTAACTTCGATCTTCAAGGCATACTAATTTTAACATTGCCTGATTGCGGTGAGCCTTGGCTGTGCAGTACGCAGGTGGGGTGGATTCTCTCTGCAATGTTGAAACACCTGTCTGATTAAGGGAGAGGTTGAGGGGACAGGTGGAGGCCCTAGAGGAGTTGGAGGAGGCAGAAGCGGTGGAGGAATTTTTAGATACAGAGGTTTTTCCCTCAATCCTTGGGGTTCTAAGACTTCGTGTCTAGTGACACCTTGGTGTCTAGTGGTTTCTCCCCATCCCTTGGTGTGTAGTGGTTTAGTTCTCCATTACCTGGTGTTTAGTGTTTTAGTTCTCCAACCCTAGGTGTTTAGTAGTTTAGTTTTCCAACCCCTCTTGTCTAGTAGTGTAGTTCTCCATCTTCTGGTGTATAGTGGATTAGTACACCATCCCTTGGTGTATAGTGGTTTAGTTATTGAACCCTAGGTGTTTGGTAGTTTAGTGCTCCAACCCCTATTGTTTAGTAGTTTAGTTCTCAATCCTCTGGTGTGTAGTGGTTTACTTCCCCATCCCAAGCATCCTACAAGCCTTGGGGATTCCATGACTTTTAGAGCTGAGTCTTCCCCACCTACACCTATTGCAACCAGTGTCACCCAGTGCTCAGTTACCGAGATGTAATGCCTCTGACCATGCTTGCTCATCCAGGTGAATTGCACCCTGGCAGACATAGATTTTTTCAAGGAACGGGTGATGTTCTCTGTGACATGCTGGTGTAGCGCAGGCACATCTTTCTTAGAGAAGTAATGTCGACTGGGCAACTGGTACTGGGGGACTGCAATGGCTATCAGCTTTTGCAAAGCATCTATATACATCAGGCGGAAAGGCCGTATTTCTGTGGCCAAGAGATTGGAGATGGCGAAGTTATTGAAGCAGCCGTTGGTTGGCCCTCTAGGTCTCATTTTAGCGCAGTGAGATTCCCAGACTAACGCATGTTCATCGCGCATGTGGCGGTTCATGCATGTGGTTGTCAAATTCTTATAATTCTTGCCTCTACTGAGTCTTTTTTTACAAAGTTGTCAGATAACAGGAGTGGGTCATCCTTTTTTGGTCTCAAAAAAGGCACAGGCTAGGCAACCCTTGCTGCCCATGCAAACTGCAGACTCGCAAATGCTGCTGGCCACAGTCAGAGTCATGGCTGAGGATGCAAAGCTTGTCATGGTTGCATCAGTGTCTGAGCAGGAAGTGAAGCACAGCATAACTTCCTCATCTTCTTCCTCCTCGACCTCCTTTGCTGAGCTACTCAGCTGCGTGCATGTGTTCACACCAAGTGGGATCTACAACCTCATCGTCATCTTCTCTGTTCTCCCTCTCCTCTCTTTGAGAGTCACCCTCCTCCTCTTCCTGCTCTGACAGCACAGTATGAGCACATCAGGTATCTGAATCTCATCAGGATAATCTCCACCCCCAGGGATTAACATCAGTAGATGAGGTCTAGATTCTGTTTGGACCTTACTTCATCCAGCTCTATATCCAAGTGAAAAAAATTTGGACATCGGTGCAGATGCTTTCCTCCTCTTAAGCCCACAGTCAGTTGATTGGTTGGAAAGTTGTGATGTGGGGGGAACAAGGATAATTCATATGCCACCTGTGAGAACTGTACTGTGTGTGATGTTAAGGTGGATGAAGAGGAGGAGAGGTCACTTGATGCAGTGCCTGCCATCCACTGGAGCACATGCTCTTTCTGGCCCTCATCTACAAGGTGTAGATGAGGGTGACCCACTTCCTCAGGGTAACCTTGGACTCTGATCTCTCCTTCAAAACACATATCTATGCCCTTTTGACTTCCTGCCGACTACAACTCAAAAATATTTCCTTGATCCGTACATTCCTCAATCAAGAATCTGCAAAAAGGCTAGTCAAAGCCCTCATCAGCTCCAGCTTCAACTACTGTAACCTTCTGCTTTGTGGCCTCCCTTCTTACAGTCTCATACCATTCCAATCTACCCTAATCTCTGCTGCCTGACTAATCCACCTATCCTGCTATTCCCCGGCCTCTGCAATCTGTCAATCCCTTCACTGGCTCTCCATTACACAGAGACCCCAGTTCAAAACCCTAACAATGGCATACAACGCCATCCGCAACCTGTCTCTTATAGTGATGAGTGAGCACTAAAATGCTCGGGTGCTCGTTGCTCGGGTCAAGCAGATTGGAATACTCGGGTACTCGGCCAGAACAAGGAGCCCAACGTAAGTCTATGGGAGACCCGAGTATTTTTACCGCGATCCCCCCCGGGGGTCATTTTAAGGTCTAAAAATGTCTGAAAATTATGGAAACACTGCTCAAATGACACAGGGACATCATGGGGATTGCCCCTGGAAGCATTCCTGACTCCTAGTTCACAGCTGTAAACTTTTTTTTCCGAGATTCATGCCATTTTTCCCGATGCCACAAAAAACACACTAAAACGAAACCAAAACAGACATCGCTGGGAAATATGTCAAGGTACATCCTTTGCAGGTTACTGACTTGCCTGTAAGGCCAAATATTTAACCTCAGACCAAAAATTTCCTCCCCCACTTAGGCTTAGTTCAGACGCAGCGTTTTTTAAGCGTTTTTCAACTTTTACATTGCTTTCAACTAGGGTTGAGCGACTTTCATTTTTTTAAGATCGAGTAGGGTTTTGGGAAACCCGATTTTGTCCAGAGTCGAGTCGAGTGCAGTCGGCCGATTATCGCTAAAAGTCGGGGATCGACCGAAACACGAAACCCAATGCAAGTCAATGGGGAAGCATAGTCGGCAGTGAGTGGAGGCCAGGAAAACACCTACAGTGCCCATTTTAATGCCAAAAACATCCATTCTTGTTTCTGAAGCTTGCCAATCTTAATTAACTGTATAATAATAGTTGGGCATAGGGAATTGGGGGAAAGTTGTGGGGGGAGTAGGGCTGGCTCAAGTTTTTCGTGGGCCCAGGAAATGCGGACTACGTCACGGCGGTGTTGCAGGGAAAGGTAAGTATTTAAACGTTGCAAGTGCTGTGATCCTGAGCAAGCAGGGGGGGGCCCACTCGTTCGCATTGCCACTGGCACAGGGCCCCTCAAAGTACGGCGGTGTGTTTGCATGGCGGGGGCGCCTCCCACCAGCAGCGACACTTTTGCGTACTCTGAGGGGCCCTGTGCCAGTGACGTCGCCAACGAGTATGCCCCCCCACCTGATGAAGGAACCTGCACTTTCATCTGCACCTTCCTCTTTGTCCCTGTGTAAGGTGGTATAACATGCGGGAAGGGGAACCTTACTTTCAGCAGGGTCAGATTCTGGCTGTGTAGAGTACAAGGGGAATGTAGTGGTCTAGGTCAATGTACCAGCAGACTCATTTAGCAGTGGCTGGGCAATGGGCAGGATGAGGAGGAAACAGATATAGGGCCAAAGAATAAAGTAGGCTACATGCAGTTCAAAATTGGTAACAGGACTAAACAGGCGGCATTGCTTTGTTCAGTGGAGTAGCAAACCCAAGAGCAGCAGACACTGTTTCAAGGGCCTAACCACACTAGTAGGCCAAATGCAGTTTAATATCTGATAGTATAGGGCGAAAGCCAGAATGTGGAAGCTCAGCTTTGTTCAGTTGAGGACAACACCAGGGAGGGGCAGACACCTTTAGTAGGCCGGAAAAGCCTATTGCATTTTTTAAAATGGTAATTTGGAGCAGAAGGTTGAAGCTCAGCTTTATTTAGTTGAGGGCAACACCAGGGAGAGGCAGAAGCCGTTAGTAGGCCCTAACCACCATTTTTTTTTTTTAAAACCACTTAATGAGAGCCGGAAGGTTGAAGCTCAGCTTTATTTAGTTGAGGACAACACCAGGCAGGGGCACACAGACAGACACCTTTAGTAGGCCGGAAAAGCCTATTGCATTTTTTAAAATAGTAATTTGGAGCAGAAGGTTGAAGCTCAGCTTTATTTAGTTGAGGACAACACCAGGCAGGGGCACACAGACAGACACCTTTAGTAGGCCGGAAAAGCCTATTGCATTTTTTAAAATGGTAATTTGGAGCAGAAGGTTGAAGCTCAGCTTTATTTAGTTGAGGACAACACCAGGGAGGGGCAGAAGCCGTTAGTAGGCCCTAACCACCATTTTTTTTTTTTAAAACCACTTAATGAGAGCCGGAAGGTTGAAGCTCAGCTTTATTTAGTTGAGGACAACACCAGGGAGGGGCAGAAGCCGTTAGTAGGCCCTAACCACCATTTTTTTTTTTTTAAAACCACTTAATGAGAGCCGGAAGGTTGAAGCTCAGCTTTATTTAGTTGAGGACAACACCAGGCAGGGGCACACAGACAGACACCTTTAGTAGGCCGGAAAAGCCTATTGCATTTTTTAAAATGGTAATTTGGAGCAGAAGGTTGAAGCTCAGCTTTATTTAGTTGAGGACAACACCAGGGAGGGGCAGAAGCCGTTAGTAGGCCCTAACCACCATTTTTTTTTTTTAAAACCACTTAATGAGAGCCGGAAGGTTGAAGCTCAGCTTTATTTAGTTGAGGACAACACCAGGCAGGGGCACACAGACAGACACCTTTAGTAGGCCGGAAAAGCCTATTGCATTTTTTAAAATGGTAATTTGGAGCAGAAGGTTGAAGCTCAGCTTTATTTAGTTGAGGGCAACACCAGGGAGGGGCAGAAGCCGTTAGTAGGCCCTAACCACCATTTTTTTTTTTTAAAACCACTTAATGAGAGCCGGAAGGTGGAAGCTCAGCTTTATTTAGTTGAGGACAACACCAGGCAGGGGCACACAGACAGACACCTTTAGTAGGCCGGAAAAGCCTATTGCATTTTTTAAAATGGTAATTTGGAGCAGAAGGTTGAAGCTCAGCTTTATTTAGTTGAGGACAACACCAGGCAGGGGCACACAGACAGACACCTTTAGTAGGCCGGAAAAGCCTATTGCATTTTTTAAAATGGTAATTTGGAGCAGAAGGTTGAAGCTCAGCTTTATTTAGTTGAGGACAACACCAGGGAGGGGCAGAAGCCGTTAGTAGGCCCTAACCACCATTTTTTTTTTTTAAAACCACTTAATGAGAGCCGGAAGGTTGAAGCTCAGCTTTATTTAGTTGAGGACAACACCAGGGAGGGGCAGAAGCCGTTAGTAGGCCCTAACCACCATTTTTTTTTTTTAAAACCACTTAATGAGAGCCGGAAGGTTGAAGCTCAGCTTTATTTAGTTGAGGACAACACCAGGCAGGGGCACACAGACAGACACCTTTAGTAGGCCGGAAAAGCCTATTGCATTTTTTAAAATGGTAATTTGGAGCAGAAGGTTGAAGCTCAGCTTTATTTAGTTGAGGACAACACCAGGGAGGGGCAGAAGCCGTTAGTAGGCCCTAACCAAAGTTGAAGGCCAAATGCAGTTTAATTTCTGATACTATAGGCCGAAAGCCAGAAGGTGGAAGCTCCGATTTAGACAGTGGAGGACAATTTGAATTAGGGACTGCAGACAGACTTAGTAGGCTGTCCCCTGTGGACCATGCATCCACCACATTAACCCATTGCGCCGTAATGGACACGTAATCTTCCGTGGCCATGCCTACAGGTCCATGCGTCTGTTGTCAGGTGCACCTTTGTACTCACAGATTGCCAGAGTGCATGGACAATGCGGTCTTCTACATGCTGGTGGAGGGTTGGGATGGCTTTTCTCGCAAAAGAAGTGTCGACTGGTTAGCTTGTAGCGTGGTACAGCGTAGTCCATCATGGCCTTATTAATAGTAAATAAAATATATAACTAGGCTCTATGAACTTTTAAATAGGTTCCAGGGGTACACGGGCAGCATTGGTGTGGTCAGTGGAGGAGTATTGCAAGTAGGGGCTGCAGACAGGCTATCAAAGGCCTAAAATAACAAACAGTAGGCAGTCATGGCAGTTTTACATCGGTTACGTGGATACACAGGCAGGCACTCCAGGCAGCATTGTGGTCAGTGGAGGAGTATTGCAAGTAGGGGCCGCAGACAGGCTATCAAAGGCCTAAAATAACAAACAATAGGCTCATTGCAGTTTTACAGCGGTTACATGGATAGACGGGCAGGCAGCTTGGTGGTGAGTGGAGGAGTATTTAAAGTAGGGACCGCAGACAGGCTATCAAAGGCCTAACATAACAAACAATAGGCTCATGGCAGTTTTACAGCGGTTACATGGATACACGGGCAGGCAGCTTGGTGGTCAGTGGAGGAGTATTTAAAGTAGGGACCGCAGACAGGCTTCAAAGGCCTAACATAAGAAAATGGGCTGGCTGTAGGCACTTTATAATTGGTTCCAGGGGTACACGGGCAGCAGTGGTCTGGCCAGTGGAGGACTAGTGGAAGGAGGGACCGCAGACAGGCTTCAAAGGCCTAACATAAAAAAATGGGCTGGCTGTAGGCACTTTATAATTGGTTCCAGGGGTACACGGGCAGCAGTGGTCTGGCCAGTGGAGGACTAGTGGAAGGAGGGACCGCAGACAGGCTTCAAAGGCCTAACATAAAAAAATGGGCTGGCTGTAGGCACTTTATAATTGGTTCCAGGGGTACACGGGCAGCAGTGGTCTGGCCAGTGGAGGACTAGTGGAAGGAGGGACCGCAGACAGGCTTCAAAGGCCTAACATAAAAAAATGGGCTGGCTGTAGGCACTTTATAATTGGTTCCAGGGGTACACGGGCAGCAGTGGTCTGGCCAGTGGAGGACTAGTGGAAGGAGGGACCGCAGACAGGCTTCAAAGGCCTAACATAAAAAAATGGGCTGGCTGTAGGCACTTTATAATTGGTTCCAGGGGTACACGGGCAGCAGTGGTCTGGCCAGTGGAGGACTAGTGGAAGGAGGGACCGCAGACAGGCTTCAAAGGCCTAAAATAACAAACAATAGGCTCATGGCAGTTTTACAGCGGTTACATGGATACACGGGCAGCTTGGTGGTGAGTGGAGGAGTAGTGCAAGGAGTGTCTGTCCCAGTACTCCCAAAATATAAATAGATGTTAATGTCTCGCAAAACAACCAAAACAAAAAAAAAGGTGGCATACTTAGGTACAGGGGTGGGCTCATCTGCTGAGTTTCTGACATAGTAATTTGGCAGTAACTATTTAATGGTGCCAATATAGGACACAGACACAGACTACTTTAAGTTGAATCATAGATGTCTACAAATTTGTATTGTCAGTGCCAGACATTGAATGATGTCAGCGAATAGACTAAAGATTGGTGGAGCTGTGCGACATAATTTTGCATGTGGTAGAGCACATTTTGAGCTGGGGTACGGGGGGAACTCTCTAGAGGCCGGCGGGACTGCCCCAGGGCCCCTCATGTTACAACGGTGTGTCTGACGTTGGGTGCGCACCACCACCGCCAGAGACACTACATTGTACTATGAGGGACCCAGTAGCAATGCCGTCAACCAAAAGCGAGCACACCCACCTCTTCAGACAAACAGCAGTCTCACGGGTGCTTGCGCCAAGTCGCGATACCACGGCCCCGTGTGGGGAGTTTGGCCATTTAGGGAGGTGTAAACATGTCGTATGCTGTACAATCAGCTGCAGCAAATTAGACATTAGAAAAGTAATTCACAGGCAAGAGCCTTTCATAGGAAAGCTAGGTGTCGGCCGGGCAAGGTGGGGCAAAAGATTTCGAAATCCAGTTGTGGTTCATTTTAATGAATGTTAGATCGTCAACATTTTGGGTAGCCAGACGAGTCCTTTTTTCGGTTAATATTGAACCTGCAGCACTGAATACTCTTTCTGATAGGACACTTGCTGCCGGGCAAGCAAGCTCCTGCAATGCATATTCTGCCAATTCTGGCCAGGTGTCTAATTTGGAGGCCCAGTAATCAAATGGGAATGACGGTTGAGGGAGAACATCGATAAGGGATGAAAAATAGTTAGTAACCATACTGGACAAATGTTGTCTCCTGTCACTTTCAATTGATGCAGCAGTTAGGGTTGAGCGACTTTCATTTTTTTAAGATCGAGTAGGGTTTTGGGAAACCCGATTTTGTCCAGAGTCGAGTCGAGTGCAGTCGGCCGATTATCGCTAAAAGTCGGGGATCGACCGAAACACGAAACCCAATGCAAGTCAATGGGGAAGCATAGTCGGCAGTGAGTGGAGGCCAGGAAAACACCTACAGTGCCCATTTTAATGCCAAAAACATCCATTCTTGTTTCTGAAGCTTGCCAATCTTAATTAACTGTATAATAATAGTTGGGCATAGGGAATTGGGTGAAAGTTGTGGGGGGAGTAGGGCTGGCTCAAGTTTTTCGTGGGCCCAGGAAATGCGGACTACGTCACGGCGGTGTTGCAGGGAAAGGTAAGTATTTAAAAGTTGCAAGTGCTGTGATCCTGAGCAAGCAGGGGGGGGGCCCACTCGTTCGCATTGCCACTGGCACAGGGCCCCTCAAAGTACGGCGGTGTGTTTGCATGGCGGGGGCGCCTCCCACCAGCAGCGACACTTTTGCGTACTCTGAGGGGCCCTGTGCCAGTGACGTCGCCAACGAGTATGCCCCCCCACCTGATGAAGGAACCTGCACTTTCATCTGCACCTTCCTCTTTGTCCCTGTGTAAGGTGGTATAACATGCGGGAAGGGGAACCTTACTTTCAGCAGGGACAGATTCTGGCTGTGTAGAGTACAAGGGGAATGTAGTGGTCTAGGTCAATGTACCAGCAGACTCATTTAGCAGTGGCTGGGCAATGGGCAGGATGAGGAGGAAACAGATATAGGGCCAAAGAATAAAGTAGGCTACATGCAGTTCAAAATTGGTAACAGGACTAAACAGGCGGCATTGCTTTGTTCAGTGGAGTAGCAAACCCAAGAGCAGCAGACACTGTTTCAAGGGCCTAACCACACTAGTAGGCCAAATGCAGTTTAATATCTGATAGTATAGGGCGAAAGCCAGAATGTGGAAGCTCAGCTTTGTTCAGTTGAGGACAACACCAGGGAGGGGCAGACACCTTTAGTAGGCCGGAAAAGCCTATTGCATTTTTTAAAATGGTAATTTGGAGCAGAAGGTTGAAGCTCAGCTTTATTTACTTGAGGGCAACACCAGGGAGGGGCAGAAGCCGTTAGTAGGCCCTAACCACCATTTTTTTTTTTTAAACCACATAATGAGAGCCGGAAGGTTGAAGCTCAGCTTTATTTAGTTGAGGACAACACCAGGGAGGGGCACACAGACAGACACCTTTAGTAGGCCTGAAAAGCCTATTGCATTTTTTAAAATGGTAATTTGGAGCAGAAGGTTGAAGCTCAGCTTTATTTAGTTGAGGGCAACACCAGGGAGGGGCAGAAGCCGTTAGTAGGCCCTAACCACCATTTTTTTTTTTTAAACCACATAATGAGAGCCGGAAGGTTGAAGCTCAGCTTTATTTAGTTGAGGGCAACACCAGGGAGGGGCAGAAGCCGTTAGTAGGCCCTAACCAAAGTTGAAGGCCAAATGCAGTTTAATTTCTGATACTATAGGCCGAAAGCCAGAAGGTGGAAGTTCCGATTTAGACAGTGGAGGACAATTTGAATTAGGGACTGCAGACAGACTTAGTAGGCTGTCCCCTGTGGACCATGCATCCACCACATTAACCCATTGCGCCGTAATGGACACGTAATCTTCCGTGGCCATGCCTACAGGTCCATGCGTCTGTTGTCAGGTGCACCTTTGTACTCACAGATTGCCAGAGTGCATGGACAATGCGGTCTTCTACATGCTGGTGGAGGGTTGGGATGGCTTTTCTCGCAAAAGAAGTGTCGACTGGTTAGCTTGTAGCGTGGTACAGCGTAGTCCATCATGGCCTTATTAATAGTAAATAAAATATATAACTAGGCTCTATGAACTTTTAAATAGGTTCCAGGGGTACACGGGCAGCATTGGTGTGGTCAGTGGAGGAGTATTGCAAGTAGGGGCTGCAGACAGGCTATCAAAGGCCTAAAATAACAAACAGTAGGCAGTCATGGCAGTTTTACATCGGTTACATGGATACACAGGCAGGCACTCCAGGCAGCATTGTGGTCAGTGGAGGAGTATTGCAAGTAGGGGCCGCAGACAGGCTATCAAAGGCCTAAAATAACAAACAATAGGCTCATGGCAGTTTTACAGCGGTTACATGGATACACGGGCAGGCAGCTTGGTGGTCAGTGGAGGAGTATTTAAAGTAGGGACCGCAGACAGGCTTCAAAGGCCTAACATAAGAAAATGGGCTGGCTGTAGGCACTTTATAATTGGTTCCAGGGGTACACGGGCAGCAGTGGTCTGGTCAGTGGAGGAGTATTTAAAGTAGGGACCGCAGACAGGCTATCAAAGGCCTAACATAACAAACAATAGGCTCATGGCAGTTTCACAGCGGTTACATGGATACACGGGCAGGCAGCTTGGTGGTCAGTGGAGGAGTATTGCAAGTAGGGGCTGCAGACAGGCTATCAAAGGCCTAAAATAACAAACAGTAGGCAGTCATGGCAGTTTTACATCGGTTACATGGATACACAGGCAGGCACTCCAGGCAGCATTGTGGTCAGTGGAGGAGTATTGCAAGTAGGGGCCGCAGACAGGCTATCAAAGGCCTAAAATAACAAACAATAGGCTCATGGCAGTTTTACAGCGGTTACATGGATACACGGGCAGGCAGCTTGGTGGTCAGTGGAGGAGTATTTAAAGTAGGGACCGCAGACAGGCTTCAAAGGCCTAACATAAGAAAATGGGCTGGCTGTAGGCACTTTATAATTGGTTCCAGGGGTACACGGGCAGCAGTGGTCTGGTCAGTGGAGGAGTATTTAAAGTAGGGACCGCAGACAGGCTATCAAAGGCCTAACATAACAAACAATAGGCTCATGGCAGTTTCACAGCGGTTACATGGATACACGGGCAGGCAGCTTGGTGGTCAGTGGAGGAGTATTGCAAGTAGGGGCCGCAGACAGGCTATCAAAGGCCTAAAATAACAAACAATAGGCTCATGGCAGTTTTACAGCGGTTACATGGATACACAGGCAGCTTGGTGGTGAGTGGAGGAGTAGTGCAAGGAGTGTCTGTCCCAGTACTCCCAAAATATAAATAGATGTTAATGTCTCGCAAAACAACCAAAACAAAAAAAAAAGGTGGCATACTTAGGTACAGGGGTGGGCTCATCTACTGAGTTTCTGACATAGTAATTTGGCAGTAACTATTTAATGGTGCCAATATAGGACACAGACACAGACTACTTTAAGTTGCATCATAGATGTCTACAAATTTGTATTGTCAGTGCCAGACATTGAATGATGTCAGCGAATAGACTAAAGATTGGTGGAGCTGTGCGACATAATTTTGCACGTGGTAGAGCACATTTTGAGCTGGGGTAGGGGGGAACTCTCTTGAGGCCGGCGGGACCGCCCCAGGGCCCCTCATGTTACAACGGTGTGTCTGACGTTGGGTGCGCACCACCACCGCCAGAGACACTACATTGTACTATGAGGGACCCAGTAGCAATGCCGTCAACCAAAAGCGAGCACACCCACCTCTTCAGACAAACAGCAGTCTCACGGGTGCTTGCGCCAAGTCGCGATACCACGGCCCCGTGTGGGGAGTTTTGCCATTTAGGGAGGTGTAAACATGTCGTATGCTGTACAATCAGCTGCAGCAAATTAGACATTAGAAAAGTAATTCACAGGCAAGAGCTTTTCATAGGAAAGCTAGGTGTCGGCCGGGCAAGGTGGGGCAAAAGATTTCGAAATCCAGTTGTGGTTCATTTTAATGAATGTTAGATCGTCAACATTTTGGGTAGCCAGACGAGTCCTTTTTTCGGTTAATATTGAACCTGCAGCACTGAATACTCTTTCTGATAGGACACTTGCTGCCGGGCAAGCAAGCTCCTGCAATGCATATTCTGCCAATTCTGGCCAGGTGTCTAATTTGGAGGCCCAGTAATCAAATGGGAATGACGGTTGAGGGAGAACATCGATAAGGGATGAAAAATAGTTAGTAACCATACTGGACAAATGTTGTCTCCTGTCACTTTCAATTGATGCAGCAGTACCTGTCCTGTCTGCGGTCATAGCAAAATCACTCCACAACCTGGTCAGAAAACCCCTCTGTCCAATGCCACTTCTGATGTGTGCACCCCTAACACTCCTAGTCTGCTGCCCCCTGGAGCTCGTGTGAGAACGATCACGTGCGCTGTGTGCTGGGAATGCCTGAAGCAAACGGTCAACAAGAGTTGATTGTTTGGTTGCTAATATTAGTTCCAAGTTCTCATGTGGCATAATATTTTGCAATTTGCCTTTATAGCGTGGATCAAGGAGGCAGGCCAACCAGTAATCGTCATCGTTCATCATTTTCGTAATGCGTGTGTCCCTTTTTAGGATACGTAAGGCATAATCCGCCATGTGGGCCAAAGTTCCAGTTGTCAAATCTCCGGTTGTGATTGGTTGAGGGGCAGTTGCAGGCAAATCTACGTCACTTGTGTCCCTCAAAAAACCAGAACCCGGCCGTGACACGCAACCAAATTCCTGTGCCCCCGGGAAAGGTTCGGCATTAAAAATATACTCATCCCCATCATCCTCCTCGTCCTCCACCTCCTCTTCGCCCGCTACCTCGTCCTGTACACTGCCCTGACCAGACAATGGCTGACTGTCATCAAGGCTTTCCTCTTCCTCTGGTGCAGACGCCTGCTCCTTTATGTGCGTCAAACTTTGCATCAGCAGACGCATTAGGGGGATGCTCATGCTTATTACGGCGTTGTCTGCACTAACCAGCCGTGTGCATTCCTCAAAGCACTGAAGGACTTGACACATGTCTTGTATCTTAGACCACTGCACACCTGACAACTCCATGTCTGCCATCCTACTGCCTGCCCGTGTATCCTCCCACAAATAAATAACAGCACGCCTCTGTTCGCACAGTCTCTGAAGCATGTGCAGTGTTGAGTTCCACCTTGTTGCAACGTCTATGATTAGGCGATGCTGGGGAAGGTTCAAAGACCGCTGATAGGTCTGCATACGGCTGGCGTGTACAGGCGAACGTCGGATATGTGAGCAAAGTGCACGCACTTTGAGGAGCAGGTCGGAGAACCCAGGATAAGTTTTCAATAAGCACTGCACCACCAGGTTTAAGGTGTGAGCCAGGCAAGGAATGTGTTTCAGTTGGGAAAGGGAGATGGCAGCCATGAAATTCCTTCCGTTATCACTCACTACCTTGCCTGCCTCAAGATCTACTGTGCCCAGCCACGACTGCGTTTCTTGTTGCAAGAACTCGGACAGAACTTCCGCGGTGTGTCTATTGTCGCCCAAGCACTTCATAGCCAATACAGCCTGCTGACGCTTGGCAGTAGCTGGCCCATAATGGGACAACTGGTGTGCAACAGTGTCATCTGCCGATGGAGTGGTTGGCAGACTGCGTTCTGTGGAAGAGCTGTAGCTTCTGCAGGAGGACGAGGAGGAGGAGGAGGAGGGGGTGCGAACGCCTACAGCCAACTGTTTCCTAGACCGTGGGCTAGGCACAACTGTCCCTAAATTGATGTCGCCTGTGGACCCTGCATCCACCACATTCACCCAGTGTGCCGTGATGGACACATAACGTCCCTGGCCATGCCTACTGGTCCATGCATCTGTAGTCAGGTGCACCTTTGTACTCACAGATTGCCTGAGTGCATGGACGATGCGCTGTTTAACATGCTGGTGCAGGGCTGGGATGGCTTTTCTGGAAAAAAAGTGTCGACTGGGTAGCTCGTATCGTGGTTCAGCGTACTCCATCAGGGCTTTGAAAGCTTCGCTTTCAACTAACCGGTAGGGCATCATCTCTAACGAGATTAGTCTAGCTATGTGGGCGTTAAAACCCTGTGTACGCGGATGCGAGGATAAGTACTTCCTTTTTCTAACCAGAGTCTCATGTAGGGTGAGCTGGACTGGAGAGCTGGAGATCGTGGAACTTTCGGGTGTGCCGGTGTACATGGCAGACTGAGAGACGGTTGGAGACGGTATTGTTTCCGCCGGTGCCCTAGATGCAATATTTCCTCCTACAAAACTGGTGATTCCCTGACCCTGACTGCTTTTGGCTGGCAAAGAAACCTGCACAGATACTGCCTGTGGTGCGGAAAATGGTGGCCTTACAGTGACGGAAGGGATGTTGCGTTGCTGACTAGCTTCATTGGCCGAGGGTGCTACAACCTTGAGGGACGTTTGGTAGTTAGTCCAGGCTTGAAAATGCATGGTGGTTAAGTGTCTATGCATGCAACTAGTATTTAGACTTTTCAGATTCTGACCTCTGCTTAAGCTAGTTGAACATTTTTGACAGATGACTTTGCGCTGATCAGTTGGATGTTGTTTAAAAAAATGCCAGACTGCACTCTTCCTAGACTCGGATCCCTTTTCAGGGATTGCAGACTGAGCTTTAACCGGATGGCAACGCTGTGCTCCAACAGGTTTTGGCTTTGACACGCGTTTTGGGCCAGATACGGGCCCGGCAGATGTAACCTGTTGCGATGTTGATGCCTGCTGCGGCCCCTCCTCCACCTCCGCTTCTGAACTACTGCCGCCTGCACCCTGTTCCCCCAATGGCTGCCAATCGGGGTCAATAACTGGGTCATCTATTACCTCCTCTTCGAGCTCGTGTGCAACTTCGTCTGTGTCACTGTGTCGGTCGGTGGTATAGCGTTCGTGGCGGGGCAACATAGTCTCATCAGGGTCTGATTGTGGATCTGTACCCTGAGAGGGCAATGTGGTGGTCTGAGTCAAAGGAGCAGCATAGTACTCTGGCTGTGGCTGTGCATCAGTGCACTCCATGTCAGAATATACTTGTAATGGGCATGGCCTGTTAAATGTTTCACTTTCTAAGCCAGGGACGGTATGTGTAAAGAGCTCCATGGAGTGACCCGTTGTGTCGCCTGCTGCATCCTTCTCTCTTGTTGTAGTTTTTGCTGAGGAGGACAAGGAAGCGACTTGTCCCTGACCGTGAACATCCACAAGCGACGCGCTGCTTTTACATTTACCAGTTTCGGAAGAGGAGGCAAAAGAGCTAGAGGCTGAGTCTGCAATGTAAGCCAAAACTTGCTGTTGCTGCTCCGCCTTTAAAAGCGGTTTTCCTACTCCCAGAAAAGAGAGCGTTCGAGGCCTTGTGTAGCCTGACGACGAAACTGGCTCCACAGCTCCAGACTTAGGTGGAATATTTTTATCCCCACGACCACCTGATGCTCCTCTACCACTACCATCATTACCAGCTGACAATGAACGCCCACGACGACCTCTTGCACCAGACTTCCTCATTGTTTTAAAATCTTAACCAAAGTAACTTTATTTGTTGCTGTCAAACAACTTACACGGTGAGCTATAACTTCAGTATGATTTCAATATCCCTTAACAGGTTGGTGAGACCACAAGGAAAATCAGGCACAATGTTACACACTCTGTTTTCTGTGGCACAAAATCACAGAGATGACACACACGCAGGACTGTCACTCAAGCACTAATGTCAATATTAATCTCCCACCTAATTTATTTTTTTTTTTTTCTCAGGGAGACTTTAGAAACCAAATAATATTAAAAAAAAAAAAAAAAAAGGCTTTCTATGGCCCACAATTAGAGAGAGAGAGGTGGCACACCCAGGAGTCAAGACTGGCACACAAGCTGAGAGGGCAATATTACTCTCCCACTGTTTTTTTATGTATTTTTTGTTTTTTCAGGGAGACTTTAGAAACCCAATAATATTTTAAAAAAAAAATAAATAGGCTTTCTATGGCCCACTGAATGAGAGGGAGAGAGGTGGCACACCCAGGAGTCAAGACTGGCACACAAGCTGAAAGGGCAATATTACTCTCCCACTGTTTTTTTAGGTTTTTTTTTTTTTTTCAGGGAGACTTTAGAAACCCAATAATATTTTAAAAAAAAAATAAATAGGCTTTCTATGGCCCACTGAATGAAAGGGAGAGAGGTGGCACACCCAGGAGTCAAGACTGGCACACAAGCTGAAAGGGCAATATTACTCTCCCACTGTTTTTTTATGTATTTTTTGTTTTTTCAGGGAGACTTTAGAAACCCAATAATATTTAAAAAAAAAAATAAATAGGCTTTCTATGGCCCACTGAATGAGAGGGAGAGAGGTGGCACACCCAGGAGTCAAGACTGGCACACAAGCTGAAAGGGCAATATTACTCTCCCACTGTTTTTTTAGGTTTTTTTTTTTTTTTCAGGGAGACTTTAGAAACCAAATAATATAAAAAAAAAAAAAAAAAATAGGCTTGCTATAGCCCACTGAATGAGAGATAGCACACACAGCAGTGGCACACAAGCCCTGACTGAGGCCAATATTTTTCTCCCACTGATTGATGTAGTGTTTTTGTGTTGAGGTAGAATTTAGAACACAAATCACGGAAAAAATAAATAGGCTTTCTATGGCCCACTGAATGAAAGGGAGAGAGGTGGCACACCCAGGAGTCAAGACTGGCACACAAGCTGAAAGGGCAATATTACTCTCCCACTGTTTTTTTATGTATTTTTTGTTTTTTCAGGGAGACTTTAGAAACCCAATAATATTTAAAAAAAAAAATAAATAGGCTTTCTATGGCCCACTGAATGAGAGGGAGAGAGGTGGCACACCCAGGAGTCAAGACTGGCACACAAGCTGAAAGGGCAATATTACTCTCCCACTGTTTTTTTAGGTTTTTTTTTTTTTTTCAGGGAGACTTTAGAAACCAAATAATATAAAAAAAAAAAAAAAAATAGGCTTGCTATAGCCCACTGAATGAGAGATAGCACACACAGCAGTGGCACACAAGCCCTGACTGAGGCCAATATTTTTCTCCCACTGATTGATGTAGTGTTTTTGTGTTGAGGTAGAATTTAGAACACAAATCACGGAAAAAATAAATAGGCTTTCTATGGCCCACTGAATGAAAGGGAGAGAGGTGGCACACCCAGGAGTCAAGACTGGCACACAAGCTGAAAGGGCAATATTACTCTCCCACTGTTTTTTTATGTATTTTTTGTTTTTTCAGGGAGACTTTAGAAACCCAATAATATTTAAAAAAAAAAATAAATAGCCTTTCTATGGCCCACTGAATGAGAGAGGTGGCACACCCAGGAGTCAAGACTGGCACACAAGCTGAAAGGGCAATATTACTCTCCCACTGTTTTTTAAGTTTTTTTTTTTTTATTTTCAGGGAGACTTTAGAAACCAAATAATATTAAAAAAACCAAAAAAATAAATAGGCTTTCTTGGCCCACTGAATGAGAGAGAGGTGGCACACCCAGGAGTCAAGACTGGCACACAAGCTGAAAGGGCAATATTACTCTCCCACTGTTTTTTTATGTATTTTTTGTTTTTTAAGGGAGACTTTAGAAACCCAATAATATTTAAAAAAAAAAATAAATAGGCTTTCTATGGCCCACTGAATGAGAGGGAGAGAGGTGGCACACCCAGGAGTCAAGACTGGCACACAAGCTGAAAGGGCAATATTACTCTCCCACTGTTTTTTTATGTATTTTTTTTTTTTTCAGGGAGACTTTAGAAACCCAATAATATTTTTTAAAAAAATAAATAGGCTTTCTATGGCCCACTGAATGAGAGGGAGAGAGGTGGCACACCCAGGAGTCAAGACTGGCACACAAGCTGAAAGGGCAATATTACTCTCCCACTGTTTTTTTAGGTTTTTTTTTTTTTTTCAGGGAGACTTTAGAAACCAAATAATATAAAAAAAAAAAAAAAAAATAGGCTTGCTATAGCCCACTGAATGAGAGATAGCACACACAGCAGTGGCACACAAGCCCTGACTGAGGCCAATATTTTTCTCCCACTGATTGATGTAGTGTTTTTGTGTTGAGGTAGAATTTAGAACACAAATCACGGAAAAAATAAATAGGCTTTCTATGGCCCACTGAATGAAAGGGAGAGAGGTGGCACACCCAGGAGTCAAGACTGGCACACAAGCTGAAAGGGCAATATTACTCTCCCACTGTTTTTTTATGTATTTTTTGTTTTTTCAGGGAGACTTTAGAAACCCAATAATATTTAAAAAAAAAAATAAATAGGCTTTCTATGGCCCACTGAATGAGAGGGAGAGAGGTGGCACACCCAGGAGTCAAGACTGGCACACAAGCTGAAAGGGCAATATTACTCTCCCACTGTTTTTTTAGGTTTTTTTTTTTTTTTTCAGGGAGACTTTAGAAACCCAATAATATTTTTAAAAAAAAATAAATAGGCTTTCTATGGCCCACTGAATGAGAGGGAGAGAGGTGGCACACCCAGGAGTCAAGACTGGCACACAAGCTGAAAGGGCAATATTACTCTCCCACTGTTTTTTTAGGTTTTTTTTTTTTTTTCAGGGAGACTTTAGAAACCCAATAATATTTAAAAAAAAAAATAAATAGGCTTTCTATGGCCCACTGAATGAAAGGGAGAGAGGTGGCACACCCAGGAGTCAAGACTGGCACACAAGCTGAAAGGGCAATATTACTCTCCCACTGTTTTTTTATGTATTTTTTGTTTTTTCAGGGAGACTTTAGAAACCCAATAATATTTTTAAAAAAAAATAAATAGGCTTTCTATGGCCCGCTGAATGAGAGGGAGAGAGGTGGCACACCCAGGAGTCAAGACTGGCACACAAGCTGAAAGGGCAATATTACTCTCCCACTGTTTTTTTATGTATTTTTTTTTTTTTCAGGGAGACTTTAGAAACCCAATAATATTTTTTAAAAAAATAAATAGGCTTTCTATGGCCCACTGAATGAGAGGGAGAGAGGTGGCACACCCAGGAGTCAAGACTGGCACACAAGCTGAAAGGGCAATATTACTCTCCCACTGTTTTTTTAGGTTTTTTTTTTTTTTTCAGGGAGACTTTAGAAACCAAATAATATTAAAAAAAAAAAAAAAAAAAAAAAAAAAATAGGCTTGCTATAGCCCACTGAATGAGAGATAGCACACACAGCAGTGGCACACAAGCCCTGACTGAGGCCAATATTTTTCTCCCACTGATTGATGTAGTGTTTTTGTGTTGAGGTAGAATTTAGAACACAAATCACGGAAAAAATAAATAGGCTTTCTATGGCCCACTGAATGAAAGGGAGAGAGGTGGCACACCCAGGAGTCAAGACTGGCACACAAGCTGAAAGGGCAATATTACTCTCCCACTGTTTTTTTATGTATTTTTTGTTTTTTCAGGGAGACTTTAGAAACCCAATAATATTTTTTAAAAAAAATAAATAGGCTTTCTATGGCCCACTGAATGAGAGGGAGAGAGGTGGCACACCCAGGAGTCAAGACTGGCACACAAGCTGAAAGGGCAATATTACTCTCCCACTGTTTTTTTAGGTTTTTTTTTTTTTTCAGGGAGACTTTAGAAACCAAATAATATTAAAAAAAAAAAAAAAAAATAGGCTTGCTATAGCCCACTGAATGAGAGATAGCACACACAGCAGTGGCACACAAGCCCTGACTGAGGCCAATATTTTTCTCCCACTGATTGATGTAGTGTTTTTGTGTTGAGGTAGATTTTAGAACACAAATCACGGAAAAAATAAATAGGCTTTCTATGGCCCACTCAGTGAGAGATGGCACACACAGGGATGGCACTGTAGCAGAAATGCCAATCTTAATCTCCCACAAAAAAAAAAAAAAAAAAAAAAAAAAACTGTCCTACAATTACTATCTCCCTGCAGTAATGTAAGCCAGGTATGGCAGGCAGCAATAGGAGTGGACTGATGCACAAATTAAATAAAAAGTGTGGACAAACAAAAAAGATAGCTGTGCAGAAAGGAAGGAACAAGAGGATATGTGCTTTGAAAAAAGCAGTTGGTTTCCACAGTGGCGTACACACAGCAATACAGCTATCACGGAGCCTTCTAGGGCAGCCCAATGAGCTACAGCGCTGAGGGGAAAAAAAAAAAAAAATAGCTTCCACAGTCCCTGCACACCGAAGGTGGTGTTGGACAGTGGAAATCGCTGCAGCACAAGCGGTTTGGTGGTTAGTGGACCCTGCCTAACGCTCTCCCTGCTTCTGACGAAGCGGCAGCAACCTCTCCCTAAGCTCAGATCAGCAGCAGTAAGATGGCGGTCGGCGGGAACGCCCCTTTATAGCCCCTGTGACGCCGCAGACAGCAAGCCAATCACTGCAATGCCCTTCTCTAAGATGGTGGGGACCAGGATCTATGTCATCACGCTGCCCACACTCTGCGTTCACCTTCATTGGCTGAGAAATGGCGCTTTTCGCGTCATTGAAACGCGACTTTGGCGCGAAAGTCGCGTACCGCATGGCCGACAAGCACAGGGGTCGGATCGGGTTTCATGAGACGCCGACTTAGCCAAAAGTCGGCGACTTTTGAAAATGATCGACCCGTTTCGCTCAACCCTAGCAGCAGTACCTGTCCTGTCTGCGGTCATAGCAAAATCACTCCACAACCTGGTCAGAAAACCCCTCTGTCCAACGCCACTTCTGATGTGTGCACCCCTAACACTCCTAGTCTGCTGCCCCCTGGAGCTCGTGTGAGAACGATCACGTGCGCTGTGTGCTGGGAATGCCTGAAGCAAACGGTCAACAAGAGTTGATTGTTTGGTTGCTAATATTAGTTCCAAGTTCTCATGTGGCATAATATTTTGCAATTTGCCTTTATAGCGTGGATCAAGGAGGCAGGCCAACCAGTAATCGTCATCGTTCATCATTTTCGTAATGCGTGTGTCCCTTTTTAGGATACGTAAGGCATAATCCGCCATGTGGGCCAAAGTTCCAGTTGTCAAATCTCCGGTTGTGATTGGTTGAGGGGCAGTTGCAGGCAAATCTACGTCACTTGTGTCCCTCAAAAAACCAGAACCCGGCCGTGACACGCAACCAATTTCCTGTGCCCCCGGGAAAGGTTCGGCATTAAAAATATACTCATCCCCATCATCCTCCTCGTCCTCCACCTCCTCTTCGCCCGCTACCTCGTCCTGTACACTGCCCTGACCAGACAATGGCTGACTGTCATCAAGGCTTTCCTCTTCCTCTGGTGCAGACGCCTGCTCCTTTATGTGCGTCAAACTTTGCATCAGCAGACGCATTAGGGGGATGCTCATGCTTATTACGGCGTTGTCTGCACTAACCAGCCGTGTGCATTCCTCAAAACACTGAAGGACTTGACACATGTCTTGTATCTTAGACCACTGCACACCTGACAACTCCATGTCTGCCATCCTACTGCCTGCCCGTGTATCCTCCCACAAATAAATAACAGCACGCCTCTGTTCGCACAGTCTCTGAAGCATGTGCAGTGTTGAGTTCCACCTTGTTGCAACGTCTATGATGAGGCGATGCTGGGGAAGGTTCAAAGACCGCTGATAGGTCTGCATACGGCTGGCGTGTACAGGCGAACGTCGGATATGTGAGCAAAGTGCACGCACTTTGAGGAGCAGGTCGGAGAACCCACGATAAGTTTTCAATAAGCACTGCACCACCAGGTTTAAGGTGTGAGCCAGGCAAGGAATGTGTTTCAGTTGGGAAAGGGAGATGGCAGCCATGAAATTCCTTCCGTTATCACTCACTACCTTGCCTGCCTCAAGATCTACTGTGCCCAGCCACGACTGCGTTTCTTGTTGCAAGAACTCGGACAGAACTTCCGCGGTGTGTCTGTTGTCGCCCAAGCACTTCATAGCCAATACAGCCTGCTGACGCTTGGCAGTAGCTGGCCCATAATGGGACAACTGGTGTGCAACAGTGTCATCTGCCGATGGAGTGGTTGGCAGACTGCGTTCTGTGGAAGAGCTGTAGCTTCTGCAGGAGGACGAGGAGGAGGAGGAGGAGGGGGTGCGAACGCCTACAGCCAACTGTTTCCTAGACCGTGGGCTAGGCACAACTGTCCCTAAATTGATGTCGCCTGTGGACCCTGCATCCACCACATTCACCCAGTGTGCCGTGATGGACACATAACGTCCCTGGCCATGCCTACTGGTCCATGCATCTGTAGTCAGGTGCACCTTTGTACTCACAGATTGCCTGAGTGCATGGACGATGCGCTGTTTAACATGCTGGTGCAGGGCTGGGATGGCTTTTCTGGAAAAAAAGTGTCGACTGGGTAGCTCGTATCGTGGTTCAGCATACTCCATCAGGGCTTTGAAAGCTTCGCTTTCAACTAACCGGTAGGGCATCATCTCTAACGAGATTAGTCTAGCTATGTGGGCGTTAAAACCCTGTGTACGCGGATGCGAGGATAAGTACTTCCTTTTTCTAACCAGAGTCTCATGTAGGGTGAGCTGGACTGGAGAGCTGGAGATCGTGGAACTTTCGGGTGTGCCGGTGTACATGGCAGACTGAGAGACGGTTGGAGACGGTATTGTTTCCGCCGGTGCCCTAGATGCAATATTTCCTCCTACAAAACTGGTGATTCCCTGACCCTGACTGCTTTTGGCTGGCAAAGAAACCTGCACAGATACTGCCGGTGGTGCGGAAAATGGTGGCCTTACAGTGACGGAAGGGATGTTGCGTTGCTGACTAGCTTCATTGGCCGAGGGTGCTACAACCTTGAGGGACGTTTGGTAGTTAGTCCAGGCTTGAAAATGCATGGTGGTTAAGTGTCTATGCATGCAACTAGTATTTAGACTTTTCAGATTCTGACCTCTGCTTAAGCTAGTTGAACATTTTTGACAGATGACTTTGCGCTGATCAGTTGGATGTTGTTTAAAAAAATGCCAGACTGCACTCTTCCTAGACTCGGATCCCTTTTCAGGGATTGCAGACTGAGCTTTAACCGGATGGCAACGCTGTGCTCCAACAGGTTTTGGCTTTGACACGCGTTTTGGGCCAGATACGGGCCCGGCAGATGGAACCTGTTGCGATGTTGATGCCTGCTGCGGCCCCTCCTCCACCTCCGCTTCTGAACTACTGCCGCCTGCACCCTGTTCCCCCAATGGCTGCCAATCGGGGTCAATAACTGGGTCATCTATTACCTCCTCTTCGAGCTCGTGTGCAACTTCGTCTGTGTCACTGTGTCGGTCGGTGGTATAGCGTTCGTGGCGGGGCAACATAGTCTCATCAGGGTCTGATTGTGGATCTGTACCCTGAGAGGGCAATGTGGTGGTCTGAGTCAAAGGAGCAGCATAGTACTCTGGCTGTGGCTGTGCATCAGTGCACTCCATGTCAGAATATACTTGTAATGGGCATGGCCTGTTAAATGTTTCACTTTCTAAGCCAGGGACGGTATGTGTAAAGAGCTCCATGGAGTGACCCGTTGTGTCGCCTGCTGCATCCTTCTCTCTTGTTGTAGTTTTTGCTGAGGAGGACAAGGAAGCGACTTGTCCCTGACCGTGAACATCCACAAGCGACGCGCTGCTTTTACATTTACCAGTTTCGGAAGAGGAGGCAAAAGAGCTAGAGGCTGAGTCTGCAATGTAAGCCAAAACTTGCTGTTGCTGCTCCGCCTTTAAAAGCGGTTTTCCTACTCCCAGAAAAGAGAGCGTTCGAGGCCTTGTGTAGCCTGACGACGAAACTGGCTCCACAGCTCCAGACTTAGGTGGAATATTTTTATCCCCACGACCACCTGATGCTCCACTACCACTACCATCATTACCAGCTGACAATGAACGCCCACGACGACCTCTTGCACCAGACTTCCTCATTGTTTTAAAATCTTAACCAAAGTAACTTTATTTGTTGCTGTCAAACAACTTACACGGTGAGCTATAACTTCAGTATGATTTCAATATCCCTTAACAGGTTGGTGAGACCACAAGGAAAATCAGGCACAATGTTACACACTCTGTTTTCTGTGGCACAAAATCACAGAGATGACACACACGCAGGACTGTCACTCAAGCACTAATGTCAATATTAATCTCCCACCTAATTTTTTTTTTTTTTTTTCTCAGGGAGACTTTAGAAACCAAATAATATTAAAAAAAAAAAAAAAAAAAAAAGGCTTTCTATGGCCCACAATTAGAGAGAGAGAGGTGGCACACCCAGGAGTCAAGACTGGCGCACAAGCTGAAAGGGCAATATTACTCTCCCACTGTTTTTTTATGTATTTTTTGTTTTTTAAGGGAGACTTTAGAAACCCAATAATATTTAAAAAAATAAATAAATAGGCTTTCTATGGCCCACTGAATGAGAGGGAGAGAGGTGGCACACCCAGGAGTCAAGACTGGCACACAAGCTGAAAGGGCAATATTACTCTCCCACTGTTTTTTTATGTTTTTTTTTTTTTTTCAGGGAGACTTTAGAAACCAAATAATATTAAAAAAACCAAAAAAAAAAATAGCCTTTCTATGGCCCACTGAATGAGAGAGAGAGGTGGCACACCCAGGAGTCAAGCCTGGCACACAAGCTGAAAGGGCAATATTACTCTCCCACTGTTTTTTTATGTATTTTTTGTTTTTTAAGGGAGACTTTAGAAACCCAATAATATTTAAAAAAAAAAATAAATAGGCTTTCTATGGCCCACTGAATGAGAGGGAGAGAGGTGGCACACCCAGGAGTCAAGACTGGCACACAAGCTGAAAGGGCAATATTACTCTCCCACTGTTTTTTTAGGTTTTTTTTTTTTTTTCAGGGAGACTTTAGAAACCAAATAATATTAAAAAAAAAAAAAAAAAAAAATAGGCTTTCTATAGCCCACTGAATGAGAGATAGCACACACAGCAGTGGCACACAAGCCCTGACTGAGGCCAATATTTTTCTCCCACTGATTGATGTAGTGTTTTTGTGTTGAGGTAGAATTTAGAACACAAATCACGGAAAAAATAAATAGGCTTTCTATGGCCCACTCAGTGAGAGATGGCACACACAGGGATGGCACTGTAGCAGAAATGCAAATCTTAATCTCCCACAAAAAAAAAAAAAAAAAAAAACAGGGACTGTCCTACAATTACTATCTCCCTGCAGTAATCTAAGCCAGGTATGGCAGGCAGCAATAGGAGTGGACTGATGCACAAATTAAATAAAAAGTGTGGACAAACAAAAAAGATAGCTGTGCAGAAAGGAAGGAACAAGAGGATATGTGCTTTGAAAAAAGCAGTTGGTTTCCACAGTGGCGTACACACAGCAATACAGCTATCACGGAGCCTTCTAGGGCAGCCCAATGAGCTACAGCGCTGAGGGAAAAAAAAAAAAAAAATAGCTTCCACAGTCCCTGCACACCGAAGGTGGTGTTGGACAGTGGAAATCGCTGCAGCACAAGCGGTTTGGTGGTTAGTGGACCCTGCCTAACGCTCTCCCTGCTTCTGACGAAGCGGCAGCAACCTGTCCCTAAGCTCAGATCAGCAGCAGTAAGATGGCGGTCGGCGGGAACGCCCCTTTATAGCCCCTGTGACGCCGCAGACAGCAAGCCAATCACTGCAATGCCCTTCTCTAAGATGGTGGGGACCAGGATCTATGTCATCACGCTGCCCACACTCTGCGTTCACCTTCATTGGCTGAGAAATGGCGCTTTTCGCGTCATTGAAACGCGACTTTGGCGCGAAAGTCGCGTACCGCATGGCCGACAAGCACAGGGGTCGGATCGGGTTTCATGAGACGCCGACTTAGCCAAAAGTCGGCGACTTTTGAAAATGATCGACCCGTTTCGCTCAACCCTATTACTACATAGTGTAAATCACTGTATAAGACCAGAGAAACATGACAAAGACAGATGCCAAAACTGGGGTACCTGTACATGTACAGTATGCTGATACCTGCATAATTGTGGATGCCTATGCAGTGTAGGTAATCTCCCAGGGGTTCTCTGTCTTGGTCTTTATTCTCTGATATTCCAGACGGATGATGTTTAAAAGCCTCTTGTGGATGATGTAAGTATACTGTATGTAGTTAATCTTCATATATACGTAACCACTATATGTATTTAATCCTTACATGTACTTATTAACCTTTGTATGTTAACGCATACAAAAGTGTATGCACTCACACTATTCAATCATACTATTCCTTGAATTTTGTAGTTTGAAATAAAATTGTGCTATATTGCAAGTATTAGCCTTATTTAAAGCCAAATCTGAACCTTAGTGTTAAAAACATGGCAAATAAAATTGCCAAATTCGCCTGTAAATAATGCTGCAAAGAGGGAACCATCATACCATTAAAAAATACAAGTGGATTTTCATGGGCCCATCCAGTATATGGGTTCCAAGGCGTAATGGGGTGCATATGACTATGCAACAGGGCTGGCCTTGCTGCCAATGTGTAAAACAAAGGAGTACAGAGTACAAAATGCATATTGTTAAGTGGATTTTCATGGGCCCATCCAGTATGTGGGTTCCAAGGCGTAATGGGGTGCATATGACTGACTATGCAGCAGGGCTGGCCTTGCTGCCAATGTGTAAAACAAAGGAGTATGGGAGTAGAAAATGCATATTGTGAAGTGGATTTTAATAGGCTCATCCAGTATGTGGGTTCCAATGCGTAATGGGGTGCATATGACTGACTATGCAGCAGGGCTGGCTTTGCTGCCAATGTGTAAAACAAAGGAGTATTGGAGTACAAAATGCATATTGTGAAGTGGATTTTCATGGGCTCATCCAGTATGTGGGCTCCAATGCGTAATGGGGTGCCTATGATTAATTATGCAGCAGGGCTGGCTTTGCTGCCAATGTGTAAAACAAAGGAGTATGGGAGTTCAAAATGCATATTGTGAAGTGGATTTTCTGGGGCCCATCCAGTGTGTGGGTTCAAAGACTTATTTGGGTGCATATGAATTGGTAGCACAGCAGGCCTTGAATTCAATGCAACACTTTTTCAGGAGTCCCCCCTGGACATCTTATGAAAGGGGTATTGTGGTGCATCGTAATTTTTTCCACCCATCCACTCACAGCATATGCTACAACAGCTTAGGAGACCCACTGTTTAATAATGGCCCTTTAAGACGATTAATGCTGCCTGATGCACCAGTAAAAATAGGCTCTGTGACTTTACGAGTCCCTCCTTCATAAATAAAACAAGATGGGTCTGCTTATGTGTCACACACCACATGGCCAGCTAGGGTTGTTAAATGTTACAATGACATTTCCCAGTGAATGCATTTGTAGTGGTTGAAAGTAGGGTTGAGCGAAACGGGTCGATCATTTTCAAAAGTCGCCGACTTTTGGCTAAGTCGGCGTCTCATGAAACCCGATCCGACCCCTGTGCTTGTCGGCCATGCGGTACGCGACTTTCGCGCCAAAGTCGCGTTTCAATGACGCGAAAAGCGCCATTTCTCAGCCAATGAAGGTGAACGCAGAGTGTGGGCAGCGTGATGACATAGATCCTGGTCCCCACCATCTTAGAGAAGGGCATTGCAGTGATTGGCTTGCTGTCTGCGGCGTCACAGGGGCTATAAAGGGGCGTTCCCGCCGACCGCCATCTTACTGCTGCTGATCTGAGCTTAGGGACAGGTTGCTGCCGCTTCGTCAGAAGCAGGGAGAGCGTTAGGCAGGGTCCACTAACCACCAAACCGCTTGTGCTGCAGCGATTTCCACTGTCCAACACCACCTTCGGTGTGCAGGGACTGTGGAAGCTATTTTTTTTTTTTTTTCCCCTCAGCGCTGTAGCTCATTGGGCTGCCCTAGAAGGCTCCGTGATAGCTGTATTGCTGTGTGTACGCCACTGTGGAAACCAACTGCTTTTTTCAAAGCACATATCCTCTTGTTCCTTCCTTTCTGCACAGCTATCTTTTTTGTTTGTCCACACTTTTTATTTAATTTGTGCATCAGTCCACTCCTATTGCTGCCTGCCATACCTGGCTTACATTACTGCAGGGAGATAGTAATTGTAGGACAGTTTTTTTTTTTTGTTTTGTTTTTTTTTGTGGGAGATTAAGATTGGCATTTCTGCTACAGTGCCATCCCTGTGTGTGCCATCTCTCACTGAGTGGGCCATAGAAAGCCTATTTATTTTTTCCGTGATTTGTGTTCTAAAATCTACCTCAACACAAAAACACTACATCAATCAGTGGGAGAAAAATATTGGCCTCAGTCAGGGCTTGTGTGCCACTGCTGTGTGTGCTATCTCTCATTCAGTGGGCTATAGCAAGCCTATTTTTTTTTTTTTTTTTATATATTATTTGGTTTCTAAAGTCTCCCTGAAAAAAAAAAAAAAACCTAAAAAAACAGTGGGAGAGTAATATTGCCCTTTCAGCTTGTGTGCCAGTCTTGACTCCTGGGTGTGCCACCTCTCTCCCTCTCATTCAGTGGGCCATAGAAAGCCTATTTTTTTTTTTTTTTAAATATTATTGGGTTTCTAAAGTCTCCCTTAAAAAACAAAAAATACATAAAAAAACAGTGGGAGAGTAATATTGCCCTTTCAGCTTGTGTGCCAGTCTTGACTCCTGGGTGTGCCACCTCTCTCTCTCATTCAGTGGGCCATAGAAAGGCTATTTTTTTTTTGGTTTTTTTAATATTATTTGGTTTCTAAAGTCTCCCTGAAAAAAAAAAAAAAAACATACAAAAAACAGTGGGAGAGTAATATTGCCCTTTCAGCTTGTGTGCCAGTCTTGACTCCTGGGTGTGCCACCTCTCTCCCTTTCATTCAGTGGGCCATAGAAAGCCTATTTATTTTTTCCGTGATTTGTGTTCTAAATTCTACCTCAACACAAAAACACGACATCAATCAGTGGGAGAAAAATATTGGCCTCAGTCAGGGCTTGTGTGCCACTGCTGTGTGTGCTATCTCTCATTCAGTGGGCTATAGCAAGCCTATTTTTTTTTTTTTTTTTTTTTATATTATTTGGTTTCTAAAGTCTCCCTGAAAAAAAAAAAAAAACCTAAAAAAACAGTGGGAGAGTAATATTGCCCTTTCAGCTTGTGTGCCAGTCTTGACTCCTGGGTGTGCCACCTCTCTCCCTCTCATTCAGTGGGCCATAGAAAGCCTATTTTTTTTTT
This sequence comes from Ranitomeya variabilis, assembly GCF_051348905.1. NCBI lineage: Eukaryota > Metazoa > Chordata > Amphibia > Anura > Dendrobatidae > Ranitomeya > Ranitomeya variabilis. Next base: position 116,355,593 of record NC_135237.1, on the reverse strand, counting down.
TTTTTAAATATTATTGGGTTTCTAAAGTCTCCCTTAAAAAACAAAAAATACATAAAAAAACAGTGGGAGAGTAATATTGCCCTTTCAGCTTGTGTGCCAGTCTTGACTCCTGGGTGTGCCACCTCTCTCTCTCATTCAGTGGGCCATAGAAAGGCTATTTTTTTTTTGGTTTTTTTAATATTATTTGGTTTCTAAAGTCTCCCTGAAAAAAAAAAAAAAAAACATACAAAAAACAGTGGGAGAGTAATATTGCCCTTTCAGCTTGTGTGCCAGTCTTGACTCCTGGGTGTGCCACCTCTCTCCCTTTCATTCAGTGGGCCATAGAAAGGCTATTTATTTTTTTTTTTAAATATTATTGGGTTTCTAAAGTCTCCCTGAAAAAAAAAAAAAAAACATACAAAAAACAGTGGGAGAGTAATATTGCCCTTTCAGCTTGTGTGCCAGTCTTGACTCCTGGGTGTGCCACCTCTCTCCCTTTCATTCAGTGGGCCATAGAAAGCCTATTTATTTATTTTTTTAAATATTATTTGGTTTCTAAAGTCTCCCTGAAAAAAAAAAAAACATAAAAAAACAGTGGGAGAGTAATATTGCCCTTTCAGCTTGTGTGCCAGTCTTGACTCCTGGGTGTGCCACCTCTCTCTCTCTAATTGTGGGCCATAGAAAGCCTTTTTTTTTTTTTTTTTTTTTTTTAATATTATTTGGTTTCTAAAGTCTCCCTGAAAAAAAAAAAAACATAAATTAGGTGGGAGATTAATATTGACATTAGTGCTTGAGTGACAGTCCTGCGTGTGTGTCATCTCTGTGATTTTGTGCCACAGAAAACAGAGTGTGTAACATTGTGCCTGATTTTCCTTGTGGTCTCACCAACCTGTTAAGGGATATTGAAATCATACTGAAGTTATAGCTCACCGTGTAAGTTGTTTGACAGCAACAAATAAAGTTACTTTGGTTAAGATTTTAAAACAATGAGGAAGTCTGGTGCAAGAGGTCGTCGTGGGCGTTCATTGTCAGCTGGTAATGATGGTAGTGGTAGTGGAGCATCAGGTGGTCGTGGGGATAAAAATATTCCACCTAAGTCTGGAGCTGTGGAGCCAGTTTCGTCGTCAGGCTACACAAGGCCTCGAACGCTCTCTTTTCTGGGAGTAGGAAAACCGCTTTTAAAGGCGGAGCAGCAACAGCAAGTTTTGGCTTACATTGCAGACTCAGCCTCTAGCTCTTTTGCCTCCTCTTCCGAAACTGGTAAATGTAAAAGCAGCGCGTCGCTTGTGGATGTTCACGGTCAGGGACAAGTCGCTTCCTTGTCCTCCTCAGCAAAAACTACAACAAGAGAGAAGGATGCAGCAGGCGACACAACGGGTCACTCCATGGAGCTCTTTACACATACCGTCCCTGGCTTAGAAAGTGAAACATTTAACAGGCCATGCCCATTACAAGTATATTCTGACATGGAGTGCACTGATGCACAGCCACAGCCAGAGTACTATGCTGCTCCTTTGACTCAGACCACCACATTGCCCTCTCAGGGTACAGATCCACAATCAGACCCTGATGAGACTATGTTGCCCCGCCACGAACGCTATACCACCGACCGACACAGTGACACAGACGAAGTTGCACACGAGCTCGAAGAGGAGGTAATAGATGACCCAGTTATTGACCCCGATTGGCAGCCATTGGGGGAACAGGGTGCAGGCGGCAGTAGTTCAGAAGCGGAGGTGGAGGAGGGGCCGCAGCAGGCATCAACATCGCAACAGGTTCCATCTGCCGGGCCCGTATCTGGCCCAAAACGCGTGTCAAAGCCAAAACCTGTTGGAGCACAGCGTTGCCATCCGGTTAAAGCTCAGTCTGCAATCCCTGAAAAGGGATCCGAGTCTAGGAAGAGTGCAGTCTGGCATTTTTTTAAACAACATCCAACTGATCAGCGCAAAGTCATCTGTCAAAAATGTTCAACTAGCTTAAGCAGAGGTCAGAATCTGAAAAGTCTAAATACTAGTTGCATGCATAGACACTTAACCACCATGCATTTTCAAGCCTGGACTAACTACCAAACGTCCCTCAAGGTTGTAGCACCCTCGGCCAATGAAGCTAGTCAGCAACGCAACATCCCTTCCGTCACTGTAAGGCCACCATTTTCCGCACCACCGGCAGTATCTGTGCAGGTTTCTTTGCCAGCCAAAAGCAGTCAGGGTCAGGGAATCACCAGTTTTGTAGGAGGAAATATTGCATCTAGGGCACCGGCGGAAACAATACCGTCTCCAACCGTCTCTCAGTCTGCCATGTACACCGGCACACCCGAAAGTTCCACGATCTCCAGCTCTCCAGTCCAGCTCACCCTACATGAGACTCTGGTTAGAAAAAGGAAGTACTTATCCTCGCATCCGCGTACACAGGGTTTTAACGCCCACATAGCTAGACTAATCTCGTTAGAGATGATGCCCTACCGGTTAGTTGAAAGCGAAGCTTTCAAAGCCCTGATGGAGTACGCTGAACCACGATACGAGCTACCCAGTCGACACTTTTTTTCCAGAAAAGCCATCCCAGCCCTGCACCAGCATGTTAAACAGCGCATCGTCCATGCACTCAGGCAATCTGTGAGTACAAAGGTGCACCTGACTACAGATGCATGGACCAGTAGGCATGGCCAGGGACGTTATGTGTCCATCACGGCACACTGGGTGAATGTGGTGGATGCAGGGTCCACAGGCGACATCAATTTAGGGACAGTTGTGCCTAGCCCACGGTCTAGGAAACAGTTGGCTGTAGGCGTTCGCACCCCCTCCTCCTCCTCCTCCTCGTCCTCCTGCAGAAGCTACAGCTCTTCCACAGAACGCAGTCTGCCAACCACTCCATCGGCAGATGACACTGTTGCACACCAGTTGTCCCATTATGGGCCAGCTACTGCCAAGCGTCAGCAGGCTGTATTGGCTATGAAGTGTTTGGGCGACAACAGACACACCGCGGAAGTTCTGTCCGAGTTCTTGCAACAAGAAACGCAGTCGTGGCTGGGCACAGTAGATCTTGAGGCAGGCAAGGTAGTGAGTGATAACGGAAGGAATTTCATGGCTGCCATCTCCCTTTCCCAACTGAAACACATTCCTTGCCTGGCTCACACCTTAAACCTGGTGGTGCAGTGCTTATTGAAAACTTATCGTGGGTTCTCCGACCTGCTCCTCAAAGTGCGTGCACTTTGCTCACATATCCGACGTTCGCCTGTACACGCCAGCCGTATGCAGACCTATCAGCGGTCTTTGAACCTTCCCCAGCATCGCCTCATCATAGACGTTGCAACAAGGTGGAACTCAACACTGCACATGCTTCAGAGACTGTGCGAACAGAGGCGTGCTGTTATTTATTTGTGGGAGGATACACGGGCAGGCAGTAGGATGGCAGACATGGAGTTGTCAGGTGTGCAGTGGTCTAAGATACAAGACATGTGTCAAGCCCTTCAGTGTTTTGAGGAATGCACACGGCTGGTTAGTGCAGACAACGCCGTAATAAGCATGAGCATCCCCCTAATGCGTCTGCTGATGCAAAGTTTGACGCACATAAAGGAGCAGGCGTCTGCACCAGAGGAAGAGGAAAGCCTTGATGACAGTCAGCCATTGTCTGGTCAGGGCAGTGTACAGGACGAGGTAGCGGGCGAAGAGGAGGTGGAGGACGAGGAGGATGATGGGGATGAGTATATTTTTAATGCCGAACCTTTCCCGGGGGCACAGGAAATTGGTTGCGTGTCACGGCCGGGTTCTGGTTTTTTGAGGGACACAAGTGACGTAGATTTGCCTGCAACTGCCCCTCAACCAATCACAACCGGAGATTTGACAACTGGAACTTTGGCCCACATGGCGGATTATGCCTTACGTATCCTAAAAAGGGACACACGCATTACGAAAATGATGAACGATGACGATTACTGGTTGGCCTGCCTCCTTGATCCACGCTATAAAGGCAAATTGCAAAATATTATGCCACATGAGAACTTGGAACTAATATTAGCAACCAAACAATCAACTCTTGTTGACCGTTTGCTTCAGGCATTCCCAGCACACAGCGCACGTGATCGTTCTCACACGAGCTCCAGGGGGCAGCAGACTAGGAGTGTTAGGGGTGCACACATCAGAAGTGGCGTTGGACAGAGGGGTTTTCTGACCAGGTTGTGGAGTGATTTTGCTATGACCGCAGACAGGACAGGTACTGCTGCATCAATTGAAAGTGACAGGAGACAACATTTGTCCAGTATGGTTACTAACTATTTTTCATCCCTTATCGATGTTCTCCCTCAACCGTCATTCCCATTTGATTACTGGGCCTCCAAATTAGACACCTGGCCAGAATTGGCAGAATATGCATTGCAGGAGCTTGCTTGCCCGGCAGCAAGTGTCCTATCAGAAAGAGTATTCAGTGCTGCAGGTTCAATATTAACCGAAAAAAGGACTCGTCTGGCTACCCAAAATGTTGACGATCTAACATTCATTAAAATGAACCACAACTGGATTTCGAAATCTTTTGCCCCACCTTGCCCGGCCGACACCTAGCTTTCCTATGAAAAGCTCTTGCCTGTGAATTACTTTTCTAATGTCTAATTTGCTGCAGCTGATTGTACAGCATACGACATGTTTACACCTCCCTAAATGGCAAAACTCCCCACACGGGGCCGTGGTATCGCGACTTGGCGCAAGCACCCGTGAGACTGCTGTTTGTCTGAAGAGGTGGGTGTGCTCGCTTTTGGTTGACGGCATTGCTACTGGGTCCCTCATAGTACAATGTAGTGTCTCTGGCGGTGGTGGTGCGCACCCAACGTCAGACACACCGTTGTAACATGAGGGGCCCTGGGGCGGTCCCGCCGGCCTCAAGAGAGTTCCCCCCTACCCCAGCTCAAAATGTGCTCTACCACGTCCAAAATTATGTCGCACAGCTCCACCAATCTTTAGTCTATTCGCTGACATCATTCAATGTCTGGCACTGACAATACAAATTTGTAGACATCTATGATGCAACTTAAAGTAGTCTGTGTCTGTGTCCTATATTGGCACCATTAAATAGTTACTGCCAAATTACTATGTCAGAAACTCAGTAGATGAGCCCACCCCTGTACCTAAGTATGCCACCTTTTTTTGTTGTGGTTGTTTTGCGAGACATTAACATCTATTTATATTTTGGGAGTACTGGGACAGACACTCCTTGCACTACTCCTCCACTCACCACCAAGCTGCCTGTGTATCCATGTAACCGCTGTAAAGCTGCCATGAGCCTATTGTTTGTTATTTTAGGCCTTTGAAGCCTGTCTGCGGTCCCTCCTTCCACTAGTCCTCCACTGACCAGACCACTGCTGCCCGTGTACCCCTGGAACCAATTATAAAGTGCCTACAGCCAGCCCATTTTCTTATGTTAGGCCTTTGAAGCCTGTCTGCGGTCCCTACTTTAAATACTCCTCCACTGACCACCAAGCTGCCTGCCCGTGTATCCATGTAACCGCTGTAAAACTGCCATGAGCCTATTGTTTGTTATGTTAGGCCTTTGATAGCCTGTCTGCGGTCCCTACTTTAAATACTCCTCCACTCACCACCAAGCTGCCTGTGTATCCATGTAACCGCTGTAAAGCTGCCATGAGCCTATTGTTTGTTATTTTAGGCCTTTGATAGCCTGTCTGCGGTCCCTACTTTAAATACTCCTCCACTGACCAGACCACTGCTGCCCGTGTACCCCTGGAACCAATTATAAAGTGCCTACAGCCAGCCCATTTTCTTATGTTAGGCCTTTGAAGCCTGTCTGCGGTCCCTACTTTAAATACTCCTCCACTCACCACCAAGCTGCCTGCCCGTCTATCCATGTAACCGCTGTAAAACTGCCATGAGCCTATTGTTTGTTATGTTAGGCCTTTGATAGCCTGTCTGCGGTCCCTACTTTAAATACTCCTCCACTGACCACCAAGCTGCCTGCCCGTGTATCCATGTAACCGCTGTAAAACTGCCATGAGCCTATTGTTTGTTATGTTAGGCCTTTGATAGCCTGTCTGCGGTCCCTACTTTAAATACTCCTCCACTCACCACCACCAAGTTGCCTGCCCGTGTATCCATGTAACCGCTGTAAAACTGCCATGAGCCTATTGTTTGTTATGTTAGGCCTTTGATAGCCTGTCTGCGGTCCCTACTTTAAATACTCCTCCACTCACCACCACCAAGTTGCCTGCCCGTGTATCCATGTAACCGCTGTAAAACTGCCATGAGCCTATTGTTTGTTATGTTAGGCCTTTGATAGCCTGTCTGCGGTCCCTACTTTAAATACTCCTCCACTCACCACCAAGCTGCCTGTGTATCCATGTAACCGCTGTAAAGCTGCCATGAGCCTATTGTTTGTTATTTTAGGCCTTTGATAGCCTGTCTGCGGTCCCTACTTTAAATACTCCTCCACTGACCAGACCACTGCTGCCCGTGTACCCCTGGAACCAATTATAAAGTGCCTACAGCCAGCCCATTTTCTTATGTTAGGCCTTTGAAGCCTGTCTGCGGTCCCTACTTTAAATACTCCTCCACTGACCACCAAGCTGCCTGCCCGTGTATCCATGTAACCGCTGTAAAACTGCCATGAGCCTATTGTTTGTTATTTTAGGCCTTTGATAGCCTGTCTGCGGTCCCTACTTTAAATACTCCTCCACTGACCAGACCACTGCTGCCCGTGTACCCCTGGAACCAATTATAAAGTGCCTACAGCCAGCCCATTTTCTTATGTTAGGCCTTTGAAGCCTGTCTGCGGTCCCTACTTTAAATACTCCTCCACTGACCACCAAGCTGCCTGCCCGTGTATCCATGTAACCGCTGTAAAACTGCCATGAGCCTATTGTTTGTTATTTTAGGCCTTTGATAGCCTGTCTGCGGTCCCTACTTTAAATACTCCTCCACTCACCACCACCAAGTTGCCTGCCCGTGTATCCATGTAACCGCTGTAAAACTGCCATGAGCCTATTGTTTGTTATGTTAGGCCTTTGATAGCCTGTCTGCGGTCCCTACTTTAAATACTCCTCCACTCACCACCAAGCTGCCTGTGTATCCATGTAACCGCTGTAAAGCTGCCATGAGCCTATTGTTTGTTATTTTAGGCCTTTGATAGCCTGTCTGCGGTCCCTACTTTAAATACTCCTCCACTGACCAGACCACTGCTGCCCGTGTACCCCTGGAACCAATTATAAAGTGCCTACAGCCAGCCCATTTTCTTATGTTAGGCCTTTGAAGCCTGTCTGCGGTCCCTACTTTAAATACTCCTCCACTCACCACCAAGCTGCCTGCCCGTCTATCCATGTAACCGCTGTAAAACTGCCATGAGCCTATTGTTTGTTATGTTAGGCCTTTGATAGCCTGTCTGCGGTCCCTACTTTAAATACTCCTCCACTGACCACCAAGCTGCCTGCCCGTGTATCCATGTAACCGCTGTAAAACTGCCATGAGCCTATTGTTTGTTATGTTAGGCCTTTGATAGCCTGTCTGCGGTCCCTACTTTAAATACTCCTCCACTCACCACCACCAAGTTGCCTGCCCGTGTATCCATGTAACCGCTGTAAAACTGCCATGAGCCTATTGTTTGTTATTTTAGGCCTTTGATAGCCTGTCTGCGGTCCCTACTTTAAATACTCCTCCACTCACCACCACCAAGTTGCCTGCCCGTGTATCCATGTAACCGCTGTAAAACTGCCATGAGCCTATTGTTTGTTATGTTAGGCCTTTGATAGCCTGTCTGCGGTCCCTACTTTAAATACTCCTCCACTCACCACCAAGCTGCCTGTGTATCCATGTAACCGCTGTAAAGCTGCCATGAGCCTATTGTTTGTTATTTTAGGCCTTTGATAGCCTGTCTGCGGTCCCTACTTTAAATACTCCTCCACTGACCAGACCACTGCTGCCCGTGTACCCCTGGAACCAATTATAAAGTGCCTACAGCCAGCCCATTTTCTTATGTTAGGCCTTTGAAGCCTGTCTGCGGTCCCTACTTTAAATACTCCTCCACTGACCACCAAGCTGCCTGCCCGTGTATCCATGTAACCGCTGTAAAACTGCCATGAGCCTATTGTTTGTTATTTTAGGCCTTTGATAGCCTGTCTGCGGTCCCTACTTTAAATACTCCTCCACTGACCAGACCACTGCTGCCCGTGTACCCCTGGAACCAATTATAAAGTGCCTACAGCCAGCCCATTTTCTTATGTTAGGCCTTTGAAGCCTGTCTGCGGTCCCTACTTTAAATACTCCTCCACTGACCACCAAGCTGCCTGCCCGTGTATCCATGTAACCGCTGTAAAACTGCCATGAGCCTATTGTTTGTTATTTTAGGCCTTTGATAGCCTGTCTGCGGTCCCTACTTTAAATACTCCTCCACTCACCACCACCAAGTTGCCTGCCCGTGTATCCATGTAACCGCTGTAAAACTGCCATGAGCCTATTGTTTGTTATGTTAGGCCTTTGATAGCCTGTCTGCGGTCCCTACTTTAAATACTCCTCCACTCACCACCAAGCTGCCTGTGTATCCATGTAACCGCTGTAAAGCTGCCATGAGCCTATTGTTTGTTATTTTAGGCCTTTGATAGCCTGTCTGCGGTCCCTACTTTAAATACTCCTCCACTGACCAGACCACTGCTGCCCGTGTACCCCTGGAACCAATTATAAAGTGCCTACAGCCAGCCCATTTTCTTATGTTAGGCCTTTGAAGCCTGTCTGCGGTCCCTACTTTAAATACTCCTCCACTCACCACCAAGCTGCCTGCCCGTCTATCCATGTAACCGCTGTAAAACTGCAATGAGCCTATTGTTTGTTATTTTAGGCCTTTGATAGCCTGTCTGCGGCCCCTACTTGCAATACTCCTCCACTGACCACAATGCTGCCTGGAGTGCCTGCCTGTGTATCCATGTAACCGATGTAAAACTGCCATGACTGCCTACTGTTTGTTATTTTAGGCCTTTGATAGCCTGTCTGCAGCCCCTACTTGCAATACTCCTCCACTGACCACACCAATGCTGCCCGTGTACCCCTGGAACCTATTTAAAAGTTCATAGAGCCTAGTTATATATTTTATTTACTATTAATAAGGCCATGATGGACTACGCTGTACCACGCTACAAGCTAACCAGTCGACACTTCTTTTGCGAGAAAAGCCATCCCAACCCTCCACCAGCATGTAGAAGACCGCATTGTCCATGCACTCTGGCAATCTGTGAGTACAAAGGTGCACCTGACAACAGACGCATGGACCTGTAGGCATGGCCACGGAAGATTACGTGTCCATTACGGCGCAATGGGTTAATGTGGTGGATGCATGGTCCACAGGGGACAGCCTACTAAGTCTGTCTGCAGTCCCTAATTCAAATTGTCCTCCACTGTCTAAATCGGAGCTTCCACCTTCTGGCTTTCGGCCTATAGTATCAGAAATTAAACTGCATTTGGCCTTCAACTTTGGTTAGGGCCTACTAACGGCTTCTGCCCCTCCCTGGTGTTGTCCTCAACTAAATAAAGCTGAGCTTCAACCTTCCGGCTCTCATTAAGTGGTTTTAAAAAAAAAAATGGTGGTTAGGGCCTACTAACGGCTTCTGCCCCTCCCTGGTGTTGTCCTCAACTAAATAAAGCTGAGCTTCAACCTTCTGCTCCAAATTACCATTTTGAAAAATGCAATAGGCTTTTCCGGCCTACTAAAGGTGTCTGTCTGTGTGCCCCTGCCTGGTGTTGCCCTCAACTAAATAAAGCTGAGCTTCAACCTTCTGCTCCAAATTACCATTTTAAAAAATGCAATAGGCTTTTCCGGCCTACTAAAGGTGTCTGCCCCTCCCTGGTGTTGTCCTCAACTGAACAAAGCTGAGCTTCCACATTCTGGCTTTCGCCCTATACTATCAGATATTAAACTGCATTTGGCCTACTAGTGTGGTTAGGCCCTTGAAACAGTGTCTGCTGCTCTTGGGTTTGCTACTCCACTGAACAAAGCAATGCCGCCTGTTTAGTCCTGTTACCAATTTTGAACTGCATGTAGCCTACTTTATTCTTTGGCCCTATATCTGTTTCCTCCTCATCCTGCCCATTGCCCAGCCACTGCTAAATGAGTCTGCTGGTACATTGACCTAGACCACTACATTCCCCTTGTACTCTACACAGCCAGAATCTGTCCCTGCTGAAAGTAAGGTTCCCCTTCCCGCATGTTATACCACCTTACACAGGGACAAAGAGGAAGGTGCAGATGAAAGTGCAGGTTCCTTCATCAGGTGGGGGGGCATACTCGTTGGCGACGTCACTGGCACAGGGCCCCTCAGAGTACGCAAAAGTGTCGCTGCTGGTGGGAGGCGCCCCCGCCATGCAAACACACCGCCGTACTTTGAGGGGCCCTGTGCCAGTGCCAATGCGAACGAGTGGGCCCCCCCCTGCTTGCTCAGGATCACAGCACTTGCAACGTTTAAATACTTACCTTTCCCTGCAACACCGCCGTGACGTAGTCCGCATTTCCTGGGCCCACGAAAAACTTGAGCCAGCCCTACTCCCCCCACAACTTTCCCCCAATTCCCTATGCCCAACTATTATTATACAGTTAATTAAGATTGGCAAGCTTCAGAAACAAGAATGGATGTTTTTGGCATTAAAATGGGCACTGTAGGTGTTTTCCTGGCCTCCACTCACTGCCGACTATGCTTCCCCATTGACTTGCATTGGGTTTCGTGTTTCGGTCGATCCCCGACTTTTAGCGATAATCGGCCGACTGCACTCGACTCGACTCTGGACAAAATCGGGTTTCCCAAAACCCTACTCTATCTTAAAAAAATGAAAGTCGCTCAACCCTATGTAGTAACTCTAGTTTCACCAAGACCTTCAAGTGGCCAGCTTTCAGGGTTGTATGAAACTGAGATATCATGGAGTCATCACACGAGGGGCCATAAACCCCTAGAAAATAAAAGCCACGAGGATTTAGATCAAACCACCACAGGCAGAGTTTCAGTAAACCTTAATGTTTTACAATGCCAAACAGCAAACATGTAGAGGCTTAGAACTGTTTGTGAATTTCTCAAGATTGTGTCACTATGAGCATTGTCTGTCACATCTGTAAATGTTTTACAAGAAATGCAGCTATGTGATTGAATGCATTCAGTATACAGTATTTTAATCTGGATTCCAAATTGCCATTTGCCAAACATACGGGTATAATTAGCACACTGATGAAGGTCCAGTATCGACTGAAACGTTTGATTACTGTATGTAAATAAACCCCCCATCTTGCATCACAACATTTCTGGAGTGTGCTAGTCACTTGTAACTTACACTATAAGGTTTGGGAACCTATGACTGTGCACCTCCCCCTATAGGCTGTGCTGAACATCTTCTATACAGGAGTTAAGAAGTAGGCCCAATGTAATGTAATGCTCAATTCCCCAATGTGGAGTCCTGTTTTTACTAAATAAAATAGTGCCATCACAGCCTCCTTGCCCAAAATTCACCTTACAGAGCACGTTCACCCTGGTAATCTAGTGGCAGGTAGATGACACATTGCAGGAGACAGAGTTAAGAAGTAGGCCCAATGTAATATAATGCCCAATTCCCCAATATGGTTTTTTTTTTGCTAAATAAAATAGTGCCATCACAGCCCCCTTCCCCAAAATGCACCGGCCTATAACAGTACAGAGCACGTTCACCCTGGTCATCTAGTGGTTCTGGATGATGAGGATGAGGATAAGGAGGAGGATAACAACAAACAGACCAAATCTGGAAGCGTATACCCATGTGTGGTTGTGAAGAGGTGCAAGAATACACCTCCCCAAAAGAGAGAATGTATTTGAGGTTATGTTTCGCTGTTTTCACTTGGTGGTGTACAGAATTTTTTCCCAATCCAGGCCTTGTTCATTTTGATAAGAGTCAGCCTGTCAGCATTTTCAGTTGACAGGTGAATGCGCTTATCTGTTATAATTCCACCAGCGGCACTAAAAACCCGCTCTGACAGAATGCTAGCAGCAGGGCAGGCCAAGACCTCCAAGGCGTTTGTTTGTACAACAAACTGAAGTCTGCTGCCAGCGTTTTCACATGTGAATTTTCTAAGTAATTCTGCTACAAGGGCCCTCTGGTACTGCAACATTTTAGCACACCTCTCTGCCTCTAGTAGAACAGATTGAAAGTTCTCCTTGTTGCGTGGGTCTAGAAGTGTCACCAGCCAGTAATGAGTGTCACCTAAAGTTTTTATAATGCGAGGGTCATGTGAAACGCAGCGCAACATAAAGTCAGCCATGTGTGCCAGACTGCTAACAGGCAAGACTTCCGTGTCCTCACCAACAGGATGACTGACCATGCTGTCCTCCTCCTCCTCATCCTCCTCCCTGTCCTCAGGCCATCCCCACTGAACAGACGGTATGACTGTGTTTGTAGTACCATCTATAGCCCATGAAAGTAGCTCCTGTTCTTCCTCCTCCTCATTGACTACCAATCCACGTTGAGAAGACATGAGGCTGGGCTAAGTGTAATCTCCTTGTAGGGTTCCTTGCTCCATGACCTCATGCTCTGCCTGCAATGCATCCTCTTTAATTGTAAGCAGAGAGGTTTTCAGAATACTGAGAAGCAGGATGGTGACACTAATTATGGCGTCATCGCCTCTCACCATCTTGGTGCAGTCCTCAAAGCTTTGGAGGATGGTACATATGTCGGACATCCATGTCCACTCCTGAGGTCTTATGTGTGGAGTCTGAACTGAATATCGACGGCCTTGTTGATGTTAGTAGTCCACAGCTGCCCTCTTCTGCTCACAAATCCTTCCAACATATGCAGCATAGCGTTCCAGCACATGGGGACATCACACACCAGCCAGTGAGCTGGAAGCTGCAAACGCTGCTGAAGCATGGGAAGGGTGGCTGAAGCTGTAGCTGAATTTCTAAAATGGGCAGACAGATGGCGTACTTTCGCTTGCAGATCTGGCATCTCCGGGTAACTTTTCAGAAAACATTGAACCACGAGGTTAAGCACATGGGCCAAGCAAGGTACGTGTGTGAGCTCACCTTGCCTCAGAGCTGCCACCAGGTTACGGCCATTGTCACACAGGACCATGCCTGGCTGTAGGTTCAGCAGTGTCATCCAAACATCTGACTGCTCTTTCAGTGCTGTCCACAACTCTTCTGCATTGTGCGGTTTGTCACCTACGTAGATTAGCTTCAGCACAGCCTGTTGCCGCTTGGCTGAGGCAGTGCAGCAGTGCTTCCAGCTTCTAACAGATGTGTTGATTTCAGAGATGGAGGATGAAGAGGAGGAGGAGGTGCAGGAGCTGTAGACTGTGGGGGCAACCCTGATTGACGTAGGGCCAGCAATTCTCAGCATGGGGAGGATGTGTTCCATCCCAAGGTCCGACTGGGTCCCGGCTTCCACTATGTTAACCCAGTGTGCCGTCTGTGAGATGTACCGTACCATTTCCAACTGAGGACTAAGAGCACTATACGTGTTCGAAACACGTCCAGTTATTCAAGACATTCCTTCCTCCAGTATGCACTGGTTTGTCAAGCAGCTTACTTTTTAAATTTGTCCAAATAAAGACTTTTGATTTTATTTCCTGAGCTAGAAACCTACATTTTCAAGCATAAGTACCTGGCATCAAGCAGAGACGTTTCCGTGCTTGGATCAAATTTCCCATGGGCTGTGAGAATACCATCATAAGGGTGAGCTGAATCATTTTATTTTTAATGTTGTGGGACACATTATGGTGTAATGTCGGTACAGCACACCGGGAGAAATAGTGGCGACTGGGGACCGAGTACCTTGGGAGGGCCGCCGCCATCAGGTTGCAGAAAGCTTCTGTCTCAATGAGCCTGAAAGGCAGCATTTCTAGCACAAGCAGAAGAGAAATATTAGTATTTAGGACTGTGGCCTGTGGGGCGTTGGCTGGGTATTTCTGTTTGCTTTCCAAAGACTGGGTTATAGACAACTGAAGGCTGTTTTCCTGGACAAGGACATGGACGGACTTGATGATTGTGCTGCTTGACTGTGGGCCAAAACAGGTGCAGGGCTAGAGGCATCTTCACATGCATGGGGTACTGGGGATTGGCTTCTACGCAAAACAGTGGAAGAAGCAGTGGTGTGACCTGCAGGCAGTGGTCATGGAGCCTGGGGTTTGGCCCACAAAGTCGGGTGCTTTGCTGCTATGCTGATCATGCTGGTGGTGTTCAGGCTGGTTGTTTTGCTACCGCTGGTGATGCACGCATGGCAGGTGCTGCAAATGGCCTTTGGGGTTATCGGCAGAGTCTTTAAAAAATAACCAGACTCAGGAAGATCTAACAGTTGGAATGGCAACTTCCCTCATGTTGGTGTTACAGGGAACAGATGCACGCCATCTGTCTGTGGCCACCACACTGCTTCTTCCTGCCTGTTGGGGTGATATGCCTCCTTCCCCATGTGTGCTGTTGCCCTCGCTCTGCATATCCTCCTACCAGGTTGGGTGAGTCACATAGTCATCCACCACCTCGTCTTCCAGATCTGCAACCTGCTCCTCCTCCTGACTTTTTGGCAATTGTGTCTCATCATCGTCCACCTCTTCTGACACTTTTCCACCATCAAGTTTTGGGTATATCTACATGTGATCTCATCAGTCCCCATTTCAAGTTGACCAGCCGAGAGTTCTGAATCTTGAAATGGAAAAATGAACAGCTCTTCAGAGTGTCCAAGTTTGGGATCAGTTGTCTCAGAGCACTGGGCATGGTGGGAGGAAGGAGGAACAGGGTGAGGAATATCCGGGCCACACTCATGGCTACTCAGACTTGACCGTGTGGAAGACATGGTAGTGGTGGTGGTGGCTAAGTGACTGGGAGCATTATCCGCTATCCAACCAACAACCGTTTCACACTGCTCTGGCTTCAATAGTGGTGTGCTGCGGTCCCCTAGAAACTGGGACAGGAAGGTTGAGTGAGAAGATGTGGGTCTTTGTTGTTGCCCACTTTCCCTTGGCCACGGCCTCGTCCTCTGCATGCACCATCATCATCACGTCCACTTCCCTGTCCCTTGCCCCTTGCCTTGCCCATTTTAAATGGACTACTGCACTATTTCAAATGCTCAACACAAATATATTTATTAGTAGCCAAATAATATCTGATCAGTATGCTTGCAAATCTGCGATTTTTAAAACCCAAACACCAGGCAGGCCTCAGCCTGACATAACAGACTGTATTCAAATTTGGGGGGCTTTTTTGTGAAGTTAATTTATGCAAAATAGTGCGGTATATAAGTAGTGTAACAGACATAAAAAAAAAGTGGTCCACCGGCCTACAATGCCCAAACTTGGAGCACACAGATATATGAGGGCAGTCACGGAAATACCACTCTAGCAAATATGTGGTCTTTTTATATTTTTTTATGCTAAATAGTGCTGTATATAATTACAGTAACAGACAGCAAAAAAGTGGTCCACCTGGCTACAATGCCCAAACTTGGAACACGCAGATATATGAGGGCTGTCACGGAAATACCACACTGGCAAATATGTGGCCTTTTTATATTTTTTTTATGCTAAATAGTGCTGTATATAATTAGAGAAACAGACAGCAAAAAACGTGGTCCTCCGGCCTACAATGACCAAACTTGGAACATGCAGATATATAAGGGCTGTCACAGAAATACCACACTGGCAAATATGTGGCCTGTTTTTTTTAAAATGCCAAATAGTGCTATATACAGTCATGGCCAAAAGTTTTGAGAATGACACCAAAATTATATTTTCACATGATCTGCTGCCCTGGTTTTTATTAGTGTTTGTCTGATGTTTATATCACATACAGAAATATAATTGCAATCATATTATGAGTACCAATAGGTTATATTGACAGTTAGAATGAGTTAATGCAGCAAGTCAATATTTGCAGTGTTGACCCTTCTTCTTCAAGAATTCTGCAATTCTCCCTGGCATGCTCTCAATCAACTTCTGGACCAGATCATGACTGATAGCAGTCCATTCTTGCATAATCATGCTTGCATTTTTCCAGAATTTGTTGGTTTTTGTTTGTCCACCCGTCTCTTGATGATTGACCACAAGTTCTTAATGGGATTAATATCTGGGGAGTTTCCAGACCATGGACCCAAAATCTCTATGTTTTGTTCCATGAGCCATTTAGTTATCAACTTTGCCTTATGGCAAGGTGCTCCATCATGCTGGAAAAGGCATTGTTGGGCGCCAAACTGCTCTTGGACGGTTGGGAGAAGTTGCTCTTGGAGGACATTCTGGTACCATTCTTTATTCATGGCTGTGTTTTTAGGCAAGACTGTGAGTGAGCCGATTCCCTTGGCCGAGAAGCAACCCCACACATGAATGGTTTCAGGATGCTTTACAGTTGGCATGAGACAAGACTGGTGGTAGCGCTCACCTCTTCTTCTCCGAATAAGCTGTTTTCGCGATGTCCCAAACAATCGAAAAGGGGATTCATCAGAGAAAATGACTTTGCACCAGTCCTCAGCAGAATATCAGTCGGTCCCTGATGTTTTTTCTGGAGAGAAGTGGCTTCTTTGCTGCCCTCCTTGATACCAAGCCTTGCTCAAAGTGTCTCCGCCTCACAGTGCGTGCAGAAGCACTCACACCAGCCTGCTGCCATTCCTGAGCAAGCTCGGCACTGCTGGTAGTCCGATCCCGCAGCTGAAACAGTTTTAAGATACGGTCCTGGCGCTTGCTGGTCTTTCTTGGGTGCCCTGGAGCCTTTTTGACAACAATGGAAGCTCTCTCCTTGAAGTTCTTGATGATGCGATAGATTGTTGACTGAGGTGCAATCTTTGTAGCTGCGATAATCTTCCCTGTTAGGCCATTTTTGTGCAGTGCAATGATGGCTGCACGTGTTTCTTTAGAGATAACCATGGTTAACTGAAGAGAAACAATGATACCAAGCACCAGCCTCCTTTTAAAGTTTCCAGTGATGTCATTCTTACTTAATCATGACTGATTGATCGCCAACCCTGTCCTCATCAACACCCACACATGTGTTAATGGATCAATCACTAAAACGATGTTAGCTACTCCTTTTAAGGCAGGACTGCAATGATGTTGAAATGTGTTTTGTGGGTTAAAGTTCATTTTCTGGGGAAATATTGACTTTGCAAGTACAGTAATTGCCGTTAAGCTGATCACTCTGACATTCAGGAGTATATGCAAATTGCCATTAGAAAAAATGAAGCAGTAGACTTTGGAAAAATTAATATTTGTCTCATTCTCAAAATTTTTGTCCATGACTGTATAATTAGAGTAACAGACAGCAAAAAACAGTGGCAAAATGGCCTAAAATGCCAAAACTTGGAGCACTCAGATATATGAGGCCTTTTTTGTAATTTCAAATACCAAAAAAAAAAAAAGTGGCACAAGGCTAGCACACACAACTATGCTAGGTATGCCTGACAAACTATGATTTTTAAACAGGCCTCAGTCTGACAGAACACACTGTGTATTGTTTTTTTGGGGGGTGAATTTTTGGGAAAAAAAAATGCAACTGGGTATATAGTAAAGAAGCTGCAGCAGACAGTTATGGAGCTTTGGGAGGGATGCAGTGGGAGCAATGGACGCACATAGAGTGCCTGCAGGCCTTGCCCTGATGTGGAAATGCTGTGCCCTGCCTACCTAGCGTAATATCAGGACCCACGAATTAGCCCTAAAAAGGACTGTTGGTTTCTCAGGAGTTGTGGATTTAAGAGTTGCATACCTACACTAAATCTAAAAACCACGATTCTGACCCTATCTCGGCAGCAGCTCTCCCTACTCTCGCTGAATCCGGAGCAGAATGCGGCGAGCAGGGCAGCGCCAGGTCTCTTATACTCAGGATGATGCTGTGCAAACAAGCCAATCACTGCACGACCACAACAAAGATGGCTGCGGCGTTTCATGGCCTGGCAGACAATCCCTGCAGCGTGATTAGGTCTCTAAAGTCTGCCAAAAATGCTGGGAGGAGACACCAGTTGCCGTCAAATAATCCCAGAAATGCTTGGTGCTCGCTGAGTACACCGAGCATAGTGATACTCGTGCGAGTAACGAGTAGTGGCGAGCACATTCGCTCATCACTAGTCTCTTCCATACATCTGTGACCTAGTCTCCCAGTACTTATCTGCATGCAATCTCCGATCCTCACAAGATCTCCTTGTGTACTCCCCTCTTGTCTCTTCTTCCCACAATTGTATACAAGATTTCTCCCGTGCATCCTCTGTACTCTGGAACGCTCTACGCCAACATGTCAGACTCTTGCCTACCATAGAAATTTTCAAAAGGAACCTGAAGAACCACCTCTTCTGACACACCTTCAACCTACCGTAACCATCATCCCACCATACTGCTGTATGACCACCTCTACCATCACCTATTGTATCCTCACCTATCCCTTGTAGACTGTGAACCCTCATGGGCAGAGTCCTCTCTCCTCTACCAGTCGGTGACTTGTATTCTTTAAGATTATTGTACATGTTTTTATTATGTATACCTTTTTACATGTAAAGCACTATGGAATGAATGGTGCTATAACAAGAAATAATAATACTGCTGTGCAACTGCCAAGAAAGGGAGTCGAGTAGCCCATTAAGTAACAGAAGCTGTCAAAATGCTGCACAATTATACTATTTCTACTCTGGGGAAATTGATGCCACGTTTGTCCCTAATCTTTAGAAATGTTTAGACTCTAAGTTGGGTCAACTTCATGTGTGTTGTTTGTAGCAGTAGGGTTCCCACACTGGCAGGCCTGCACTTACTTTCAGTCAACTACCAGTGTTACTATCCTTAAATGTTTCTAACAATAGTAGTCTACAAAGCTGATATTTGTGCCACCTGAGTGTGGCTGAGCAAAAAATTCAGTTTGAGCATGAGGTATCAGAGCTCCCTGCACAGCAGGATTACATCGGTCCATCTCTGACCTCATCTTAATTTAAACATAAATTCAAAGCTCTAAATGCTGTCCCAGACCCTGAAACCTCATGCATTGCCTATTACTGACTGCTGCTGTGCAATTCTAAAATTTCTACTGTGGGTGTATTGAACAGTCAACTACCTGTGTTACTAGCTTTACATTTTTCTAACACTGGACTACCAAGCTGATATTTGTGTCACCTAAGTGCGGCTAAGCAACAAACAAGTTTGAGTTGTTGCATGAAGTATCAGGGCTCCCTGCATAACAGGATTACACTGGTCCATCTCTCACCTCATCTTAATTTAAACTTAAATTCAAAGCTCTAAATGCTGGCCCAGACCTTGGTACCCCATGCATGACCTAGTACTGATTGTTGCTGTGCAATTCTAAAATTTCTACTGTGGATGAATTAATCAGTAAACTACCTGTGTTACTATCCTTAAATTTTTCTAATATTAGTGGTCTACCAAGCTACTATTTGTGCCACCTGAGTGTGGCTGAGTAAAAAAACAGTTTCAGCTGTTGTATGAGGTATCAGGGCCCCAGCACAGCAGGCTTACACCAGTCCATCACTCACCTTGTCTTAGTTTAAGCTTAAATTCAAAGATCTAAATACTGGGCCTGTCCTTGATACCCCGTGCATGGCCAATGGCTGTCTATTGCTGTGCCATTATAAAATTTCCACTGTGGCTCAAATTATGTTACTTTTCCTGCTGTCTGTGTGAGGGAGAGCCAGGGCTGTAGTCATAATCGAGGAGTGCGGTATATCAGTGCCCTGGCCTCCCATCACAGATATACAGTGTCCATTACTCTGCATACCTGTGTCTTTTCTCACTGCACCGTCAGGATCTTCTCTGCATTACTGGAAACTTTCTGTAATTGGTTTCATATGAATTGAGACTCAGTCCATTGCAACTTTTAACTGAACAAATTTACTGCCTTCAGGACACAGCACATCCATAATCATTACAGCTTCATCAACAGGTTCCATTATGCACACTTCATCCTCTTTCCCTATACTCTTCTCCCTGTCACACAGCATGTGCCCGGGATGAACCCTATCATACACTTCCTCAGCATCCTCCCTGTCCAGACTTACTTAGCTTTAGAGTTCCCTCAGCTGTTTCACACCATATTTGAGAGCATCTGCCCATGCTATAAGCTGCCACATGGTGAGCGACCTGCCCATCTATACTGCCGTGTTATTCCTTTCAGCTCCAGTTTTCACTAAACGCTGTCACTGCTGCTGTTCTGCTATTTTTCTGGCTTGCTGCTGGTCGGATCTGCTGGCCCTGGATGGCTGGGCTTCTTTCTTGGCAACGTTACGTGGCCACTGTGTTGTCCTGGGCATTAAGCCTGTCTGGACTGTCAGGGCACTCAGGCCCTCCTGAGCTGTTCAGCTCCCAGGCTACAGTCACCTTAAAACAGGAAGCTCTGTCTTATCCCACAGTGGCCCCTCCTATCTAATATATAATTGCCTAGAATACTACTTCCTGCAATTTGTGCCAACCTCCGTGGCTTTGTCCGGAGCTAATGTCCGGAGATAATGTCCGGAGCTAATGTCCGGAGCTAATGTCCGGAGATAAGTGACGTCACCAGTATCCTACACCCAGGCAGAGCACAGGGGCCGCAGGCAGCATATGGGGCCCCAGGCAGAGCACAGTGGCCCCAGGCAGAGTACAGGGGCCCCAGGCAGCATATGGGGCCCCAGGCAGAGCACAGTGGTCCCAGGTAGAGCACAGGGGCCCCAGGCAGCCTATGGGGCCCCAGGCAGAGCACAGGGGCCCCAGGCAGCATATGGGGCCCCAGACAGAGCACAGGGGCCCCAGGCAGCATATGGGGCCCCAGGCAGAGCACAGTGGCCCCAGGCAGAGCACAGGGGCCCCAGGCAGCATATGGGGCCCCAGGCAGAGCACAGGGGCCCCAGGCAGCCTATGGGGCCCCAGGCAGAGCACAGTGGCCCCAGGCAGAACATGGGGCCCCAGGCAGAGCACAGGGGCCCCAGGCAGAGCACAGGGGCCCCAGGCAGCATATGGGGCCCCAGGCAGAGCACAGGGGCCCCAGGCAGCATATGGGGCCCCAGGCAGAACACAGTGGCCCCAGGCAGAGCACAGGAGCCCCAGGCAGAACATGGGGCCCCAGGCAGAGCACAGGGGCCCCAGGCAGCATATGGGGCCCCAGGCAGGGCACAGTGGCCCCAGGCAGAGCACAGGGGCCCCAGGCAGCATATGGGGCCCCAGGCAGAGCACAGTGGTCCCAGGCAGAGCACAGGGGCCCCAGGCAGCCTATGGGGCCCCAGGCAGAGCACAGTGGCCCCAGGCAGAACATGGGGCCCCAGGCAGAGCATAGGGGCCCCAGGCAGAGCACAGGGGCCCCAGGCAGCATATGGGGCCCCAGGCAGAGCACAGGGGCCCCAGGCAGCATATGGGGCCCCAGGCAGAGCACAGTGGCCCCAGGCAGAACATGGGGCCCCAGGCAGAGCACAGTGGCCCCAGGCAGAGCACAGGGGCCCCAGGCAGCATATGGGGCCCCAGGCAGAGCACAGTGGTCCCAGGTAGAGCACAGGGGCCCCAGGCAGCCTATGGGGCCCCAGGCAGAGCACAGGGGCCCCAGGCAGCATATGGGGCCCCAGGCAGAGCACAGGGGCCCCAGGCAGCATATGGGGCCCCAGGCAGAGCACAGTGGCCCCAGGCAGAGCACAGGGGCCCCAGGCAGAACATGGGGACCCAGGCAGAGCACAGGGGCCCCAGGCAGCATATGGGGCCCCAGGCAGAGCACAGGGGCCCCAGGCAGAGCACAGGGGCCCCAGGCAGCATATGGGGCCCCAGGCAGAGCACAGGGGCCCCAGGCAGCATATGGGGCCCCAGGCAGAACACAGTGGCCCCAGGCAGAGCACAGGAGCCCCAGGCAGAACATGGGGCCCCAGGCAGAGCACAGGGGCCCCAGGCAGCATATGGGGCCCCAGGCAGGGCACAGTGGCCCCAGGCAGAGCACAGGGGCCCCAGGCAGCATATGGGGCCCCAGGCAGAGCACAGTGGTCCCAGGCAGAGCACAGGGGCCCCAGGCAGCCTATGGGGCCCCAGGCAGAGCACAGTGGCCCCAGGCAGAACATGGGGCCCCAGGCAGAGCATAGGGGCCCCAGGCAGAGCACAGGGGCCCCAGGCAGCATATGGGGCCCCAGGCAGAGCACAGGGGCCCCAGGCAGCATATGGGGCCCCAGACAGAGCACAGGGGCCCCAGGCAGCATATGGGACCCCAGGCAGAGCACAGTGGCCCCAGGCAGAGCACAGGGGCCCCAGGCAGCATATGGGGCCCCAGGCAGAGCACAGTGGTCCCAGGTAGAGCACAGGGGCCCCAGGCAGCCTATGGGGCCCCAGGCAGAGCACAGGGGCCCCAGGCAGCATATGGGGCCCCAGGCAGAGCACAGGGGCCCCAGGCAGCATATGGGGCCCCAGGCAGAGCACAGTGGCCCCAGGCAGAGCACAGGGGCCCCAGGCAGAACATGGGGACCCAGGCAGAGCACAGGGGCCCCAGGCAGCATATGGGGCCCCAGGCAGAGCACAGGGGCCCCAGGCAGCATATGGGGCCCCAGGCAGAGCACAGCGATATTTTGGACCACTGTGCGGTGTTTCAGACCCCCTGTGTGATGTCTGGGGCCCTGTTCTTAAGTATATTAAAGATTAAAGTAACGTATATTAAAGTATATTATAGATCAAATTTGACACGATTATGAGCACCATTGAGTGATATACTCAAGAATGACATAATTTTTCAACATTTTATGGTTTCAAACTGTAAACACTCAGAGTTTTTTTACTTCAACCAGAAAACCTTAACGGTTCATAAAAAACTTGACTGTTCAGGATATGATAAAAGTCATAGTATTCTGAATCTTTAACTTATAAAGATACCTTTACATGGGGTGATTATTGGTTCCAGAGAGGCTTTCGGCCGATAATCGTACACATGGCTGGTGACAGGACAATACAATATAAACGTTCAAAGGTAAACACTGATAACATTAAAATCTAATATATAATTGCCTAGAATACTACTTCCGGCAATTTGTGCCAACTTCCGTGGCTTTGTCCGGAGATAATGTCCGGAGATAAGTGACGTCACCAGCGTCCTACATCCGCTCAGGGTGGACAAAGATATATGCCTTCGTGGTGCGTGGCACTTTTCTGATTGGTTGCCGCCTGCCGCGAGCGACCAATCAGAAATGTGCCGTACTGTGACACACTCCGCCCGCCATTTTGGTGTGACTTTTGAATTTTTACCTCACAAATATATCATCGTACTGGAACCCTACATCCCAGTGATGATCAAGTTCCAGCTTATGCCCAACTGTATATTTTGGATACCGCTACCCCGAATGAACAACATTTAAACTGTGAACAAAATCAAAAATGTCATCCCACTTTGATGAGTATAATTGCTCTTCAGTTAGACAATGTGAATCCCTTTGTTGCTGCTTACAAAATGTTGCGAGATGTGGAACATGAAGAACATCTTAAAGCTGAAGCTAATGGCACTCTCATGCCAAATATCATCATGGCCCTTAAACAAGATCGGAATCAAGACCCTCGCCGATATAATAATCCAACTGTCAATGAAGTTGCTGTCGTATTTGAAAATGACAATGGAGAGCCACCATTTAATCGTGATATTTTAATACATTTACAACCGGACCCCAAAAATCCTTTGGCGCCAAGAACACAACAGGTCAGCATTCTACACAGTAATTTAGATGCTTTACTCTATCCTTTATTTTTCCCTTACGGAGACCAGGGCTGGCATGATGGCCTCAAGCAACAAGGGCAAAGTCCACGCAGAGTTACACAACTGCAATATTACTGCTATGTGCTGTCTGTCCGTAATCAGTTTAATCCACTCCTGAATGGTGGCAAACTCACTCAGCAGTACTTAGTGGATGCTTATGTGAAAATCGAGGCAAATTGCCTAAATTATATCCGTCAACACCAAAAGGATTTGAAAGTAGAGGATTATTGTGTACTCCAGGAACATCTCCAGAAAAAATCCATTGAGAAGGGCATCCCCATTGGAAAAACGGTCATTTTACCATCTTCGTTTGAAGGCAGTCCCAGGAATATGCAGCAGCGGTACCAGGATGCCATGGCTATTGTGACTAAATATGGTCGTCCTGATCTATTCATCACCATGACCTGTAATCCGAAATGGAATGAGATTACTGAGAATTTGGAACCTTGGCAGCGTGTGGAACATATACCTGATTTGGTGGCACGTGTTTTCAAAATAAAACTGGAAGCACTCTTAAAAGACATTAACAACGGATTATTTGGGAAAGTTTGCGCTATGGTTCATGTAATTGAATTTCAAAAACGTGGCCTTCCACACGCTCACATTTTGATTATTCTGGACAGCAACTCCAAATTAAGGACTGAGGAGGACATAGACAATACAGTGTGGGCTGAAATTCCCAATCCTACCCACTACCCTCAGCTCCATAAAATTGTTCTCCAACATATGATTCATGGTCCGTGTGGAGAACACAACCCAAATTCTCCCTGTATGGATCTGGGGAAGTGTACAAAAGGTTTCCCTAAAGATTTGCAACCAAGAACCATCATAGCTAAGGATGCCTATCCTACTTATCGCAGACACTTTGGCCCATCTTTTCAACACCATTCTAACATGATTGACAATTTGTGGGTGGTTCCATATAATCCGTTCCTGCTATTAAAATACAAGTGCCATATAAGTGTCGAAGTTTGTGGTTCCATTCAGGCTGTGAAATATTTATTTAAATACGTCTACAAAGGACATGATAAAGCCAATCTTGAAATCTGCCAGACTAACATCCAACATGATGAAACACACCAATTCATGGATTCAAGATATGTCAGTGCACCAGAGGCAGCTTGGCGAATATTCTCATATCCAATGCATAAACAATCTCATAGCATTCGCCTTGCTGTACATCTACCGCATTCTCAGCCACTCTATTTTCATGAGGATGACTCTATTGGAAACATCAAACAAAAGCTCCATCAAAATTCTACACTTATGGCCTACTTCAAGCTTAATCAGAACGACCATCATGCTCATATTTATTTATACCGTGAAATTCCCGAAAACTATGTTTGGAAAGAAGGTTCTTGGGAAGTTAGAAAGCGAGCAGGTGGTTCTGTGATTGGACGAATGTATACTGTCAGTGTGAAAGACCAAGAACGCTACTATTTAAGATTGTTATTGTTACATGTCAAAGGTGCAACCAGTTTTGACAGCATAAAAACTGTACACGGAGTCACAAATGAAACCTTCAAAGATGCGGCATTAGCTCTTGGCTTACTATTTGATGATAGTCTGTGGAGAAATACATTACTTGATGCCAGTATTCTCAACATGCCAGCACAGCTCTGTGACATGTTTGCCTACATTTGTATTTTTGGTCCTCCAGCTAAACCTCGGGACTTATGGGATGAATTTAAGGAACACTTTGTAGAAGACTACTGCTATGCATACCACTCCGACACTCTGGAGTGTGTCAATTGTGAAGGCTATACTATGACAGATGTCCAACATGTTCTTAAAGCTCATGGCAAAACTTATACTGATTTTAATTTGCCACGTCCAGTCAAGAAACAACACCTCCTCCCACAGTATGATAAAGATTATGAGTTATCAGCAGCTGCTGAAATGAAAGCTACTCTAAATGAGGACCAACTTTTTGCTTTTGATGCTATCACTCAAGCTTTAGAAGACACTAATTCTACAGCAAAGTGTTTTTTCCTTGATGGTCCTGGTGGCAGCGGAAAAACGTACCTATATCATCTACTCCTACATCAGCTAAGAGGACAAGGAGACATTGTGTCACCTGCTGCCACTATTGGAATTGCCGCCAACTTGCTACAAGGTGGACGAACCATTCATTCTCTTTATGGGATTCCAATTCCTGTGAATGAAACATCTGTTTCCAGGATTAAGAATGATACCGATGCAGCAAAAGATTTGCACAGCACTAAACTTTTTATTATTGATGAGTGCACAATGCTATCCAAATATGCATTGCATGTCATTGATAGAGTTTTACGTGATGTCATGACAACAAATGTAGCTCACAAAGAAAAAACACCGTTTGGAGGTAAAGTGATTGTTTTTGGAGGCGACTTTAGACAATGTCTTCCTGTCATCCCTCATGGGACAAGAACTGATGTTGTAGAGAGCTGTATAAAATATTCACAACACTGGCAACATTTTACTCGCCTGCCACTTATTAACAACATGCGCTCCATTGATCCTCACTACAGCAGTTGGTTGCTTCAACTGGGAAATGGTGAACTATCTAATGAACATAACCTTGGAGATGATGTAATTGAAATTCCTCCAGACATGGTATGCACTGGCTCTTTAATAATTGAAATTTTTGGAGATAATCTTTGTATTGATGTGAATGACACCGAAAGCATAAATACAGCTGCATCTCATGCAATTTTATGTCCAAAAAATGAGGACGTTGAGAAAGTCAATTCCCAAGTCATGGATTTATTGATAGGTGACTATACTGAATATATCAGTGATGATTCCATCGATCCTGATGAAGCTAATGACCTCGATCAATACCCACTTGAGTTTTTGAATTCACTAACACCAACTGGAATGCCTTCACATCGGCTGAAACTTAAAATTGGCACCATTGTCATGTTATTACGTAATCTGAACACGAACAAAGGTCTCTGCAATGGTACACGGCTCATTGTCACTGCCTTACATGCCAATATCATACTGGCTAAAGTAATTAGTGGGTCAGCAGCAGGAAATGTGGTATTCATTCCACGAATTGATTTGTGTCCATCAGAGACTGGATTACCTTTTAAATTAAGACGGAGACAATTTCCCATCAAGCCCGCATTTGCAATGACCATAAATAAATCTCAAGGCCAGACCCTCCATCGAGTTGGCATTTATCTACCAGAACCTGCTTTTGCCCATGGTCAATTGTATGTTGCTTTTTCCAGGGTGAAGCAATGTTGCAATGTGAGGGTTAAAGTGGTTAATACACCACTTCAAGGACAATTATTGGCTGATAGTACTAAAGTCTTCACACGTAATATTATCTACAAAAATATTTTAGTTTAAAGTTACTTTTCTTTTTTTTCATTATTCAGTTTTTCTAATAACATAGACAGCAATAGGCAAATTCTATGTATAGAGATAAGGAAAAAAAACAAAAACAAAAAAAAATTAGTGTAGCCATAGACATATAGATTTTAAGTACTTATGTAGGAAATACGTATAACATACGTACTCATTAGCATATAGGGTTAATAACTCTATATCATATCTACATAAATTTAGAAATATGATATATCAATACATATTTTTATAGGTAAGTAGAACACACATTAAGTACAAGATGTAAGATGTGTATCATCCAAATGCCTGTATTTGGTGATAGGAACCTGTATTTGAAGCTCCAGCAGTATAGCTGCTGAGAGATTTCATTTTGTTTTTAAAAAGGGTGAGGTTTTTGTGAACAGGTAAGAGACGGGTGGGATGGCTGTTCACACACATCTCTATCTCCAGGTGTGTTCTGTACATAGAAATAGATATATAGATAGGTACATATTTAGATAGATAGGGAAAGAATAGAGATTTTGCTTTCACATCAACATTTTTCTGCTATTTGGAGAATTTATGGTGGAAAAAAGGCTATTTCTGCACTTCCTGCCTAAGGGCTGACCCACGCCACTCTTGCTGTAAGTTGCATGCAATGTATACGGAATTTGTACTTCACTTGCGGCAGGTGCGGCACATGTGGTTTCTGCAGTTTTCGCCACAAAATCTCCACTTACCAGTGTTTTTGTTGTGGCTGCATTTAATGCAATTGTCGAAGCCGCGTTTGCCGCATTTACTGCAAGTTAACTCCAAGCTTCATCTACATTGCATGGCACTTGCTGAAAGTGTGTTGTAGGTCAGTTCTTTGGTGCCAAGTGTGGAAGTTGTATTGTTTTTAACATTACTTCTGCAAATATCAGAAACATGCAGATGTGAAAGAGGTTTGAGTATTAAGAAATAGGAATCAGTTAGTTAGGACCCATCAGTTCAAAGGCTACCAAGACGTGGTTGATGGGCATGCTTATATTAGCCCATCGGTGTACTATGAACGTTGATTTCTTAAATTTTACACTTCTGTAAAAATAAACACAAAAAATTTGGATACACAAAAAGGCTTTTATTTCTGTTGTACTTATTAGAATTATTTAAAATGAAGGCTTAGCTAAGCCCAAGAGATGATTAAAAACGTTTCATACCAACCCATCAGATGTAAAATTACTGTGAAAATACCTGATGGGCACACAAGTATGCGCCAGTATGGGTACTAAGAGCTTTTCCACATAATAATGAAATATTTTAAAATGTCATAGAACATACCAATATACATAGTTATTGATACATATTATTTATTATTTACATTATTGTTCTTAAGCAAAGAACCGTTGTTGTGGCATTTGCCACAACAAGCAAAGTTGTTGTCTGATGTCTTTCATCACTCCCCTCATAAGCATGTTCATGGATCCTGTGTAACTGTACCTTAAATAACAAGAATTGTCAAGAGCTGGTGAGTGCAGCCATTTTTTGTTCTTTCTTACTATTATTTATTAATTGTATTATTCTTACATTTGAATAAATAAAGTATATATGGATTCTAGACTCCCGATTCTTTAGAATCGGGCTGCCATCTAGTATTAAATATTTACACTACTTTGTTGTGTATCCGCTTTTTGGGCTCCCCTGGTGGTTGCTGGTGGTACTGGTGACTTGTTTGCACTTTGCTGCTTCTGTTCACCTGCTTCCATCAGCGTTTGGGAGTTTCCTATTTAGCCTTGCTCTCCAGTCATTTCCTTGCCGGTCATCATTGTAACCAGAGCCTTCGGTTGCATGTTCCTGCTACTAGTCTGCTGATCAGTTAAGTGGACTTTGTCCTTTTGTTTTGTATCTTTAGTCCAGTTTGCAGTTTTTGTAATTCTCTGTAGCTGGAAGCTCTTGCGGGCTGAAATTGCCACTCCTGTGTTATGAGTTGACACAGGAGTCTTAAAGTAATTTCAGGATGGTTTTTTGAAAGGGTTTTCAGTTGACCGTGAAGTCCTCTTTTGTATCCTTCTGCTATCTAGTAAGTGGACCTCTCTTTGCTAAATCTACTTTCATACTGTGTATGTCTTTTCCTGTTATTTCACCGTTATTACATGTGGGGGGCTGCTATCATCTTTTGGGGTATTTCCCTAGAGGTAAGCCAGGTCTGTTTCTTCCTCTACCAGGCTTAGTTAGTCCTCCGGCTGGCGCGTGGCATTTAGGAAGCCGTAGGTATGCTCCCTGGCTACTATTAGTTGTGTGGTAGATTTAGCTCACGGTCAACTCGCGTTTCCATCACCCGAGAGCTCGTTCGTTATTTATATGTTTCTTACGTTCCCTTGCCATTGGGAACCATGACAGTATGACCGGCCATGTGTTAAACTTATTGGCAGAAGAAAGGAGAGAAAAAGGAAGTCTGTAAATTTTTTTTTTTTCCTCTTTTTCCCTATGCTTGCTCCATAGTTGGATCAGTTGTATTTCAGCTCTAATTACTGCCTTTGCCTTTCTCTCCTTATAATCCTTGAATGGCTCTGAGCTCACCTGTTTAAAGATGGATCCTCAGAGTTTGGCTGCAGGTTTAAATAATCTTGCTACGAAGGTTCAAAATGTACAAGATTTTGTTATGCATACTCCTATTTCTGAACCTAAAATCCCTACACCAGAGGTGTTTTCCGGAGATAGATCTCGGTTTCTGAATTTCAAATATAATTGTAAATTATTCCTTTCTCTCAGACCTCACTCCTCAGGAGATCCTGTCCAGCAGGTTAAGATTGTAATTTCTTTGCTGCGAGGTGACCCTCAAAATTGGGCATTTTCATTGGCACCAGGGGATCCTGCGTTGCTCAATGTGGATGCGTTTTTCCTGGCTTTAGGGTTGCTTTATGAGGAACCTAATTTGGAGATTCAAGCTGAAAAAGCTTTGATAGCCCTATCTCAAGGGCAAGATGAAGCTGAGATATACTGCCAAAAATTTCGTAAATGGTCTGTGCTTACTCAGTGGAATGAGTGCGCCTTAGCGGCAAATTTCAGAGAGGGCCTTTCTGATGCCGTTAAAGATGTTATGGTTGGGTTCCCTGCGCCTACAGGTCTGAATGAGTCCATGACAATGGCAATTCAGATTGATCGGCGTTTGCGGGAGCGCAAACCCGTGCACCATTTGGCGGTATCTTCTGAAGAGACGCCAGAGAAAATGCAATGTGACAGAATTATGTCCAGAAGCGAGCGGCAGAATTATAGGCGTAAAAATGGGTTATGCTTCTATTGTGGTGATTCTGCTCATGTTATATCGGCATGCTCTAAACGTACTAGGAAGGTTGACAAGTCTATTTCAATTGGCACTTTACAGTCCAAATTTATTTTGTCTGTAACCTTGATTTGTTCATTATCAGTTATTACCGTGGATGCCTATGTGGACTCTGGCGCCGCTCTGAGTCTTATGGACTGGTCCTTTGCCAGGCGCTGTGGGTTTGATTTAGAGCCTCTGGAAGTCCCTATACCTCTGAAGGGTATTGATTCTACACCTTTGGCTTGTAATAAACCACAGTTCTGGACGCAAGTGACTATGCGTATGACTCCAGACCATCAGGAGGTGATTCGCTTCCTTGTGTTGTACAATTTACATGATGTTTTGGTGCTTGGATTACCATGGTTACAGTCTCATAACCCAGTCCTTGACTGGAAAGCTATGTCTGTGTTAAGCTGGGGATGTCGGGGGGCTCATGGGGACACTCCTATGGTGCCCATTTCGTCATCTATTCCATCTGAGATTCCGGCATTTTTGTCTGATTATCGTGATATTTTTGAAGAGCCTAAGATTGGTTCACTCCCTCCTCACAGGGATTGTGATTGCGCCATAGATCTGATTCCTGGCAGTAAATTTCCAAAGGGTCGTTTGTTTAACCTATCTGTACCTGAACATGCTGCTATGCGCGAGTATATTAAGGAGTCCCTGGAAAAGGGACATATTCGTCCTTCTTCATCACCTTTAGGAGCCGGTTTTTTCTTTGTCTCTAAAAAGGATGGCTCTCTGAGGCCTTGTATTGATTATCGACTCCTGAATAAAATTACAGTCAAATATCAGTATCCGTTGCCTTTGCTGACTGATTTGTTTGCTCGCATAAGGGGGGCTAAGTGGTTCTCTAAGATTGATCTTCGTGGGGCGTATAATTTGGTGCGAATTAAGCAGGGGGATGAGTGGAAAACCGCATTTAATACGCCTGAGGGCCATTTTGAGTATTTGGTAATGCCTTTCGGCCTTTCTAATGCACCTTCTGTCTTTCAGTCCTTAATGCATGATATTTTCCGTGAATATTTGGATAAATTTATGATAGTGTACTTGGATGATATTTTGATTTTTTCTGATGACTGGGAGTCTCATGTTCAGCAGGTCAGGAGGGTTTTTCAGGTTTTGCGGGAGAATTCTTTGTGTGTAAAGGGTTCAAAGTGTGTTTTTGGGGTTCAAAAAATTTCCTTTTTGGGGTACATTTTTTCCCCTTCTTCTATTGAGATGGACCCTGTCAAGGTTCGGGCTATTTACGACTGGACGCAGCCTACTTCTCTGAAGAGTCTCCAGAAATTCTTGGGCTTTGCTAATTTTTATCGTCGATTTATAGCTGGTTTTTCTGGCGTTGCTAAACCTCTGACGGATTTGACTAAAAAGGGTGCTGATGTTGCCAATTGGTCCCCTGCTGCCGTGGAGGCCTTTCGGGAGCTTAAGCGCCGCTTTTTGTCTGCCCCTGTGTTGCGCCAGCCTGATGTTTCCCTTCCCTTTCAGGTTGAGGTCGATGCTTCCGAGATTGGAGCGGGGGCGGTTTTGTCGCAGAAAAGTCCCGACTGCTCAGTGATGAGACCTTGTGCGTTCTTTTCGCGAAAATTTTCGGCCGCCGAGCGAAACTATGATGTTGGTAATCGGGAGCTTTTGGCCATGAAGTGGGCATTTAAAGAGTGGCGTCATTGGCTTGAGGGTGCCAAACATCAGGTGGTAGTTTTGACTGATCACAAGAATTTAATTTATTTGGAGTCTGCCAGGCGCCTGAATCCTAGACAGGCACGTTGGTCGTTGTTCTTTTCCCGGTTTAATTTTGTGGTCTCGTACTTACCGGGTTCTAGGAATGTGAAGGCAGATGCTCTTTCTATGAGTTTTGAGCCTGACTCTCCTGGGAATTCTGAACCTGCTGGTGTCCTTAGGGATGGAGTGGTTTTTTCTGCTGTCTCTCCTGATTTGCGACGTGCTTTGCAAGAATTTCAGGCGGATAGACCTGATCGTTGTCCGTCTGGTAGACTGTTTGTTCCTGACGAGTGGACCACTAGAGTCATCTCGGAAGTTCATTCTTCTACTCTGGCAGGTCATCCGGGAATTTTTGGCACCAGAGATTTGGTGGCTAGATCCTTCTGGTGGCCTTCCCTGTCTCGAGATGTGCGTGTTTTTGTGCAGTCTTGCGATGTGTGTGCTCGGGCCAAGCCTTGTTGTTCTAGGGCTAGTGGGTTGTTGTTGCCCTTGCCTATTCCGAAGAGGCCTTGGACGCACATCTCTATGGACTTTATCTCGGACCTCCCTGTTTCTCAGAAGATGTCTGTCATCTGGGTGGTGTGTGACCGTTTTTCTAAAATGGTTCATTTGGTGCCATTGCCTAAGTTGCCTTCCTCATCTGAGTTGGTCCCTCTGTTTTTTCAAAATGTGGTTCGCCTGCATGGTATTCCGGAAAACATCGTTTCTGACAGGGGTACCCAGTTCGTGTCTAGATTTTGGCGGGCAGTCTGTGCCAGGTTGGGCATTGATTTGTCTTTTTCGTCTGCATTCCATCCTCAGACCAATGGCCAGACGGAACGAACTAATCAAACTTTGGAGACTTATTTGAGGTGTTTTGTGTCTGCGGATCAGGATGATTGGGTTGCCTTTCTGCCGTTGGCGGAGTTTGCTCTTAATAATCGGGCTAGTTCTGCCACTTTGGTTTCTCCTTTCTTTTGCAATTCAGGGTTTCATCCGCGTTTTTCATCTGGTCAGGTTGAATCTTCGGATTGTCCTGGAGTGGATGCGGTAGTGGATCGGTTGCATCAGATTTGGGGACAAGTGGTGGATAATTTGGAATTGTCCCAGGAGAGGACTCAGCAGTTTGCTAACCGCCGTCGTCGTGTTGGCCCCCACCTTCGTGTTGGGGACTTGGTGTGGTTGTCTTCCCGTTTTGTCCCTATGAGGGTTTCTTCTCCTAAATTTAAGCCTCGGTTCATCGGTCCTTATAGGATTTTGGAGATTCTTAACCCTGTCTCCTTTCGTTTGGACCTCCCGGCATCTTTCGCTATCCATAATGTGTTCCATCGGTCGCTGTTGCGGAGATATGAGGTACCGGTGGTTCCTTCTACTGAACCTCCTGCTCCTGTGCTGGTGGAGGGTGAATTGGAGTACGTGGTAGAAAAGATCTTGGACTCCCGTATTTCCAGACGGAGACTTCAATATCTGGTTAAATGGAAGGGCTATGGTCAGGAAGATAATTTTGGGTAACTGCCTCTGATGTTCATGCCTCGGATTTGGTTCGTGCCTTTCATAGGGCTCATCCAGATCGCCCTGGCGGTTCTTGTGAGGGTTCGGTGCCCCCTCCTTAAGGGGAGGGTACTGTTGTGTATCCGCTTTTTGGGCTCCCCTGGTGGTTGCTGGTGGTACTGGTGACTTGTTTGCACTTTGCTGCTTCTGTTCACCTGCTTCCATCAGCGTTTGGGAGTTTCCTATTTAGCCTTGCTCTCCAGTCATTTCCTTGCCGGTCATCATTGTAACCAGAGCCTTCGGTTGCATGTTCCTGCTACTAGTCTGCTGATCAGCTAAAAGGACTTTGTCCTTTTGTTTTGTATCTTTAGTCCAGTTTGCAGTTTTTGTAATTCTCTGTAGCTGGAAGCTCTTGCGGGCTGAAATTGCCACTCCTGTGTCATGAGTTGACACAGGAGTCTTAAAGTAATTTCAGGATGTTTTTTTGAAAGGGTTTTCAGTTGACCGTGAAGTCCTCTTTTGTATCCTTCTGCTATCTAGTAAGTGGACCTCTCTTTGCTAAATCTACTTTCATACTGTGTATGTCTTTTCCTCTTATTTCACCGTTATTACATGTGGGGGGCTGCTATCATCTTTTGGGGTATTTCACTAGAGGTAAGCCAGGTCTGTTTCTTCCTCTACCAGGCTTAGTTAGTCCTCCGGCTGGCGCGTGGCATTTAGGAAGCCGTAGGTATGCTCCCTGGCTACTATTAGTTGTGTGGTAGATTTAGCTCACGGTCAACTCGCGTTTCCATCACCCGAGAGCTCGTTCGTTATTTATATGTTTCTTACGTTCCCTTGCCATTGGGAACCATGACACTACTTCTTATAATAAGGTATCTTGCGCTCCATCTAGTGGGCCAAACAGGGTACTATGCTTTCCCTATGTTTAACATGACATGTTAGCAGAACATATATATATATATATATATATATATATATATATATATCTATAGACACAGTTCTAACATAAAGGGTAACATCTACATAGAGGGAGGGAGTAGAGTATCACACGGTCGTGGCATACTCCTTACCTCTGACCCTAATTTTTGGAAATGTTGTGACTCCAATTTGGGTCTCCTTCATGTGTGTTACCTGAATTTGGCAAGGCTCTCAGAGCATCAGACCTACACCTGTTACCTACCTGTTACTGATCAATGTTTAAGCTAGAAATGCTGGTCCAAGCCCTGTCCCAGGCCCTGTCCCATGCATCCATGCTGCTAAATTATGCTATGTGTATTCTAGGTCAATTGATGCCACTTTTCCTGGTGTCTCCCCTTAATTTGAGCTGTTTGGGCAGCTTTTTGGCCCCGGAAGGTGTTGTCTATGCGTTTGGTATTGCCTCCCATTGAATTCAATGGGGTTTGGTTATGTTCAACACTGTTCGGCGAACTTCTGGACGTTCGCCAATCTGAACTGAATCTTGAAAGGTTCACTCATCTCTAGTCAGTACAAAGGACTGGCACATAACTTATTTTTTCCAAAGTCCATAATAAGGACCAGGGGGCACTCATTACGGGTGCAAGAAAGGCAATTCTTGCAGCTAAATAAGAAAAGGTTCTTTACAGTTAGAGGAGTCAGCATGCCCTACCACAAGAGGTAGGAATGGCAGTCACTATAACTCTATAAGGTCTGGATGATTTCCATAGTACATATTATATTGTGGGTTACAGATTTAGAGACAAAAAATGTACAATTGGTGGAGAAAGGTTGAACTTGATGAACCTATGTCTTTTTTCAACCTAAGTAACTATATTACATAACGTGGTTTTATCTGTGCACTGACACAAATGGCAGAGTGCTCCCTCTCTCTATGTCCCAGTGTACTGCACAAATGTGCCAGGACAAGTTCACCTGGCGTCATAGGGGAAGTGGGATTTCAGGGGCTAATTTGGTGATGTCGAACCCGCTTTGACATTATGTGACTCACGTTATAATATCACTTGGTTACAGCCTATATTACATTGTAATTCACATTAATTTCTTTGGTTGTCACTAGGGTTGAGCGAAACGGATCGGTCATTTTCATAAATCGCCGACTTTTGGCAAAGTCGGGTTTCGTGAAACCCGACCCGATCCTAGTGTGGGGTTGGCCACGCGGTCGGCGATCTTCGTGCCAAAGTCGCGTTTCGTATGACACTTTCAGCGCCTTTTCTCAGCCAATGAAGGTGGACGCAGAGTGTGGGCAGCGTGATGACATAGGTCTCGGTCCCCACCATCTTAGAGAAGGGCATGGCAGTGATTGGCTTGCTCTCTGCGGCATCACAGGGGCTATAAAGGGGCCACAGAAACTATACTGTAATCCAGTGGGCCAGATTTATTCACTAGTCTCCCCCCAAAAAAAAAAGGGAGATTAATATTGCCAATCAGTGCATCTGCGCCAGTCCTGTCTGTGGTATCTCTGTCAGTCATTTTCTGCCACAGAAGCTATACTGTAATACAGTGGGCCTGATTTATTCACTAGTCTCCCACACATAAAAAAGGGAGATTAATATTGTTAATCAGTGCATCTGCGCCAGTCCTGTCTGTGGTATCTCTGCTAGTCTTTTTCTGCCACTGAAAGTATACTGCAATACAGTGGGCCTGATTTATTCACTAGTCTCCCACACATAAAAAGGGAGATTAATATTGCCAATCAGTGCATCTGCGCCAGTCCTGTCTATGGTATCTCTGTCAGTCATTTTCTGCCACTGAAACTATACTGTAATACAGTGGGCCTGATTTATTCACTAGTCTCCCAAAAACAAAAAAAAGGGAGATTAATATTGCCAATCAGTGCATCTGTGCCAGTCCTGTCTGTGGTATCTCTGTCAGTCATTTTCTGAAACAGAAACTATACTGTAATACAGTGGGCCTGATTTATTCACTAGTCTCCCAAAAACAAAAAAAAGGGAGTTTAATATTGCCAAATCAGTGCATCTGCACCAGTCCTGTCTGTGGTATCTCTGCCAGTGTTTTTCTGCCACTGAAAGTATACTGTAATACAGTGGGCCTGATTTATTCACTAGTCTCCCACACATAAAAAGGGAGATTAATATTGCCAATCAGTGCATCTGCGCCAGTCCTGTCTGTGGTATCCCTGTCATTTTCTGACATAGAAACTGTGGTGTAATACAGTTGGCCTGATTTATTCACTAGTCTCCCCCCCAAAAAAAAAGGGAGATTTATATTGCCAATCAGTGCATCTGCACCAGCCCTGTCTGTGGTATCTCTGTCAGTCATTTTCTCCCACAGAAACTATACTGTAATAAAGTGGGCCTGATTTATTCACTAGTCTCCCAAAAACAAAACAAAAGGGAGAATAATAATGCAAAATCTGTGCATCTGTGCCAGTCCTGTCTGTGGTATCTCAGTCAGTCACTTTCTGCCACAGAAACTATACTGTAATCCAGTGGGCCAGATTTATTCACTAGTCTCCCAAAAACAAAAAAAAAAGGGAGTTTATTATTGCCAAATCTGTGCATCTGCACCAGTCCTGTCTGTGGTATCTCTGTCAGTCATTTTCTGACATAGAAACTGTGGTGTAATACAGTTGGCCTGATTTATTCACTAGTCTCCCCCCCAAAAAAGGGAGATTTATATTGCCAATCAGTGCATCTGCGCCAGTCCTGTCTGTGGTATCTCTGTCAGTCATTTTCTGACATAGAAACTGTGGTGTAATACAGTTGGCCTGATTTATTCACTAGTCTCCCCCCCAAAAAAGGGAGATTTATATTGCCAATCAGTGCATCTGCGCCAGTCCTGTCTGTGGTATCTCTGTCAGTCATTTTCTGCCACAGAAGCTATACTGTAATACAGTGGGCCTGATTTATTCACTAGTCTCCCACACATAAAGGGAGATTGATATTGTTAATCAGTGCATCTGCGCCAGTCCTGTCTGTGGTATCTCTGCTAGTCTTTTTCTGCCACTGAAAGTATACTGTAATACAGTGGGCCTGATTTATTCACTAGTCTCCCACACATAAAGGGAGATTGATATTGCCAATCAGTGCATCTGCGCCAGTCCTGTCTGTGGTATCTCTGTCAGTCATTTTCTGCCACTGAAACTATACTGTAATACAGTGGGCCTGATTTATTCACTAGACTCCCAAAAACAAAAAAAAAGGAGATTAATATTGCCAAATCTGTGCATCTGTGCAAGTCCTGTCTGTGGTATCTCAGTCAGTCATTTTCTGCCACAGAAACTATACTGTAATCCAGTGGGCCAGATTTATTCACTAATCTCCCAAAAACAAAAAAAAAGGGAGTTTAATATTGCCAATCAGTGCATCTGCGCCAGTCCTGTCTGCGGTATCTCTGTCAGTCATCTTCTGCCACAGAAACTATACTGTAATACAGTGGGCCTGATTTATTCACTAGTCTCCCACACATAAAAAAGGGAGATTAATATTGTTAATCAGTGCATATGCGCCAGTCCTGTCTGTGGTATCTCTGCTAGTCTTTTTCTGCCACTGAAAGTATACTGTAATACAGTGGGCCTGATTTATTCACTAGTCTTCCACACATAAAAAGGGAGATTAAAATTGCCAATCAGTGCATCTGCGCCAGTCCTGTCTGTGGTATCTCTGTCAGTCATTTTCTGACATAGAAACTGTGGTGTAATACAGTTGGCCTGATTTATTCACTAGTATCCCCCCAAAAAAGGGAGATTTATATTGCCAATCAGTGCATCTGCGCCAGTCCTGTCTGTGGTATCTCTGTCAGTCATTTTCTGCCACAGAAACTATACTGTAATACAGTGGGCCTGATTTATTCACTAGTCTCCCAAAAACAAAAAAAAGGGAGTTTATTATTGCCAAATCTGTGCATCTGCGCCAGTCCTGTCTGTGGTATCTCTGTCAGTCATTTTCTGACATAGAAACTGTGGTGTAATACAGTTGGCCTGATTTATTCACTAGTCTCCCACCAAAAAAGGGAGATTTATATTGTCAATCAGTGCATCTGCGCCAGTCCTGTCTGTGGTATCTCTGTCAGTCATTTTCTGCCACAGAAGCTATACTGTAATACAGTGGGCCTGATTTATTCACTAGTCTCCCACACATAAAAAAGGGAGATTAATATTGTTAATCAGTGCATCTGCGCCAGTCCTGTCTGTGGTATCTCTGCTAGTCTTTTTCTGCCACTGAAAGTATACTGTAATACAGTGGGCCTGATTTATTCACTAGTCTCCCACACATAAAAAGGGAGATTAATATTGCCAATCAGTGCATCTGCGCCAGTCCTGTCTGTGGTATCTCTGTCAATCATTTTCTGCCACTGAAACTATACTGTAATACAGTGGACCTGATTTATTCACTAGACTCCCAAAAACAAAAAAAAGGAGATTAATATTGCCAAATCTGTACATCTGCGCCAGTCCTGTCTGTGGTATCTCTGTCAGTCATTTTCTGACATAGAAACTGTGGTGTAATACAGTTGGCCTGATTTATTCACTAGTCTCCCAAAAACAAAAAAAAGGGAGATTAATATTGCCAAATCTTTGCATCTGTGCCAGTCCTGTCTGTGGTATCTCAGTCAGTCATTTTCTGCCACTGAAACTACACTGTAATACAGTGGGCCTGATTTATTCACTAGACTCCCAAAAACAAAAAAAAGGAGATTAATATTGCCAAATCTGTGCAAGTCCTGTCTGTGGTATCACAGTCAGTCATTTTCTGCCACAGAAACTATACTGTAATCCAGTGGGCCAGATTTATGCACTAATCTCCCAAAAAAAAAAAAAAAAGAGAGTTTAATATTGCCAATCAGTGCATCTGCACCAGTCCTGTCTGTGGTATCTCTGTCAGTCTTTTTCTACCACTGAAAGTATACTGTAATACAGTGGGCCTGATTTATTCACTAGTCTTCCACACATAAAAAGGGAGATTAAAATTGCCAATCAGTGCATCTGTGCCAGTCCTGTCTGTGGTATCTCAGTCAGTCATTTTCTGCCACAGAAACTATACTGTAATCCAGTGGGCCAGATTTATTTACTAGTCTCCCAAAAACAAAAAAAAGGGAGTTTATTATTGCCAAATCTGTGCATCTGCGCCAGTCCTGTCTGTGGTATCTCTGTCAGTCATTTTCTGACAGAAACTGTGGTGTAATACAGTTGGCCTGATTTATTCACTAGTCTCCCCCCAAAAAAGGGAGATTTATATTGCCAATCAGTGCATCTGCGCCAGTCCTGTCTGTGGTATCTCTGTCAGTCATTTTCTGCCACAGAAGCTATACTGTAATACAGTGGGCCTGATTTATTCACTAGTCTCCCACACATAAAAAAGGGAGATTAATATTGTTAATCAGTGCATCTGCGCCAGTCCTGTCTGTGGTATCTCTGCTAGTCTTTTTCTGCCACTGAAAGTATACTGCAATACAGTGGGCCTGATTTATTCACTAGTCTCCCACACATAAAAAGGGAGATTAATATTGTCAATCAGTGCATCTGCGCCAGTCCTGTTTGTTGTATCTCTGTCAGTCATTTTCTGCCACTGAAGCTATACTGTAATACAGTGGGCCTGATTTATTCACTAGTCTCCCACACATAAAAAAGGGAGATTAATATTGTTAATCAGTGCATCTGCGCCAGTCCTGTCTGTGGTATCTCTGCTAGTCTTTTTCTGCCACTGAAAGTATACTGCAATACAGTGGGCCTGATTTATTCACTAGTCTCCCACACATAAAAAGGGAGATTAATATTGCCAATCAGTGCATCTGCGCCAGTCCTGTCTATGGTATCTCTGTCAGTCATTTTCTGCCACTGAAACTATACTGTAATACAGTGGGCCTGATTTATTCACTAGACTCCCAAAAACAAAAAAAAAGGAGATTAATATTGCCAAATCTGTGCATCTGCGCCAGTCCTGTCTGTGGTATCTCTGTCAGTCATTTTCTGACATAGAAACTGTGGTGTAATACAGTTGGCCTGATTTATTCACTAGTCTCCCCCCAAAAAAGGGAGATTTATATTGTCAATCAGTGCATCTGCGCCAGTCCTGTCTGTGGTATCTCTGTCAGTCATTTTCTGCCACAGAAACTATACTGCAATACAGTGGGCCTGATTTATTCACTAATCTCCCAAAAACAAAAAAAAAGGGAGTTTAATATTGCCAAATCTGTGCATCTGCGCCAGTCCTGTCTGTGGTATCTCTGTCAGTCATTTTCTGCCACAGAAACTATACTGTAATACAGTGGGCCTGATTTATTCACTAGTCTCCCACACATAAAAAAGGGAGATTAATATTGTTAATCAGTGCATCTGCGCCAGTCCTGTCTGTGGTATCTCTGCCAGTCTTTTTCTGCCACTGAAAGTATACTGTAATACAGTGGGCCTGATTTATTCACTAGTC
This sequence comes from Ranitomeya variabilis, assembly GCF_051348905.1. NCBI lineage: Eukaryota > Metazoa > Chordata > Amphibia > Anura > Dendrobatidae > Ranitomeya > Ranitomeya variabilis. The sequence continues at coordinate 116,314,795 of NC_135237.1, read as the reverse complement.
TCCCACACATAAAAAGGGAGATTAATATTGCCAATCAGTGCATCTGCGCCAGTCATATCTGTGGTATCTCTGTCAGTCATTCTCTGACATAGAAACTGTGGTGTAATACAGTTGGCCTGATTTATTCACTAGTCTCTCCCCCCCCCCCCAAAAAAAAGAAGGGAGATTTATATTGCCAATCAGTGCATTTGCGCCATTCCTGTCTGTGGTATCTCTGTCAGTCATTTTCTGCCACAGAAACTATACTGTAATACAGTGGCCCTGATTATTCACTAGTCTCCCAGAAACAAAAAAAGGGAGATTAATATTGCCAAATCTGTGCATCTGTGCCAGTCCTGTCTGTGGTATCTCAGTCTGTCATTTTCTGCCACAGAAACTATACTGTAATACAGTGGGCCAGATTTATTCAGCAATCACTCACACATAAAAAGGGAGATTTATATTCACAACAAGTTAACATACACCTTCTACCTTGTTTTTCAGTACCATACAATGGTTGTTAGTTTGGTTAAATTTTTCCAAGAATGAGGAAGGCTGGTGGAAGAGGTCATGGCCGTGGGCGGTCATTGCCATCTGGTAATGCTGATGGTGGTGGTGGTGGTGCTGGTGGAGCATCGGGTGGTAGAGGGAAAATCAAAATAGCACCTAAGTCTCGAGTTGTTGAGCCAGCGTCATCATCCGGCTACACAAGGCCTCGAACGCTACCTTTTCTGGGAGTAGAAAAACCGCTGTTAAAGCCGGAGCAGCAGGAAAAAGTTTTGGCTTTCCTTGCTGACTCTGCCTCTAGCTTTTTCTCCTCCTCTTCGGATAGTTCAAAATTGAAAAGTAGCCAGTCGTCGGTGGATGCTCCCGGTCAGGAACAAGTTGATTCCTTGTGTCCTTCCCCCAAAACAACAGTGAAGGATGCGTCAGGCGACACAACAGGTTACTCCATGGAGCTCTTTACACATACCGTGCCTGGGTTAGAAAAGGAAATAGATAACAGCCCACTAGAAGATGATTCGGACATGGAGTGCACTAATGCACAGCCACAGCTAGATTGTCATGCTGTTCCATTGACTCACATCACTACATTGCCCTCGCAGTGTACTGAGCCAGAAACTGACCCTGATGAGACAATGGTACCCATTCCCGAACATTATAGCACCTTACACGGTGACACAGAGATAGCTGAACATGAGATTGAAGAGGAGGTGATAGATGACCCAGTTGTTGACCCAGATTGGCAGCCATTGGGGGAATTGTTATGATCCGGTGACCTTGGAGCTGCATGAGAGACTTTCTCAGGAGTAGGTGGTGCCTGTACTGACCGCAAACCCTAAACTAACACCGCAAATAGAAGTAGCCGTGGGATGTACCTAACACGTCCTAGACACCTCGACAAAGCCGAGGACTAAATACCCCTATAGATGGAAATGGGAATTCTATCTTGCCTCAGAGCAGAACCCCAAAGGATAGGCAGCCCCCCACAAATATTGGCTGTGAGTATAAGAGAAAAAACACACGCAGGCAGAAAAACAGGATTTAGCAAAAGAGGCACTTCTAGCTAAATAGAAAAGGATAGGACAGAATTCTAAGCGGTCAGTATTAAAATCCTAAAAATATCCACAGCAGATAATACAAATATTCTACATCTAACTAAAGACATAGAAAGTATATCTGCATCTCCAGAGAATCCAGCATGACTGAAAAATCCAAACAAAGTCTAAGCTGGACAAAAACACAATGAATTGCACTGAATTGCAAAGCACACTGCATGTGTGCACAGAGACAAAAAACCAGACACTTATCTTGGCTGAATTGGCAGCAGGGCATGAGGAGCCAGAGAGAGATGCAATCCCTCCAAGTACAATGGACAACTGGCATGGACTCATGGATCCTGCACACCTAAATACCTAATAGAGCTGCAATCAGCAGAAACACCTGCCTGGATTACAACCCCAAGACAACTGCACTACCACCAACAACCACCAGAGGGAGCCCAAGAGCAGAATTCACAACAGTACCCCCCCTTGAAGAGGGGTCACCGAACCCTCATCAGAGCCCCCAGGCCGATCAGGACGAGCCAGATGAAAGGCACGCACCAAATCAGCAGCATGGACATCAGAGGCAAAAACCCAAGAATTATCCTCCTGGCCATAACCCTTCCATTTGACAAGGTACTGAAGCCTCCGCCTCGAAAAGCGAGAATCCAAAATCTTCTCAACCACATACTCCAACTCCCCATCAACCAACACAGGAGCAGGAGGATCAACCGAGGGAACAACAGGCACCACATATTTCCGCAATAAAGATCTATGGAAAACATTATGAATGGCAAAAGAGGCCGGAAGGGCCAAACGAAAAGACACCGGATTGATAATCTCAGAAATCCTATAAGGACCAATAAACCGAGGCTTAAACTTAGGGGAAGAAACCTTCATAGGAACATGACGGGAAGACAACCAGACCAAATCCCCAACCCGAAGCCGGGAACCAACACACCGACGACGGTTAGCAAAACGCTGAGCCTCTTCCTGAGACAACACCAAATTGTCCACCACATGAGCCCAAATCTGCTGCAACCTGTCAACCACAGAATCCACACCAGGACAATCAGAAGGTTCAACTTGCCCCGAAGAAAAACGAGGATGAAAACCAAAATTACAAAAGAAGGGCGAAACCAAGGTAGCTGAACTAGCCCGATTATTAAGGGCAAACTCGGCCAATGGCAAGAAAACCACCCAATCATCCTGATCAGCAGACACACAGCATCTCAAATAAGTTTCCAAAGTCTGATTAGTTCGCTCGGTCTGGCCATGTGTCTGAGGATGAAATGCGGAAGAAAAAGACAAATCAATGCCCAGCCTAGCACAAAAGGCCCGCCAAAACCTAGAAACAAACTGGGAACCTCTGTCGGACACAATATTCTCCGGAATACCATGCAAATGAACCACATGCTGAAAAAACAACGGAACCAAATCAGAAGAGGAAGGCAATTTAGGCAAAGGCACCAAATGAACCATCTTAGAAAACCGGTCACAAACCACCCAGATAACCGACATCCTCTGGGAAACCGGAAGATCTGAAATAAAATCCATAGAAATATGCGTCCAGGGCCTCTCAGGGACCGGCAAAGGCAAAAGCAACCCACTAGCACGGGAACAACAAGGCTTGGCCCGTGCACAAGTCCCACAGGACTGCACAAAAGAACGCATATCACGCGACAAAGAAGGCCAACAAAAGGACCTACCAACCAAATCTCTGGTACCAAAAATACCAGGATGACCAGCCAACACAGAACAGTGAACCTCAGAAATCACTCTACTAGTCCATCTATCAGGAACAAACAGTTTCCCCACTGGACAGCGGTCAGGTTTGTCAGCCTGAAATTCCTGCAGAACCCGTCGCAAATCAGGGGAAATGGCAGAAAGGACCACCCCTTCCTTCAGAATGCCGACCGGCTCAAATACCTCAGGAGAATCAGGCAAAAAACTCCTAGAGAGGGCATCAGCCTTAACATTCTTAGAACCCGGAAGATACGAGACCACGAAATCAAAACGGGAGAAAAACAGGGACCATCGAGCCTGTCTAGGATTCAGCCGCTTGGCAGATTCGAGGTAAATCAGATTTTTATGATCGGTCAAGACCACAATACAGTGCTTGGCTCCCTCAAGCCAATGTCGCCATTCCTCAAATGCCCACTTCATAGCCAACAACTCCCGATTGCTGACATCATAATTGCGTTCAGCAGGCGAAAACTTACGGGAAAAGAAGGCACACGGTTTCATCAAGGAACCATCAGAATTCCTCTGAGACAAAACGGCCCTTGCGCCAATCTCAGAAGCGTCAACCTCAACCTGAAACGGAAGAGAAACATCTGGCTGACGCAACACCTGGGCAGAAGTAAATCGGTGTTTAAGCTCCTGAAAGGCAGAGACAGCCACAGGGGACCAATTCGTTACATCAGCGCCTTTCTTCGTCAAATCGGTCAGGGGTTTAACCATACTGGAGAAGTTAGCAATGAAACGGCGATAAAAATTAGCAAAGCCCAAAAATTTCTGAAGGCTCTTCACAGATGTGGGTTGAATCCAATCATGAATGGCCTGAACCTTAACCGGATCCATCTCAATAGATGAGGGAGAAAAAATAAAGCCCAAAAAAGAAACCTTCTGCTCTCCAAAGAGACACTTAGACCCCTTCACAAACAAAGTATTATCACGAAGGATCTGAAATACCATCCTGACCTGTTTCACATGAGACTCCCAATCATCTGAAAAAATTAAGATGTCATCCAAATATACAATCATAAATTTATCAAGATAATTCCGGAAGATATCATGCATGAAGGACTGAAAAACAGATGGAGCATTAGAGAGCCCGAATGGCATCACAAGGTATTCAAAATGGCCTTCGGGCATATTAAACGCAGTTTTCCATTTGTCACCCTGCTTAATACGAACAAGATTATATGCCCCCCGAAGGTCAATTTTAGTAAACCAACTAGCCCCCTTAATCCTTGCGAACAAATTGGAAAGCAAAGGTAAAGGGTATTGAACCATGACCGTGATCTTATTTAAGAGGCGATAATCAATACAGGGTCTCAAGGAGCCATCCTTCTTAGCAACAAAAAAAATCCCGCTCCCAACGGTGAAGAAGATGGCCGAATATGCCCTTTCTCCAAAGACTCCTTAACATAACTCCGCATGGCGGTATGTTCCGGCACAGACAGGTTGAAAAGTCGGCCCTTAGGAAACTTACAGCCTGAAATCAAGTCAATAGCACAATCACAGTCCCTATGCGGTGGAAGGGAACTGGACTTGGGCTCATCGAATAAATCCTGAAAATCAGACAAAAACTCTGGAACTTCAGAAGAGGAGGAAGATTGACATCACAGGAACGTCATTATAAATCCCCTGACAACCCCAAATAGTCACAGACATAGACTTCCAATCCAACACAGGATTATGTATCTGCAACCATGGAAAACCCAGCACAATAGCATCATGCAAATTATGCAACACCAGAAAACGACAATCTTCCTGATGGGCTGGCGCCATGCACATGGTCACCTGTGTCCAAAACTGGGGTTTATTTGTAGCCAAAGGTGTAGCATCAATGCCCCTTAAAGGAATAGGGTTCTGCAAAGACTGCAAGGGGAAACCACAACGCCTGGCAAATTCAAAGTCCATTAAGTTCAAAGCGGCGCCTGAATCCACAAACGCCATGACAGAAAATGACGACAATGAGCAGATCAAGGTCACAGATAACAGAAATTTAGGTTGTACAGTTCCGATGGTAACTGAACTAGTGATTCTCTTTGTACGCTTTGGGCAGACTGAAATGACATGAGAAGCATCGCCACAATAAAAACACAACCTATTCTGACGTCTGAATCCTTGTTGTTCCGTTCTAGACAGAATCCTATCACACTGCATAGGCTCAGGCATCTGCTCTGAGGACAACGCCACAGCGCGCACAGTTCTGCGCTCCCGCAAGCGCCGATCAATCTGAATGGCCAGAGACATAGAATCACTCAGACCAACAGGCGTGGGAAACCCCACCATAACATCTTTAACAGATTCAGAAAGACCCTTTCTGAAAATTGCCGCCAAAGAATCCTCATTCCATTTAGTCAGCACAGACCATTTTCTAAATTTCTGACAATACAATTCTGCCGCTTCTTGACCCTGAGACAGGGCCAACAAGGTCTTCTCCGCTTGATCCACAGAATTTGGTTCATCATATAATAATCCTAGAGCCTGAAAAAAGGCATCTACATTAAGCAAGGCCGGATTCCCAGATTCCAGGGAAAATGCCCAATCCTGAGGGTCGCCACGCAGCAGGGAGATTACAATTTTAACCTGCTGAATGGGATCACCAGAGGAACGAGGCTTCAGAACAAAAAACAGTTTACAATTGTTTTTAAAACTCAAAAATTTGGACCTGTCCCCAAAAAACAAATCAGGAGTAGGAATCCTAGGTTCTAAAAGCGGAGTCTGAACAATATAATCAGAAATACCCTGTACCTTAGCAGCAATCTGGTCTATACGAGAAACTAATCCCTGAACATCCATGCTAGCACAAGACTCCTCAGTCACCCAGAGGAAAAGAGGGAAGAAAAGACAAAGCAGGCTACAGAAAAAAATGGCTTTTTCTTCCCTTCTTCTGAGATGCATTTAACTCATTGTCGGCCAGTTGTACTGTTATGATCCAGTGACCTTGGAGCCGCATGAGAGACTTTCTCAGGAGTAGGTGGTACCTGTACTGACCGCAAACCCTAAACTAACACCGCAACTAGAAGTAGCCGTGGGATGTATCTAACACGTCCTAGTCACCTCGACACAGCCGGAGGACTAAATACCCCTATAGATGGAAATGGGAATTCTATCTTGCCTCAGAGCAGAACCCCAAAGGATAGGCAGCCCCCCACAAATATTGGCTGTGAGTATAAGAGGAAAAAAACACGCAGGCAGAAAAACAGGATTTAGCAAAAGAGGCACTTCTAGCTAAATAGAAAAGGATAGGACAGAATTCTAAGCGGTCAGTATTAAAATCCTAAAAATATCCACAGCAGATAATACAAATATTCTACATCTAACTAAAGACATAGAAAGTATATCTGCATCTCCAGAGAATCCAGCATGACTGAAAAATCCAAACAAAGTCTAAGCTGGACAAAAACACAATGAATTGCACTGAATTGCAAAGCACACTGCATGTGTGCACAGAGACAAAAAAACAGACACTTATCTTAGCTGAATTGGCAGCAGGGCATGAGGAGCCAGAGAGAGATGCAATCCCTCCAAGTACAATGGACAACTGGCATGGACTCATGGATCCTGCACACCTAAATACCTAATAGAGCTGCAATCAGCAGAAACACCTGCCCAGATTACAACCCCAAAACAACTGCACTACCACCAACAACCACCGGAGGGAGCCCAAGAGCAGAATTCACAACAGGGAAGAGGGTGCCACTGGCAGTAGCTCAGAAGCGGAGGAGGAGGATCGGCAGCAGCCATCTATATCACATTTGCTTTCATCTGGCAGGCCCGTCTCTGGCCAAAAAAGTTTGGCAAAACCAAAACCAGTTTTATTACAGCGTGGCCATCCGATGAAAGTAACACATCGTGCAATGCCTGAAAAGGTATTCCATAGTAGGAAGAGTGTAGTGTGGCAATTTTTTACCCAAGATCCAAATGATGAGTGCAAAGTTATCTGTAAGAAATGCTCAAAAATATTTAGCAGAGGGAAGAATCCCCACAATTTAAATACAACGTGCATGCTCAGACATGTAACCAGCATGCACTTGCAAGCCTGGAATAACTCCCAAACGTCCCCTACCGTTGGTGCACCTGCTCAGAATCCAGGTAGTCAGCAACGCTACATCGTTTCCCCCACTGTAAGCCCACCGGTTAGAACAACAACAGCAGCAAATGTGGAGGTGTCGTCACTAGGGCAAAGCAGTCAGGGAATCACAAGTTTATTGGTAGGAAACACAGCATGTAGGCCTACATCGAGAATACCATAACCAACCCTCTCTCAATCCGCCAAGTCCACCACCACCACCACCGCAAGTCCCACCATATGCACCTCGCCAGTCCAGCTCACCCTCCAAGAGACTCTCATTAGGAAAAGAAAGTACTCACCCTCTCATCCGCGTACACAGGGTTTGAACACCCACATTGCTAGACTTATATCGTTAGAGATGATGCCCTACCGGTTGGTTGAAAGCAAAGCTTTCAAAGCCTTGATGGCCTACGCAGTACCACACTATGAGCTACCCAGTCGACACTTCTTTTCGAGAAAAGTCATCCCAGCCCTCCACCAGCATGTCAAAGACCGCATTCTCCATGCACTGAGGCAATCAGTCAGTAGAAAGGTGCACCTCACAACTGATGCATGGACCAGTAAGCATGGTCAGGGACATTACGTGTCCATCACGGCACACTGGGTTAATGTGGTGGATGCAGGGTCCACAGGGGACAGCCACAGTGGGACAGTTCTGCCTAGCCCACGGTCTAGGAAACAGTTGGCTGTAGACATTCGCCACTCCTCCTCTTCCTCCTCCTCCTCTTCCAGCCGAAGCGAAAGCTCATCCACAGAGTGCAGTCACACGACCACTCCATCCGCAGCTGCCAGTGTTGCACACGAGGTGTCCCATTATGGAACAGCTAGTGGTAAGTGTCAGCAGGCTGTGTTGGAAATGAAGTGCTTGGGTGACAACAGACACACCGCGGAAGTTCTGGCCGAGTTCTTGCAGCAAGAAACTCAGTCATGGCTGGGCAGTGTACATCTTGAGGCAGACAAGGTAGTCAGTGATAACGGGAGGAATTTTATGGCTGCCATGGCCCTTTCAGAACTGAAACACATACCTTGCCTGGCTCACACCTTGAACCTGGTGGTGCAGTGCTTCCTGAAAAGTTATCCGGAGTTTCCAGCCCTGCTCCTCAAGGTGCAACGACTTTGCTCTCACATCCGCCGTTCACCCGTACACTCCAGCCGTATGCAGAACTATCTGCGATCGTTGAAGCTTCCCCAGCACCGCCTAATAATCGATGTTGCAACAAGGTGGAACTCTACACTGCACATGCTTCAGAGGCTGTGCGAACAGAGGCGTGCTGTCATGTATTTGTGGGAGGATACACATACATGGGCAGGCAGTTGGATGGCAGACATGGAGTTGTCTGGTGTGCAGTGGTCGAAGCTCCAAGACCTCTGTCAAGTCCTTCAGTGTTTTGAGGAATGCACACGGCTGGTCAGTGTGGACGACGCGATCATAAGCATGAGCATCCCACTAATGCGTCTGTTGATGCAAAGTTTGACACACATTAAGAAGCAGGCGTCTGCAGCCGAGGAGGAGGGAAGCCTTGATGACATTCAGCCATTGTCTGCTCAGGGAAGTCTCGGGGACGAGGTTGCGGACGAAGAGGAGGAGGAGGAGGAGGAAGATGGGGATGATTATTTATGGGAGGAGGAAGCTTCTCAGGGGGGAATAGAAACTGTTGGTGGTGCAAGGTCAGGTACAGGTTTTTTGCGGGAGACAAGTGATGTGGATTTGGCAGAAAGTGCTCCTCAACCCAGCACAAGCATTGATTTCACACCTGGAACATTGGCCCACATGGCTGATTATGCCTTGCGTATCCTAAAAAGGGACCCCCGCATTATCAAAATGATGACTGATGACGATTACTGGTTGGCCTGCCTCCTGGATCCACGCTATAAAGGGAAATTGCAAAATATCATGCCACATGAGAACCTTGAGCAAATATTGGCTACCAAACAAGCAACTCTTGTAGACCGTTTGGTTAAGGCATTCCCAGCACACAGCGGCGGTGATGGTTCTCACACGAGCTGCAGGGGGCAACATGCAAGAGGTGTTAGAGGGGCACAAATCAGAAGTGGCATTGGACAGAGGCGTTTTATGACCAGGTTGTGGAGTGATTTCGCAATGACCGCAGACACGACAGGTACTGCTGCATCCATTCAAAGTGACAGGAGACAACATTTGTCCAGTATGGTTACTAACTATATTTCCTCCCTTATCGATGTTCTCCCTCACACGTCATTCCCCTTTGATTACTGGTCATCTAAAATAGACACCTGCCTGAATTGGCAGAATATGCATTACAGGAGCTCGCTTGCCCAGCTGCTAGTGTGCTATCAGAAAGAGTATTCAGTGCTGCTGGTTCAATACTGACAGAAAAAAGGACTCGTCTGGCTACCCAAAATGTTGATGATCTAACCTTCATTAAAATGAACCAATCATGGATTTCAAATTATTTTGCTTCACCTTCCCCTGCTGACACATAGCTTTCCTGTAAAAAGGTTTTGCTTTTGGACTCCTCTTAGTGACTGATCCAATTCCTCCATTTGCAGCTGCAGTATGTCCATCATAGGCCATTTCAACACCTCCCTAAATGGCCTGACTCCACCCACGGGGCCGTGGTCACCACTTTGCGCAAGCACCCGTGCGAGTGCCGTTTGCCTGGACTGGTGGGTGTGACCACTTTTGGGCGACGGCACTGGCACAGGGTCCCTCATAGTACAATGACGTGTCTCTGGCGGTGGTGGTGCACACCCAACGTCAGACACACCGTCATAACATGAGGGGCCCTGGGACAGTACCGCCGCCCACGAGAGAGTGTTCCCCCCAGCTCAAACAGTGCTCTACCACTTGCAAAGTTACCTCTCACTGCTCCACCACTTTTTAGTCTGTGCTGTTAAATCCTTCAATGGCACTGCCAATACCAATTTGTTGACATTATTGTTGCTAGTAAAAATATTCAGGGGCCCTATCCTACATTTACACCAGTTAATACTTTGCGCCAACTACCACTTTCTGCAAGTCAGCACAGGAGCCCACCCCTGTACCTAGGTATGCCACCTGTTTATTTGTGAATTTTTTTTTTTGCAAGACATTAACCTCACTTTATTATTTTGGCCTACTAACTGTGTCAGACACTCCTTACAGTTGTCCTCCAATGAACAAAGCTAGGCCACCTGCGTTCTCCTGTAACTTATTTTTAACTGCATTTTGCCTATTACTTTTTTGGCCCTACTAACTGTGTCTGCCCCTCGGTGCAATCGTCCTCCGCTGACCACACCAATGCTGCCTGTGTACCCCTGTAACCTATTTAAACCTGCATAGAGCCTGCTTTTTTTTAGGCCTAGTAAGTCTGCGCCACTCCTTCCAATCGTCCTCCGCTGACCACACCAATGCTGCCTGTGTACCCCTGTAACCTATTTAAACCTGCATAGAGCCTACTTTTTTATTGTAGGCCTAGGAAGTCTGTCTGCGGTCCCTCCTTGCAATCGTCCTCCGCTGAACACACCAATGCTGCCTGTGTACCCCTGTAACCTATTTAAACCTGCATAGAGCCTACTTTTTTATTTTAGGCCTAGTAAGTCTGCGCCACTCCTTCCAATCGTCCTCCGCTGATCACACCAATGCTGCCTGTGTACCCCTGTAACCTAAGAAGAAAACAAATGCTGATGTAACAGCTGAAGGTTAATAATCAAATCTCTATTTAAACAAATAACCTATATCTTTAATAGATGATATGGATAAAACATGTACCTTTATTGAAAAATAGGTTTAAAAACCATGAGACAACTACCACAGATATACACATAAAACACACAACCGTGCTCTCTAACACAGCCCTGGATGGGGTACTGCGTAGTAACTACCTGACAGTGGAGGTTGGCACCCTACAAACACAAATACGAGACTGGCGCCCCCACTCCTCGACGGCTGACCCTGTTACTCCTAACATGCGCCCTAAAATAGTGTACCATACATACTGTCATAGGTACCAAACAGGAAATATATTTTGGACAGCATAGATAGATGGCAGATGTATAAATATATAAATAATGTAGAGTTATTCTACCCTTAACAGGGCTGCATGTGGCAGGGTGAGAGACACGGACTAAAAACACAGGTGCAAAAAACAAAAATGTGCTCGTGCAAAAAAACTGACTAAAACCTCTGTGCCCTGTCTGGGAATGTCCTGCCTGGCTGTGGAGGTTGGCACCCTACTGTGCAGCGGATATGGCGCCCCCACTCAGCGATGGCTGACCCTGAACTGACCCTATAGATATCCTAATACACCATGCACCATGGAAAGACACAGCATGGAGTATACCTAGGGTGTAAATAACTCCTTAAACAGGGTAAACAGGGTGAGCAGGCAGGAACATATTAACACAGATCAATAGGCAGGGCATGAAGACACAACTGATAAATTAACATCATATCTCATAGCAGAGGATAAGAATCGATACTTATCATATTGATGAACTGAACACCTCAACGCGTTTCGCCATAAAGGCTCATCAGGAGGCCCAGATATGCAGATGCATGTGTTAGAGAGCACGGTTGTGTGTTTTATGTGTATATCTGTGGTAGTTGTCTCATGGTTTTTAAACCTATTTTTCAATAAAGGTACATGTTTTATCCATATCATCTATTAAAGATATAGGTTATTTGTTTAAATAAACTGTGTACCCCTGTAACCTATTTAAACCTGCATAGAGCCTACTTTTTTATTTTAGGCCTAGGAAGTCTGTCTGCGGTCCCTCCTTGCAATCGTCCTCCGCTGACCACACCAATGCTGCCTGTGTACCCCTGTAACCTATTTAAACCTGCATAGAGCCTACTTTTTTATTTTAGGCCTGGGAAGTCTGTCTACGGTCACTCCTTGCAATCGTCCTCCGCTGACCACACCAATGCTGCCTGTGTACCCCTGTAACCTATTTAAAACTTCATAGAGCCTGCGTTTTCATTTTAGGCCTAGGAAGTCTGTCTGCGGTCCCTCCTTGCAATCGTCCTCCGCTGACCACACCAATGCTGCCTGTGTACCCCTGTAACCTATTTAAAACTGCATTGAGCCTACTTTATTTATTTTAGGCCTAGTAAGTTTGCGCCACTCCTTCCAATCATCCTCCGCTGACCACACCAATGCTGCCTGTGTACCCCTTTAACCTTTTTTAAACTGCATTGAGCCAACTTTTTGGTTTAAGGCCTACTACCTGTGTCTGTCTGCGCCACTCAATACAGCTGTTCTCCTCAGAAAAAAGCTGAGCTTCAATTGTCAGGTTTTCAGCCTATAGGAATTTAAAAACTGCATTGGGGCTACTACTTGGGTTGGGCCTACTAACGGTGTCTGCCGCTCCTTGGTGTTCTCCAGGTTTTTTTTCTTGAGCTTCAATCTTCGGGCTTTCGGCCTATATTTTTCATATTAAACTGCATTGGGCCTAGTAGTGTGGTTGGGCCCTTAAAACGGTGTCTGCCACTCCTGGGTTTTCTCCTGTGTTATTTTCCTGAGCTTCAATCTTCAGACTTTCGGCCTACATTTTTAATATTAAACTGCATTTTGGCCTACTAGTGTGGTTGGGCCCTTAATACGGTGTCTGCCGCTCCTGGGTTTTCTCCTGTTTTGTTTTCCTGAGCTTCAATCTTCAGGCTTTCGGCCTATATTTTTAATATTAAACTGCATTGGGCCTACTAGTGTGGTTGGGCCCTTAAAACGGTGTCTGCCGCACCTTATTGTTGTCCTGTGTTATTTTCCTGAGCTTCAATCTTCAGGCTTTCGGCCTATATTTTTAATATTAAACTGCATTGGGCCTACTAGTCTGGTTGGGGCTTTAAAACGGTGTCTGCCGCTCCTGGGTTTTCTCCTGTGTTATTTTCCTGAGCTTCAATCTTCAGGCTTTCGGCCTATATTTTTAATATTAAACTGCATTGGGCCTACTAGTGTGGTTGGGCCCTTAAAACGGTGTCTGCCGCTCCTGGGTTTTCTCCTGTTTTGTTTTCCTGAGCTTCAATCTTCAGGCTTTCGGCCTATATTTTTAATATTAAACTGCATCGGGCCTACTAGTGTGGTTGGGCCCTTAAAACGGTGTCTGCCGCACCTTGTTGTTGTCCTGTGTTATTTTCCTGAGCTTCAATCTTCAGGCTTTCGGCCTATATTTTTAATATTAAACTGCATTGGGCCTACTAGTCTGGTTGGGCCCTTAAAACGGTGTCTGCCGCTCCTGGGTTTTCTCCTGTTTTGTTTTCCTGAGCTTCAATCTTCAGGCCTTTGGCCTATTTTTTAATATTAAACTGCATTGGGCCTACTAGTCTGGTTGGGCCCTTAAAACGGTGTCTGCCGCACCTTGGTGTTGTCCTGTGTTATTTTCCTGAGCTTCAATCTTCAGGCTTTCGGCCTATATTTTTAATATTAAACTGCATTGGGCCTACTAGTCTGGTTGGGCCCTTAAAACGGTGTCTGCCGCTCCTGGGTTTTCTCCTGTTTTGTTTTCCTGAGCTTCAATCTTCAGGCTTTCGGCCTATATTTTTAATATTAAACTGCATTTGGCCTACTAGTGTGGTAGGGCTCTACTAACGGTGTCTGCCACTCCTGGGTTTTCTACTCCACTGAACAAAGCAATTCCGCCTGGTTAGTCCTGTTACCAATTTTGAACTGCATTTAGCCCACTTTATTATTTGGGCTTATATCTGTGTTTCCTCCTCATCCTGCCCATTGCCCAGCCAGTGCTAGATGAGTCTTGTGGTACATTGACCTAGACCACTACATTCCCCTTGCACGCTACACAGCCACAATCTGACCCTTCTGAAAGTCAGGTTCCCCTTCCCGCATACTATAACACCTTACAAGGTGACAAAGAGGAAGGTGCAGATGAAAGTGCAGGTTCCTTCATCAGGTGGGGGGGCATACTCGTTGGCGACATCACTGGCACAGGGCCCCTCAGAGTACGCAAAAGTGTCGCTGCCGGTGGGAGGCACCCCCGCCGTGCAAACACACCGCCGTACTTTGAGGGGCCCTGTGCCAGTGCCAATGCGAACGAGTGCCCCCCCCTCTGCTTGATCAGGATCACAGCACTTGCAAACTTGAAATACTTACCTCTCCCTGCTCCACCGCCGTGATGTAGTCCGCGTTTCCTGGGCCCACGAAAAACTTAGCCAAATGACCCCCAATTTCCAATCCCTAACTATTGTTATAAGGTAAATTAAGATTGACAAGCTTCAGTAACAAGAATTGATGTTTTTGGCATTAAAATGGGCACTGTAGGTGTTTTCCTGTCCTCCAATCACTGCCGACTGTGATTCCCCATTGACTTGCATTGGGTTTCGTGTTTCGGTCGGATCCCCGACTTTTCGCAATAATCGGATGATTTCATCTGACCCGACTTTTGCCAAAGTCGGGTTTCGCGAAACCCGACTCGATCCTAAAAAAGCAAAAGTCGCTCAACTCTAGTTGTCACAAAACCAGTGGCTGATTCCAGACTTATTCCCATCTGAGCTATGATTATCTACTTCTAGCACACAACCTGAATGTCGATTAAGTTAATATTCATCCTGGCGTACATAACGCTAGCTGTTACATGCCTTTTAGATGTATATGAATTGTCCAGTTACTAGACAGAGTTGGTTAATCAGCCACTACTTAGAGCCAAATGCCAATACTGTCTGTGAAATAATCTAACAAAACACATTCTAGGACTCACATCTATAAAAAGAATCCATCCTGTAGAAAACAATGGGTAGGTCACAATCACCTTGCATGCTATTTTTAGTGTCACTAAACATTTCTTACTGAATTCATTATCTATTTAACCTTCCTTGCCCATTACTTTTATACACTCATTGCAGAACTAAAATGACTATCACTTAATGAATGACCACTATGGACAGAATTATCTGATGAAGTGTCTTCTTGCCTTTTTAGTTAAATGTGACATTCAAACGCTTTCAAAGAGGATAATAGCCGATGATTGTGTGCACAGATGGGTTGCCCCTGTATTAAGGTCACAGGATTCACTGGTGGGTTTGTTGTAATATCAAGCATCAGTCAGGACATTTCTATTATTCAGATTTTCAAACTATTTTATTAATAATGCAGAATCTGTAGTCTGAAGCTTCCTGGACTTTTCGGGCTTTCATTAAAAATATAATTGGTTAAAGTAAATTTTTTACACATTTCAACTCTTAGTTGTTCAGAATCTACAAATGAACATCAGCCATGAGCCACATTGGAGCGCAATATTTCAGATTGCTATAAAACTGTTATGTCTAAACTCATTAAAATATGGAGACAAAATAAGGTTAGCTAACAAATATCCCGTAAATTGCTGCAATTACATTCCACTCAATTGCATTTTCACATGCCAAGCTCAGTAGAACAGTATTTAGGAGGAAGTGACAGCAAAAGGTTTAAAAAAGCAGTATATATATTGTTGTGAATTCTGCTCTTGGGCTCTCTCCGGTGGTTGTTGGTGGTAGTGCAGTTGTCTTGGGGTTGTAATCCAGGGCAGGTGTTTCTGCTGATTGCAGCTCTATTAGGAATTTAGGTGTGCAGGATCCATGAGTCCATGCCAGTTGTCCATTGTACTTGGAGGGATTGCATCTCTCTCTGGTTCCTCATGCCCTGCTGCCAAATTCAGCTAAGATAAGTGTCTGTTTTTTTGTCTCTGTGCACACATGCAGTGTGCTTTGCAATTCAGTGCAATTCATTGTGTTTTTGTCCAGCTTAGACTTTGTTTGGATTTTTCAGTCATGCTGGATTCTCAGGAGATGCAGATATACTTTCTATGTCTTTAATTAGATGTTGAATATTTGTATTATCTGCTGTGGATATTTTTAGGATTTTTATACTGACCACTTAGAATTCTGTCCTATCCTTTTCTATTTAGCTAGAAGTGCCTCTTTTGCTAAATCCTGTTTTTCTGCCTACGTGTGTCTTTCCTCTTATACTCACAGCCAATATTTGTGGGGGCTGCCTATCCTTTGGGGTTCTGCTCTGAGGCAAGATAGAATTCCCATTTCCATCTATAGTGGTATTTAGTCCTCCGGCTGTGTCGAGGTGTCTAGGACGTGTTAGGTACATCCCACGGCTACTTCTAGTTGCGGTGTTAGTTTAGGGTTTGCGGTCAGTACAGGTACCACCTACTCCTGAGAAAGTCTCTCATGCGGCTCCAAGGTCACCGGATCATAACAGTACAACTGGCCAACAATGAGGTAAATGCATCTCAGAAGAAGGGAAGAAAGAGCCATTTTTTTTCTGTAGCCTGCTTTGTCTTTTCTTCCCTCTTTTCCTCTGGGTGACTGAGGACTCTTGTGCTAGCATGGATGTTCAGGGATTAGTTTCTCGTGTAGACCAGCTTGCTGCTAGGGTACAGGGTATTTCTGATTATATTGTTCAGACTCCGCTTTTAGAGCCTAGGATTCCTACTCCTGATTTGTTTTTTGGGGACAGGTCCAAATTTTTGAGTTTTAAAAACAACTGTAAACTGTTTTTTTGCTCTGAAGCCTTGTTCCTCTGGTGATCCCATTCAGCAGGTTAAAATTGTCATCTCCCTGCTGCGTGGCGACCCTCAGGATTGGGCATTTTCCCTGGAATCTGGGAATCCGGCCTTGCTTAATGTAGATGCCTTTTTTCAGGCTCTAGGATTATTATATGATGAACCAAATTCTGTGGATCAAGCGGAGAAGACCTTGTTGGCCCTGTTTCAGGGTCCAGAAGCGGCAGAATTGTATTGTCAGAAATTTAGAAAATGGTCTGTGCTGACTAAATGGAATGAGGATGCTTTGGCGGCAATTTTCAGAAAGGGTCTTTCTGAATCTGTTAAAGATGTTATGGTGGGGTTTCCCACGCCTGTTGGTCTGAGTGATTCTATGTCTCTGGCCATTCAGATTGATCGGCGCTTGCGGGAGCGCAGAACTGTGCGCGCTGTGGCGTTGTCCTCAGAGCAGATGCCTGAGCCTATGCAGTGTGATAGGATTCTGTCTAGAACGGAACAACAAGGATTCAGACATCAGAATAGGTTGTGTTTTTATTGTGGCGATGCTTCTCATGTCATTTCAGTCTGCCCAAAGCGTACAAAGAGAATCGCTAGTTCAGTTACCATCGGAACTGTACAACCTAAATTTCTGTTATCTGTGACCTTGATCTGCTCATTGTCATCATTTTCTGTCATGGCGTTTGTGGATTCAGGCGCCGCTTTGAACTTAATGGACTTTGAATTTGCCAGGCGTTGTGGTTTCCCCTTGCAGTCTTTGCAGAACCCTATTCCTTTAAGGGGCATTGATGCTACACCTTTGGCTACAAATAAACCCCAGTTTTGGACACAGGTGACAATGTGCATGGCGCCAGCCAATCAGGAAGATTGTCGTTTTCTGGTGTTGCATAATTTGCATGATGCTATTGTGCTGGGATTTCCATGGTTGCAGATACATAATCCTGTCTTGGATTGGAAGTCTATGTCTGTGACTAGTTGGGGTTGTCAGGGGGTTCATAATGACGTTCCTGTGATGTCAATCTCCTCTTCCTCCTCTTCTGAAGTTCCAGAGTTTTTGTCTGATTTTCAGGATGTATTCGATGAGCCCAAGTCCAGTTCCCTTCCACTGCATAGGGACTGTGATTGTGCTATTGACTTGATTCAAGGCTGTAAGTTTCCTAAGGGCCGACTTTTCAACCTGTCTGTGCCGGAACATACCGCCATGCGGAGTTATGTTAAGGAGTCTTTGGAGAAAGGTCATATTCGGCCATCTTCTTCACCGTTGGGAGCGGGATTTTTTTTGTTGCTAAGAAGGATGGCTCCTTGAGACCCTGTATTGATTATCGCCTCTTGAATAAGATCACGGTCAAGTTTCAATACCCTTTACCTTTGCTTTCCCTTTTTGTTCGCCAGGATTAAGGGGGCTAGTTGGTTTACTAAAATTGACCTTCGGGGGGCATATAATCTTGTTCGTATTAAGCAGGGTGACGAATGGAAAAGTGCGTTTAATACGCCCGAAGGCCATTTTTAATACCTTGTGATGCCATTCGGGCTCTCTAATGCTCCATCTGTTTTTCAGTCCTTCATGCATGATATCTTTCGGAATTATCTTGATAAATTCATTATTGTATATTTGGATGACATCTTAATTTTTTCCGATGATTGGGAGTCTCATGTGAAACAGGTCAGGATGGTATTTCAGATCCTTCGTGATAATGCTTTGTTTGTGAAGGGGTCTAAGTGTCTCTTTGGAGTGCAGAAGGTTTCTTTTTTGGGCTTCATTTTTTCTCCCTCATCTATAGAGATGGATCCGGTTAAGGTTCAGGCCATTCATGATTGGATTCAGCCCACATCCGTGAAGAGCCTTCAGAAATTTTTGGGCTTTGCTAATTTTTATCGCCGTTTCATTGCTAACTTCTCCAGTGTGGTTAAACCCCTGACCGATTTGACGAAGAAAGGCGCTGATGTAACGAATTGGTCCTCTGCGGCTGTCTCTGCCTTTCAGGAGCTTAAACGCCGATTTACTTCTGCCCCGGTGTTGCGTCAGCCAGATGTTTCTCTTCCGTTTCAGGTTGAGGTTGATGCTTCTGAGATTGGGGCAGGGGCCGTTTTGTCTCAGAGGAATTCTGATGGTTCCGTGATGAAACCGTGTGCCTTCTTTTCCCGTAAGTTTTCGCCTGCTGAACGCAATTATGATGTCGGCAATCGGGAGTTGTTGGCTATGAAGTGGGCGTTTGAGGAATGGCGACATTGGCTTGAGGGAGCCAAGCACCGTATTGTGGTCTTGACCAATCATAAAAATCTGATTTACCTCGAATCTGCCAAATGGCTGAATCCTAGACAGGCTCGATGGTCCCTGTTTTTCTCCCGTTTTGATTTCATGGTCTCGTATCTTCCGGGTTCTAAGAATATTAAGGCTGATGCCCTCTCTAGGAGTTTTTTGCCTGATTCTCCTGAGGTACTTGAGCCGGTCGGCATTCTGAAGGAAGGGGTGGTCCTTTCTGCCATTTCCCCTGATTTGCGACGGGTTCTGCAGGAATTTCAGGCTGACAAACATGACCGCTGTCCAGTGGGGAAACTGTTTGTTCCTGATAGATGGACTAGTAGAGTGATTTCTGAGGTTCATTGTTCTGTGTTGGCTGGCCATCCTGGTATTTTTGGTACCAGAGATTTGGTTGGTAGGTCCTTTTGGTGGCCTTCTTTGTCGCGTGATGTGCGTTCTTTTGTGCAGTCCTGTGGGACTTGTGCGCGGGCCAAGCCTTGTTGTTCCCGTGCTAGTGGGTTGCTTTTGCCTTTGCCGGTCCCTGAGAGGCCCTGGACGCATATTTCTATTGATTTTATTTCAGATCTTACGGTTTCCCAGAGGATGTCGGTTATCTGGGTGGGTTGTGACCGGTTTTCTAAGATGGTTCATTTGGTGCCTTTGCCTAAATTGCCTTCCTCTTCTGATTTGGTTCCGTTGTTTTTTCAGCATGTGGTTTGTTTGCATGGTATTCCGGAGAATATTGTGTCCGACAGAGGTTCCCAGTTTGTTTCTAGGTTTTGGCGGGCCTTTTGTGCTAGGCTGGGCATTGATTTGTCTTTTTCTTCCGCATTTCATCCTCAGACAAATGGCCAGACCGAGCGAACTAATCAGACTTTGGAAACTTATTTGAGATGCTTTGTGTCTGCTGATCAGGATGATTGGGTGGCTTTCTTGCCATTGGCCGAGTTCGCCCTTAATAATCGGGCTAGTTCGGCTACCTTGGTTTCGCCCTTCTTTTGTAATTTTGGTTTTCATCCTCGTTTTTCTTTGGGGCAAGTTGAACCTTCTGATTGTCCTGGTGTGGATTCTGTGGTTGACAGGTTGCAGCAGATTTGGGCTCATGTGGTGGACAATTTGGTGTTGTCTCAGGAGGAGGCTCAGCGTTTTGCTAACCGCCGTCGGTGTGTTGGTTCCCGGCTTCGGGTTGGGGATTTGGTCTGGTTGTCTTCCCATCATGTTCCTATGAAGGTTTCTTCCCCTAAGTTTAAGCCTCGGTTTATTGGTCCTTATAGGATTTCTGAAATTATCAATCTGGTGTCTTTTCGTTTGGCCCTTCCGGCCTCTTTTGCCATCCATAATGTTTTCCATAGATCTTTATTGCGGAAATATGTGGTGCCCGTTGTTCCCTCCTGCTCCTGTGTTGGTTGATGGGGAGTTGGAGTATGTGGTTGAGAAGATTTTGGATTCTCGCTTTTCAAGGCGGAGGCTTCAGTACCTTGTCAAATAGAAGGGTTATGGCCAGCAGGATAATTCTTGGGTTTTTGCCTCTGATGTCCATGCTGCTGATTTGGTCCGTGCCTTTCATCTGGCTCGTCCTGATCGGCCTGGGGGCTCTGGTGAGGGTTCGTTGACCCCTCTTCGAGGGGGGGTACTGTTGGGAATTCTGCTCTTGGGCTCCCTCCGGTGATTGTTGGTGGTAGTGCAGTTGTCTTGTCTCTGTGCACACATGCAGTGTGCTTTGCAATTCAGTGCAATTCATTGTGTTTTTGTCCAGCTTAGACTTTGTTTGGATTTTTCAGTCATGCTGGATTCTCAGGAGATGCAGATATACTTTCTATGTCTTTAGTTAGATGTTGAATATTTTTATTATCTGCTGTGGATATTTTTAGGATTTTTATACTGACCGCTTAGAATTCTGTCCAATCCTTTTCTATTTAGCTAGAAGTGCCTCTTTTGCTAAATCCTGTTTTTCTGCCTGCGTGTGTCTTTCCTCTTATACTCACAGTCAATATTTGTGGGGGGCTGCCTATCCTTTGGGGTTCTGCTCTGAGGCAAGATAGAATTCCCATTTCCATCTATAGGGGTATTTAGTCCTCCGGCTGTGTTGAGGTGTCTAGGACGTGTTAGGTACATCCCACGGCTACTTCTAGTTGCGGTGTTAGTTTAGGGTTTGCGGTCAGTACAGGTAACACCTACTCCTGAGAAAGTCTCTCATGCGGCTCAAAGGTCACCGGATCATAACAATATATACTCCAGTCAGCCATAACAGTATACCTGCAAAATATTGCGTAGGTCCCACCGCATGCCACAGAAGCAGCTCTCAAGCATTGAGGCATGGACTCCAGAAGATCTCTGGAGATTATCTGTTTTGTGTATCTGGCATCAAGATGTTAACAGTACATCCTATAAGCTTTTAAATTGTAAGTCGGACCTACACGGATCTGAGTTATTTTTTCAGGACATGCCAAAGATGCATGATTGGTTTAAGACTGCCTCCAAGATTTCTCCCGAATATCCCTCATCCTCTGGAATTCCACGCCTCAACGTGTCCGATTATCCACCACCCTCGGATCCTGCAAACAGAACCTGAAAACCCATCTCTTCAGGAAAGCCTACAGCCTGCAATAACCATTCTGCCGCCTCACCACCACCAGAGCTGCGGCACCCCCGACCTTCTGTTTTTTCCCCATTATCCGGTAGAAAGTAAGTCCGCAAGGACAGGGTCCTCTCCCCTCTGTACCAGTCTGTCATTGTAAATTTGTTTACTGTAAACAATATCTATATAACTCTGTACGTAATCCCTTTCTCGTGTATAGTACCATGGAATTAATGGTGCTATATAAATAAATAATAATAAAAAGAAGATATTGGTAATTTACAGTTCATGCCTTCAACTCTTTGTCATGTTCCTCAAGCCATATCTGAGCAATTTTTGCAGTTTGGGAAGGTGTTTTGTTCATCAGAAAGAAGCCATGGCCATTAGGGAATAAGTTGTATAATTTGATTGCATAATGTTTAAGTAGCTGGTACCTAGTATAGGCTGTGAGTGATGAGCTGGACAAGTGAGTGATTTGCATTTTCACCTGGAAGTTGGCCAGCAGGAACTTGGTGGTGATCCATGCTCTGCACATGTCTGTTGAGAATTGAATTCTAATACTTCTGGTTGGGTGAGCTGATGAAATCCTAGTATTTGCAAGTTTATATACCACTCATCGTACCCCCGTGAAGTGCCATATTAATGCCAGCATGACGGAACAAGAGGTGCCAGCATTTTTATTGCCAATTAACAATGAGGCTCGGAAGGACGGCGTGGAACAGATATTTTCTAAGGTTGATGTGCAAATATTGGGTGTTTCATCCAAGATAAAGCAACATATGTGGGATTTCGAAAAAACTTTATCTCAGAGACTTTGTGTCTGGTGGGACATTACCACGTTGCATAGATACATTGGGGCAAATAGAATACCACATGGCCTCCATATTAATAAGCGATCAAATATTGATTTTGCAACCAATTTGAAAAACAATGGGATGAGATACTATTGAACTGTTCTGTCAAATTAATGCAGTTGATAATTAAATTTGTGAATCAGAAACTAGCAGATTTAGAAGAAAATGTTGCACAAATCCAGATGAAATTAATGGAAAATCATAATGACATGGAATACAAGAAATTGCAGGAGAGACTGAATATTACAATGAACAAAATGGAGGAGGAAATTATGGCTACAAAAGAACGAGACACTAATGATTACTGTAGCAATTGTGTATACAGTTGGAGAAAGAAGATTTACCCTACGCCCATTTTGAAATGTGGTATGAACAGTGGTTATGGACATTTTGGTAGATGAAAAGTTATGTTTGGTCCCAGTGATGCTGAAGCCTCAGAATTTTCAGGAGACAATACGGAAGATCTTGATACAGACAGTGGGTCAGGAGCATGGAAAAAATCTAACAAATCTGCTTCAAAAAATGACCAGGTCGCAAAGGGGGCAGAAAGCACAGAAAAGGGAAAAAATATTCACACACATGTTACTTGGAGCTACAAGAGGTACAGGATGTAGTGGTGAATCTATCCGCATGTGTTTTATCCCAAACACAGATTGATGCATTAAGTCGGGGTCTCAATTTTGCCCCAGCTACACATGCGGATTTATTCTCTACAATGAGTGATATACAGTCATGGCCAAAAGTATTCACACCCCTGCAATTCTGTCAGATAATACTCAGTTTCTTCCTGAAAATGGTTGCAAACACAAATTCTTTGTTATTATTATCTTCATTTAATTTGTCTTAAATGAAAAAACACAAAATGAATTGTCCTAAAGCCAAATTGGATATAATTCCACACCAAACATAAAAAAGGGGGTGGACAAAAGTATTAGCACTGTTCAAAAAATCATGTGATGCTTCTCTAATTTGTGTAATTAACAGCACCTGTAACTTACTTGTGGCACCTAACAGGTGTTGACAATAAATAAATCACACTAGCAGCTAGTTGACATGGATTAAAGTTGACTCAACCTCTGTCCGGTGTCCTTGTGTGTACCACATTGAGCATGGAGAAAAGAAAGAAGACCAAAGAACTGTCTGAGGACTTGAGAAACCAAATTGTGAGGAAGCATGAGCAATCTCAAGGCTACAAGTCCATCTCCAAAGACCTGAATGTTCCTGTGTCTACCGTGCGCAGTGTCATCAAGAAGTTTAAAGCCCATGGCACTGTGGCTAACCTCCCTAGATATGGACAGAAAAGAAAAATTGACTAGAGATTTCAACGCAAGATTGTGCGGATGTTGGATAAAGAACATCGACTAACATCCAAACAAGTTCAAGCTGCCCTGCAGTCCGAGGGTACAACAGTGTCAACCCGTACTATCCGTCGGTGTCTGAATGAAAAGGGACTGTATGGTAGGAGACCAAGGAAGACCCCACTTCTTACCCCGAGACATAAAAAAGCCAGGCTTGAGTTTGCCAAAACTTAACTGAAAAAGCCTAAAACGTTTTGGAAGAATGTTGTTTGGTCAGAAGAGACAAAAGTAGAGCTTTTTGGGCAAAGGCATCAACATAGAGTTTACAGGAGAAAAAAAGAGGCATTCAAAGAAAAGAACACGGTCCCTACAGTCAAACATGGCGGAGGGTCCCTGATGTTTTGGGGTTGCTTTGCTGCCTCTGGTTCTGGACTGCTTGACCATGTGCATGGCATTATGAAGTCTGAAGACTATCAACAAATTTTGCAGCATAATGTAGGGCCCAGTGTGAGAAAACTGCGTCTCCTTCAGAGGTAATGGGTCTTCCAGCAGGACAATGACCCAAAACACACTTCAAAAAGCACTAGAAAATGGTTTGAGAGAAAGCACTGGAGACTTCTAAGGTGGCCAGCAATGAGTCCAGACCTGAATCCCATAGAACACCTGTGGAGAGATCTAAAAATGGCAGTTTGGAGAAGGCACCTTTCAAATATCAGGGTTTTGGAGCAGTTTGCCAAAGAAGAATGTCTAAAATTCCAGCAGAGCATTGTAAGAAACTCATTGATGGTTACCAGAAGCGGTTGGTTGCAGTTATTTTGGCTAAAGGTTGTGCAACCAAGTATTAGGCCGAGGGTGCCAATACTTTTGTCTGGCCCATTTTTGGAGTTTTGTGTGAAATGATCAATGTTTTGCTTTTTGATTCATTCTCTTTTGTGTTTTTTCATTTAAGACAAATTAAATGAAGATAATATTACCAAAGAATTTGTGTTTGCAATCATTTTCAGGAAGAAACTGAGTATTATCTGACAGAATTGCAGGGGTGTGAATACTTTTGGCCATGACTGTAAACAAATTTGTAAGAGGGATTACTGTGAAAAGACATTTTGCACATGATATTGATTGTTCAAATGAACCGAATATGCATAGTAATTGTGATTTACTATCAGTGTACAACAATGTTGAGTTCAGCAAAGAAAATTCTATGGATGAAATTGTTTCAATGGTTGCACTAGAGGAATTGCATTCTGAATCATCACAGTTCAGTGATAATGAAAATAGTTTTGATATTGGTAGTCTACAACAAAAAAATGTTACGAATGCATTGCTCTATCCTGTGCAATCCAGGTCTAAAGGTATGGATATATTCCAAAAACAGGTGATGGAAGAAATTAATGAGCTGTTAGAAAAAAATAGAGGGGAAAATAAAAAATATAATATGAGATATGATGAATTTCAGGCATTAAAATCCCTTGAAGCTAATGAGCACATTATAATTCGTCAGTCAGATAAAGATAGCAAAGCAGTGGTACTGGACAGGGCCTTATTTGAACGTGAGGTTACTGTAATGTTGAATTCGGATGATACATATCAAATGTATTGGTGATCCAACTGCAAAATATCAGGCTGAATTGAAAAGTCTTCTGTTGGATTTGGTGGAATGCAATATCATGTCGGCTAAAGCAAAAGAATATGTGTGGGTACAAAATCCTAAAATACCAATATTTCATTGTATTCCCAAAAAACAAAGAAATATTTCCCCCAAAATTACGCCCTATAACGTCTGGCATTGGATCTTTCTCTGAAAGATTATCTGCCTGGGTAGATCGCTTTATTCAACCTTTGGTATCATATACCCCCACATACATCAAAGATACAAAACGTTTTTGAATATTATTAAAGAATTTAAAATGGAAAAAAATATATGGATGGGTTACCAACAATTAGTGTTGAGCGATACCGTCCGATACTTGAAAGTATCGGTATCGGAAAGTATCGGCCGATACCGGCAAAGTATCGGATCCAATCCGATACCGATACCCGATACCAATACAAGTCAATGGGACTCAAGTATCGGACGGTATTCCTGATGGTTCCCAGGGTCTGAAGGAGAGGAAACTCTCCTTCAGGCCCTGGGATCCATATTAATGTGTAAAATAAAGAATTAAAATAAAAAATATTGCTATACTCACCTCTCCGACGCAGCCTGGACCTCACCGAGGGAACCGGCAGCGTTCTTTGCTTAAAATGCGCGCTTTTCCTTCCTTCCGTGATGTCACGGCTTGTGATTGGTTGCGTGCCGCCCATGTGACCGCGACGCGACCAATCACAGCAAGCCGTGACGTAATTTCAGGTCCTGATGCCTATTTCTGCATTGACGTAATTTTAAAAATGCGCGCGTCTGCTGCCTCCCGTGACGTCACGGCTTGTGACCAATCACAAGCCGGAACGTAATTTTAAATTCCTGAATGCCTAGAATTAGGCATTGAGGACCTGAAAATTACATCACGGCTTGCTGTGATTGGTCGCGTCGTGGCCACATGGGCGGCACGCGACCAATCACAAGCCGTGACGTCACGGAAGGAAGGAAAAGCGCGCATTTTAAGCAAAGAACGCTGCCGGTTCCCTCGGTGAGGTCCAGGCTGCGTCGGAGAGGTGAGTATAGCAATATTTTTTATTTTAATTCTTGATTTTACACAATAATGTTGTTTCGATACCGATACCCGATACCACAAAAGTATCGGATCTCGGTATCGGAATTCCGATACCCGCAAGTATCGGCCGATACCCGATACTTGCGGTATCGGAATGCTCAACACTACCAACAATGTAATTTCGCTTTATTCATCTATGCCGCATCAGGAAACATTATCGGCTGTATTCAGGGTGATGACAATGTGAAAATGTACACTATGGTGCCAGAGTGGATCATAGTCAAGATTGTGAATGTGGTGTCCTTTTTACTATCCCATAGTTATTTTTTATTCAATTAAAATATTATAAACAGGTTAAAGGTTGCCCGATGGGGGCAAATGCTCCCCTTCTTTGGCAAATATTTACATGACATGCTGGGAATATGATTATTTGTTTTCAAAATCTAATCCATATTGTGACAGAATTGTGTGGAAAGGACGCTGCATTGATGAAAAAAGAAATGGCAGGAGATCACCAAGTGTTTTGTGAATTTTTGAATTGTAATGATCGAAATTTGCAGTTTGTTTCAGAATACAAGGATCAAAGTTCCTCTTTTCTAGATGTATTTGTTGAAGGACAAGTGGACAGTGGTAAAATCTGTAGCAGATTATACTATAAGCCACCTATGGGTAATGGAGTTTTGCTTGCTTGCTTGCTTGCTTGCATGCATGCAGTGCACACCCTGTTCACACAATAAAGAATCTGCCCAAAGGAGAATTTTTTAGGGCGAGGCATGCTTGTTCTAGTGATGTTGAATTCAATCAGGAGTGCAAAGTAATTGCAAGGAGATTCAAGCAGCGAGGTTATTCACAGGCATGTGCGACCAGGGCTAGAAATATAGCATGCAGTAGAAACAGAGAACAATGTTTAATGGATCGCAGTATACGGGATTCTCAATCACAAGTAGTTTTTTCTACACCATTTTCCATTGAATATCCACAAATAGTCCATATAATAAAATGGCATCTTTCAGTTTTGAGGCAAGATTAAAAAAACTAACACCATTTTAGATAATTGATTGCGATTTGTAGCCAAAAAATCCAAGACTTCATCCAACATGTTGTCACCGAGTTTATATGTGGGACCAAATAATTCAGGAAAAAGAGCGTATTCCTGGTTAGAAAGTACGGGTAAATACAAATGTGGCATGAATAGATGTGGATTGTGTCAATATATGCAGAAAAATACCAAATTTAGAGCAAAAGATGCACAGCATGATTATACTGTCAATTTTTTTGCTAATTGTAATTCCAGATCTGTAAGGCTAGGTTCACATTGCGCTAGGTGAGTCCGTCTAACGGACACGTTTTTAAGTACTCAAAACGCAATGTAACGCACATACTAACGCGGCCATAGACTTGCATTGTCTGACGCATCGTGACTAGTGTTGAGCGATACTTTCCGATATCGGAAAGTATCGGTATCGGAAAGTATCGGCCGATACCGTCACAGTATCGGAATCCAATCCGATACCGATACCCGATCCCAATGCAAGTCAATGGGACGAAAATATCGGAATTAAAATAAACCCTTTATACACTTGTAGGTTCATTCTACATGAAGGAAAACAACTAAGAATATTGTAGGATGTATTGGGGGACGTGGCGGAGATATTAAAGGGACAGAGGTTTAGCCCAATGTAATAGAATAGCAGGATTTTTTATTTTTTTTTATGAAGTTCGGCGTTAGAAAGAATTTGACTATGTTTTTTTTTTTTTTTTTATGTCAGATATTGATGTTTCACTACTTCCACGCCCTTCACCTTCTTTTTTACTTCTCCCACGCTTTCTTCTTAATTATCCTCATCAGCTTCTTTGACATCAACTTCTTCACCTTATTCATCTTCTTCTTCATCTTCTACCTATTATTTTTTGGGTTACATTGTTCATATTGTTTTTAGTTTACTATTATCTTCATCATATTCTACTTCTTCATCATATTCTTATTTGTGACAGGCATTCCCGTAGTTGTTATCTATAAAAGTTTGAAGATTACACCTTCCGTTCTGCCTGTCACAAAACAGTTACATTTGTCCGCGTTCAGTTTGGCCTGCAGCATCAGGCTTTATCCAGGGGCACCACGAGGAGGAACGGACTCACCCCCATACACTGCTTAGTCTTCTTCTGCTTATAATTTACATAATATTTTTTGCTCTGATATTTTGTGTTATGCTTAATGTCCTTCTGCTCTTTGTTCTGCAGCCTCTTGTTCTTCTGCTTCTCGGTCTTCCAGGTCGTCGTCGTCTCCAGGGTCGTCGTCTCCGGGGTCGTCGTCATCGGGGTGGTCTTCAGGGTCGTCGTCTCCGGGGTCGTCGTCATCGGGGTGGTCTTCGGGGTCATCGTCTCCAGGGTCGTCGTCATCACGGTGGTTGTCGTCTCTGGTGTCGTCGTCATCTTAGGGGTGGTCTTCTGGGTCATTGTGTTTAGTCTCTTGAACTTGGAAATGTAGCAGAAGGTACAAGAAGGCTGAGAAAATGCCGAGAACCAGCTGATGGAACTGGAACTCGGATGGCTACCCGAAGGTCCAATAGCCAATGGAACTACCGAGGACCAGCTGACGTTACTGGAACCCGGTTACTAAGCAGGAGGTACCTGTGCTGAAAGCACTACCAAGGACCACCTGACGTTGGTGGAACTCGGATACCCAGAGGGAGGCACCTAAGCCAAAGGCTCTGCCCGGAACCAGCTGACGGTACTGGAACCAGGATGGGGAGCAGAAGGTACAAGAGCAAAAGACACTGCCGAGAACCAGCTGACGGTGCTGGAACCCGGATGGGTAGCCGAAGGTCCAAGAGCCAATGGAACTACCGAGGACCAGCTGACGTTACTGGAACCCGGTTACTAAGCAGGAGGTACCCGTGCCTGAAAGCACTACCAAGGACCACCTGACGTTGGTGGAACTCGGATACCAAAGGGAGGCACCTAAGCCAAAGGCTCTGCCCGGAACCAGCTGACGGTACTGGAACCAGGATGGGGAGCAGAAGGTACAAGAGCAAGTGTCTGCGTGGCTTTTGCAGGACACGATGCCGGCTGCACAGCAGGGGAACAGCTGGCGGTGCTGGACCCCACTGACACATTGGTGAGGTGTTTTTCTCTGTGCAGCTAGCACATCTGGGCCCCAACTGGCGGTGTGTTAGAGCCCAGGGACAGCAGGAGGAGGAGCAGGAGGAGGAGGAGCAGGGGGAGGGGAGTGTAGGCCGAAGCCTGCACTGGCGGCAGCTTTGGGTCTGTTGTGTCTGCGTGGCTTTTGCAGGACACGTTGCCGGCTACACAGCAGGGGAACAGCTGGCGGTGCTGGACCCCACTGACACATTGGCGAGGTGTTTGGCTCTGTGCAGCCAGCACTTCCGGACAGCAACTAGCGTTGTTGGAGCCCGGGCTCTGCAGGTGGAGCAGAGTGTAGGCCGAAGCCTAATTGAACCGATTTCAAAAGTCACCTTTAACCCCCCCTCAGGGGTTACAAAGTAGAAGAGCCACAGCTTATGCAGCAGCAGTGCTGCGCAAGTCAAAGGTTGCTCTTGTAATTTTTCTCCTTGCACACGCTGAATGGAACACGTATAACATTCAGCCCTTTATACAGTCAAACTGTGTAATGGAGGCGAGAGTTCCCTTTGTAATGAGACGCAGCACAGGTGTCAAGAATCCCACCTTGGTGCTGGGTGCAGCCTCCCGAGCGTTGTTATTTGCTGTACAGGAGTCTGCGCTGTCGTGTTATCCCCTGGCCTAGCGCCGTTAGCGCTGCCCATCTTCTGGCATCATGTAATGTCGGCCGGTGCGGTTCGCGATGCCCATGAATCCCAGCCCCGCAGTGTCTTAACATTGTTAAAACACTGCGGGGCTGGGATTCAGGGCCTGGCGCAGCACATATGTTGGCCTCTCACACTCGGGTCCTTACACCCGCTTCAGACTGTGCGGCGTCATCTGATCCCTTATCGCATGCCACGGCCATGAAGCCGCACAGTCCGAAGAAGGCGGAAGGAGAGGAGGGACAGGCGAACTGATGCACTGATCCTGCCCATCAATCACACCCTCGCAGTCCCAATAAATAAGACACCGAGGGGCGTTGTGTGGGTCAGGGCGGCCGCAGAGGCGCAGGCAGCCAAACAATGATGCCAGAAGACGGGCAGCGCTACCAAGGGGGTTGCAGCGTGTCATTACAAAGGAAAGTCACACCACCGGGACGGTTAAATGGTCACACAGAGGACACCTTTCAGACGTGTTTTCAGTTCCACATGTGCGAGGAGAATACGTTTCTGAGCCACCTTGCACACATGCAGCATTACCGCTGTACAAGGTGGCTGGATAACGTAAAAACGCCTGGGGGAGGGGGGACAGGTTCCCTTCAATTTCAGTTCTTGTGTCTGCGTGGCTTTTGCAGGACACGTTGCCGGCTGCACAGCAGGGGAACAGCTGGCGGTGCTGGACCCCACTGACACATTGGCTGGTGTTTTTCTCTGTGCAGCTAGCACATCTGGGCCCCAACTGGCAGTGTGTTAGAGCCCAGGGACAGCAGGAGGAGGAGCAGGAGGAGGAGGAGCAGGGGGAGGGGAGTGTAGGCCGAAGCCTGCACTGGCGGCAGCTTTGGGTCTGTTGTGTCTGCGTGGCTTTTGCAGGACACGTTGCCGGCTACACAGCAGGGGAACAGCTGGCGGTGCTGGACCCCACTGACACATTGGCGAGGTGTTTGGCTCTGTGCAGCCAGCACTTCCGGACAGCAACTAGCGTTGTTGGAGCCCGGGCTCTGCAGGTGGAGCAGAGTGTAGGCCGAAGCCTAATTGAACCGATTTCAAAAGTCACCTTTAACCCCCCCTCAGGGGTTACAAAGTAGAAGAGCCACAGCTTATGCAGCAGCAGTGCTGCGCAAGTCAAAGGTTGCTCTTGTAATTTTTCTCCTTGCACACGCTGAATGGAACACGTATAACATTCAGCCCTTTATACAGTCAAACTGTGTAATGGAGGCGAGAGTTCCCTTTGTAATGAGACGCAGCACAGGTGTCAAGAATCCCACCTTGGTGCTGGGTGCAGCCTCCCGAGCGTTGTTATTTGCTGTACAGGAGTCTGCGCTGTCGTGTTATCCCCTGGCCTAGCGCCGTTAGCGCTGCCCATCTTCTGGCATCATGTAATGTCGGCCGGTGCGGTTCGCGATGCCCATGAATCCCAGCCCCGCAGTGTCTTAACATTGTTAAAACACTGCGGGGCTGGGATTCAGGGCCTGGCGCAGCACATATGTTGGCCTCTCACACTCGGGTCCTTACACCCGCTTCAGACTGTGCGGCGTCATCTGATCCCTTATCGCATGCCACGGCCATGAAGCCGCACAGTCCGAAGAAGGCGGAAGGAGAGGAGGGACAGGCGAACTGATGCACTGATCCTGCCCATCAATCACACCCTCGCAGTCCCATTAAATAAGACAACGAGGGGCGTTGTGTGGGTCAGGGCGGCCGCAGAGGCGCAGCCAGCCAAACAATGATGCCAGAAGACGGGCAGCGTTACCAAGGAGCTTGTTGCGTGTGTCAATACAAAGTCAAATCACACCTGAGGGACGTTTTAATGGTCACAGAGGACACATTTTAGACGTGTTCACTTCAACATGGGCAAGGAGAATAAGTTTCTGAGCCACCTTGAACACATGCAGCATTACTGCTGTTCAAGGTAGCTGTAAAACATAGAAACACCTGGGGGAGGGGGGACAGGTTCCCTTCAATTTCAGTTCTTGTGTCTGCGTGGCGGTCGCAGGACACGTTGCCGGCTACACAGCAGGGGAACAGCTGGCGGTGCTGAACCCCACTGACACATTGGCTGGTGTTTTTCTCTGTGCAGCTAGCACATCTGGGCAAAAACTGGCGGTGTTAGAGCCCAGGGTCAGCAGGAGGAGCAGGGGGAGCGGAGTGTAGGCCGAAGCCTGCACTCGAGCAAGTTGAAAGGAAACCTTTAACCCCCCCCCCCCCAGGCGTTTGTAGCTGAAAGAGCCATTGTGTACAGCACTAATGCTGGAAAAGGTAAACTTAGCTCTTTTAATTATGGTCCTTGTACATGCGGAACCAAACATTTATGAAATGTGTCTCCTCACAGCGTTAAACCGTCCGGTAGGTGGAACTTTCCTTTGTCGTGTGACGCAGCACAGCCATCATTTTTACCCCCTTGGCGCCGTGCGCCCCCTCCTCAGCGTTGTTTGAATCTGTCCCAGAGCCTGCGCTGTTAGGTTATCCCTTGGCCATGCACACATGTTGCGCTGCCCGTCTTCTGACCTCATTTGGTGTCAGGCTGGCTGCGCCTGTGCGGGTGCGCTGGCCGAGATCCCGCCTCGCAGTGTCGTCTAATGTAATCCCACCGCGGGCCTGTGATCCGTGCCCGTGCGCAGTGCATATCCTCTCCTCTCACTCCCCTCCCTACGGCTTTTTCAGACTGTGCGGTGTCACGGCCGTGGCATGCTATTAGGGACCAGCTGACATCGCACAGTCTGAAGAAGCCGTAGGGAGGGGAGTGAGAGGAGAGGATATGCACTGCGCACGGGCACGGATCACAGGCCCGCGGTGGGATTACATTAGACGACACTGCGAGGCGGGATCTCGGCCAGCGCACCCGCACAGGCGCAGCCAGCCTGACACCAAATGAGGTCAGAAGACGGGCAGCGCAACATGTGTGCATGGCCAAGGGCTAACCTAACAGCGCAGGCTCCGGGACAGATTCAAACAACGCTGAGGAGGGGGCGCACGGCGCCAAGGGGGTAAAAATGATGGCTGTGCTGCGTCACACGACAAAGGAAAGTTCCACCTACCGGACGGTTTAACGCTGTGTGGGGACACATTTCATAAGTGTTAGGTTCAGCATGTGCAAGGAGCATCACGAAAAGAGGCACTTTTTCCCTTTGCATCATTACTGCTGCACAAGGTGGCTCCTTCAGTAACAAACGCCTGGGGGGGGGGGGGTCAGGTTCCCTTACATTTAACTTGTTGTGTCTGCGTGGCGGTCGCAGTACACGTTGCCGTATACACAGCAGGGGAACAGCTGGCGGTGCTGAACCCCACTAACACATTGGCGAGGTGTTTGGCTCTGTGCGTACAGCACTTCTGGACGGCAACTAGCGGTGTTGGAGCCCAGGGACAGGTGGAGGAGGAGGAGGTTGGAGGAGGTAGGAGGGATTGCCACACACACAGCAGGGGAACAGCTGACGTTACTGAACCCCAATAACAGAGGAGGGACTGTTGACTGTGCGTACAGCACTTCTGGACGGCAACTGGCGGTGTTGGAGCCCAGGGACAGGTGGAGGAGGAGGAGGTTGGAGGAGGTTGGAGGAGGTAGGAGGGATTGCCACACACACAGCAGGGGAACAGCTGACGTTACTGAACCCCAATAACAGAGGAGGGACTGTTGACTGTGCGTACAGCACTTCTGGACGGCAACTGGCGGTGTTGGAGCCCAGGGACAGGTGGAGGAGGAGGAGGTTGGAGGAGGTTGGAGGAGGTAGGAGGGATTGCCACACACACAGCAGGGGAACAGCTGACGTTACTGAACCCCAATAACAGAGGAGGGACTGTTGACTGTGCGTACAGCACTTCTGGACGGCAACTGGCGGTGTTGGAGCCCAGGGACAGGTGGAGGAGGAGGAGGTTGGAGGAGGTTGGAGGAGGTAGGAGGGATTGCCACACACACAGCAGGGGAACAGCTGACGTTACTGAACCCCAATAACAGAGGAGGGACTGTTGACTGTGCGTACAGCACTTCTGGACGGCAACTGGCGGTGTTGGAGCCCAGGGACAGGTGGAGGAGGAGGAGGTTGGAGGAGGTTGGAGGAGGTAGGAGGGATTGCCACACACACAGCAGGGGAACAGCTGACGTTACTGAACCCCAATAACAGAGGAGGGACTGTTGACTGTGCGTACAGCACTTCTGGACGGCAACTGGCGGTGTTGGAGCCCAGGGACAGGTGGAGGAGGAGGAGGTTGGAGGAGGTTGGAGGAGGTAGGAGGGATTGCCACACACACAGCACGGGAACAGCTGACGTTACTGAACCCCAATAACAGAGGAGGTACTGTTGACTGTGCGTACAGCACTTCTGGACGGCAACTGGCGGTGTTGGAGCCCAGGGACAGGTGGAGGAGGAGGAGGTTGGAGGAGGTTGGAGGAGGTAGGAGGGATTGCCACACACACAGCAGGGGAACAGCTGACGTTACTGAACCCCAATAACAGAGGAGGGACTGTTGACTGTGCGTACAGCACTTCTGGACGGCAACTGGCGGTGTTGGAGCCCAGGGACAGGTGGAGGAGGAGGAGGTTGGAGGAGGTTGGAGGAGGTAGGAGGGATTGCCACACACACAGCAGGGGAACAGCTGACGTTACTGAACCCCAATAACAGAGGAGGGACTGTTGACTGTGCGTACGGCACTTCTGGACGGCAACTGGCGGTGTTGGAGCCCAGGGACAGGTGGAGGAGGAGGAGGTTGGAGGAGGTTGGAGGAGGTAGGAGGGATTGCCACACACACAGCAGGGGAACAGCTGACGTTACTGAACCCCAATAACAGAGGAGGGACTGTTGACTGTGCGTACAGCACTTCTGGACGGCAACTGGCGGTGTTGGAGCCCAGGGACAGGTGGAGGAGGAGGAGGTTGGAGGAGGTTGGAGGAGGTAGGAGGGATTGCCACACACACAGCAGGGGAACAGCTGACGTTACTGAACCCCAATAACAGAGGAGGGACTGTTGACTGTGTGTACAGCACTTCTGGACGGCAACTGGCGGTGTTGGAGCCCAGGGACAGGTGGAGGAGGAGGAGGTTGGAGGAGGTTGGAGGAGGTAGGAGGGATTGCCACACACACAGCAGGGGAACAGCTGACGTTACTGAACCCCAATAACAGAGGAGGGACTGTTGACTGTGCGTACAGCACTTCTGGACGGCAACTGGCGGTGTTGGAGCCCAGGGACAGGTGGAGGAGGAGGAGGTTGGAGGAGGTTGGAGGAGGTAGGAGGGATTGCCACACACACAGCAGGGGAACAGCTGACGTTACTGAACCCCAATAACAGAGGAGGGACTGTTGACTGTGCGTACAGCACTTCTGGACGGCAACTGGCGGTGTTGGAGCCCAGGGACAGGTGGAGGAGGAGGAGGTTGGAGGAGGTTGGAGGAGGTAGGAGGGATTGCCACACACACAGCAGGGGAACAGCTGACGTTACTGAACCCCAATAACAGAGGAGGGACTGTTGACTGTGCGTACGGCACTTCTGGACGGCAACTGGCGGTGTTGGAGCCCAGGGACAGGTGGAGGAGGAGGAGGTTGGAGGAGGTTGGAGGAGGTAGGAGGGATTGCCACACACACAGCAGGGGAACAGCTGACGTTACTGAACCCCAATAACAGAGGAGGGACTGTTGACTGTGCGTACAGCACTTCTGGACGGCAACTGGCGGTGTTGGAGCCCAGGGACAGGTGGAGGAGGAGGAGGTTGGAGGAGGTTGGAGGAGGTAGGAGGGATTGCCACACACACAGCAGGGGAACAGCTGACGTTACTGAACCCCAATAACAGAGGAGGGACTGTTGACTGTGCGTACGGCACTTCTGGACGGCAACTGGCGGTGTTGGAGCCCAGGGACAGGTGGAGGAGGAGGAGGTTGGAGGAGGTTGGAGGAGGTAGGAGGGATTGCCACACACACAGCAGGGGAACAGCTGACGTTACTGAACCCCAATAACAGAGGAGGGACTGTTGACTGTGCGTACAGCACTTCTGGACGGCAACTGGCGGTGTTGGAGCCCAGGGACAGGTGGAGGAGGAGGAGGTTGGAGGAGGTTGGAGGAGGTAGGAGGGATTGCCACACACACAGCAGGGGAACAGCTGACGTTACTGAACCCCAATAACAGAGGAGGGACTGTTGACTGTGTGTACAGCACTTCTGGACGGCAACTGGCGGTGTTGGAGCCCAGGGACAGGTGGAGGAGGAGGAGGTTGGAGGAGGTTGGAGGAGGTAGGAGGGATTGCCACACACACAGCAGGGGAACAGCTGACGTTACTGAACCCCAATAACAGAGGAGGGACTGTTGACTGTGCGTACAGCACTTCTGGACGGCAACTGGCGGTGTTGGAGCCCAGGGACAGGTGGAGGAGGAGGAGGTTGGAGGAGGTTGGAGGAGGTAGGAGGGATTGCCACACACACAGCAGGGGAACAGCTGACGTTACTGAACCCCAATAACAGAGGAGGGACTGTTGACTGTGCGTACAGCACTTCTGGACGGCAACTGGCGGTGTTGGAGCCCAGGGACAGGTGGAGGAGGAGGAGGTTGGAGGAGGTTGGAGGAGGTAGGAGGGATTGCCACACACACAGCAGGGGAACAGCTGACGTTACTGAACCCCAATAACAGAGGAGGGACTGTTGACTGTGCGTACAGCACTTCTGGACGGCAACTGGCGGTGTTGGAGCCCAGGGACAGGTGGAGGAGGAGGAGGTTGGAGGAGGTTGGAGGAGGTAGGAGGGATTGCCACACACACAGCAGGGGAACAGCTGACGTTACTGAACCCCAATAACAGAGGAGGGACTGTTGACTGTGCGTACGGCACTTCTGGACGGCAACTGGCGGTGTTGGAGCCCAGGGACAGGTGGAGGAGGAGGAGGTTGGAGGAGGTTGGAGGAGGTAGGAGGGATTGCCACACACACAGCAGGGGAACAGCTGACGTTACTGAACCCCAATAACAGAGGAGGGACTGTTGACTGTGCGTACAGCACTTCTGGACGGCAACTGGCGGTGTTGGAGCCCAGGGACAGGTGGAGGAGGAGGAGGTTGGAGGAGGTTGGAGGAGGTAGGAGGGATTGCCACACACACAGCAGGGGAACAGCTGACGTTACTGAACCCCAATAACAGAGGAGGGACTGTTGACTGTGTGTACAGCACTTCTGGACGGCAACTGGCGGTGTTGGAGCCCAGGGACAGGTGGAGGAGGAGGAGGTTGGAGGAGGTTGGAGGAGGTAGGAGGGATTGCCACACACACAGCAGGGGAACAGCTGACGTTACTGAACCCCAATAACAGAGGAGGGACTGTTGACTGTGCGTACAGCACTTCTGGACGGCAACTGGCGGTGTTGGAGCCCAGGGACAGGTGGAGGAGGAGGAGGTTGGAGGAGGTTGGAGGAGGTAGGAGGGATTGCCACACACACAGCAGGGGAACAGCTGACGTTACTGAACCCCAATAACAGAGGAGGGACTGTTGACTGTGCGTACAGCACTTCTGGACGGCAACTGGCGGTGTTGGAGCCCAGGGACAGGTGGAGGAGGAGGAGGTTGGAGGAGGTTGGAGGAGGTAGGAGGGATTGCCACACACACAGCAGGGGAACAGCTGACGTTACTGAACCCCAATAACAGAGGAGGGACTGTTGACTGTGCGTACAGCACTTCTGGACGGCAACTGGCGGTGTTGGAGCCCAGGGACAGGTGGAGGAGGAGGAGGTTGGAGGAGGTTGGAGGAGGTAGGAGGGATTGCCACACACACAGCAGGGGAACAGCTGACGTTACTGAACCCCAATAACAGAGGAGGGACTGTTGACTGTGCGTACAGCACTTCTGGACGGCAACTAGCGGTGTTGGAGCCCAGGGGCAGGTGGAAAAGCAGAGGAACACAATGTAGGCCGAAGCCTGAGAAAGTCGAAAGGGAACCTTTAACCCCCCCCCCCAAGGCGTTTGTAGCTGAAAGAGCCAGCTTGTGCAGCACAAAAGATGCAAAAGGAAAAGGTGGCTCTTTTCATCATGCTCCTTGCAAACACAGAACTAAACACTTATAAAATGTGTCCCCTGAAGCCGTGAAACCGTCCCGGAGGTGGGACTTTCCTTCGTAATATGACGCAGCACAGCCATCATTACTACCCCCACGCCGCCGTGCCCCGGCTCCTCAGCGTTGTTTGATTCCGTCCCGGAGCCTGCGCTGTTATGTTATCCCGTGGCCAGGCAAACTTAGCGCTGCCCATCTTCTGACATCATTTGGTGTCAGGCTGGCTGCGCCTGTGCGGCCGCGCTGTCCGAGAGCCCGCCTCGCAGTGTCTTCTGATGTAATCCCACTGGGGGCCTGGGATCCATGGCCATGCGCAGTGCATATCCTCGCCTCTCACTCCCCTCCCTACGGCTTCTTTTCCAGACTGTGCGGTGTCACGGCCGTGGCATGCTATTAGGGACCAGCTGACACCGAACAGTCTGAAGAAGCCATAGGGAGATGAGTGAGAGTTGGAGGTTCAGATATGCACTGCGCATGTCCATAGATCCCAGGCCCCCAGTGGGATTAAATCAGAAGACACTGCGAGGCGGGCTCTCGGCCAGCGTGGCCGCACAGGCGCAGCCAGCCTGACACCAAATGATGCCAGAAGACGGGCAGCGCTAAGTGTGCCTGGCCACGGGATAACATAACAGCGCAGGCTCCGGGACGGAATCAAACAACGCTGAGGAGCCGGGGCGCGGCGCCGGGGGGGTAGGAATGACGGCTGTGCTGCGTCATATTACGAAGGAAAGTCCCACCTCCGGGACGGTTTTACGGTATCAGTGGACACATTTTATAAGTGTTAAGTTTTGCGTGTGCAAGGAGCAAAACCAAAATAGCTACCTTTTTCCTTGTGCAGCATTACTGCTGCACAAGGTGGCTCTTTCAGTAACAAACGCCTTGGGGGGGGGGGGACAGATTCCCTTACATTTCAGTTGTTGTGTCAGCGTGGCGGTCGCATGACACATTGCCGGCTACACAGCTGGGGATCAGCTGACGTTACTGAAACCCAATAACACTGGGTCGTATGTTTTGACTGTGCAGACGGCACGTCTGAGCCTCAACTGGCGGTGTTGGAGCCCAGGAATTTAAGTTCAGGTGGTAGAAAGATGAACACAACAGGAGACCTGGATAACGTATACAGTGACCTAATTATTTAATCAGGAGGAGGAGTGGCAAATTCCTGCGAGATCCAGGCCTTGTTCATTTTCAGGAAAGTAAGCCGGTCAACGTTATCGGAGGATAGTCGCATGCGACGGTCAGTTAGTACACCACCTGCAGCACTAAAGACACGTTCCGATAATACACTGGCCGCAGGGCAAGACAGCACCTCCAATGCATACTGGCTTAGCTCTGGCCATGTATCCAGCTTTGAGACCCAAAACTTGAAAGGGGAAGAGCCGTCTGGGAGTACAGCAAGAGGGCAAGACATGTAGTCTGTCACCATCTGACGGAACCGTTGCCTCCTGCTGACTGGAGCCGTCTGTGATGGTGTAGACTTTTGTGGGGGGCACACAAAACTGTGCCACAGTTGGGCCATACTGGTCTTGCCTTGGGCAGAGGCACTGCTTCTGCTCCCTCTTTGTGCAGAGCCTCCACCACTGCCTGGACGCACTGAGCTGCTTTGGAATGCAGTAGCAGCACTTCTCTCAGTTGGAATGGAGAAGATGATGGAACTGACCAGTGTGTCTTGGTACTCCCGCATTTTTCGCTCCCGGTTCAACGGTGTGATGAGGCTTTCTACGTTGTCCCGGTAGCGAGGATCGAGGAGGGTGAACACCCAATAATCAGACATGTTGAGAATGTGGTCGATGCGGCGGTCGTTTCTCAGGCACTGCAGCATGTAATCCACCATGTGCTGCAGACTGCCAACTGCCCAAGAAACGCTGTCCCCAGCTGGAGGCGTGATCTCTGCCCGCTCGTCATCACCCCACCCTCGCTGTACACACTGAGTACTGGACAATTCGGGAACTCCCTCCTCTGGACGGATGTCTTCCTCCTCCATTGACTCCTCCTCATCCTCCTCACAAACTGTCCCCTGCCTACGCGTTTGTGAGGAACCACGTGGCGCTGACTGTCCAGAAGATGATGGAAGTGGTGAATCCTCATCCTCCACCTCTTCCACAACATCATCCCTTAGCGCTTGCAGTGATTTTTCAAGCAGGCAGATAAGGGGGACAGTCATGCTGACTAGTGCATCATCTGCACTCGCCATCCGCGTGGAATAATCAAAGGGACGCAAAACCTGGCAGACATCCTTCATAGTGGCCCACTCTGTGGTTGTGAAGTCTGTACGGCGCTGACTGCGACTTTTTTGCGCCTGATACAGCTGGTACTCCATTACAGCTTGCTGCTGCTCACACAACCGCTCCAACATATGTAACGTGGAATTCCACCTGGTAGGTAGGTCACATATGATGCGATGTTCCGGCAGGCGGTGTCGGCGCTGCAGAGCCGCAATGCGCGCTTTTGCCGTGCTGGAACGCCGCAAGTGAGCACACTCTAGGCGGACCTTGTGCAGCAGTGCATCAAGATCCGGATAGTCCCTCAAAAAACTCTGCACGACCAAATTGAGCACATGTGCCAGACATGGGATGTGAGTGAGGTTGCCGAGGCCCAGGGCTGCCACCAGATTTCGGCCATTATCACACACTACCATGCCTGGCTGGAGATTCGCTGGCTCAAACCACACATCGCTCTCCTGCTTGATGGCATTCCAGAGCTCCTGCGCTGTGTGGCTACGATTCCCCAAAAAAATTAATTTCAAGACGGCCTGTTGACGTTTGGCCACGGCTGTGCTCATGTCGGTCGTAACAGGTACACGTTCATCACGGGTCCATGTGGAGGTGGACTGTGACGGCTCCTGCAGCGATGATTCTGAGGAACTGGTGTAAGAGGAGGAGTCAATGCGTACAGAATGGATTCCTGCAATCCTTGGAGTGGGCAGGACACGTCCTGCGCCACTCGCACGGTCTGTACCCGGCTCAACTACATTAACCCAATGGGCAGTGAGGGAAAGGTATCGCCCCTGTCCATGTTGACTGGTCCACGCATCGGTGGTGAGGTGGACCTTGCTACTGACGGCGTTCAGTAGCGCGTGTTTTATGTGTCCCTCAACATGCTTGTGCAGGGCAGGGATGGCTTGCCTGCTGAAGTAAAAGCGGCTGGGCACACTGTACTGTGGGACTGCCAATGACATCAAGTCACGGAAGCTGTCAGTCTCCACCAGCCTGAATGACAGCATTTCCAGTGACAGAAGTTTGGCAATGCCTGCAGTCAGAGCCTGTGCTCGTGGGTGGTTTGACGAGAAAGGCCGCCTTTTCTCCCATGCCTGTACTACCGATGGCTGTAGACTGGGCTGGGAGTGTGTGGTTGACTGGGAAAGTGGTGCTGCGGGTGGAATGACAGCGGGTCTCTGGACAACAGGGCCAGAGGTTCTTCCACGGCGATCCTGGGAGGAAGCCGAACCAGCTGCGTGTGAGCTAGAGGAAGAGGCAACACGAGCTGAAGAGGTGGTAGCTGCCGCTGTTGGTTGGCCTAGCTCTTCAGTGTGTTTGTCTAACTCCGCCGGGTGCCTGTTGCGCACATGTTTCCACATGTTGGAGGTATTGAGGTTGGCGACTTTTTGACCTCTTTTGATTTTTTGATGACACACCTTGCATCTGACATAGCAAATGTCATCTGCAACTGTGTCAAAAAAGGACCAGGCACTGCAAGTCTTGGGAGCCCCCCTTTTGACTTTTGGAAGAGACATGCTCCTTACGGGTGCCAAAGCGGAGGCTGCAGGATCCGCAGTCTTCCCCCTCCCTCTCCCTCTTTGGGCCGTACGGGGAATCTCTTCCTCAGAGCTGCTCCCACCACCTTCCTGTCCCTGACGCCAAGATGGGTCAAGGACCTCATCATCTACACTACCCTCTGCCCCCAACTGCTCCTCCTGGGTAGTCTCAGCAGCAGAGCACGCACCAGTAAGTGGCACCTGAGTGTCATCATCAGCTGATGCGGCCTGCGAGGTGGTGACCGGAGCCACTGGCCCACCCGCCTCTTCAGAGGAAGACAGAAAAAGCGGTTGGGCATCACTGCACCCTGCCTCTTCTTCCATTTCTCCAATGCTGCTTGGCTGGCCCCCTGTTTCCAAGCCAAGAGATGATTCAGAGAACAGAAGTAGAGACTGCTCCTGTCCTGGGATCTCTGTCTGCCTGGGCAATTTTGCAGGTGGTGAAGAGACAGATGGCTGCTCTCCAGTGCTCTGTGTCTGAGAGGATGTGGCACTAATGGAAGTTGATGCATTAGCTGCCATCCATCCCACAACGGCTTCAATTTGGTCTTGACGCAGCAGCGGTGTACGGCGCTCGGCGACAAAGCTGCGCATGAACGACTGTTCCCTTGTGAAAGTGGGTGCTGATGACTCACCGGTGCCCGCAGCAGGCACAGAATCCCCACGTCCCCTCCCTGCTCCGCGCCCACGCCCACGCCCACGTGCCTTACTCACTGCCTTCTTCATCTTGGTTGACTGATAAAGATAAGCAGAAAAGTACTAACGGCTTTGTGTGCTTATTCCTGAGCAACTCCTCCTAACAGGTATAAGACACACTAATTTTCTAAAGTGTGGACTAGACTTGAATATGAGCTAATGTGGCCTACACAAATGTAAAGTGGTGTAACTGGTGTGTTTGGTGAACTTTATTATTTATTTATTTTTTTGGGGCTGAACTGACAACGGATAGAGCTGCAGTCACACGGAGACCGTGCAGACAGACGTAAACGGCGCTGCAAGGCCCAAAAACCCTCCTCTACTTTATCCTATGTAGTGTTTTTCCACAAATTAGCTGGAGACAGGTGGAAAGACACTAATAGGATTTTTTTAAATTAATTAGCAGCAGACTACACTACTTGAAAACAAAATGAAAATTGATTTGGCGGTATGACGCAGTGAACAACCCTGAGCTGGAGACAACCAAGCTACGGCTGCTCACAGACTACAGGGCGAGCTGCAGTCACACGGAGACCGTGCAGACAGCCGTAAACGGCGCTGCAAGGCCCAAAAACCCTCCTCTACTTTATCCTATGTAGTGTTTTTCCACAAATTAGCTGGAGACGGGTGGAAAGACACTAATAGGATTTTTTTAAATTAATTAGCAGCAGACTACACTACTTGAAAACAAAATGAAAATTGATTTGGCGGTATGACGCAGTGAACAACCCTGAGCTGGAGACAACCAAGCTACGGCTGCTCACAGACTACAGGGCGAGCTGCAGTCACACGGAGACCGTGCAGACAGCCGTAAACGGCGCTGCAAGGCCAAAAAACCCTCCTCTACTTTATCCTATGTAGTGTTTTTCCACAAATTAGCTGGAGACGGGTGGAAAGACACTAATAGGATTTTTTTAAATTAATTAGCAGCAGACTACACTACTTGAAAACAAAATGAAAATTGATTTGGCGGTATGACGCAGTGAACAACCCTGAGCTGGAGACAACCAAGCTACGGCTGCTCACAGACTACAGGGCGAGCTGCAGTCACACGGAGACCGTGCAGACAGCCGTAAACGGCGCTGCAAGGCCCAAAAACCCTCCTCTACTTTATCCTATGTAGTGTTTTTCCACAAATTAGCTGGAGACGGGTGGAAAGACACTAATAGGAATTTTTGGAAAAAATGTGCAGCAGCCTGCACTACTTCAAAAAAAAAAAAAAAAAACGACAGTATGAGGCAATGAACCACCCTCCCTGAACTGAATACAACCAGCTATGGATGGCCTATGTGGCTGCACTCAGACTAGAGAGTGGGCTGCACTCACACACACACACAGAGAGACCTTGC
Source organism: Ranitomeya variabilis (assembly GCF_051348905.1). Classification (NCBI taxonomy): domain Eukaryota; kingdom Metazoa; phylum Chordata; class Amphibia; order Anura; family Dendrobatidae; genus Ranitomeya; species Ranitomeya variabilis. Next base: position 116,270,796 of record NC_135237.1, on the reverse strand, counting down.
AGATCGCTGTGAAAACAGCGCTACAAGGCAAAAGGAAGGTGATTAGTAGGTGAACACAGCGGTTGCTAAATTAGCCTTTGGAGAGCACAAAGAAGCAAATCGCTATCTCTAAACTGTCCCTCAGTCAGCAAACAGCGTCCTGTCACTAACTGAATTCACAGCAGAGTGATCGCAAAATGGCGCCAGCGACTTTTAAACTGCATCATGACATCATTTAAGCAGCCAATCACAGCCTTGCCAGTAGTTTCATGCCCTCCATGCTAAACAGGATGTGCCCACACTTGGAATCTTTCTCATTGGCTGAATTTCTGAATTTTGAATCATGGAACTTCCGATTCCGGTATCCGATACGCGCCAAGTATCGGAATCCCGGTATCGGAATTCCGATACCGCAAGTATCGGCCGATACCCGATACTTGCGGTATCGGAATGCTCAACACTAATCGTGACACATGCCAAAATTGGCATGTGTTTGTCACATAACGTTTTTTTCTGACGGACCTTGGAACGCGGCTTGCAGCGTTTTTGGGTCTGGCCAAGCTAACGCAATACTAACGGAAGCGTTAATTCTGCCATTGATGGCTATGGCAAACGCAGCCAGACGCAAATCTTGAAAAATTTCCAAATAGAACCATACGTTTTAATAGCGTTTGAGGGTGGTCCATGTGGTCATGTGACAGGAAACATGATTTCGGCCATTAATGTCCCTAGCACACATTTTTCCTGAGGCCTGCTGCACGTGAGAGAGAAAAAGTGTCTTGCAAGAGATCACAGGAAATGTAAGTACATTTGTATATATATATATATATATATATATATATATATATATATATAATCTGTATACATCATGGGAGTCTGTATTGTCCGTCGGATGTGTGTGTACTAAAAATGTATTGCTTTGTTGCAGATGTCGGATAGTGAGGGAAGCAGCAGCAGCAGCAGCGTGTCTGCGGTTTTTTCTTCTCAATCGGTAGGCTTGCACTTTAAAAAACCACAAAAAGTTGTGTGAAACTCCAGTGTATTGAGCTAAGCACGTGTATAATCATGTTTTTATTGCAAATAGGAGTCTTCGGAGCCCGAGGCTGCTAGGCCCCCCCAAAAAAACAGGCAAAACCCACAAAGGTACATGGCAGACATTTTTAGTTTTGCAAGCATAAATTTATTGATCCAAGAAATGTAATTTTATTTATTTCCATTTACATACACAATACGTTGTGGCACACGGAGGACACAAGAGAAGGAAGGTTCCTCGCTGTCTGTCGTTGCCACAACTGCCAGTGGTAAATATAAAACTAGAAATTTTCTATCCAATATTTATCAACAATCTATCTATTCACTTTCTATCTGCTGTATCTATAAACTGCCTGTCCACTATCTATCTCGCGCTCTCTCTCTATCTTTCGCTCTATCTATGTATCTATCTATCTATGTATCTATCTATCTATCTATGTATCTGTCTATCTATGTATCTATCTATCTATGTATCTATCTATCTACGTATCTAGCTATCTATGTATCTATCTATCTATGTATCTATCTATGTATCTATCTATCTACTGTATGTATCTATCTATGTATCTATCTATCTATGTATCTATCTATCTATGTATCTATCTATCTATCAGTCTACCAATAAAGTGAAATTGAACCTTTCAACATAACGTTTTGTGTTTACATAGTCCAAGTCAGCGAGCCAAAAAAAGAAAAGGATTGTGGTTGACGAAGAGCCGTTGACCATTCACAACGAGACACTGATCAACCTTGTGGAAGCCAACCCCTCAATATGGGACCAAAGCGACAGCTCCCACCATGACATCGTGAAGAACCGCAAGTTGTGGGATCAAATTATCTCTCACTTCGATCCCCGATACATGGAGAAGTCGTCAACCTCAAAGAAAAAAATTGGTAAATATTGGTGATGTTAAATTGTCTACTATCTATCTCTCAACGCTCAACTATCTATACACTATTTCTTAAACTATTTCTCTATCATCTATCTAATAACTACTATCTATCAACTATCTATCTATCTATCTACTATCTATATATTAACTATCTTAACTAACTATACACAATTTTTAAACTATCAATATAAGAACTATCTATCTACTATTTATATATCTTTTTTTTTTTAAATTTAAAGTGGATGCGGTCCATACCCGTTGGAAATCAATAAGGGACCGCTTTGTCCGTGACTACCGGAACAGTCAAAATCCACCAAGCGGATCAGGTGCCAAACGGGTGACCCCCTATGTGCATTACGAGCAATTGCTCTTTCTGCAAAAAACAGTGTCTCAGCTCTCGTAAGTACAAATAGGTCTGTGTGCGAGACAAAATTTTTTAATTCAAGCAAAATAATTTTATTTTTTTGGGGGGTTACCGCACGATATGCAGTACCGCCGCGCCTAGACAGGCAGAGGAACTGGAGCCATCTCCACTGGAACCAAGCCAGCAGACGGGCGCTGAAGATGTGTCTGGCATCAGTGAGCCACGATCTGGGGAGAGAAGCACTGTTGCTTCGGGTGTGAGTGCCCGGTTGCAATCACAGCGTGGACGCATGCGAGCATCACAAAAAGATGAAGCTGATGCCATTATTGTCGATGGACTCCAACGGGTTGAGGACATGTGTCGTAGTGAACTCAAAGACCAGAGGCGGGAAATTACCGACTTGCAATCCCGCGAGTCTGTATATTCTGCAAATGAGTGGAAGCTACTTTTTTTGTCCTATGTGCCTGTAGCACAAAATATCCCGGCACACAGAAACCTTTTGTTTAGGCAAAGACTGAATGACCTTCTTGAGGAATTTTTGGGCCCCCAGGAACCCGCTCCATCGAGAACAAGAAGCATAGACATGCCGGCCTACAACCCTCAATATAGAGACCGGTGTGAAACGAGCATGGAACATCAGAGACAAAGTAGCAGTCCATTATACAGTTGGGCAGACAATACGCCCGCGCAATACCAGAGTCTATAGTACTGCTCACTGTCCCCAGCCAGGTGCAATTACTGCGTTTCACGTTTTGTTGGTTAATTATTTTTTTTGCACCCAATTTCGTGTGTGTTTTTTTACATCCCTATGGGATATCATATGTTAAACATGTCTAGCAACAGTTCTTTCATGCAAATTCGGAAACTTTAGTAAACTGTTTATAATTTACGATTCTTGTATGAATTTAACTTTTAGCACAACATAACAACATGAATGTAACTTTTTACAAGACATAAGGTTGTGGGAAATAAAACAAACAAAAAAAACCCCAAACACTTTAAGGGTATGTGCACACGTCCGGATTTCTTGCAGAAATTTCCTGAAGAAAACTGGAAATTTTCTGCATGAAATCCACATTTTTTTTTTGCGTTCTTTTTCCGTTTTTTTCACGTTTTTCTAGCATTCTGCAAGCGTAATTAGCTTGCAGAATGCTAAAGTTTTCCAAGCGATCTGTAGCATCGCTTGGAAAACTGACTGACTAGTTGGTCACACTTGTCAAACATAGCGTTTGACAAGTGTGACCATCTTTTTACTATAGATGCTGCCTATGCAGCATCTATAGTAAAAGATAGAATGTTTAAAAATAATAAAAAAAATTAAAAAAATGGTTATACTCACCTGCAGGCGTCCATTCCTATAGATGCCGGTGTGGTTCAGGACCTTCCATGACGTCGCGGTCACATGACCGGTCTCGACCAATCACAAGACCGTGATGTCATCGCAGGTCCTTCACCGCACACCAGCTATAGAAACCAAAGCGGCAGCATGCAGCGGAGAGGCGGGAAGACATCGAAGGTGAGTATAGGACTATTTTTTATTTTAATTCTTTTTTTTTGACCAATTATATGGTGCCCAGTCCGTGAAGGAGAGTCTCCTCTCCTCCACCCTGGGTACCAACCGCACATAATCTGCTTACTTCCCGCATGGTGTGCACAGTCCCGTGTGGGAAGTAAGCAGATCAATGCACTCCTAGGTGTGTGTAATCCCCTGCAATTCCGCATTTTAATGAACATGTTGCTTTTTTTTCCGCGATGCGATTTTTTCGCGGAAAAAAAGGCTACATTTGCACAAAAAATGCGGAATACACTGAAAATAATGGGAGGCATGTGTTAGCGTTTTTTTTCGCGTTTTTATCACGTTTTTATAGCAAAAAAACGCGAAAAATACTGAACGTGTGCTTTAAACAAAACATCAGGACACAACTTCAGACTTTAAATAATTTTCACACGTGTCTGTCTTGCCATGGAACATGCCCTTCATGTGTGAAGTACTGTGCAAATTGGTCACGAATCCTCATTATTTGAGCTGTAGACCGAACAGCAGTAGATTCAATGCTAATGAGGTTCGACTCACATTCATCGGGGTCAACCACCTGGGGTTCATGTCTGGCAACAAAATTATGCAGACAGATGCATGCCTTCACAACACGGTCCACATTTTCTGGTTGCAGTTGCATGCAAGTTAGTAAAATTCAACATTTTAATGTCAAAATACCAAAGGCACACTCCACATAACGTCTTGCCCGACTCAAGCGATAATTAAAAATGCGCCTGGTGGAGTTCAGACTACGGCTTGAGTACGGCTTGAGGAGATTTTGTCCAAGTTGAAACGCCTCATCACCAACTAAAACAAAGGGCAAACTTGGGTCTTCGGTCCCCGGTAGAGGTCGTGATGAGGGTATATTAAAATTGTTGCTGAACAAACATCTCCCCATGTTGGAGTCTCTAAAGACTCTGGAATCGTTAGTCCGGCCATATGCACCAATATCCACAGCTACAAAACGGTATCTTGCATCCGCAATAGCCATCAATATAATCGAAAAGTATTTCTTATAGTTATAGTAGAGGGATCCACTTTGCTCTGGTTTATGAATACGAATGTGCTTGCCGTCCACGGCACCAATACAATTGGGGAAATTAGCCACATCCTCGAACTGTTGGGAAATCGCTAGCCACATTTCTGATGTCGGGGTTGGTAGCACAAGTGGTTGCAAGTTGTTCCAAATGGCATCACAAGTTTCCCGAACCAGTTGGCAAATTGTTGACTTTCTAAGTCTAAATTGGTAATGCAGTGACGCAAAAGATTCTCCGGTAGCCAGGTATCTGTCGGCATTGAAAAAGAAAAAAAAAAAAAAAATTGTTTAGGATTTTAAAGGACAACTAAAAGGCTACATACAATTGAATATACTGTTGCTTAAATTAACATTATGCCCCACCATACCTACATCTAGTGTTTGTCAATAGAATGATAAAAAAAATTATAATTACCTCACAGTCACTACTAAACATTCCTCAGCACAGATGCTTTCACGGAAAGTGCTGCGATGATGATGTATCTCATCCTTCACATGTGAGAGCAGAACATCAAAGGTCTCAATGGACATCCGTAGATAGCGTTGGAATTTGGAGGGGTGATCCCGAAGCTGAAGATACAGGGTGTGAAAGGCACCATATGTATTCCGCAAGAAATTCACTTCGTGGATCCAATATCTCCTTTGCGAACTACGCTTTCTCTGCCGAAGTCGCAACCGCATCAAGCGAAATCGAACGAGCTCAGACACAAACATCTTGCTAGCAGAAGTTCACTCAATGCTTTCAAAATGGAGAATGAGTCTGCACCCACACCCCGACGATGACAAAAGGAGAAAAAAAAAAAAGTAAATAAACTTTATTGACAGTGACAAACGCAGACAAACGGATACTTCGCGAACGGACATCCAAATGAGAAAAACGCGGTCACCTGCGTTAACGCAAGCGTTAACGTGATGCTGATTTTTCGACAAATTGGATCCTTTTCTGTACATGCATTTAACGGATCCGTTTAACGCCATGTACTTGACGCAATGTGAACCTAGCCTAATATATTTGGTTTCTTGTCAGGCATGTAATGTGCAATATGTGGGATCGACCACACGTAAATTAAAGCAGAGAAATAAAGAACATGTATCAGGAGCCGCTACAGGTAATAGCAATGATAAACGCTCTTTGTCAGGAGTGTCCAGACACTTCAAGGAGGTTCATGCTGGTCACAAGACTTCTATGAGAATAACTGCCATTGAACAAGTAAAGAAGGCAGTCAGAGGAGAGGATACAGTATCTACTCTATGAGCCAGAGAGGCAGCTTGGATCTTAAAATTAGATACTTGTTTCCCCAAAGGAGTGAATTATAAAACAGATCTGATGTATTTTTATAAAATGATGTTCTCATGTATAAATATAATAAAGATATGTGGTTTATGTATATACGTGGGGGTATTTTATGTATTTACATGTATTTACATATATTGGCGAAGGGTATTGTTGTATTCTTACAATTTGTATTTGCAATATTGTATATAGTGTAAGATTCTAGTAGCATCGTACGCAGTGAAGAGGCAGTGACCCACAAAGTTCCAACACAAAAGTCTCTTAAATGTGTTTCCTCAAAGGATTAAAGTCCAATTCACACAAATGCATATAACTTCAGTGTATATTATCAGTGTTCAGTTCACACCGGTTCATAGCAATACATATCATATAGCTTTAGATTTACAGTCCCTAATCTCGTCCAGCCCTTGTCCAGTTTCCCTGGGTGACCGTACGCCATATTACAGTCTCCATATACACAGCCTCATATGTTGCAGACACTACACATGCCAGCCCCCTCCAACTAGTTCCCATGGGTGTCCTGCATCGCTGTATCACACTCTCTTACAGTCTCTTTACTCACACAGCCGTACACAGCCCAGGCTATCCTCCGGATAGCAGCCAGGCACCATATCCACCTGTTTGCAATCGATACACATGCTATTCCTCTTTTGGGCACAGGAAATCCACCTCCGGGCACAGGACTGTCCACATCCGATTCTTTCAGGCACAGGAAATCCCCCTCCGGGCACAGGACTGTCCACATCCGAGACCAGTACCATGGACGACTTGCATCGCTGTATACGCTGCAGGTGCCAGGCAATTCAGCTGCCCTGGGTGCTGGTTACCCTGGCCTGTGCCTCCATGCACTCAGCCAGTGCTCTGCAGGCCTCTGCTCTGCACATCAGCACACACCAGACTGACACTGAGGTTGCACCTCACACCTGACACACCCATACCTCTTACTGCAGGACTTTTAACACACACAAACTTGTGGCCTTCAGCCGCATGGAAAACCCAAACTGGAAATCCGTGACTCCCATGCACACCTATGGACTTCATCCATCTGCATTCACATTCTGGGGAGCACAAACAGAGCCCCCTAGCTGTAACAGGGGTCACAGCCTCACAATAGACTTAGTGGCTATAACATTTGTATAACATTCAGGTTGGGCAGGGTATGTGTCTTTGTCCAATGGGTACTCAGGTGTTTGATATATGGTTAATTGACATGTATTGTGATTGGTTGTAGCCTTTTGTTATGTGCCTTTATATATTGTGTTGTAATGTGTTTTTATTATGCTATGACTAAGGGCAGTACTGCCTGAAACGCGTCAGCTTGTTTTTATGATGCACTAATAAAGGACAAGATTTTTATTCTATTTTCATCTCTCCCATTCAATATTTGCATGAGCTGGACAAGTGAGCGATTTGCATTTTCACCTGGGAGTCGGCCAGCAGGAACTTGGTGGTGATCCGTGCTCTGCACATGTCTAATACATCTGGTTGGGTGAGCTGATGAAATCCTAGTATTTGCAACATAGTATGGGTTGCACAGTGGCTCAGTGGTTAGCACTGTTGCTTTTCAATGCTGGGGTCTTGGATTCCAATCCCAACAAAGACAGTCTCTGTATGTTCTCCCCTATCAAAGCTATATTGATAAGGAATTTAGATTATGAGCCCCAATGGGGACAATGATGATAATGTTTGTTAAGCACAGCATAATATGTTGTTGCTTCATGATTATTTTTAATTTATCTTAATGCATAATGTATTTAACCCCTTCCCGACCCATGACGCCACGTAGGCGTCATGAAAACCCGTGCCAATCCGACCCATGACGCCTATGTGGCGTCATGGAATGATCGCGTCCCTGCAGATCGGGTGAAGGGGTTAACTCCTATTTTACCCGATCTGCAGGGAGAGGGGGAGTGGTACTTCAGCCCAGGGGGGGTGGCTTCACCCCCCCGTGGCTACGATCGCTCTGATTGGCTGTTGAAAGTGAAACTGCCAATCAGAGCGATTTGTAATATTTCACCTATTAACTGGTGAAATATTACAATCCAGCCATGGCCGATGCTGCAATATCATCGGCCATGGCTGGAAATACTGAAGTGCCCCCCCCCACGCCCACCGATCGCCCCCCCCGTCCTCCGTTATGGGGTCCGGTCCCCTCCGTCCGCCTGCCGGCTCCCCCGATCTCCTGTCCGCTCCCTCCTTGCCCAGACCCACCCCCCCTGTGCTCCGTTCCCCCCCCCCCCGTGCTCCGATCCACCCCCCCACCACCCCTTCATACTTACCGATCCTCCCGGTGTCCGGCCGTCTCCTCGCTGGGCGCCGCCATGTTGGAAAATGGCGGGCGCATGCTCAGTGCGCCCGCCGAATCTGCCAGTCGGCAGATTCCTTACAGGTACATTTTGATCGCTGTGGTAGGTTCTATCACAGCGATCAAAATAAAAAAATAATAAATAACACCCCCCCCCCCTTTATCACCCCCATAGGGACAATAATAAAATAAAGAATTTTTTTTTTTTTTTTTTTTCCACTAGGGTTAGGATTAGAACTAGGGTTAGAACTAGGGGTAGGGTTAGGGGTAGGGTTAGGGTTACGGGTAGGGTTAGGGGTAGGGTTATGGCATGTGCACACAGAGCGGATCGGCCGCGGATCCGCAGCGGATCGGCCGCGGATCGGCAGCGGATCGGCCGCGGATCCGCAGCGGATCGGCAGCGGATCGGCCGCGGATCCGCAGCGGATCGGCAGCGGATCCGCAGCGGATGGGCCGCGGATCGGCAGCGGATCGGCAGCGGATCCGCTGCGGATCGGCCGCGGATCCGCAGCGGATCCGCAGCGGATCCGCAGCGGATCGGCCGCGGATCCGCAGCGGATCGGCCGCGGATCCGCAGCGGATTGACAGCGGATCCGCAGGGGATTGGCCGCGGATCCGCAGCGGATTGGCCGCGGATCCGCAGCGGATTGGCCGCGGATCCGCAGCGGATTGGCCGCGGATCCGCAGCGGATTGGCCGCTGCGAATTCGAAGCAGTTTTCCATCAGGTTTACAGTACCATGTACACCTAAGGAAAACCAAATCCGCTGTGCCCATGGTGCGGAAAATTCCGTGCAGAAACGCTGCGTTGTATTTTCCGCAGCATGTCAATTCTTTGTGCGGATTCCGCAGCGTTTTACACCTGTTCCTCAATAGGAATCCGCAGGTGAAATCCGCACAAAAAAACACTGGAAATCTGCTGTAAATCCGCAGGTAAAACGCAGTGCCTTTTACCTGCAGATTTTTCAAAAATCGTGCGGAAAAATCTCACACGAATTCGCAACGTGGGCACATAGCCTTAGGGTTAGGGTTGGAATTAGAGTTAGGGTTGGAATTAGGGCTAGGGTTTGAAATAGGGTTAAGATTAGGCTTGTGGTTAGGGTTACGGATAGGGTTAGGGGTGTGTTGGGGTTACAGTTGTGGTTAGGGTTGGGATTAGGGCTACGGTTGGGATTAGAGTTAGGATTAGGGTTGGAATTAGGGTTACGGGTGTGTTGCGGTTAGGGTTGTGGTTAGGGGTGTGTTGGGGTTAGGTTTGTGATTAGGGTTATGGCTACAGTTGGGATTAGGATTAGGGGTGTGTTGGGGTTAGTGTTGAAGTTAGAATTGAGGGGTTTCCACTGTTTAGGCACATCAGGGGTCTCCAAACGCAACATGGCGCCACCATTGATTCCAGCCAATCTTGCATTCAAAAAGTCAAATGGTGCTCCCTCCCTTCCAAGCCCCGACGTGCGCCCAAACAGTGGTTTACCCCCACATTTGGGGTACCAGCGTACTCAGGACAAACTGGGCAACAACTGTTGGGGTCCAATTTCTCCTGTTACCCTTGCAAAAATAAAAAATTACTTGCTAAAACATAATTTTTGAGGAAAGAACAATTATTTTTTATTTTCACGGCTCTGCGTTATAAACTTCTGTGAAGCACTTGGGGGTTGAAAGTGCTCACCACACATCTAGATAAGTTCCTTCGGGGGTCTAGTTTCCAAAATGGGGTCACTTGTGGGGTGTTTCTACTGTTTAGGCACATCAGGGACTCTGCAAATGCAATGTGACGCCCGCAGACCATTCCATCAAAGTCTGCATTTCAAATGTCACTACTTCCCTTCCGAGCCCTGACGTGCGCCCAAACAGTGGTTTACCCCCACATATGGGGTATCAGCATACTCACAACAAACTGGGCAACAAATATTGGGGTCCAAATTCTCCTGTTACCCTTGTGAAAATAAAAAATTGCTTGCTAAAACATCTTTTTTGAGGAAAGAAAAATGATTTTTTATTTTCACGGCTCTGCGTTGTAAACTTCTGTGAAGCACTTGGGGGTTGAACGTGCTCACCACACATCTAGATAAGTTCCTTGGGGGGTCTAGTTTCCAAAATGGGGTCACTTGTGGGGTGTTTCTACTGTTTAGGCACATCAGGGACTCTGCAAATGCAATGTGACGCCCGCAGACCATTCCATCAAAGTCTGCATTTCAAATGTCACTACTTCCCTTCCGAGCCCTGACGTGCGCCCAAACAGTGGTTTACCCCCACATATGGGGTATCAGCATACTCACAACAAACTGGGCAACAAATATTGGGGTCCAAATTCTCCTGTTACCCTTGTGAAAATAAAAAATTGCTTGCTAAAACATCTTTTTTGAGGAAAGAAAAATGATTTTTTATTTTCACGGCTCTGCGTTGTAAACTTCTGTGAAGCACTTGGGGGTTGAACGTGCTCACCACACATCTAGATAAGTTCCTTGGGGGGTCTAGTTTCCAAAATGGGGTCACTTGTGGGGGGTTTCTACTGTTTAGGCATATCAGGGGCTCTGCAAACGTAACATGATGCCCGCAGACCATTCCATCAAAGTCTGCATTCCAAAACGTCACTACTTCCCTTCCGAGCCCCGGCATGTGCCCAAACAGTGGTTTACCCCCACATATGGGGTATCAGCGTACTCAGGAGAAACTGGTCAACAACTTTTGGGGTCCAATTTCTCCTGTTACTCTTGCAAAAATAAAAAAATTCTGGGCTAAAAAATATTTTTGAGGAAAGGAAACACATTTTTTATTTTCACGGCTCTGCGTTATAAACTTCTGTGAAGCACTTGGGGGTTCAAAGTGCTCACCACACATCTAGATTAGTTCCTTGGGAGGTCTAGTTTCCAAAATGGGGTCACTTGTGCGGGAGCTCCAATGTTTAGGCACACAGGGGCTCTCCAAACGCGACATGGTGTCCGCTAATGATTGGAGCTAATTTTCCATTCAAAAAGCCAAATGGCGTGCCTTCCCTTCCGAGCCCTGCCGTGCGCCCAAACAGTGGTTTACCCCCACATATGGGGTATCACCGTACTCAGGACAAACTGGACAACAACATTTGGGGTCCAATTTCTCCTATTACCCTTGGGAAAATAAAAAATTCTGGGCTAAAAATCATTTTTGAGGAAAGAAAATTTATTTTTTTATTTTCACGGCTCTGCGTTATAAACTTCTGTGAAGCACCTGGGGGTTATAAGTGCTCACTATGCATCTAGATAAGTTCCTTGGGGGGTCTAGTTTCCAAAATGGGGTCACTTGTAGGGGAGCTCCAATGTTTAGGCACACAGGGGCTCTCCAAACGCGACATGGTGTCCGCTAACGATTGGAGCTAATTTTCCATTCAAAAAGTCAAATGGGACGCCTCCCCTTCCGAGCCTTGCCGTGCACCCAAACAGTGGTTTACCCCCACATATGAGGTATCGGCATACTCAGGAGAAATTGCCCAACAAATTTTAGGATCCATTTTATCCTGTTGCCCATGTGAAAATGAAAGAATTGAGGCTAAAAGAAATTTTGTGTGAAAAAAAAGTACTTTTTCATTTTTGCGGATCAATTTGTGAAGCACCTGGGGGTTTAAAGTGCTCACTATGCCTCTAGATGAGTTCCTTGGGGGGTCTAGTTTCCAAAATGGGGTCACTTGTGGAGGAGCTCCAATGTTTAGGCACACAGGGGCTTTCCAAACGCGACATGGTGTCCGCTAACGATGGAGATAATTTTTCATTCAAAAAGTCAAATGGCGCTCCTTCCCTTCCGAGCCTTACCATGTGCCCAAACAGTGGTTTACCCCCACATGTGAGGTATTGGTGTACTCAGGAGAAATTGCCCAACAAAATTTAGGATCCATTTTATCCTGTTGCCCATGTGAAAATGAAAAAATTGAGGCTAAAATAATTTTTTTGTGAAAAAAAAGTACTTTTTCATTTTTACGGATCAATTTGTGAAGCACCTGGGGGTTTAAAGTGCTCACTATGCTTCTAGATAAGTTCCTTGGGGGGTCTAGTTTCCAAAATGGGGTCACTTGTGGGGGAGCTCCAATGTTTAGGCACACGGGGGCTCTCCAAACGTGACATGGTGTCCGCTAAAGATTGGAGCCAATTTTTCATTCAAAAAGTCAAATGGCGCTCCTTCCCTTCCGAGCCCTGCCGTGCGCCCAAACAGTGGTTTACCCCCACATATGAGGTATCAGCGTACTCAGGACAAATTGGACAACAACGTTCGTGGTCCAGTTTCTCCTTTTACCGCTGGGAAAATAAAAAAATTGTTGCTAAAAGATCATTTTTGTGACTAAAAAGTTAAATGTTCATTTTTTACTTCCATGTTGCTTCTGCTGCTGTGAAACACCTGAAGGGTTAATAAACTTCTTGAATGTGGTTTTGAGCACCTTGAGGGGTGCAGTTTTTAGAATGGTGTCACTTTTGGGTATTTTCAGCCATATAGAACCCTCAAAATGACTTCAAATGTGAGGTGGTCCCTAAAAAAAATGGTTTTGTAAATTTTGTTGTAAAAATGAGAAATCACTGGTCAAATTTTAACCCTTATAACTTCCTAGCAAAAAAAAAAATTGTTTCCAAAATTGTGCTGATGTAAAGTAGACATGTGGGAAATGTTATTTATTAACTATTTTGTGTCACATAACTCTCTGGTTTAACAGAATAAAAATTCAAAATGTGAAAATTGCGAAATTTTCAATTTTTTTGCCAAATTTCCGTTTTTTTCACAAATAAACTCAGAAATTATCGACCTAAATTTACCACTAACATGAAGCCCAATATGTCACGAAAAAACAATCTCAGAATCGCTAGGATCCGTTGAAGCGTTCCTGAGTTATTACCTCATAAAGGGACACTGGTCAGAATTTCAAAAAACGGCAAGGTCATTAAGGCCAAAATAGGCTGGGTCATGAAGGGGTTAATAATGGCTCAGCTACCATTTCACATACATAAAAAAGTATCTGACCCTCTAAACTTTATCATCAACTGGACCTTTTCTGTTAACAATGTCTGTAACTAAGCACAAAATCTAATCTGGTCTTATATTACCACGCCTCGGATTCATGAGTGATTTCAGGTTTCATGGCCATTGTGTGGGTTTAGCTACACAAACAGAATCATGTATTTAGCATCAATCCTCTTATTCAATAGAGATAATTCCACAGAAGGTACGTGCCATTTTATAACTCATGCTTTAACAGCTGTTCCCTATAATTAACTGCGTAGCCAATGATTGCAATTATTTTCAACCAAGTAAAAAAAATAGGACTAATGATGGCCAAATATAAAAATAAAAAATAAAAAAATAACAACCAACACATTTACCCCAGAGTAAATGAAATATATAATACTGACCTTTTCTAGATTTTTCTGTTATTTGATGATTTTGGTTAGCTTTTGACATATCACATGAAAAAACAACAGCATATAATTTTACTTCTTGAGAAATTACGGATTGCTGGAAAATGTTGACAATAATGAACCATTTTTACGTGCACTTGTTACTTCTGAACCTCTTGTGCATTTCAGCGTTTTTAAATGGGATGATTATTTAATATATCTTGGATCTTATATGAAAATATATTGGATCTTATATGGAAACACATTCCTTTAATTGCTGGCAGGAGTAAATTATACATGTAACAATACATACAGTGCCTTGTGAAAGTATTCGGCTCCCTGGAACTTTTCAACCGTTTCCCACATATCATGTTTCAAACATAAAGATACCAAATGTAAATTTTTGGTGAAGAATCAACAACAAGTGGAACACAATAGTGAAGGTGAACAACATTTTTGGGTTATTTTACATTTTTGTGGAAATAAAAAACTGAAAATTGGGGCGTGCAATATTATTGGGCCCCTTTGCTTTCAGTGCAGCAAACTCATTCCAGAAGTTCATTGTGGATCTCTGAATGATCCAATGTTGTCCTAAATGCCTAATGATGATAAATATAATCCACCTGTGTGTAATCAAGTCTCTGTATAAATGCACCTGCTCTGTGATAGTCTCAGGGTTCTGTTTGAAGCACAGGGAGCATCATGAAGACCAAGGAACACAACAGGCAGGTCTGTGATACTGTTGTGGAGAAGTTTAATGGATTTGGATAGAAAATGATTTCCAAAACTTTAAACATCCCAAGAAGCACTGTGCAAGAGATCATATTGAAATGGAAAGAGTATCATACCACTGCAAATCTACCAAGACCCGGCCGTCCCTCTAAACTTTCATCTCAATCAACGAGAAGACTGATCAGAGATGCAGCCAAGAGGCCCATGATCACTCTGGATGAACTGCAGAGATCTACAGCTGAGGTTGGACAGTCTGTCTATAGGACAACAATCAGTCGTACACTACACAAATCTGGCCTTTATGGAAAAGTGGCAAGAAGAAAGCCATTTCTCAAAGATATCCATAAAAAGTCTCGCTTAAAGTTTGCAACAAGCCACCTGGGAGACACGCCAAACATGTGGAAGAAGGTGTTCCGGTCAGACGAAACAAGAATCGAACTTTTTGGCAACAATGCCAAACTATATGTTTGGCGTAAAGGCAACACAGCTCATCACCCTGAACACACCATCCCCAAACATGGTGGTGGCAGCATCATGTTTTGGGCCTGCTTTTCTTCAGCAGAGACAGGGAAGATGGTTAAAATTGATGGGAAGATGGATGGAGCCAAATACAGGATCATTCTTGAAGAAACCCTGTTGGAGTCTGCAAAAGACCTGAGACTGGGATGGAGATTTGTCTTCCAACAAGACAATGATCCTAAGCATAAATCAAAATCTACAATGGAATGGTTCACAAGTAAACGTATCCAGGTGTTAGAATGGCCAAGTCAAAGTCCAGATTTCAATCCAATCGAGAATTTATGGAAAGAACTGAAAACTGCTGTTCACAAACGATCTCCATCAAACCTCACTGAGCTCAAGCTGTTTGCCACGGAAGAAAGGGCAAGAATTTCAGTCTCTCGATGTACAGAACTGATAGAGACATACCCCAAGCGACTTGCAGCTGTAATCGCAGCAAAAGGTGGCACAACAAAGTATTAATTTAGAGGGGCCGAATAATATTGCACGCCCTACTTTTCAGTTTTTGAATTTCCACAACATTTTAAAATAACCAATAAGTTTTATTCAACTTCACAATTGTGTTCCACTTGTTGTTGATTCTTCACCAAAAATTTACATTTGTTATCTTTATGTTTGAAGCATTATATGTGGCAAAAGGTTGAAAAGTTCCAGGGAGCCGAATACTTTTGCAAGGCACTGTATAAATTACAAGTAACCACATGCAAACAGAGGAGGTGGCAAAGCTGTGGCACGCAAAAGATACTCTGTAAAAGAATACAAAAGAGCAAGTGCCATCAGCTATTCTCCAAAAGGAAGTAAACTCTAATTATACCAAAAGCTGTTCAGTAAATTTTGTATCTCATTTCAGAATTAACTAAAGATCTTCACTGATGTTTTGGATCTAATAAATCTTGGACAGAATTTATTTGTTTCTCTTATCGCATTAAAGCACCACTCCATCACTGTTTTTTTTTATTTCAGCACTGGAATAGTGCCACTAATGTAAGTTCCCTGACCCTAGTATTTACGCACCAGCTGCCATTTTCAGCTCTTCCCAGTACCACTTTGTTCCTGTTCCTCCATCTTGTTACCACAAGTTCTGACTGACCGGAAGTCAGAGGTAACAGTCAGACGCTCTCAATGTAAATCTATAAGAGGTTCATTTTGGCACTCATAAACTTACATTGAGTAGTGACCTCCGGCTCGCCCAGCAAATAATGGAGCGATCCAGCAGGTCACACACTGCAAAAGCTTAGTAGAGCAGCGCCAAGAATAGAAGTCATCAGCTGGTAATCATATTACAAGAGTCAGTGAATTTACATTAGTGGCACCACTCCAGTGGTAAAACAAAAAAACCTCTGGAGTGGTGCTTTAAAAGAAGGATATTCCTGGGGAGGGAATCTGGTTGTATGAGTTAGGGAATAATTATAACTACATATTAAAATTTGACCTCAGAATGCCAATATTTGGTCTTAAGTACACTAAACATTTTTCACTTGTTGGACTATATAACATTTTTGCAGCCTAATTTGTTTTGGTCCAGCAGATTTGTAAGCGCTAGTAAAAAGTAAGGTTATTATTATTATTTATTATTATAGCGCCATTTATTCCATGGCACTTTACATGTGAGGAGGGGTATACATAATAAAAACAAGTACAATAATCTTAAACAATACAGGTCACCACTGGTACAGGAGGAGAGAGGACCCTGCCCGCGATGGCTCAAAATCTACAAGGGATGGGTGAGGATACAATAGGTGAGTGTCATTTCGGACGCTGTTCACACTAGGGCGTCCGACAGACAGCTGTAATTCCACTTACGTCCACTACACACTCAGTGGCGTCGGCTAGATTTTATCCAGCTTGCTCAGGGTTAATCTAGCTGGTAATCAGGTTGGAGGCTGGGTCACGCCCATGGCCTTTAAATAGTCGCGCTGGACTTTGGGCATCGCCGATTATAGCTTTTGCTTTGTGCCTAGTATTCCGGTCTGGAGTGGTGGTCTTGTTGGAGGAATATCGTATCTGGTGGTGTAGTATCCTTTGTCATATTCCTCCTTCCTATATTTGTATTTGTTTTGCCCTGTGCACATTATAGTGTATTCCTGTATGTCTGCAGCGTGGTGCGTTTTTCAGTTTTCCCTGTCTGTGCTTTCTGTGGGGATTGGTGTGTGGTCTCTTCACTGGGTGGTGGGTGGTGGTCTCAGCTTAGGGCTGAAACAGGAGACAGGGTCAGGCCTGGCGGCCCAGACATGCACACCTTTAGTGTAACTTCTGGGAAAGGGACAGACAGGGTTTCCCTAGCCTAAGGGAAATTGCAGGGGCCCGGGTAACCAGCCTTAGTATACCCAGTACTCCCGTGACAGTGAGGGTAGAGCTGGTCATGCAGCGGTTTGGTTGATCGGTGGTTACTGGAGGTTGTAGGCTTGTTGGAAGAGGTGGGTCTTCAGGTTCTTTTTGAAGGTTTCGATGGTAGGCGAGAGTCTGATATCTTGTGGTAGAGAGTTCCAGAGTAGGGGAGAAATCTTGCATGCGATTGTGGGAAGAGGAGATAAGAGGGGAGTAGAGAAGGAGACCTTGTGAGGATTGGAGGTTGCGTGCAGGAAAGTACCGAGAGATGAGGTCACAGATCTATGGAGGAGACAGGTTGTGGATGGTTTGTATGTCATGGTTAGGGTTTTGTACTGAAATCTCTGGCTAATGGGGAGCTAATGAAGGGATTGACAGAGAGGAGAGGCCGTGGAATAGCGGGGGGACAGGTGGATTAGTCGGGCAGCAGAGTTTAGAATAGATTGGAGGGGTGCGAGAGTGTTAGAGGGGAGGCCACAGAGCAGGAGGTTACAGTAGTCGAGGTGGCAGATGATGAGGGAATGGAGTAGGGTTTTTGCAGATTCTTGGTTTAGGAATGTACGGATCCGTAAAATGTTTTTGAGCTGAAGGCAGCAAGAAGTGGAAAGGGCTTGGATATGCTGTTTGAAGGCGAGATCAGTGTCAAGGATTACCCCGAGGCAGCGAGCTCGTGGGACTGGGGAGAGTGGGCAGCCGTTTACTGTAATGGATACGTTTGTTGGGGGGGTCGAGTGAGATAGGGGAAAAATGATGAATTCTGTTTTGTCCATGTTAAGTTTCAGAAATCTAGCGGAGAAGAAGGATGAAATAGTGGACAGACATTGAGGGATTCTGGTTAGTAGGGTGGTGATATCTGGTCCAGAGATATAGATCTGCGTGTCATCAGCATAGAGATGATACTGAACACTGTGAGATTCTATGAGCTGTCCCAGGCCAAAGGTGTAAATGGAGAAGAGCAGGGGCCCTAGGACTGAACCTTGCGGGACTCCAACAGATAGGGGGCGAGGTGAGGAGGTGGTGTGTGAGTGGGAGATGCTGAATGTCCGGTCTGTTAGGTATGATGAGATCCAGGATAGGGCCAAGTTTGTGATGCCAAGGGATGAAATGGTCTGTAGTAATAGGGAATGGTCCACTGTGTCAAAAGCAGAGGAAAGGTCCTTGAGGAGGAGGACAGAGTAGTGTTGCTTGCTCTTGGCGGTTGATAGGTCATTGGTGACCTTAGTTAGGGCAGTTTCAGTGGAGTGGTGTGACCGGAAGCCAGATTGTAAGCGGTCAAAGAGGGAGCAGGAAGAGAGATGGGAGGATAGTTCAAGATGGACGTGTTGTTCCAGTAGTTTTGAGGCATAGGGGAGAAGTGATATAGGGCGATAGCTAGATACAGAGGATGGGTCAAGAGGGCTTTTTGAGGATAGGTGTGATTGAAGCATGTTTAAAGCTTGAGGGGAAAACACCAGTTGTTAGTGATATGTTGAAGAGATGGGTTAGGGTTGGGATGAAGACTGTGGCGAGGTTTGGGATGAAGTGGGATGGGATCGGGTCAAGTGCACATGTGGTGAGATGCGATCTTGAGAGTAGAGTGGAGAGTCGATCTTCTGTAATGGTGGAGAAGTTGGTTTTGGAGGTGGAGGGCTGGGCATTTGGGAGGAAGGGCTCTGGGGGTTGTCGACTAAAATTGTCTCTGATGTTATCAATCTTCTGCTTGAAAAATGAGGCAAAGTCTTCAGCTGAGATGAGTGGGGAGGGAGGAGGTGCTGGGGAACAGAGGAGAGAATTGAAGGTGTTGAATACTGTTTACAGTTGTGAGACAGGGAGGATATGAGAGATGAGAAATAGGTTTGTTTAGCTGTGGCGAGTGTGGTCTTGAAAGTAGTGAGGGACTGTTTGAATGCGATGAAGTGCTCATTGGAGTGGGATCTTTTCCATCTCCGCTCAGCAGCCCTGGAAGCTCGTCTCAGTTCTTTTGTCAGGCTGGTGTGCCAGGGCTGTCTGTTGATTTTGCAAGCTTTGGTATGTGTGAGAGGGGCAAGAGATTCCAAAGCTACAGCTATTGTGGTGTTATATAGAGTGGCAGCATCATCTGCTTTGTGTAGGGAACTTATGTCTGTGAGAGGGAGGAGGGATTCAGAGAGTGAGTGTAGATCAAGGTGTTTAAGATTTCTACGAGGCTGTGCAAGTTTGTGGGGTGGGGATTGTGGACAAGGAGTGGCAAGGGAAGAGAATGTAAGTAGATTGTGTTCAGAAAGAGGAAGAGGTGAGTTAGAGAGGTTAGATAGAGAGCAGAGGCGGGCGAAGATGAGGTCCAGTGTGTGACCATCTTTGTGAGTGGCTGCAGAAGACCATTGAGGGAGGCCGAAGGAGGAAGTGAGAGATAGAAGTTTAGTGGCAGCTGAGAGGGAAGTGTCAATGGGGATGTTGAAGTCACCCATGATGATAGTGGGGATGTCCACAGAAAGGAAATGAAGTAACCAGGAGGTAAAGTGGTCAAAGAAGGTGGTGGCTGGCCCTGGGGGGCGGTAAATGACAGCCAGTTGGAGGTTGGAGGGGGAGTAGATGCGCACAGAGTGCACCTCAAAGGAAGGGAGGGTAACAGAGGTGGCTGTCTGTCCTTGGAGATAGAGGATTGTATGTTGAGGAACAGTTCTGATGAGGAGGTGAGATGGATGGGGAGGATTGAAAAAGAGATGAACAGTTCCTTACTTGGTGTAGGGATTAGGGGAGTTAGCAGAAAGTGAAGGATTATAGGAGTAAAGGTGAAAATAAACAGAAACATTGTTTACAGTGACTGGCCAGTTACCTTCAGTTCCCTTCTGGTTCAATTCTGGTTTAATTCTACATTAATCTTCACACTTCTAGGACACACTTATAGGAATCACACTGCAGACTAAAGTCTTTGCAGACTTGTGCTATGCAATATATGTTCTACAAAGTGCATTCAGGTGTGAAGCAGAGAGGAGTGGTCTCTGTTCATCTTGGTCAGAGAATTAAAAGTGGACCAGATGCATATAATCAAGCAAGAGTAAACAACGTCATAAATAACACTTGGGGTTAGCTGGGGTTAGTTGAAAGACATACCATGTGAGAGCTAGGAACAGATGTAAGAGTCTGTGTGGAAAGTTGGGTGATGTACTATATGCACTTCAAAGACAGACAAGGCAGGAGAGCTGGGTGGATGAACATACCATGTGAGAGCTAGGAGCCGAGGTAAGAGTCTGTGTGGAAAGTTGGATGATGTACTATATGCACTTCATAGACAGACAAGGCAGGAGAGCTGGGTGGATGAACATACCATGTGAGAGCTAGGAGAGTTAAGTTTACAACATACACACAATGTAGGAAAACTGTCCAATATATACACTATGGCTCTGATTTATCAAACAATTTTCACCAGAATTCTAGAATGAAACTATTTGAAGTGTGAGAACATTGTTGTGTAACTTGTAGTTGGTGTTTTGGTATTTTAATTCCAGTCACAACCAGCCCTGCTAACTTTTAGAAAAGAGTGCAGAGCTTCAAGGGGAAGGGGCAAAGCCAATAAGTTGATAATAATGTACAGCATATGACAGGAATGTTCTGTAATATCCGACTGGAGAACATTTCTTATGGTGGTACATGACAGCTGCAAAATGCTCCAAATTTGTTAAAATGTCCTTGCCTCTTAATGTATTTGGTGCATCTCACCCCAGCAATACACCAGTTTTGATGAATCAGGCCTATATCCTAGGATTTTAAAATTTAATTATCCTTTGCGAACTTCTGAATTTTTGTATTATACATTGCTCAGTACAAGGAAAGGAAAATCCAGCACTGTGATGTCTGATGATGGCTAAAAGCAAAAACGTTTATCTGAACACCAGTGGCCAGATAAACTACTGGCCAGTGGTATATTTTTTCAGGATGTCCTGATTTTAGCAGTGTTAAAACTTTATTGCATTATTGGATGTTCAAATAAACATTATTTCATCAGGGGTCAAAGTGCTGGATTTTCTTTTCCCTGTTCTGAGCTACATTCATTTCCTTCCGATATTTCTGACCTTGCACTATCTTTGCTTTTTCCCTATGTTAATATACTTTGCTAGCTTATTTGGTTTAATTTTCTCCAAAACTCTATGCTGCAGTGCTGTTTCAAAGTCCAGTTAATGCGCTTTTAGAAGCTACTTTGAACTGCTGCTCGGCAATATCTGTACAGTTTATTCAAACAATCAAAGTACAGAAGAATACCTTCTTGAATATACGTGTTTAATTGAATGTACATCTCTCAACTCAGACATGCAAATTTCTATATAAAGACTGTTAGAATATAGTGGGAATGTAATAGCATGGTTTTAATGCTTACAGTTTAACACATTTTTTAAGAAACAATAAAAATGTAATAACAATGTTTTACTTTATAAATGTATTATGCAAAAAATGGCAGCACTCCAAGATTCAAGTAAAAAGAAAAAGTTGTTGTGAGTTTATTAATCAATGTGGTTATGCTGTAACTACATGGCTTAATAAAGACACAAATTTATCTTTTTACTTGAATCTTGGAGTGCTGCCAGTTTTTGCATCATATCTACAATATTTAAAGTACATGTGAATCTGATTGAATTCCCTGGATCTGCAACCTTTGGTGCTACTGTGCTGCTTCAGCTACCCTTTACTTATTGATGTATTTTCCCCACAAAACTAAGTTTGCCGTGAATACATTTCTGCATATGTAAATACTGTAAAACGTATAATTGCCCATAAAATACATGTGGAGGAGAAAAGAGAGAGAGTCCTGTGTGTTGACCACAAGAGCTTACACTTTAGAGGCCAGTGAGGACCCTGCAGACCTTATGAGCTTACACTTTACAGAAGAGTAAGACTTATCCAGTAATTCTGGAGAAGGAAAATTACACTATCTTCAAACTGTGCTCCGCTGGGAACCGCTGATCTATGATAACCCAGGTACTGACCAATAATGTACTAGGTATGATAATCTATAAGATGTCATCGCTGTAGGGCATTATGGGGAATCCTGGTGGCAATACAAAATGACATTAGCCTGCTCTCCGATGCTTCAGCATTGTGGGAAATGATGCCGGGCAAGATTTTTTTTTTTGGAGAACTGCAAATCGAATCTCAAAATGTTTGAATTCGCATGAAAAGACTCCTGGAAATTCAACTTGAACTCGATCCTCCTCAGATTGATCTACTCATCTTTAGTCGATGGTAATGATCTTGTGGCTAAACATCATGCAGTCAAAAATACACACTGTCAAAGTAGTGCATGTGCTTTACTGCATCGAAACTGCATTGCAGCAGGATAGTGTGTCTTTATACAACTTTCACATGATGACACTGTGTATATATGTGAAAAAGAATACCTCTTAATGCACCTCAATGTATGAATATAAGGCTGCCGTCACACTAGCAGTATTTGGTCAGTATTGTACATCAGTATTTGTAAGCCAAAACCAGGAGTGGGTGATAAATGCAGAAGTGGTGCATATGTTTCTATTATACTTTTCCTCTAATTGTTCCACTCCTGGTTTTGGCTTCCAAATACTGATGTAAAATACTGACCAAATACTGCTAGTGTGACGGCAGCCTCACAGTGTGCATGTACGTAATATTGAAGCTTGTGTCTTTATCACCGGCGTAACTTTAAACTCATGGGCCCCGATGTGAACGCTCTAACGGGGCCCCCAAATATTTTAAATCTTTAATAGCAATAGTCCTCAGAACCAATGACATGTATAGTATATGCGATATCCATCATGTCTTTAAGTTGTCGCTGTGTGAAAACACACAATGTTAGCTCCGTGCTGACCGACATGGCTAGAGATGCAGGGACCCATTTCAGTGGTACCCACTCTCTGATTACTGTGTTCAGCCAGTCAATCTGTAAATCAGTATGTCCACGCATTATCACCGCAGACAGCTTGGCTCAGCTGACAACCGAGCTCCTGTGGTAACAACCAAGGCTGGTTCCCGCGCTGCCCCTAGCTTATCAACCCTTTATATGCCACAATCGATAGCAATTGTGGAATTTAGAAGCTTGTGAGAGGGCTCCCTCTCTCACCTCTATCGGTACAGCTGCGACAAAATCATGTGGAGCTAATGGTTATGATGGCACCTGGAGGTCAAACAATGATCTTCTGGTGTGCCAGGTATGTTGTCCTATGAGACCCAGCCATAGGCATGGTCTAGCAGGCGTTCTGTCTGTGTAATCTTACACGCTGCATGCAACGCAAACCAATAAAATAAAGAGAAAATATTAAACCAATAAATACACATATTTATGTAAAAACAAAAATTTTAAAAAAGTACACATATTTGGTATTGCTGCGTCCGGAACAACCCAATACATAAAACTGTCAAACTAGTTAACCCTCACCATGAACACCACAAACAAATAAACAAAAAATGTGGCAAGAAACTATGTTTTTTCTTCATGATGCTGTTAAAAACAGAATAAAAGGGATTAAAAAAAATTAATATAAATAAAAATTATATTGTTGAAAATGTCATCTTGTACCACAAAAAACAAGCCACTATACAGCTTTATAAGTGGAAAAATTAAAAAAAAACTATAGCTCTCAGAGTATATTGATGCAAAAACAATATTTTTTTTCTATAAAATTGTTTTATTGTGTAGAAGTTACAAGACATAAAAAAGTGATATAACTGTGGTATCACTGTAAAGCTGCCTTATCAATTTTACCACATGGTGAACAACATAAAAAGGAACCTCAAAAAGCAATATCTGAGTTCTTATTGTTTGTTCATTATGCCTCCCAAAAATTAAAATAGAAAGCATTGAAAAAATATTATGTGCCCAAAAATGGTACCAATAAAAACTCCAATTCATACTGCGAAAGAACAGGCCCTCACATAACTCGGTCAGCAGAAGTATAGGGACGTTGTCATGGTTCCACCCCTCAATGTGTCTTGGTTACAGTTGCTGATAGCTCAGCTATCCAATCTGGTATAGGGGTGTGCTGACGCTGTCAGTGCTTTGATTGATAGCTCTGTCATCCAGTCTGGTGCAGGGGCGTGCTGAGCTGTCAGTGTTAGGGCTGGCGGAACGCACCAAGTAAATATAGAGATGTTATTTGGTGCATTCGCAGCCCGTGGTCCACCGTGCAGGAAAAGAACCTGCTGCTGGCAAACGGCGGCACTATATGGTGGTAGAATCGATCTCTGTTGCTTCACAGAGTCGCTATAAAGAAAGGGCTGTGTCCTGTTAAACTCCACAGGAATACACAGTAACTGCTGAGCAGATAGCAGCTTGGGGTCACGCAGTCAAGGAGGCAAACATACAATCTCCTCACCGGAGGAGCCAGTATTCTAGGTGGCTTATTTCAGCAGGGGTGCTGAAACCATACACACAATCTCCTCACCGGAGGAGCTGGTATTCTAAGTGGCTTATTTCAGCTGGGTCCCTGAATCCACACAAGCGTGACCACATTGGCACAAAACTCATAACATGTATTGATACTAGCGCATGGCCGTGCGGCCTGTTATGATCCCAATGGCAGAGGATCTCAGAGATTACAGCAAAGTCTGCAAACATAAATACCAGCTCCTAGGGAAGTGGTAACTAGGCTGACCATATACCTGATCCTAGCACAAACAACTAACAGTAGCCGGGGAACGTGCCTACGTTGATTCTAGACGTCTCGCGCCAGCCGGAGAACTAACTAACCCTATCAGGGAAAATAAGACCTCTCTTGCCTCCAGAGAAAAGACCCCAAAGTTATAATACAAGCCCCCAACAAATAATAACGGTGAGGTAAGAAGAAAAGACAAACGTAAGAATTAACTAGATTTTAGCAAAGAGAGGCCCACTGACTAATAGCAGAAGATAGTAAGATGACTTATATGGTCAGCAAAAAACCCTGCAAAATATCCACGCTGAATATCCAAGAACCCCCGAACCGACTAACGGTGAGGGGGGAGAATATCAGCCCCCTAGAGCTTCCAGCGATATCAGGAATCACATTTTGTACAAGCTGGACAAAAATATGAACAATGCAAATAAACAAAAATAAGAAAGCAGGACTTAGCTTATCTTGCAAAGAACCAGGACCTGAAGACAGGAGCAAACAGAAATGAACTGATTACAACGATGCCAGGCACTGGACTGAGAATCCAGGAAGTTTAAATAGCAACACCCCAGGCCTAACGAACCAGGTGAGTACCAACCTGGGAAAAGACAATCCAAGTGCCAAACCACTAGTGACCACAAGAGGGAGCCAAGAAGTATAGTTCACAACAGTACCCCCCCTTTAAGGAGGGGTCACCGAACCCTCACCAAGACCACCAGGGCGATCAGGGTGAGCAGCGTGGAAGGAACGAACCAAATCAGCCGCATGAACATCAGAGGCGACCACCCAGGAATTATCCTCCTGACCATAGCCCTTCCATTTGACCAAATACTGAAGCCTCCGTCTAGAGAGACGAGAATCCAAGATCTTCTCCACCACGTACTCCAACTCGCCCTCAACCAACACCGGAGCAGGAGGCTCAACAGCAGGAACCACAGGCACAACGTACCGCCGCAACAAAGACCTATGGAACACGTTGTGAATGGCAAACGACCCCGGAAGATCCAAACGAAAAGAAACCGGGTTAAGAACTTCCAAAATTTTATAAGGACCAATAAAGCGAGGCTTAAACTTAGGAGAGGAAACCTTCTGAGGGACATACCGAGAAGACAACCAAACCAATTCCCCAACATGAAGTCGGGGACCCACACCGCGGCGGCGGTTGGCAAAACGCTGAGCCTTCTCCTGTGACAACTTCAAGTTGTCCACCACATGATTCCAAATCCGCTGCAACCTATCCACCACGGAATCCACCCCAGGACAGTCAGAAGACTCAACATGACCCGAGGAGAAACGAGGATGAAAACCAGAGTTGCAGAAGAATGGCGAAACCAAAGTAGCAGAACTAGCCCAATTATTAAGGGCAAACTCAGCCAATGGCAAGAAGGTCACCCAATCATCCTGGTCCGCAGAAACAAAACATCTCAAATAAGCCTCCAGTGTCTGATTAGTTCGCTCCGTTTGGCCATTAGTCTGAGGATGAAAGGCAGATGAAAACGACAAATCAATGCCCATTTTAGCACAAAAAGATCGCCAGAATCTGGACACAAACTGGGATCCTCTGTCGGACACGATATTCTCAGGAATGCCGTGTAAACGAACCACATTCTGAAAAAACAAAGGAACCAGATCGGAAGAGGAAGGCAACTTAGGCAAGGGCACCAAATGGACCATCTTGGAAAAACGATCACACACCACCCAGATGACAGACATTCCTTGAGACACCGGAAGATCAGAAATGAAATCCATGGAAATGTGTGTCCAAGGCCTCTTCGGGATGGGCAAGGGCTAAAGCAACCCGCTAGCACGAGAACAACAAGGCTTAGCCCGAGCACAAGTCCCACAGGACTGCACAAATGATCGCACATCCCGTGACAAGGAAGGCCACCAAAAGGACCTAGCCACCAAATCTCGGGTACCAAAAATTCCCGGATGCCCTGCCAACACCGAGGAATGAACCTCGGAAATAACTCTGCTGGTCCACTTATCAGGAACAAACAGTCTGTCGGGTGGACAAGAGTCAGGTCTACCAGCCTGAAATCTCTGCAACACACGTCGCAAATCAGGAGATATGGCCGACACGATTACTCCCTCTTTAAGAATACCAGCTGGCTCCGAGACTCCAGGAGAGTCAGGCACAAAGCTCCTAGAAAGAGCATCAGCCTTAACATTCTTCGAACCAGGCAGGTACGAGACCACAAAGTCAAAACGAGAGAAAAACAATGACCAACGAGCCTGTCTAGGATTCAGGCGCTTAGCAGACTCGAGATACATCAGATTTTTGTGATCAGTCAAGACCACCACACGATGCTTAGCACCCTCAAGCCAATGGCGCCACTCCTCAAATGCCCACTTCATGGCCAACAACTCCTGATTACCAACATCATAGTTCCGCTCAGCAGGCGAAAACTTCCTAGAGAAAAAAGCACATGGTCTCATCACAGAGCAACCAGAGCCTCTCTGCAACAAAACAGCCCCAGCACCGATCTCAGAAGCATCCACTTCAACCTGAAAGGGAAGTGCGACATCAGACTGGCACAAAACAGGCGCCGAAGTAAACCGGCGCTTCAGCTCCTGGAAGGCCTCCACGGCTGCAGGAGCCCAATTAGCCACATCAGAACCTTTCTTGGTCATATCCGTCAAAGGTTTAACAACGCTAGAAAAGTTAGCGATAAAACGACGGTAGAAATTAGCAAACCCCAAAAACTTCTGAAGACTCTTAACAGACGTAGGTTGAGTCCAATCATGAATAGCTCGGACCTTGACTGGGTCCATCTCCACAGCAGAAGGGGAGAAAATAAAACCCAAAAAGGAAACCTTCTGCACTCCAAAGAGACACTTTGAGCCCTTCACAAACAAAGCATTATCACGCAAAACCTGAAACACCATCCTGACCTGCTTTACATGAGAATCCCAATCATCAGAAAAAACCAGAATATCATCCAGATAAACAATCATAAATTTATCTAGATACTTCCGGAAGATATCATGCATAAAGGACTGAAACACTGAAGGAGCATTAGAGAGCCCAAAGGGCATCACCAAGTACTCAAAATGACCTTCGGGCGTATTAAATGCAGTTTTCCATTCATCTCCCTGCCTAATGCGCACAAGGTTGTACGCACCACGAAGATCTATCTTGGTGAACCACTTGGCACCCTTAATCCGAGCAAACAAGTCTGACAATAGTGGCAAAGGATACTGAAACTTAACAGTGATTTTATTCAGAAGCCGATAGTCTATACAAGGTCTCAAAGACCCGTCTTTCTTGGCCACAAAAAAGAATCCCGCACCAAGAGGGGAAGAGGATGGACGAATATGCCCCTTCTCCAAAGACTCCTTGACATAAGAACGCATCGCGGCATGCTCGGGTACAGACAAATTAAATAATCGTCCCTTAGGAAATTTACTGCCAGGAATCAAATCTATAGCGCAGTCACAGTCCCTATGAGGAGGAAGAGCACTGGACCTGGACTCACTGAATACATCCTGATAGTCACACAAATACTCAGGAACTTCTGAAGGAGTAGAAGAAGCAATAGACACCGGCGGAGAATCGCAATGAATTCCCTGACAATCCCAACTCGACACAGACATAGCCTTCCAATCCAAAACTGGATTATGGGTCTGTAACCATGGCAGACCCAAAACGACCAAATCATTCATTTTATGCAGAACAAGAAAACGAATCACCTCCCGATGTTCAGGAGTCATGCACATGGTCACTTGTGTCCAATACTGCGGTTTATTTTCTGCCAGTGGCGTAGCATCAATTCCTCTGAGAGGAATAGGAACTTTTAAAGGCTCCAGGACAAAACCACAGCGCTTGGCAAACGACAAGTCCATAAGACTCAGGGCAGCACCTGAATCCACAAATGCCATAACAGGATAGGAAGACAATGAGCAAATTAAAGTCACAGACAAAATAAATTTAGGCTGCAAATTACCAATGGTGACAGGACTGACAACCTTGGTTAGGCGTTTAGAGCATGCTGATATAACATGTGTAGAATTACCACAGTAAAAACACAGCCCATTCTGACGTCTATGATTTTGTCGTTCGGTTCTAGTCAGGATTCTATCACATTGCATTGAGACCGGTGTCCGTTCAGACAACACCGCCAGAGGATTAGCGGATTTGCGCTCCCGCAACCGCCGATCAATCTGAATAGCCAGCGCCATAGAATCATTCAGACTTGTAGGAATTGTGAAACCCACCATCACATTCTTAATGGCTTCAGAAAGGCCATTTCTGAAATTTGCGGCCAGAGCACATTCATTCCATTGAGTAAGCACGGACCATTTCCGAAATTTTTGGCAATACATTTCAGCTTCATCCTGGCCCTGAGAGATAGCCAGTAGGGCTTTTTCTGCCTGAATTTCAAGATTAGCCTCCTCATAAAGCAATCCGAGCGCCAGAAAAAACGCATCAACATCAGCCAATGCCGGATCTCCTGGCGCCAACGAGAAAGCCCAATCCTGAGGGTCGCCACGCAAGAAGGAGATAACAATTTTAACTTGCTGAGCTGAATCTCCAGACGAACGAGGTTTCAAAGATAGAAACAATTTACAATTATTCCTAAAATTCCTAAATTTAAATCGATCTCCAGAGAACAGCTCAGGAATAGGTATCTTAGGCTCTGACATAGGACTGCTAACAACAAAATCCTGAATGCCCTGCACTCGTGCAGCAAGCTGATCCACACTAGTAATCAAGGTCTGAACATTCATGTCTGCAGCAAAGCTTCAAGCCACTCAGAGAAAAAGGGGAAGGAAGAAAGAGAAGAAAAAAACAAACAAAAAAACAAAACTCAGAACTTCTTTTCTTTTAATCCCGCTTCTGCAATGCATTAACTA
Source organism: Ranitomeya variabilis (assembly GCF_051348905.1). Taxonomy (NCBI): domain Eukaryota; kingdom Metazoa; phylum Chordata; class Amphibia; order Anura; family Dendrobatidae; genus Ranitomeya; species Ranitomeya variabilis. The sequence continues at coordinate 116,240,994 of NC_135237.1, read as the reverse complement.
TTCACTTGGCCTGGCATACTGTTATGATCCCAATGGCAGAGGATCTCAGAGATTACAGCAAAGTCTGCAAACATAAATACCAGCTCCTAGGGAAGTGGTAACTAGGCTGACCATATACCTGATCCTAGCACAAACAGCTAACAGTAGCCGGGGAACGTGCCTATGTTGATTCTAGACGTCTCGCGCCAGCCGGAGAACTAACTAACCCTATCAGGGAAAATAAGACCTCTCTTGCCTCCAGAGAAAAGACCCCAAAGTTATAATACAAGCCCCCAACAAATAATAATGGTGAGGAAAGAAGAAAAGACAAACGTAAGAATGAACTAGATTTTAGCAAAGAGAGGCCCACTGACTAATAGCAGAAGATAGTAAGATGACTTATATGGTCAGCAAAAAACCCTGCAAAATATCCACGCTGAATATCCAAGAACCCCCGAACCGACTAACGGTGAGGGGGGAGAATATCAGCCCCCTAGAGCTTCCAGCGATATCAGGAATCACATTTTGTACAAGCTGGACAAAAATATGAACAATGCAAATAAACAAAAATAAGAAAGCAGGACTTAGCTTATCTTGCAAAGAACCAGGACCTGAAGACAGGAGCAAACAGAAATGAACTGATTACAACGATGCCAGGCACTGGACTGAGAATCCAGGAAGTTTAAATAGCAACACCCCAGGCCTAACGAACCAGGTGAGTACCAACCTGGGAAAAGACAATCCAAGTGCCAAACCACTAGTGACCACAAGAGGGAGCCAAGAAGTATAGTTCACAACAGCGGCCATGCGAACCTTCTATAGCTGCAGCACGTACAAGACCTTCCTAGAAGGACCAATGAGAGGCTGCCACAGAGCCTGAGCACCTTCAGGACCTTCCTGGAGAACCAATGGGCTTTGCTGCAGTATCCAAGCATGTGACCCTCGATCTTCAATGAGAGATCTTACCCTGGGCATGCTCAGAAGGAGAAAAGCAGGACTTAGTCCCAAAAGCATCTGCTCGCCGCTGCCCAGCACTGGCTTCAATGGCAGAAGCTGGAAAAGCAGCAGTAACCCTTTGCACAGAGTCAGACTGAGCGAGACGCTGGGACCAACATCTCCGCTGAGCAGGCTCCACTGCAGCAGGAGAAGAATGGGAGACTGCAGCGGAGATGGCCCGAGATTCCCCCTGTGCAGAGGCGGGAACTCAACCCCCAACAGTCAGTGTGTTGATTGACAGCTCAAGTGTCCATTCCAAGACTGGGAGGTGCTGTTTGCAAGTGTTCATTATCCCAGGTGATTGCCAGGCTACTTAACTGATCTGTTTCTCCCAGACATCTGCCAGATGTCCATTCAGATAAGTATGGTTTGTTCTCTCTGTGCCTTGCATTCTGTATGTTGATCTTTCATTACCTGTCCTCAACAGAGTTTGAGGGAGAACACTTTGCTTGCTAAACTAGAGAAATGTGTTTTTTTGTGTTGAGGAATTTTCTTTCTTAGGGTTTGTCTTGTCAGCAAAAGGTTTAATATGGACCTTGGGAAGGTACAGGCCATAATTGATTGGGTTCAACCTCGTGATCTTAAGGCTTTGCAGGGTTTTCTGGGATTCATCAACTATTATAGGAAAATTATCAAAGGTCTTTCTCAGACTGCTAAACCACTTACTGACCTTACACATAAGGGGGAGAATCTAAAGGTTTGGTCACCGGGTGCTATACGGGCTTTTTAAAGATAAAAGAGTGTTTTATGTCTGCACCCGTTCTTACCCAACCTGATCTCAAAGAACCATTTATGGTGGAGGTGGATGTTTCCAAGATTGAAGTGGAGGCAGTTTTATCGCTGGGGCCCAAAACTCTGACTAACCTGAGTCCAGGTGCTTTTTTTAAAAAAAAAATTTGCTGGTTGATGGAAATTATAATTTTGGGAATTCGGAGTTACTTTCTGTCAAATTGGCTTTGGGGAGTGGAGGCATTTTTTTGTGGGGTGGGTGGTTCATTCAGTTACAGTGGTCATTGATCACAAAAAAATTAAGCCTACATTGAATCAGATGGTTAACTCCTAGACAGACCAGATGGTCCTAGTTTTTCTGTAGGTTTAATTTTCTATTACATTCAGGCCGGGGTCTAAGAATGTGAAAGCTGATGCATTACCTCATAGTCTACATTCAATTTCTCCTCCAGAACCTCCATCCTCCATTAATCCTCAGATTATTATGGTTTCTTTGGTAACCTCAGAATTAGAAGAGGTTACCATAGCTCCTTCTGCTACCCCAGGGCCCAAATTATTTGTGCCTATGTACCTAAGATTGCGGGTTTTACAGGAATTTCATGATTCCGTCTTAAGTGGTCATCCTGGGGTTACTGCTACACAGAAAGCCATTGCTAGACTTTTTTGTTAGCTGTCCATGCATAATGATATTAAAGATTTAGTATCTGTTTGTGAAGTCTGCACACACGCTAAAGTCAGTCATAGCCGGCTGGCTGGGGAATTGGTTCCATTGCCAATTCCAGAAAGATGATGGACTCATTTGTTCATGGATTTCATTACAAATTTGCATATATCTGGTGGCATTTTGTTCCTTTGTCAGGATTCCCTAATGCAGAGACACTCTCCAAGTTGTTTGTTTCTCATATTGTAAGGTTACATGGGATCCCTCTGAACATTGTGTCTGATAGGGGAATACAATTTGTCTCTAAATTCTGGAGAGCTTTTTGTTGTAGACTTGGAATTGACTTGTCATTTTCATCTGCTTACCACCCTGAAACCAATGGTCAGACTGAGAGGACAATTCAATCTTTGGAACAAATTTTAAGGTGCTTTGTGGCAGCTTGGCAGGAGGACTGGTCATTGCTTTTACCTTTCGCTGAGTTTGGTTTTAACAGTCAAGTAAATCAATCTAAGGGAACCTCACCATTCTTCTGTAATTATGGTTTTCATCCGCATTTTGGTAAATTTTCTAAGATTAGTTCTGAATGTCCTGGGGTGGAGGTCACTGAACAGAGACTTGGGATTTCTGGACGGTGTTAAAAAAAATATTGCCACTGCTCAGATTAGCCAAAAATGAAAAGCCAATAGAAAACATTTGGGAGGTCCTGTTTGTAAGATTGGGGATAAGGTTTGGTTGTCATCTAGGAACATTAAACTTAAAGTGCCATCTGCGAAGTTGAGTCCAATGTTTATTGGTCCATATGAGATCCTAAAGGTGGTCAATCCTGTGGCATTTAGATTAAAGCTTCATCCATACCTTTGCATCACTAGCATGTTCCATAAATCTCTATTAAAGGAGTTTGTCCCACCTGCATTTGGAGCGCCCCCACTTGTTATGACCCCAATGGCAGAGGGTCTCAAAAGTACATACCAAGTCTGCAAACACAAAAAACCAGCTCATAGGGCAGTGGTAACTGGGCTGACCATATATCTAATCCTAGCACCACAAATAGCAGCAGCCGGGGAACGTGCCTACGTTGGTTCTAGACGTCTCGCGCCAGCCGGAGAACTAACTAACCCTAGAAGGGAAAAGATAGACCTTTCTTGCCTCCAGAGAAAAGACCCCAAAAGTTGGATACAAGCCCCCAACAAATAATAACGGTGAGGTAAGGAGAAAAGACAAACGTAAGAATGAACTAGATATTTAGCAAAGAGAGGCCCACTGACTAATAGCAGAATATAGTAAGATGACTTATATGGTCAGCAAAAACCCTATCAAAATTTCCACGCTGGATATTCAAGAACCCCCGAACCGTCTAACGGCCCGGGGGGAGAACACCAGCCCCCTAGAGCTTCCAGCAAAATCAGGAATCACATTTAGTACAAGCTGGACAAAAAATAAGAGTAAAGCAAATAACCAAAAAACAAGGAAGCAGGACTTAGCTTAATTTTGCAAGATCCAAGACCAGCAGACAGGAGCAAACAGAAAGGAACTGATTACAAAGATGCCAGGCACAGGACTGAGAAACCAGGAAGTTAATATAGCAACACCCCTGGACTAACGACCCAGGTGGGTGCCAAACTGAGGAAAGACAATCCCAGAGTCATATCACTAGTGACCACAAGAGGGAGCCAAAAAAGTCTAATTCACAACAGTACCCCCCCTTTAAGGAGGGGTCACCAAACCCTCACCAAGACCACCAGGGCAATCAGGATGAGCAGCGTGAAAGGCACGAACTAAATCGGCCGCATGCACATCAGAGGCAACCACCCAGGAATTATCCTCCTGACCATAGCCCTTCCACTTGACCAGATACTGAAGCCTCCGCCTGGAGAGACGAGAATCCAAGATCTTCTCCACCACGTACTCCAACTCGCCCTCAACCAACACCGGAGCAGGAGGCTCAACAGAAGGAACCACAGGTACAACGTACCGCCGCAACAAAGACCTATGGAACACGTTGTGAATGGCAAACGACACCGGAAGATCCAAGCGAAAGGACACAGGATTAAGGATTTCCAATATCTTGTAAGGACCGATGAAGCGAGGCTTAAATTTAGGAGAGGAGACCTTCATAGGAACAAATCGAGAAGACAGCCATACCAAATCCCCAACACGAAGTCGGGGACCCACACCGCGGCAGCGGTTGGCAAAACGCTGAGCCTTCTCCTGTGACAACTTCAAGTTGTCCACCACATGATTCCAGATCCGCTGCAACCTATCCACCACGGAATCTACCCCAGGACAGTCAGAAGGCTCCACATGTCCTGAGGAAAAACGAGGATGGAAACCAGAGTTGCAAAAAAATGGCGAAACCAAAGTAGCGGAACTAGCCCGATTATTAAGGGCAAACTCAGCCAACGGCAAGAAGGTCACCCAATCATCCTGATCTGCAGAAACAAAACACCTCAAATAAGCCTCCAGAGTCTGATTAGTTCGCTCCGTTTGTCCATTAGTCTGAGGATGAAAGGCAGACGAAAACGACAAATCAATGCCCATCTTAGCACAAAAGGATCGCCAGAACCTGGAAACAAACTGGGATCCTCTGTCAGACACAATATTCTCAGGAATGCCGTGTAAACTGTTGTGGATTCTGTTTTTGGGCTCCCTCTGGTGGTTACAACTGGTACTGGGTGACTTTGGTGGGTTGCGGTCTCTGGTTTCCACCTGTCCATCAGAGGCTGGGTGTTTCCTATTTAACCTGGCTTTCCTGTCATTCCCTTGCCGGCTATCAATGTATCAGTGTGTCTCTGTTACCTTTGCTACCTGCTCCTAGGCCTTCAAGACAAGCTAAGTCTGGATTTCCCTGTTTCATGTTTGCTTTCATGTTTTTAGTCCAGCTTGCAGATATGTAATTCTCTGCTGCTGGTTGCTCTAGTGGGCTGAAATTACCACTCATGTACCATGAGTTGGCACATGAGTTCAAGTAATTTCAGGATGGTATTTTGAAGGGTTTTAAGCTGACCGCGCAGTTCACCTTTTGTATCCTCTGCTATCTAGCTTAAGCGGGCCTCATTTTGCTGAATCTGTTTTCATAACTACGTTTGTGCCTTCCTCTCATTTCACCGTCATTATATGTGGGGGGCTGCTATTTCTGTGGGAATATTTCTCTGGAGGCAAGATAGGTCTGTGATTCTTCTGATAGGGGTAGCTAGATCTCCGGCTGGCGCGAGACTTCTAGAGTCCCCCCAGGAACGTTCCCCGGCTGCTGTTAGTTGAGTGTTGAGGTTCAGGATCGCGGTCAGCTCAGGTTCCATCACCCTAGAGCTCGTCCTGTTTTTGCCCGTGTTATGTGTTTAATTCCCTGCCATTGGGAACATGACAGTATAGCCGGCCCACAAAGTGTTAATTGTTTGGGCTGAAGCAGGAGAAAAAGAAGTGTTGAAGGGAAATTTTTTTTTTCCCTCAGAGTTTTGCTGCCTAGCCCTTAATTGCTGTCTAGCTGCTTCTTACCTCCTCTTAACCCTTGAATGGCTCTGACCTTAGCTGTTTAACATGGATGTCCAGAGTTTGGCTTCCAGCCTGAATAATCTTGCTGCAAAAGTTCAAAACATACAGGATTTTGTTGTTCACACTCCTATGTCTGAACCTAGAATTCCTATTCCAGAGTTTTTTTCTGGAGATAGATCTACCTTCCTGAATTTCAGGAACAATTGCAAATTGTTTCTTTCTTTGAAATCTCGCTCCTCTGGAGACCCTGTTCAGCAGGTCAAGATTGTAATATCTTTCCTGCGGGGCGACCCTCAGAATTGGGCATTTGCATTGGCACCAGGGGATCCTGCATTGCTCAGTGTGGATGCGTTTTTTCTGGCACTGGGATTGCTCTATGAGGAACCTAACCTGGAGATTCAGGCTGAAAAGGCTTTATTAGCCCTCTCTCAGGGGCATGATGAAGCGGAAGTATATTGTCAAAAATTTCGGAAATGGTCGGTGCTTACTCAGTGGAATGAGTGCGCCCTGGCTGCAAACTTCAGAGATGGTCTTTCTGAGGCCATTAAGGATATTATGGTGGGGTTCCCTGCGCCTACAGGTCTGAATAAGTCTATGGCTATGGCCATTCAGATTGATCGGCGTTTACGGGAGCGCAAACCTGTGCACCAGTTGGCGGTGTCTTCTGAACAGGCACCTGAGACTATGCAATGTGATAGAATTCAGTCCAGAAGTGAACGGCAAAATTATAGGCGGAAAAATGGATTGTGTTTTTATAGTGGTGATTCAGCTCATGTTATATCAGCATGCTCTAAACGCACAAAAAAGGTTGATAAATCTTTTGCCATTAGTACTCTGCAGTCTAAGTTCATTTTGTCTGTAACTCTGATTTGTTCACTGTTATCCATTTCCGTCGATGCCTATGTGGATTCGGGCGCTGCCCTGAATCTTATGGATTGGTCATTTGCCAAACGCTGCGGTTTTAGTCTGGAGCCTCTGGAAGTTCCTATTCCTTTGAAGGGAATTGACTCTACACCATTGGCTATGAATAAACCGCAGTACTGGACACAAGTGACCATGCGCATGACTCACGTTCATCAGGAGGTGATTCGCTTCCTTGTACTGTATAATTTACATGATGTACTAGTGCTTGGTCTGCCATGGTTACAAACTCATAATCCAGTCCTGGATTGGAAAACAATGTCTGTGTTAAGCTGGGGATGTCAGGGGGTTCATGATGATGCACCTCTGATTTCAATCGCTTCATCTACTCCTTCTGAGGTTCCTGCGTTTTTGTCTGACTATCGGGATGTTTTTGAGGAGCCTAAGCTCAATTAGCTCCCTCCTCATAGGGATTGTGACTGTGCTATAGAATTAATTCCTGGCAGTAAGTTCCCTAAGGGTCGTTTATTTAATCTGTCAGTGCCAGAGCATACTGCTATGCGGAATTATATTAAGGAGTCCTTGGAAAAGGGACATATTCGTCCATCTTCGTCCCCTCTGGGAGCAGGTTTTTTTTTCGTGGCAAAAAACGATGGTTCCCTGAGGCCTTGTATAGATTATCGCCTTCTGAATAAGATTACAGTCAAATATCAGTATCCATTGCCATTATTAACTGATTTGTTTGCTCGCATTAAGGGGGCTAGGTGGTTCACTAAGATAGATCTTCGCGGTGCGTATAATCTTGTGCGGATAAAGCAGGGTGATGAGTGGAAAACCGCATTTAATACGCCTGAGGGCCATTTTGAGTATTTGGTAATGCCTTTTGGACTTTCTAATGCTCCTTCAGTCTTTCAGTCCTTTATGCACAATATTTTCCGTGAATATCTGGACAAGTTTATGATTGTGTATTTGGATGATATTTTGGTGTTTTCTGATGACTGGGAGTCTCATGTTCTACAGGTCAGGAAGGTGTTTCAAGTCCTGCGGGCCAATTCTCTGTTTGTGAAGGGCTCAAAATGTCTCTTCGGAGTCCAGAAGATTTCTTTTTTGGGGTACATTTTTTCTCCTTCTACTATTGAGATGGATCCCGTCAAGGTTCAGGCGATTTGTGACTGGACACAACCTACATCTGTTAAGAGTCTTCAGAAGTTCTTGGGTTTTGCTAATTTTTATCGTCGGTTCATTACTGATTTTTCCAGTGTTGTTAAACCTTTGACTGATTTGACTAAAAAGGGTGCTGATGTTGCTAATTGGTCTCCTACAGCTGTGGAGGCCTTTCAGGAACTTAAGCGCCGGTTTTCTTCTGCTCCTGTGTTATGTCAACCAGATGTTTCACTTCCTTTTCAGGTTGAGGTTGATGCTTCCGAGATTGGAGCGGGGGCGGTTTTGTCACAGAGAAGTTCCGATGGCTCGGTGATGAAGCCATGTGCGTTCTTTTCTAGAAAATTCTCGCCCGCCGAGCGCAATTATGATGTGGGTAATCGGGAGCTTTTGGCCATGAAGTGGGCATTTGAGGAGTGGCGTCATTGGCTTGAGGGTGCTAGACATCGTGTGGTGGTCTTGACTGATCACAAAAATCTGATTTACCTTGAGTCTGCCAGGCGTCTGAATCCTAGACAGGCTCGTTGGTCGTTGTTTTTTTCTCGTTTCAATTTTGTGATTTCATACCTGCCAGGTTCAAAGAATGTGAAGACAGATGCTCTTTCCAGGAGTTTTGTGCCTGACTCTCCTGGAGACTCTGGGCCTACTGGTATCCTTAGGGATGGGGTAATATTGTCCGCCGTCTCCCCAGACTTGCGACGTGCATTGCAGGAGTTTCAGGCGGATAAACCTGATCGTTGTCCACCAGAAAGACTGTTTGTTCCGGATGATTGGACCAGTAGAGTCATCTCCGAGGTCCATTCTTCTGTGTTGGCTGGTCATCCTGGAATATTTGGTACTAGAGACTTGGTGGCCAGGTCTTTTTGGTGGCCTTCCTTGTCAAGGGATGTGCGCACCTTTGTGCAGTCTTGTGAAGTGTGTGCTCGGGCTAAGCCTTGCTGTTCTCGGGCCAGTGGGTTGTTGTTATCCTTGCCTATCCTGAAGAGGCCTTGGACGCACATTTCCATGGATTTTATTTCAGATCTCCCTGTCTCACAGAAAATGTCCGTTATCTGGGTTGTGTGTGACCGCTTTTCTAAGATGGTTCATTTGGTACCCTTGCCTAAGTTGCCTTCCTCCTCTGAGTTGGTCCCTTTATTTTTTCAGAACGTGGTTCGTTTGCATGGGATTCCGGAGAATATCGTTTCTGACAGGGGATCCCAGTTTGTGTCTAGATTTTGGCGGACGTTTTGTGCTAAGATGGGCATTGATTTGTCTTTCTCGTCTGCATTCCATCCTCAGACGAATGGCCAGACGGAGCGAACTAATCAGACCTTGGAAACTTATTTAAGGTGTTTTGTTTCTGCTGATCAAGATGACTGGGTTGCCTTTTTGCCACTGGCCGAATTTGCCCTTAATAATCGGGCTAGTTCTGCTACTTTGGTTTCTCCTTTCTTTTGTAATTCGGGGTTTCATCCTCGTTTTTCCTCTGGTCAGGTGGAGCCTTCGGATTGTCCTGGAGTGGACGTGGTGGTGGACAGGCTACATCAGATTTGGAATCAGGTGGTGGACAATTTGAAGTTGTCTCAGGAGAAGACTCAGCAGTTTGCTAATCGCCGTCGCCGCGTGGGTCCCCGACTTCTTGTTGGGGACTTGGTGTGGTTGTCTTCTCGTTTTGTCCCTATGAAGGTCTCTTCTCCTAAGTTCAAGCCTCGGTTCATCAGTCCTTATAAGATCTTGGAGATTCTTAACCCTGTATCTTTTCGTTTGGATCTCCCAGCATCGTTTGCTATTCATAATGTGTTCCATCGGTCGTTATTGCGGAGGTATGAGGTGCCCGTTGTTCCTTTGGTTGAGCCTCCTGCTCCGGTGCTGGTGGAGGGAGAATTGGAGTATGTTGTTGAGAAGATCTTGGATTCTCGTGTTTCCAGACGTAAACTCCAGTATTTGGTTAAGTGGAAGGGTTATGGTCAGGAGGATAATTCCTGGGTGGTCGCCTCTGATGTTCATGCGACTGATTTGGTCCGCGCCTTCCATAGAGCTCATCCTGATCGCCCTGGGGGTTCTCGTGAGGGTTCGGTGACCCCTCCTCAAGGGGGGGGTACTGTTGTGGATTCTGTTTTTGGGCTCCCTCTGGTGGTTACAACTGGTACTGGGTGACTTTGGTGGGTTGCGGTCTCTGGTTTCCACCTGTCCATCAGAGGCTGGGTGTTTCCTATTTAACCTGGCTTTCCTGTCATTCCCTTGCCGGCTATCAATGTATCAGTGTGTCTCTGTTACCTTTGCTACCTGCTCCTAGGCCTTCAAGACAAGCTAAGTCTGGATTTCCCTGTTTCATGTTTGCTTTCATGTTTTTAGTCCAGCTTGCAGATATGTAATTCTCTGCTGCTGGTTGCTCTAGTGGGCTGAAATTACCACTCATGTACCATGAGTTGGCACATGAGTTCAAGTAATTTCAGGATGGTATTTTGAAGGGTTTTAAGCTGACCGCGCAGTTCACCTTTTGTATCCTCTGCTATCTAGCTTAAGCGGGCCTCATTTTGCTGAATCTGTTTTCATAACTACGTTTGTGCCTTCCTCTCATTTCACCGTCATTATATGTGGGGGGCTGCTATTTCTGTGGGAATATTTCTCTGGAGGCAAGATAGGTCTGTGATTCTTCTGATAGGGGTAGCTAGATCTCCGGCTGGCGCGAGACTTCTAGAGTCCCCCCAGGAACGTTCCCCGGCTGCTGTTAGTTGAGTGTTGAGGTTCAGGATCGCGGTCAGCTCAGGTTCCATCACCCTAGAGCTCGTCCTGTTTTTGCCCGTGTTATGTGTTTAATTCCCTGCCATTGGGAACATGACAGTAAACGAACCACATTCTGAAAGAACAAAGGAACCAGATCGGAAGAGGAAGGCAGCTTAGGCAAAGATACCAAATGGACCATCTTGGAAAAGCGATCACATACCACCCAGATGACAGACATGCCCTGAGACACCGGAAGATCTGAAATGAAATCCATGGAAATGTGTGTCCAAGGCCTCTTCGGGACAGGCAAGGGCAAGAGCAACCCGCTGGCACGAGAACAGCAAGGCTTAGCTCGAGCACAAGTCCCACAGGTCTGCACAAATGACCGCACATCCCGTGACAAGGAAGGCCACCAAAAGGACCTAGCCACCAGATCTCTGGTGCCAAAAATTCCCGGATGCCCTGCCAACACCGAGGAATGAACCTCGGAAATGACTCTGCTGGTCCACTTATCAGGAACAAACAGTCTGTCAGGTGGACAAGAGTCAGGTCTACCAGCCTGAAATCTCTGCAACACACGTCGCAAATCCTGAGAAATGGCCGACAGGATAACTCCCTCTTTGAGAATACCAACTGGTTCTGCGACTCCAGGAGAGTCAGGCACAAAGCTCCTTGAAAGAGCATCAGCCTTCATATTCTTTGAACCTGGTAAATACGAGACCACAAAGTCAAAACGGGAGAAAAACAATGACCAGCGGGCCTGTCTAGGATTCAGGCGTTTAGCAGACTCGAGATACATCAGATTTTTGTGATCAGTCAAGACCACCACACGATGCTTAGCACCCTCGAGCCAATGACGCCACTCCTCAAATGCCCACTTCATGGCCAACAACTCCCGATTGCCAACATCATAATTCCGCTCAGCAGGCGAAAACTTCCTAGAGAAAAAAGCACATGGTCTCATTACAGAGCAACCAGGGCCTCTTTGCGACAAAACGGCCCCTGCCCCAATCTCAGAAGCATCCACTTCAACCTGAAAGGGAAGTGAGACATCAGGCTGGCACAAAACAGGCGCCGAAGTCAAAGGCTTCAACGGCTGCAGGAGCCCAGTTAGCAACATCAGAACCTTTCTTGGTCATATCCGTCAAAGGTTTAACAACGCTAGAAAAATTAGCGATAAAACGACGGTAGAAGTTAGCAAAACCCAAGAACTTCTGAAGACTCTTAACAGACGTGGGTTGAGTCCAATCATGAATAGCTCGGACCTTGACTGGGTCCTTCTCCACCGCAGAAGGGGAAAAAATAAAACCCAAAAAGGGAACCTTCTGTACTCCAAAGAGACACTTTGAGCCCTTAACAAACAAAGCATTCTCACGCAAAACCTGAAACACCATCCTGACCTGCTCTACATGCGAGTCCCAATCATCAGAAAAAAACAGAATATCATCCAGATAAACAATCATAAATTTATCCAGATACTTCCGGAAAATATCATGCATAAAGGACTGAAACACTGAAGGAGCATTAGAGAGCCCGAAAGGCATCACTAAATACTCAAAATGACCTTCGGGCGTATTAAATGCAGTTTTCCATTCATCTCCTTGCTTAATGCGCACAAGGTTGTACGCACCACGAAGATCTATCTTGGTGAACCACTTGGCACCTTTAATCCGGGCAAACAAGTCCGACAACAGAGGCAAAGGATACTGAAATTTAACAGTGATTTTATTCAGAAGCCGATAGTCAATACAAGGTCTCAAAGATCCGTCCTTCTTGGCCACAAAGAAGAATCCCGCACCAAGAGGGGAAGAGGATGGACGGATATGCCCCTTCTCCAGAGATTCCTTGATATACGAACGCATTGCGGTATGCTCAGGTACAGACAGATTAAATAATCTTCCCTTAGGAAATTTACTACCTGGAATCAAATCTATAGCGCAGTCACAGTCCCTATGAGGAGGAAGAGCACTGGACCTGGACTCGCTGAATACATCCTGGTAATCAGACAAATACTCAGGAACTTCCGAAGGAGTAGAGGAAGCAATAGACACCGGCGGGGAATCACCATGAATTCCCTGACAGCCCCAACTTGACACAGACATTGCCTTCCAATCCAAGACTGGATTATGGGTCTGTAACCATGGCAGACCCAAAACGACCAAATCATGCATTTTATGCAGAACAAGAAAACAAATCACCTCCTGATGTTCAGGAGTCATGCACATGGTTACCTGTGTCCAAAACTGCGGTTTATTTTCCGCCAATGGCGTAGCATCAATACCTCTAAGAGGGATAGGATTTACCAACGGCTCAAGAACAAAACCACAGCGCTTGGCAAACGACAGATCCATAAGACTCAGGGCAGCACCTGAATCCACAAACGCCATAACAGGGTAGGAGGACAATGAGCAAATTAACGTCACAGACAAAATAATCTTAGGTTGCAAATTACCAATGGCGACAGGACTAACAACCCTTGTTAGGCGTTTAGAGCATGCTGATATAACATGTGTAGAATCACCACAGTAAAAACACAACCCATTCTGACGTCTATGATTTTTCCGTTCATTTCTAGTCTGAATTCTACCACATTGCATTAAATCAGGTGTTTGTTAAGACAACACCACCAGAGGATTCGCGGCTTTGCACTCCCGCAAACGCCGGTCAATTTGAATAGCCAGCACCATGGAATCATTCAGACCTGTAGGAATGGAGAAACCCACCATCACATTCTTAATGGCTTCAGAAAGGCCATTTCTGAAATTTGCGGCCAGAGCACACTCATTCCACTGAGTAAGCACGGACCATTTCCGAAATTTTTGGCAATACACTTCAGCTTCATCCTGACCCTGAGAAATAGCCAGCAAGGCTTTTTCTGCCTGAATTTCAAGATTGGGTTCCTCATAAAGCAATCCGAGCGCCAGAAAAAACGCATCAATATTTGCCAATGCCGGATCTCCTGGCGCTAGCGAGAAGGCCCAATCCTGAGGGTCGCCCCGTAAGAAAGAGATAACAATTTTTACTTGCTGAGCTGAGTCTCCAGATGAACGGGGTCTCAGAGATAGAAACAATTTACAATTATTCCTGAAATTCCTAAACTTAAATCGGTCTCCAGAGAACAGTTCAGGAATAGGTATTTTAGGTTCAGACATTGGACTACTGGTAACAAAATCTTGTATGCCCTGCACACGAGCAGCAAGCTGATCCACACTTGTAATCAAAGTCTGGACATTCATGTCTGCAGCAAGCACAAGCCACTCAGAGGTAAAGAGGAGGAAAAAAGAGAGGAAAGAAAAAAAAAAAAAAAAACTCAGACTTTCCTTTCTTTTAATCCCACTTCTGCAATGCATTAAACATTCAACCTTGGCCTGGCATACTGTTATGACCCCAATGGCAGAGGGTCTCAAAAGTACATACCAAGTCTGCAAACACAAAAAACCAGCTCATAGGGCAGTGGTAACTGGGCTGACCATATATCTAATCCTAGCACCACAAATAGCAGCAGCCGGGGAACGTGCCTACGTTGGTTCTAGACGTCTCGCGCCAGCCGGAGAACTAACTAACCCTAGAAGGGAAAAGATAGACCTTTCTTGCCTCCAGAGAAAAGACCCCAAAAGTTGGATACAAGCCCCCAACAAATAATAACGGTGAGGTAAGGAGAAAAGACAAACGTAAGAATGAACTAGATATTTAGCAAAGAGAGGCCCACTGACTAATAGCAGAATATAGTAAGATGACTTATATGGTCAGCAAAAACCCTATCAAAATTTCCACGCTGGATATTCAAGAACCCCCGAACCGTCTAACGGCCCGGGGGGAGAACACCAGCCCCCTAGAGCTTCCAGCAAAATCAGGAATCACATTTAGTACAAGCTGGACAAAAAATAAGAGCAAAGCAAATACCCAAAAAACAAGGAAGCAGGACTTAGCTTAATTTTGCAAGATCCAAGACCAGCAGACAGGAGCAAACAGAAAGGAACTGATTACAACGATGCCAGGCACAGGACTGAGAAACCAGGAAGTTAATATAGCAACACCCCTGGACTAACGACCCAGGTGGGTGCCAAACTGAGGAAAGACAATCCCAGAGTCATATCACTAGTGACCACAAGAGGGAGCCAAAAAAGTCTAATTCACAACACCCACTGTCGCAGGGCCGAGGGGTAAAAGTTGAAAGTGATAATGTGTGGTGCGGGGTGCGATGAATAACGAGGACACAGGGTTGCAGTCTCTTTACCTCTTTACTGAAGGCTTCAGGATCCTCAATCCAGAGTACGGTTAACAGGGCTGTCTGAGACCGGCCGGTCCGATGGCACCTCCAGAGTTCCCTTTGCAGGTGGAAATCTGTGCCTTCCTTCTAGCGCTTGTGTGTTGTAGTCCTTCCCTGCTCAGCACCACGGGATAGTCCTCTGTTGTGAACTATATTTCTTCGCTCCCTCTTGTGGTCACTAGCGGTATTACACTTGGATCATCTTTCTCCAGGTTGGTACCCACCTGGTTCGTTAGGCCTTGGGTGTTCCTATTTAGACTTCCTGGAAACTCAGTCTAGTGCCTGGAATCGATGTAGTCAGTCTATGTCTGTTTGCTCCTGACTCCTGGTCTCCTGTTCTTTGCATGATAAGCTAAGTCCTGCTTTCTTATTTTTGTTTATTCGCTTTGCTTCTATTTTGTTCCAGCTTGTTCATAATGTGATTCCTGATTTTTGCTGGAAGCTCTAGGGGGCTGATATTCTCCCCCCACACCAATAGTCGGTGCGGGGGTTCTTGGATATTCAGCGTGGATATTTTTGTAGGGTTTTTGCTGACCGTACAAGTCTCCTTCCTATTTTCTGCTATTAATTAGTGGGCCTCTCTTTGCTAAATCTAGTTCATTCTTACGTTTGTCTTTTCTTCTTACCTCACCGTTATTATTTGTTGGGGGCTTGTATTATAACTTTGGGGTCCTTTCTCTTGAGGCAAGTGAGGTCTTATTTTCTCTGAAAGGGTTAGTTAGTTCTCCGGCTGGTGCGAGACGTCTAGAATCAACGTAGGTACGTTCCCCGGCTACTTCTAGTTGTTGTGCTAGGATTAGATATACGGTCAGCCAAGTTACCACCTCCCTATGAGCTGGTTTTTGTGTTTGCGGACTTAGCTGGAACTTCTGAGATCCTCTACCACTAGGATCATAACAGTCCTCACAACTGTTGTGTCTGTTTCTGATGTTCCCTCACAACTGATTCTGATGTTCTTCTCCGTCCCCCAGATGATATGGCTAGGACGCACCCGTATGATGGGTAGGCCTGGAGTTCTTCCGGGACCCTAGAGTCGCCCCTCTCCCACTGTTGCCCCCTATGTCTGCTTAGATGATTTAGGTGAGACAGCCCGCCTATAACTGACTGTCCTGCCATTGGTTTGAAGTAAGGCTTGGAGCCAATACTCCCTCGGCGTTTCCGGCCACCGGCTACACACCTCAGTAGAATGTTGCCTCGATCTTACAGCACGACACCTACTGGTGTTTCTCCTTGTTGCTTTGATCTCGTTTCTCACTCTTCACAATAAACCTCGCTTCTTGTCCTTTCTTGGGGTACCGCCGCGATGAAGTGCAGGCGCGGTCCCGTAACGTTCTTTCCTGTTCGCTAGGCCTCTGTCAGGATCCCACCCCTGACAGGGACCCCCCTGAATCTTCCCCTGCAACACCCTCTGCCACAGGATGTTGCCTGGTTCCAACCCAGTTAGCTTTCTGTCTAACTTCCTATCTAACCCCCAGTTTTACCAGATTGTGAGGAGTGGCCTAATACATAGTGCCCTTTGCTCCCCCTGGAGGCCAGACTATGAAGTGTATTGGTGTCTGTGATACCTGGTCATATGAACTCCTTCAGTGCCATCAGACGTACCATAGCCCCCCTTAGTGGCGGAGCAACAGTACTGCAATGACCAGGACTCTGGGGCGCTGCACTCCCCCCCCCCCCCCGGTTAAATCCAGTACTCCCGGACTGGGAAGAAAACAACAATACATGTCAGCAAAAAGACATACAATTTTTGAAATGCAATAACAAGTAATAAGTAATAAAAACAGTGCTTCCCTTTATGGGAGGTGAGGACTCTTAAACGTTACAAACATGGTTAAATATTTTAAATAACATACTATAAATAACTTCTATTACCCAGCCGGGTATTCTACTTAGTGCAATTTCTGAACAATAATTTAACTTTGCCTCTAAGGACGTATAAGCTGAATCCACTAAAGGCTTACTCATAAAACACTACAATGCTAATCAACTTTTCTTCATTTTTCCAACTTTACATTCACAGGACCGCCTGTCTATCTGCCCCAGGCCTTTTGCAGGACCGCCTAGTTCCTCGTCTGGGCCTTCTGCCTTTCTCTTTCTATACACAGTATAGGACTTATCAACCTTCTCTCAGCACAAGATTACTGAGCCATCTCTGTATGGCTCCTAGGAGGACTCGCCATGCAACCCCGTATGGGTTCACTTCCTTGTCCTCAACCTCTAACAACATTATCAAACATTTTCTTACAATTAACTAACTAGCTAACTACATGTTACTTCTACATATGAACATTATTACTACTTCTCTTAAGGCAACATTATACTTTAAGTGCTATTGGTGAACTTTCCCTTTAAGAGGGAACCAAGTCTCTTGGAGGTAGCGCAACTTCTCAAGCTGCAAGTTCGTGTAAACAGGAACTCCAATGCTGTTCCCAGGAACAATTTCTTCGCAAAGAGTTCTCTTTGTTGTAAAACCAGTAGGGGGCACCTTTAAGAAGGTGCAAACTATTTACAAAACAGTTTGTGAATCATTCACCGTCCATGATTCGGTAGTCTTTGCAACATGGGTGGACAAGGAGCAAAAAGGAAAATAAAAGCAAAAATAAAAAGCAATAGGGATCCAGGGTAAACAAAGGGATCCCTTTAAGAGTAACCCTGGTCGGGTATTAGCAGCAAAAACAAGCAAGAAGACAAACAGTTAAATGAACTATATACATATCCATGGCATCGAGATTTACTCTTGCTCTGGCGGCCGTAGCTCCGCATAGACCTCGCCCGGCAAGGTGATCGGCGAGCTCGGGGCCTTTAAGAAGTGCCCCATACCCAGGGCCTGATCCCAGGGTGTAAGGTGCTGGAGTTTATAGGTCCCAGGGAGAGGGGATGCCGCGACGGGGCGTATCAGCAGGTCCTCTGCTGGCGGGGCAGGGTCATTCTTCATACCTGCTTCAGATGCGGTCCCTTCGGTGCCGATTTGCTCCGTCTCCGCTGGGATCTGGAACGCTCTTTGCAGGGCCTTGCGCTGCGGCGTTGTCATCTCCATTTGCAGCATCTCGCTTTCCAGCAGGGCCTTGCTTTCTGGCTTCGGAGCGCTGGAACTTCTTTCTTGCTTCGGACCAGATGAGGCTGCTGACAGACGTCTGGTGAGGCTCCCGATGAAGGTCTTCTTCCACCCGGCCTCAGTGCTCAGCTGCATCCGCCGGAGTTGGTCACTGAGCTCATCCACTCCAGCCTGCAGGAAGTCAGTATTAGCGGGTGAGGCCTGGTCATGGTGTCCCTCCGGGTAACTGGGGGAGTCCTCTGCTCCGACCCCACGCTCCGGTTCTGGGCAACTCGCCATGGCGTCCTACACGTGGTCCGCTCCTTCTTCCTCGTCCTTTTCCCGCTCTCTCCTTCGTGGGTGGTTTCGTTTTCTCTGCCTCCGCCCACCATTGAGGATCAGGAGGCGGATCTCAGCCGCTGACGGACACGTCCTCGCGGTGCAATAATATTTAGACTGGGCGGCCATCGTCTTTCACGCTCTTCAGCTTGTCTACGCCCACTCCACGCCCTTCTTCTTCTCCTGAGCTCTCCTTAGCGCTGTAATGGCGGCGGTTTTGGCCGGGACTTCTGGCGGCAAGTGGCAATACACAGTCTTTGCAATAAGTCACAGTCCAAGCACAGTAAATCACAGTTCCAAGGCACACATGACCTGATTCTTCAGGCTTAAGTAGATCCTGTTCGTGACACCAAGTTGGAGTGCCCCCACTGTCGCAGGGCCGAGGAGTACCCAGTACCGGGCCTCTCTGTCTCAGTTCTGGGATTGTCATGGTGGCTAGACCCGGTCCGTGACCCTGCTAAGGGGCATCCAGTAAAAGTTGAAAGTGATAATGTGTGGTGCGGGGTGCGATGAATAACGAGGACACAGGGTTGCAGTCTCTTTACCTCTTTACTGAAGGCTTCAGGATCTTCAATCCAGAGTACGGTTAACAGGGCTGTCTGAGACCGGCCGGTCCGATGGCACCTCCAGAGTTCCCTTTGCAGGTGGAAATCTGTGCCGTCCTTCTAGCACTTGTGTGTTGCAGTCCTTCCCTGCTCAGCACCACGGGATAGTCCTCACAACTGTTGTGTCTGTTTCTGATGTTCCCTCACAACTGATTCTGATGTTCTTCTCCGTCCCCCAGATGATATGGCTAGGACGCACCCGTATGACGGGTAGGTCTGGAGTTCTTCCGGGACCCTAGAGTTGCCCCTCTCCCACTGTTGCCCCCTATGTCTGCTTAGGTGATTTAGGTGAGACAGCCCACCTATAACTGACTGTCCTGCCATTGGTTTGAAGTAAGGCTTGGAGCCAATACTCCCTTGGCGTTTCCGGCCACCGGCTACACACCTCAGTAGGATGTTGCCTCGATCTTAAAGCACGACTCCTACTGGTGTTTCTCCTTGTTGCTTTGATCTCGTTTCTCACTCTTCACAATAAACCTCGCTTCTTGTCCTTTCTTGGGGTACTGCCGCGATGAAGTGCAGGCGCGCTCCCGTAACATTCTTTCCTGTTCGCTAGGCCTCTGTCAGGATCCCACCCCTGACAGGGACCCCCCTGAATCTTCCCCTGCAACACCCTCTGCCACAGGATGTTGCCTGGTTCCAACCCAGTCAGCTTTCTGTCTAACTTCCTATCTGACCCCCAGTTTTACCAGATTGTGAGGAGTGGCCTAATGCATAATGCCCTTTGCTCCCCCTGGAGGCCAGACTATGAAGTGTATTGGTGTCTGTGATACCTGGTCAGATGAACTCCTTCAGTGCCATCAGACGTACCATAGCCCCCCTTAGTGGCGGAGCAACAGTACTGCAATGACCAGGACTCTGGGGCTCTGCACATTGTCTACCTCATCCCTGCCACTTCCGGTTAAGTAGATGGTAGCCTGGAGTATGAGGTTTAGAGGGTTGTGGATTCTCAGAGGGTCTGTAATTCCCTCCAATACCTCAACCACTAGAGGGGATACGGACCAGAGGAGAGATCCTGGGTCCCTGCACAAGATATGATCGTCAACCGGTTAGTCAGTGGCTTCCATCTAAAATTTCCTGGTAAGCCTGGGGGTCTGGTGAAGTGGGAATTCTCTCATGGTTCCACACCTCGGTGTTTCAAGGATACAGTTACTGATAGCTCAGGCATCCAATCTAGTACAGGGGTGTGCTGAAGCTGTCGATGCTTTGATTGACAGATCAGTCATCCAGTCTGGTGCAGGGGTGTGTGAGTTGTCAGTGTGTTAACAGTTCTGCTGTCCAATCTGAGACTGGGTGATGCTAACTGTCTCTAAGTGTTTATTATCCCAGGTGATTTCAAGGCTACTTAACTGAGCTGTTTCTCCCAGACCTCTGCCAGATGTACATTCGGGTAAGTGTGGTTTGTTCTCGTTGTGCCTTGCATTCTATATGTTGATCTTTCATTGCCTGACCTTTGAGCTCGTTCTCACCATCCAACTGCTAACCCCTTCTGCTCTGATCCACTATCCTCCTGGTATTCTGACCTTGGAACGTTACCTGACTACACTTTTATCTCTTCCACAGAAAAAAACAAGCAAAAGTGCTTACCTGTCCAGGCCTCAAATCAAATGCACTATCATTTATTTGCACTGGTGTGCCAAGTGGCCAATCCCTAATTATAGGCTGGTTGTCTCATTTGGTATTACTGCACCTGCGCAGTCACCATCTTTACTTGGGCCCGCTGCACCATGATAGTGCATTTGATTTGAGGCCTGGACAGGTAAGCACCTTTGCCTGTTTTTTTCTGTGTTGTTTTCTCTAGAATAGTGGAGTTTTTTCCTCTTTTTTTCCTACTGTTGTGGTTTTTACTTCTATCTCTTCCTTCTGTCTATGACGTACTCTCCTGGCTTCTGACCTTTGACTCCTTGACTATCCCGATTCACAGCTTGGACTTAAGAAGTGAGTAGCATCACAAAAGTTATAGCTCTCAAAATATAGTGATGCATAAACTTGTTTTTTTGTAAAAAAAGGTTTTTTAGTGTGTGATAGAGGCAAAACCTAAAAAAAATGGAAATAAATCTGGCATTGCTATAATCCCCTTTCAGGGGAAGATTCCCTATAATGAGGTAGATGGAGACACTGTGTACGCCTTCGGGCCTATGATCTATGGTACCCAGCTTTTTAGGCATGCATAAGAGCATGGTCGGCCACAGTTTTGTGCACTGCTCAAGAGTCGGATACCACCGAACAGAAGATACACGGAGTCCAACTTATCTCTGCTGTCTCATTTAATGGACCCTTAGGGGGTTTCATCAGAATCATGTATTTTGTAGATTTAGATGGAAACTCTTAAGTAAGTGCTCAGCATAGACCACAAGATAAATGTGAAATGATCCAAAATGTTATCATCCCCAAAATACTATCAATAAAAACTTCCACTCAACCCACAAAAAACAAGTCCCTACTCAGATCCGTCATCTCTTTACAGAAATATAGGTGGTGTCCTCAATACTGGTAGCACAACGGTTCTGGAAAAGTTGCATGACTGCCACCAAAAGAAATCTAGTGAAATCTGCACTCCCAAATGTAAATGCCCCCTCCACCCAAACTCCACAGTGTGCCTAAACGACAGATAGCATTCACATGTTTGGCAATACTATAGTGAGGAGAGCCCACTAAAGATGTACATTGGCAGCCAAGTTTTTCCTTGACATCAATTTATATTGAAAACTTATATACCAAAATCCTGCAAAAAGAGGGTATTAACGCCATTGAAAAATTTCTGTTGAATTCTGAAAAATTACCTGACTTTATTACTTTTATTCTTGAAGAATTGTATTTTATCTTATCTCATAGCGCTTTTAAGTTTCTAAATAAATGGTAGCTTCATTTATTTTTGGCAGTTTTTGAGAAGTATATATCTAACTAATCTAATCCTTTCTTGATATATACAGTATTTGTTGTTATTTAAGATACATACAGTATAATGCACACCCATGGTCCTCCATACAGTATAATGCACCCCCATGGTCCTCCATAGAATATATAATGCACCACTCTTGGTCCTTCATACGCTATTATCGCCACCAGTCACTGATTTTTAAAAAATACAATACTCACCTTTCCTCATTCCACCCAATTCTCCGGTCTGCTGAGCATGTGGTGTGAAGTGCCAGACAGAAAAGTCAGAAAAGTGGGCATGAATGATATAAGTACATCATCAAGCCCGCTGCTCTGACACATCAGACACAGAGGAAGAATGATGTTCCCTTCTCCATCATCATTGCTCGCGCTGAAGGCCAGGCCCCCCTTCATCCGTCAGCACGAGCAATGATGATGGAGGAGGGAGCGTCAGCAGATGCTTCCAACCCTATCATTTTGTGCTGATGGGCAGAGGGGGGGCCC
The DNA here is from genome assembly GCF_051348905.1 of Ranitomeya variabilis. Lineage (NCBI taxonomy): Eukaryota > Metazoa > Chordata > Amphibia > Anura > Dendrobatidae > Ranitomeya > Ranitomeya variabilis. Next base: position 116,218,777 of record NC_135237.1, on the reverse strand, counting down.
GGTGTGGGTGCTGATTGGTGCAGTGTGGGCACTAACAGGCTGAGGGAGAGCCAGTGGCATGACCTGCCCCACTGGCAATACGTCACTGCCGGTAACTCTTGTGACAATGTAAAATTTGAGGCTAAAGCAACAATTGTATGGGAAAAATGTATTTTTCCATTTTCATGGCTCAACATTATAAAATTCTGTGAAGCACCTGTTCAAGGTGCTCACCACACCTCTAGATACATTGCTTGAGGTGTGAGGTCTTCACTTGTGTTTTTTTCTCCAGTTTAGGCACCTAAGGGGCTCCGCAAACATGACATGACATCCATTATCTATTCCAGACAATTTTATACTCCAAAAGTCAAATGGTGCTCCTTCCCTTCCAAGCTCCGCCGTGCACTCAAACAGTAGTTTTCCAACACATGGGAGTATCAGTGTACTATTGTGAAATTGGAAAACAAATTTTATGATCCAGTTTCTCCTATTACCCTTGTGAAAATGAAAAATTTGTTGCTAAATAAATATTTTTGTGTGAAAAATGAAAATTATAATTTTATTTTTTTCGTTTCATGTTGGTTTAATTCCTGTGATGCACCTTAAGGGTTAATATCTTTCTTGAATGTACTTTTGAGCACATTGAAGGGTTCAGTTTTTAAAATGATGTCACTTTTGGATATTTTCTGTCATATAGCCTCTCAATATCACTTCAAATATGCTGTGGTCCCTAAAAAAAATCGGTTTGGTAAATTTTGTTTGAAAAATTAAAAATTGCTTATAAACTTTTGACCCTTCTAACTTCCTAACAAAAAAAAGTTTCAATAATTATGTTAATGTAAAGTAGACATGGAAAATGGTATTTATTAAATATTTTGTGTGATACAACTGATCTGATCTGGTTTAACCGCTTCCCCACCGCCAACTGTAGAAAAATGCTTGCTGGGCAGAGCAATAGATTTGACAGGTAACATCATCGGGATCTGATTGGATCAGGTCCCAATGATGTTAACCTGTTGCTATCTTCTAGACCAATAGTGATAGCAGCAGAAGATAGAGGGGGAGTTCTTCTCAAGGTGCAAGCAGGGATCTCACTGAGGTCACAGCAGTTCAGTCCGGCTGGGAACGGAGCCTCAGTGACCAGACATAACCTCGATGATGTCACCTCCAGTCAGGGCCGGCGTCAGCACCCGGCATACCCGGGCAAGTGCCGGGGCCCTGACGAGACAGGGGGGCCCACTCACACAGTCATAGATCCATCTGGCCACTTTAACCCTTTCTACCCTTTCAATTTGAGCTGGCACAAGCATCTTCTCACTGTCAGTGCAGGGCCAGGCACGTAGGGGTTAGGGACACAGCCAGCGTGACATTGTGGGCGGAGAGAGCACTTCTCCTGCTCTGCTCTCAGTGCTGAACTTATCAGGCACAGTCAGGCAGATTCCGGAGGAGATGGAGTTCCTACCAGCACCTGAGTGAGTGCAATGCAATGCTATATCGCTGTATGTTCTGACAGTGTGGGTGATCTGGGGCAGCCATGGGCTGGGCGGCTGCAGCTGACATATATAAATACTACAGCAGCCGCCCAGCTCAGGCCCCCAGCACAGCCTGTATAGATACAGTGTATATAATATATATACAGGACAGGTGCTGGGGGCCTGGGCTGGGCGGCTGTTGAAGTATATACACTGCACAGTACCACTCCTCCTGTATATATACACTGCACAGTACCGCTCCTCCTGTATATATACACTGCACAGTACCACTCCTCCTGTATATATACACCGCACAGTACCTCTCCTCCTGTCCTGTATATATATACTGCACAGTACCACTCCTCCTGTATATATACACCGCACAGTACCTCTCCCCTGTATATATATACCGCACAGTACCTCTCCTGTATATATACACTGCACAGTACCTCTCCTCCTGTATATATATCGCACAGTACCACTCCTGTATATATACACTGCACAGTACCACTCCCCTCTATATATACACTGCAGAGTACCGCTCCTCCTGTATATATACACTGCACAGTAGCGCTCCTCCTGTATATATACACTGCACAGTACCGCTCCTCCTGTATATATACACTGCACAGTACCACTCCCCTCTATATATACACTGCACAGTACCGCTCCTCCTGTATATATACACTGCACAGTACCACTCCTCCTGTATATATACACTGTACAGTACCGCTCCTCCTGTATATATACACTGCACAGTACCACTCCTCCTGTATATATACACTGCACAGTACCGCTCCTCCTGTATATATACACTGCACAGTACCACTTCTCCTGTCCTGTATATATACACTGTACAGTACCACTCCTGTATATATACACTGTACAGTACCACTCCTCCTGTCCTGTATATATACACTGCAGAATTTACAATAGCTATCACTCATGTAAGAAGTGAAATCTGGCATTGTACTATACCTATATTTCTCTGCTGTATCTGGGCATCATGAATCGTGGTATGTGTTAAAGGGGGGGGGGCCCACTGAGACTCTTTCACCTGGGGCCCTCAAAAACCTGGAGCCGGCCCTGCCTCCAGTCACTGAGGCTGTGCTTGCAGCAGTTCATTCCCCCAGTGGTTCTCAGCCAGGTTGGTCACATCTTGGCACCATCCAGGTTGAAAACTGTTTTTCCCCCAGACATGGATTATGGCGTGGGACAGAATGACGAACAGGTATGGTATATTGCTGCTTTATTATTTTTGGTTTATTACAAGAGATCAAAGGGTTAGGTGGAATTAGGCGAGGTCATAAGTGTAGCGCCCCATCCCATTTCCGGTCCGCTCCTCAGTCCTCAGCTGTTGCATCGGAGCTGCCGCTTCGGTGCGGTGCCCAGCGGAGGTGCCAGTCTTCTGGGGCTCACCTCCCATGTCCCATGCTGCCTGCTCCTGCTGATGCTTCTGGAACGCTGCACGTGTCCCGCAGGCCTCCTAGCACAGCACTAAGGGCGTGCGCGCGTGCACTCCCGGTCTCTTAAAGAGACAGCATGCCATTTTCAAAGATACTTTTCAGCCAATGGCAGAGTGTCTCATACTATTTCAGGCACCTCTGCCCTTAGGGAGGTGCCTGAGCAACAAGTGTTTCCTGTTGCTAGTTCTCAGGTTCCCTGTGCCTGTGTGTTATGCTCTGCTTGTACCTCGCTAACACTGGTTTGTTTCCTCAGTGTTTCTACAGTGCTTTACCACAGCTTCTGGGACTACGCCAGCAGGACCTGATATTCTCTGTGCCAGCTGTCATTTGCTACCTGCTTGAGCCGCTTATCTCCTGTCTGGTTCTCCACTGCTTGCAGTATCTGCCTGCCCGCCAGTCTGGCCAAGTCAGCTACCATGTACCCAGGATATAACTGGAGATAGCAGCTTGCATCTCCTAAACTTTCCATACTAGCCCTGTTTGAGGGGTCTTACTATGGGAGTCCTGGGTTCGTTTAGTCATGCCCCCTTCAGAGCCCCCTCGGTAGTGGTCCCGTGGTTTCACAAAAATTTCAATAAACAAATGTGCACTTCACCATCTGTGCCTCCGTTTCCATTCATTACAGTAAGTATGGTTTAATTGAGATTATTAAAGGAGTATGTGTCATTCTTTCAATTTAAGGACTTTATTCTGGCTTTCTTTATTTATAATACAACTATAGGATTAGTAATGGATAGGTGTCTTATAGACGCCACTCCATTACTAAGCTGTGGGCTTGATGTCACCTGACAATAAAACAAAGGTGACATTAACCCCACAAATATGAACCCCACTTGCCACCACTACAGGGCAAGTGGGAAGAGCTGGGCAAAGGGCCAGAATTGGCACATCTAATAGATGTGCCTGTTCTGGGCAGCTGCGGGCTGCTATCTTTAGGCTGGAGGGGGACCAATGTCCATGGCCCCTTACCAGCCTGAGAATACCAGCCCCCCCCCTGTCAGCTTTAGCAAGGTTGGTTGTCAAAAATAGGTGGGATCCCATGCCTTTTTTTTTAATTATTTTACTAAATAATTACAAAATATAGCGTGAGGACCCCTCTATGCTTGATAACTAGCCTTGCTGAAGCTGACAGCTGAGAGTTGCAGCCCCCAGCTGTGAGTTTTGCCTGGCTGGTTATCAAAACTACAGGGGAACCCATGCCAGGTTTTTTTTAAATTATTTATAGCACAGGAGCAGCAGATGAATACTCCTCCTGCTCTCACTGTTATTAGCAACAGCAGGTTTTGGATGATGGGAGCAGTTGTCCCATCAGCTGATACCAGTGACCGGAGGTAAACTTTATACCTAACAGCAGAGCACTCACGCTGTCTTTTGACAGCATGGGAACCGAGGCTCTCTGACTGGCAGGGATGATTTCACCACCTATCTGAAGCTGTGTTTGCCGCACTGTATTCACATTACATCGCATCATACAATGGATATTTGGGCCCCCCATTCAAGTGAATGGGGTCTGGGTTCGGGTTCGAGAACTGTTCTGGTACCCGAACTTGAACTTTTTGTAACTGTTCGGCCGGACCCGAACATCCAAGTGTCCGCCCATCTCTATCCATAATGTATCTTTCTCCACAAAAATATTGTTTGAGTCCCAGAATTCTAATTTTTTATTGTCCCAGAATTCTAATTTTTTATAAGGGATAATAGGAGAAAATGGTTCCAAAACTTGGAAATATCCCATATGTGGTGGAAAACCTAATTTTGGAAGTTAGACCCAGATTCATCTACGGGTGTAGTGACTATTTTAACCTCACAGTTGTTTTCTAGAAATATGCAAGCACCATATGTTGCCGAGTGAAAACGGCAACTATGACAGTTGTTTAGTACCTAATACACTCTACCAAACTTTCTGTGCTTTTGGAGACTCCATAAATTGTTAAGAGAATTCTCCCCACTACTGCAATACCAAACATTTGGACAAAACTGTTGTCTGGAGACACTATGGTGCTCACAATTAAGGGGGTTGAATTTGTATAGGGAGTGTTAATTTTTCTGGATTTGTTTTTTGTGTAGAGCTATGTAATTTTTCCAGAGCCATCGAGTTTATTCCCTAAGTCTGTCTAAATGTGTGTTTAATGTAGTGTAAGTGCATTAATATATTTACTGATCACCATCTTTACTGGTTTCTAGTGCTGCTCTGGTCCTCTTAAAATTAACGTGCTGCAATTCCGAGTTGGTGGATCACACTGGGGTTTATGTGTATTATGTGTAAGCCAAAAGTTGCGTTTACAATATAAGCCCATGGCGATGTATCCTGACACTCCATAGACTTGCATTGTAAAAGCGCCATGTAAACCACAGTGTGATACAGCTAGTTGGAATTGAAGCAATGTGAGTGAGGAGAGGACTGGAAGATCTCATTGTAGAGCACAGGATAAATGTGAACTTAGTCTTATTCCAAGTTTTGCGATGCAGGATGGAATAAACAATAGTTCAGGAATTCTTGGAATTCTAAGGTTTTTTTTGCATTGTACATTTGTTGGTGTGCCCCTTCCCCAGACCAGCAGCCTTACCCATTCATCTTTCCAAGACAGGTTTTAATTGGCGCTAAAACATTGAGCCAGAGCATATGTTGGTATTAATGCATTGCATAGGTGTGCATTCACACTGTAGCCATTTAACAAGCAGAACCTAAATTAAAAATATATATATCAGCAAATACCCTGTAGCAATTAAATAAATAGTAATAGCACATGTAAATAACATAGGGTACTTAAATAGCATTGTTTTGATAAAAAAGCGTAAAAGCCATCCCACCACGACAAAGGTGAACCCCAATGAAGACGTTACATAACTCATGTAGTTCACCTCACTATGTATCAGTAGACATAGAAATAGATAAGGGCAGAGTAGGATCTGACACCTGTCCATGGAAAGCTATATACCGTATATACTCGAGTATAAGCCGAGATTTTCAGCCCAAATTTTTGGGCTGAAAGTGCCCCTCTCGGTTTATACTCGAGTCACGGTCGGCGGCAGGGTCGGCGGGTGAGGGGGAGAGGGCGCTGAGGCATACTTACCTAGTCCCGGTGATCCTGACGCTCCCCCTGCCCATCACACTGTCTTCGGGTGCCGCAGCTCTTCCCCTGTACAGCGGTCACGTGAGACCGCTCATTAAACTTATGACTATGGACTCCACTCCCATAGGGGTGGAGCCGCATATTCATTTCTCTAATCAGTGGTGCCGGTGACCAGTGATAGAGGAAGAGGCTGCGGCACCCGGAGACCAGCTGTCCGGGGGAAGGAGCGGGACGCCGGGAGCAGGTAAGTATCGCATTTACCTCTCCACGATCCACACGCTGGGCGACGCTGTTGTGAATTTACCTTTTGGCTCCCTCTAGTGGTTACTAGTGATTTGACTCTGGGTATGTCATTCATCCCTTGTATGCTCACCTGGGTCGTTAGGTCAGGGGTGTTGCTATATAAGCTCCCTGGACCTTCAGTTCAATGCCTGGCAACGTTGTAATCAGAGCTAATCTGTTGTGCTCTTGTCTACTGATCCTGGTTCCTGCTAAATTAAGCTAAGTCTGCTTTCTTGCTTTTTGCTATTTGTTTTTGTTTGCATTTTTGCCCAGCTTGTACATAATCTGTATCCTAACCTTGCTGGAAGCTCTAGGGAGGCTGGAGTTCTCCCCCCGGGCCGTTAGACGGTTCGGGGGTTCTTGTATCTCCAGTGTGGAATTTTGTTAGGGTTTTTGTTGACCATATAAGTTATCTTACTACATTCTGCTATTAGTAAGTGGGCCTCTCTTTGCTAAACCTAGTTCATCTCTGTGTTTGTCATTTCCTCTTACCTCACCGTTATTATTTGTGGGGGGCTTGTATCCGACTTTTGGGGTCTATTCTCTGGAGGCAAGAGAGGTCTTTGCTTTCCTCTTCTAGGGGTAGTTAGTCCTCCGGCTGGCGCGAGACATCTAGCGACCAACGTAGGCATGTTCCCCGGCTACTTCTAGTGTTGGCATTAGGAGTAGTTATATGGTCAACCCAGTTACCACTGCCCTATGAGCTGGATTTTTTGTACGTCGCAGACTTACTTGTTCCTCTGAGACCCTCGCCATTGGGGTCATAACAGTTTGCCAGGCCAGTATTAAATGTTAAATGCATTGCAGAAGCGGGATTATAAGAAAGAAAGTTCTGAGTTTTTTTTTTCTCTCTCTCATTTTTTTTTTTCTTTTCCCCTTTACCTCTGAGTGGCTTGTGTTTGCTGCAGACATGAATGTCCAGACCTTGATTACAAGTGTGGATCAGCTTGCTGCTCGTGTGCAGGGCATACAAGAGTATGTTATCAGAAATCCTGTGTCAGAACCTAAGATACCGATTCCTGAACCGTTTTCCGGAGACCGATTTAAATTTAGAAATTTCAGGAATAATTGTAAATTGTTTTTGTCCCTGAAACCCTGTTCATCTGGAGACTCCGCTCAGCAAGTAAAAATTGTTATTTCTTTTTTACGGGGCGACCCTCAGGATTGGGCTTTCTCGCTGGCGCCAGGAGATCCGGCATTGGCTGACATTGATGCGTTTTTTCTGGCGCTTGGTTTGCTTTATGAGGAACCCAATCTTGAGATTCAGGCAGAAAAAGCCTTGCTGGCGATGTCTCAGGGCCAGGACGAGGCTGAAGTGTATTGCCAAAAATTTCGGAAATGGTCCGTGCTGACCCAGTGGAACGAGTGTGCATTGGCTGCAAATATTAGAAATGGCCTTTCTGAAGCCATTAAGAATGTGATGGTGGGTTTTCCCATTCCCACAGGTCTGAATGATTCTATGGCCCTGGCTATTCAAATCGACCGGCGGTTGCGGGAGCGCAAGACCGCAAATTCCCTCATGGTGTTGTCTGAACAGGCACCTGATTTAATGCAATGTGATAGAATCCTGACTAGAAATGAGCGAAAAATTCATAGACGCCAGAATGGCTTGTGTTACTACTGTGGTGATTCTACACATGTTATCTCAGCATGCTCTAAACGTCTTACTAAGGTTGTTAGTCCGGTCGCCATTGGTAATTTGCAACCTAAGTTTATTCTATCTGTAACTTTGATTTGCTCACTGTCATCGTATCCTGTCATGGCGTTTGTGGACTCAGGTGCTGCCCTGAGCCTTATGGATCTGTCATTTGCCAAGCGCTGCGGATTTGTTCTTGAGCCATTGGAAAATCCTATCCCTCTTAGGGGTATTGATTCTACGCCATTGGCAAAAAATAAACCGCAGTTTTGGACACAGGTTACCATGTGCATGACTCCCGAACATCGGGAGGTAATACATTTTCTTGTTCTGCATAAAATGCATGATTTGGTTGTTTTGGGTTTGCCATGGTTACAGACCCATAATCCAGTCTTGGACTGGAAGGCTATGTCAGTGTCAAGTTGGGGCTGCCATGGAATTCATGGAGATTCCCTGCCCTTGTCTATTGCTTCTTCTACGCCTTCGGAAGTTCCGGCGTATTTGTCTGATTATCAGGATGTCTTCAGCGAGTCTAAGTCCAGTGCACTGCCTCCTCATAGGGAATGTGACTGTGCAATAGATTTGATTCCTGGCAGTAAGTTTCCTAAGGGGAGACTGTTTAATCTGTCGGTACCTGAACATACCGCGATGCGTTCATATATCAAGGAGTCTCTTGAGAAGGGGCATATCCATCCTTCTTCTTCCCCTCTTGGTGCGGGATTCTTTTTTGTGGCCAAAAAGGACGGATCTTTGAGGCCTTGTATTGACTATCGGCTTTTAAATAAGATCACTGTCAAATTTCAGTATCCTTTGCCGCTGTTGTCAGATTTGTTTGCCCGGATTAAAGGTGCCAAGTGGTTCACCAAGATAGACCTTCGTGGTGCGTACAACCTTGTGCGCATTAGGCAGGGCGATGAATGGAAAACCGCATTCAATACGCCCGAAGGTCATTTTGAGTACTTGGTGATGCCATTTGGGCTCTCTAATGCCCCTTCAGTTTTTCAGTCCTTCATGCATGACATTTTCCGGAAGTATCTGGATAAATTTTTGATTGTTTATCTGGATGATATTCTGGTTTTTTCTGATGATTGGGACTCGCATGTGGAGCAGGTCAGGATGGTTTTTGAGATTCTGCGTGAAAATTCTTTGTTTGTAAAAGGCTCAAAGTGTCTCTTTGGTGTACAGAAGGTTCCCTTTTTGGGGTTCATTTTTTCCCCTTCTGCTGTGGAGATGGATCCAGTCAAGGTCCGAGCTATTCATGATTGGACTCAACCCTCGTCAGTTAAGAGTCTTCAGAAGTTCTTGGGTTTTGCTAACTTCTACCGTCGTTTTATCGCAAATTTCTCTAGCGTTGTTAAACCGCTGACGGATATGACCAAGAAAGGCTCTGATGTAGCTAACTGGGCTCCTGCTGCTGTGGAGGCTTTCCAGGAGTTGAAACGCCGATTTACTTTGGCGCCTGTTTTGTGCCAGCCTGACGTCTCACTTCCCTTTCAGGTTGAGGTGGATGCTTCGGAGATTGGGGCAGGGGCCGTTTTGTCGCAGAGAGGCCCTGGTTGCTCTACTATGAGGCCTTGTGCCTTTTTCTCTAGGAAGTTTTCGCCGGCAGAGCGAAATTATGATGTGGGCAATCGGGAGTTGTTGGCCATGAAGTGGGCATTTGAGGAGTGGCGTCATTGGCTCGAGGGTGCTAAGCATCGTGTGGTGGTCTTGACTGATCACAAAAATCTGATGTATCTCGAGTCTGCTAAACGCCTGAATCCTAGACAGGCCCGCTGGTCATTGTTTTTCTCCCGTTTTGACTTTGTGGTCTCGTATTTACCAGGTTCTAAGAATGTGAAGGCCGATGCTCTGTCTAGGAGCTTTGTGCCTGATGCTCCTGGAGTCGCTGAACCTGTGGGTATTCTTAAGGAAGGAGTTATCGTGTCTGCTATTTCTCCAGATCTGCGACGTGTGTTGCAGAGATTTCAGGCTGGTAGGCCTGACTCTTGTCCACCTGACAGATTGTTTGTGCCTGCTAGATGGACCAGCAGAGTCATTTCCGAGGTTCATTCCTCGGTGTTGGCAGGGCACCCGGGAATTTTTGGCACCAGAGATCTGGTGGCCAGGTCCTTTTGGTGGCCTTCCTTGTCAAGGGATGTGCGGTCATTTGTGCAGTCCTGTGGTACTTGTGCCCGAGCTAAGCCTTGTTGCTCTCGTGCCAGCGGGTTGCTCTTGCCCTTGCCTGTCCCGAAGAGACCTTGGACACACATCTCTATGGATTTCATTTCGGATCTTCCGGTGTCTCAGGGCATGTCTGTCATCTGGGTGATATGTGATCGTTTCTCCAAGATGGTCCATCTGGTTCCTTTGCCTAAGCTGCCTTCCTCTTCTGATCTGGTTCCTGTGTTCTTCCAGAACGTGGTTCGTTTGCACGGCATTCCTGAGAATATTGTGTCGGACAGAGGATCCCAGTTTGTTTCCAGGTTCTGGCGATCCTTTTGTGGTAGGATGGGCATTGATTTGTCGTTTTCGTCCGCTTTCCATCCCCAGACTAACGGACAAACGGAGCGAACTAATCAGACTCTGGAGGCTTATTTGAGGTGTTTTGTCTCTTCTGATCAGGATGATTGGGTGACCTTCTTGCCGTTGGCTGAATTTGCCCTTAATAATCGGGCTAGTTCCGCCACCTTGGTTTCGCCATTTTTCTGCAACTCTGGTTTCCATCCTCGTTTTTCCTCGGGACATGTGGAGCCTTCTGACTGTCCTGGGGTGGATTCCGTGGTGGATAGGTTGCAGCGGATCTGGAGTCATGTGGTGGACAACTTGAAGTTGTCACAGGAGAAGGCTCAGCGTTTTGCCAACCGCCGCCGCGGTGTGGGTCCCCGACTTCGCGTTGGGGATTTGGTATGGCTGTCTTCTCGATTTGTTCCTATGAAGGTCTCCTCTCCCAAATTTAAGCCTCGCTTCATTGGTCCTTACAAGATATTGGAAATCATTAATCCTGTATCCTTTCGCCTGGATCTTCCGGTGTCGTTTGCCATTCACAACATATTTCATAGGTCCTTGTTGCGGCGGTACGTTGTGCCTGTGGTTCCTTCTGCTTAGCCTCCTGCTCCGGTGTTGGTTGAGGGCGAGTTGGAGTACGTGGTGGAGAAGATCTTAGATTCTCGTCTCTCCAGGCGGAGGCTTCAGTACCTGGTCAAGTGGAAGGGCTATGGTCAGGAGGATAATTCCTGGGTGGTCGCCTCTGATGTGCATGCGGCCGATTTAGTTCGTGCCTTTCACGCCGCTCATCCTGATCGCCCTGGTGGTCTTGGTGAGGGTTCGGTGACCCCTCACTAAGGGGGGGTACTGTTGTGAATTTACCTTTTGGCTCCCTCTAGTGGTTACTAGTGATTTGACTCTGGGTATGTCATTCATCCCTTGTATGCTCACCTGGGTCGTTAGGTCAGGGGTGTTGCTATATAAGCTCCCTGGACCTTCAGTTCAATGCCTGGCAACGTTGTAATCAGAGCTAATCTGTTGTGCTCTTGTCTACTGATCCTGGTTCCTGCTAAATTAAGCTAAGTCTGCTTTCTTGCTTTTTGCTATTTGTTTTTGTTTGCATTTTTGCCCAGCTTGTACATAATCTGTATCCTAACCTTGCTGGAAGCTCTAGGGAGGCTGGAGTTCTCCCCCCGGGCCGTTAGACGGTTCGGGGGTTCTTGTATCTCCAGTGTGGAATTTTGTTAGGGTTTTTGTTGACCATATAAGTTATCTTACTACATTCTGCTATTAGTAAGTGGGCCTCTCTTTGCTAAACCTAGTTCATCTCTGTGTTTGTCATTTCCTCTTACCTCACCGTTATTATTTGTGGGGGGCTTGTATCCGACTTTTGGGGTCTATTCTCTGGAGGCAAGAGAGGTCTTTGTTTTCCTCTTCTAGGGGTAGTTAGTCCTCCGGCTGGCGCGAGACATCTAGCGACCAACGTAGGCATGTTCCCCGGCTACTTCTAGTGTTGGCGTTAGGAGTAGTTATATGGTCAACCCAGTTACCACTGCCCTATGAGCTGGATTTTTTGTACGTCGCAGACTTACTTGTTCCTCTGAGACCCTCGCCATTGGGGTCATAACAGCCGCTCCATCTTCCCGGCGTCTCTCCGCTCTGACTGTGCAGGTCAGAGGGTGTGATGACGCATATAGTGTGCACGCGGCCCTCTGCCTGATCAGTCAGTGCAGAGAGACGCCGGGACGGGACGCTGAGGAGCTGCAAGCAAGAAAGGTGAGTATGTGTTTTGTTTTTTTTATTGCAGCAGCAGCAGCGTTATATATGGCACAGATTTATGTGGAGCATCTATGGGGCCAAACTGAACGCTGCAGAGCATTCCATATGGGGCAGCTTTATAATGAGCATCTATGGGGCCAAACTGAACGGTGCAGAGCATATAGGGCACAGCTTTATAATGAGCATCTATGGGGCCAAACTGAATGGTGCAGAGCATATATGGCACAGCTTTATAAGGAGCATCTATGGGGCCAAACTGAACGGTGCAGAGCATATAGGGCACAGCTTTATAAGGAGCATCTATGGGGCCAAACTGAACGGTGCAGAGCATATAGGGCACAGCTTTATAATGAGCATCTATGGGGCCAAACTGAACGGTGCAGAGCATATAGGGCACAGCTTTATAAGGAGCATCTATGGGGCCAAACTGAACGGTGCAGAGCATATAGGGCACAGCTTTATAAGGAGCATCTATGGGGCCAAACTGAACGGTGCAGAGCATATAGGGCACAGCTTTATAAGGAGCATCTATGGGGCCAAACTGAACGGTGCAGAGCATATAGGGCACAGCTTTATAAGGAGCATCTATGGGGCCAAACTGAACGGTGCAGAGCATATAGGGCACAGCTTTATAAGGAGCATCTATGGGGCCAAACTGAACGGTGCAGAGCATTCTATATGGCACAGCTTTATATGGAGCATCTATGGGGTCAAACTGAACGGTGCAGAGCATATAGGGCACAGCTTTATAAGGAGCATCTATGGGGCCAAACTGAACGGTGCAGAGCATATATGGCACAGCTTTATAATGAGCATCTATGGGGCCAAACTGAACGGTGCAGAGCATATATGGCACAGCTTTATATGGAGCATCTATAGGGCCATAATGAACGGTGCAGAGCATTGTATATGGGGCACAGCTTTATATGGAGCATCTATGGGGCCATAATGAACGGTGCAGAGCATTCTATATGGCACAGCTATATATGGATAATATATGGGGCAATAATCAATGGTATGGAGCATTATATATGGCACAGCTTTATATGGAGCATCTATGGGGCAATAATAAATGGTATGGAACATCTATTTTTATTTTTGAAATTCACTGGTAGCTGCTGCATTTTCCACCCTAGGCTTATACTCGAGTCAATAAGTTTTCCCAGTTTTTTGTGGCAAAATTATGGGGGTCGGCTTATACTCGAGTATATACGGTAAACAAAATGAACAGCCACAAATGGGGCGCCTGTTTGTACAAAGTACAAAAACTTTGTAGTTGTTTTGGTTAGATTTTTTTCATCAAAAAAATGTTAACTAAATACCTTATGTTATTTACATGTAATATTACTATTTATTTACTTACTACAGGGTATTTGCCGCTTTTTTTTAATCTTAGGTTCTCCTTGCTTAATTGCAGCAAAGCCAGATCCTATTTCACTCCATGTTTCCCACGTGGTCACGATGATGTACTGGTACATTCATTTGTGGGAACACCTGCCGCAATAGGATGTGCCAACACAATTAATGTTGAGAATGCACTAAAAGGGATGTATAATAAGAAAATTACCTATTCTTTAATTAACTCCTTCATGCCATGGCCATTTTCTGTTTTTTTTTTGTTTTGTTTTGTTTTTTCATTCTCTTTTTTTTTTTCTCTTTCATTCAAGAGCCATAACTATTTTATTTTTCCTTCAGTATAGTTGTATGAGGCTTGTTTTTCTGTTGGAAAAGTTTTGATTTTGAATGACACCATTCATTTTATCATATGATGCACTGGAAAGTAGGAACAAAAATTCCAAGTGCGTTAAAATTGCAAAAATAGTGCAATTTTCCAATTGTTTTGTTTGTTTTTTTATTTACCATGTTCACTGACCTGGAAATATGATTCTCCACTGGGAATGATGAAGCTTTCAGGAGAACTCGGGTAGGGGAGCAGGTCACAATGAGCGAAAGAGGCTGTAGAGCTGTAAGTGCAGGTCCTAGCCTCTTGCACTTGCATCTCATTAGCATAACAATTTAAATAGGGATTTCTCTGCAACTAAATCAAGGATTAATAAAACAAAAAATTCAGCATTACAGAGACCTAACAGCAGTTTATTAAATCCCAAACTGACTAATCTGACAGGTTCCCTTCAACACAAAAATCTGCTGTATAATGTAAATCCTTTTCTGCTGAGTGCTGACACATTCCCTTTAACGACCACAGTGTTTTAAAGTAAAGCACAGCTTTCTATAATGATGGAGCCGAGCTAGATTTCATGCTGCTGTAGTTTCGGCAGTGAGAAATGAATGACAGTTTTACTTTAAAAATATTATGCTTTAAAAACTTATACCTTAACTAGCGGGATTTATGGGTGCAATGAAGTCCCTTCATGGGACAATGGGCAAGCTGGTCCAAGTATTATAAGAACCAGCTTGACACACAATACTGTATAAAAACTTATACAAAATAACAAGCAACAACATTTTTTGAAATGTTACACAATGTTCTATATTTCCCTTTATTATAACACAAGTTGCATCACAAAAAAGAGGAAACATAGTGAGAGAAACAGTAAAAAAGAACATTGTCACGGCATAATAGCACAATGACATAAAAGTGCACAGTACAATGTCATATACAGGTGCTTCTCACAAAATTAGAATATCATCAAAAAAGTTAATTTATTTTTGTTCTTCAATACAAAAAGTGAAACCCATATATTATATAAAGGCATTACAAACAGTGAGCTATTTCAAGTGTTTATTTCTGTTAATGTTGATGATTATGGCTAGCAGCCAATGAAAACCCAAAAGACTTTATCTCAGCAAATTAGAATAACTAACAAAACATCTGCAAAGGTTTCCTAAGCATTTAAAAAGGTCCCATAGTCCCATGTTTCAGTAGGCTCCACAATCATGGGGAAGACTGCTGACTGCCCAGAAGGCAGTCATTGTCACACTCTACAAAAGGCCATTGCTAAGTCACAAAAGGTCATTGCTAAAGAAGCTGGCTGTTTACAGAGTGCTGTATCCAAGCATATTAATGGAAAGTTGTGTGGAAGGAAAATGTGTGGTAGAAAAAGGTGCATAAGCAATTCGGATAACCGCAACCTTGAAAGGATTGTTACGAAAAGGCCAATCAAAAATTTGGGGGGAAATTCACAAGGAGTGGACTGCTCCTGGAGTCATTGCTACAAGAGCCACCGCATAGAGATGTATCCAGGACATGGGCTACAAGTGTCGCATTCCTTGTGTCAAGCGACTCATGACCAATAGACATCGCCAGAAGCATCTTACCTGGGTCAAGGAGGAAAAGAACTGGACTGTTGCTCAGTGTTCCAAGGTGTTGTTTTCAGATGAAAGTACATTTTGCATTTCATTGGAAATCAAGGTCCCTAAGTCTTGAGGAAGAGTGGAGAGACACACAATCCAAGCTGTTTGAGGGCTAGTGTGAAGTTTCCACAATCAGTGATGGTTTAGGGAGCCATGTCATCTGCTGGTGTAGGTCCACTGTGCTTTATCAAGATCAAAGTTAGTGCAGCCAACAACAGGAAATTTTAGAGCGCTTCATGTTTTTTTCTGCCTACAAGCTTTTTGGAGATGGAAATTTCATTCTCCAGCAGGACTTGGCACTAGGGTTGAGCGACTTTTCATTTTTTGAGATCGAGTCGGGTTTCACGAAACCCGACTTTCTCAAAAGTCAGGTCGAGTGAAATTGGCCGATCTTATTGAAAAGTCGGGGTCGGGGATCGGCCAAAACATGAAACCCAATGCAATTCAATGGGGAAGCATACTTTTTTAATATTTGCTTCAGCGCAATAATGTTGAAAAGCCGGTAATTCAATTGCCGGCTTTTCATTTCTCCTGCCTAAACCCGACATGATATGAGACATGGTTTACATACAGTAAACCATGTCATATCCACCTTTTTTTTTCATATTCCACACTACTAATGTTAGTAGTGTGTATGTGCAAAATTTCAGCGCTGTAGCTATTAAATTTAAGGGTTAAATCGTGGAAAAAATTGGCATGGGCTCCCGCGCAATTTTCTCCGCCAGAGTGGTAAAGCCAGTGACTGAGGGCAGATATTAATAGCCTAGAGACGGTCCATGGTTATTGGCCCCCCCTGGCTACAAACATCTGCCCCCAGCCACCCCAGAAAAGGCACATCTGGAAGATGCGCCAATTCTGGCACTTGGCCACTCTCTTCCCACTCCCATGTAGCGGTGGGATATGGGGTAATGAAGGGTTAATGCCACCTTGCTATTGTAAGGTGACATTAAGCCAGATTAATAATGGAGAGGTGTCATTTCTGACACCTATCCATTATTAATCCAATTGTATGAAAGGGTTAAAAAACACACACACATGATTAAAAGTATTTTAATGAAATAAACAAATAAACACACAGGTTGTTTTAATATTTTATTGCTCTCTCAATCCACCTGAAGACCCTCGCTTGGAAAAATAATAAACCAACAATATACATACCCTCTGATGAACTGTCACGTCCCACAAGGTAAATCCATCTGAAGGCGTTAAAATAGTTTACAGGCAGGAGCTCTGCTATAATGCAGCTGTGCTCGTGCCTGTAAACCCCAGCGAATGAAGGAAATGTAGGTCAATGACCTATAGTTACCTTCAGTCGCGGTGATGCGCCCCCTGGTGGATGTCCTCATATGACCTGGAGCATGGGAAAAACTTCCCAGGCTGCAGTTCATGAGGACATCCAGCCGATCTGTTTCGCTCAACCCTACTTGGCACCTGTTCACACTGCCAAAAGTACCAATACCTGGTTTCAAAAACAACAGTATCACTGTGCCTGATTGGCTAGCAAACTCACCTGACCTTAACTCCATGGAGAATCTATAGGGTAATGTCAAGAGGAAGAACAGACCCAACAATGCAGATGAGCTGAAGGCTACTATTAAAGCAACCTGGGTTTCCATAACACCTCAGCAGTGCCACAGGCTGATCGCCTCCATGCCATGCCGCATTGTTGCAGTAATTGGTACAAAAGTATCCCCGACCAAGTATTGAGTGCATTTACTGATCATTCATTTCAGTAGGCCACCATTTTGTATTTTGAAATCATTTTTCAAGCTGGTGTTATAAAGTATTTGAATTTACTGAGATAATGACCTTGGGGTTTTCATCGGCTGTAAGCCATAATCATCAACATTAACAGAAATAAACACTTGAAATAGATCACTCTGTTTGTAATGACTCTATATAATATATGAGTTTCACTTTTTGTATTGAAGAGCTAAAATAAATTAACTTTTTGATTATATTTTAATTTTGTGAGAAGAACCTGTACCGCCATCAATTGAAGGCAGAAAAGTCTCATATATGCAATATGTACATGTAGCCAGCAGAACATGGCGAAAGACCAATATACCTTATGAGTATAATCAATACTGGCCCCAAACTCTAAGTGCTGCATCCCAAAATGCATCTAGATTTTCCTGCACATGTTGGGACATTGTACTCATAAGGTTTATTGGCCTTTCCTTATGTTTTTCTGTTAAGTAAACGTGCCATACATGCATAAGGTGTGTATGTCAGTGTATTAGAGTTGAGCAAAAATATTTTTTCACGATCCTCGTCCATCAGCAATGTTGTTTGTCTGATTAGAGCTTTGTGTACCTCCTTTGACATCTCTGGTCCTTCTTCTGATAGTAGGCTTGGCACAATGTCATGCATGCAATCGGAAAACAGATGTGGTGTTCAGGATGCCGGAGGTAATACTTTGTTTGCAGGGATCTCTTCCAGTACCCTTGAACAACCACCGTGGCTCCTGGAATTCTTTTGCTCAACTCCACTGTATATGACTTTGCACTTTAATACTAATGTGTTATTACGGTATACAGTGACTATATCAGAGATGGACACAGATAGAAGAGGGTCCCTGTGCAAGAACAGTATATGGGCCCGTTGCAGTCCAATAACAATGAACAATTCCACTTTTTTAGGTGTAAATGGCCCCCTTACCTCTTGGACCCCTGTGGAGCTGCACAGGTTGCAACAATAGTGTGTCCACCCCTGGACTATAAACCATTTAAACTATTTCTCACACTTCGGTTTACTGCTTTATTGGGATGCAGCTTCCGTTTTAATTATTATTTTTAAATATTAGTATACAAATACTATTGTATATTTTCTTTTTTTTTAAATGCTATTGTGTTATTGTGTATAGGTGAATAGATGTGTCTTTAGATACATAACCCAGGGTCATAATCTATTATTGGGTAGATAGGTAAATAATACTGCATAGGGTGCAAAATCAATGGTTCTGTTTTTTGGAATATGGAATAGATGTACGCAGGTCAGTACTTTATTTGTGCAATGTAACCTAAGTATGTCCAGTCACACATTTATGAATAAAATTAATTGTGGTTTATTGCTTAAGCTGCATTGACACTGAACAATTATGAATAAGCATTCTTAAAATCACTAGCTCACAATAATCTATTAGTGTAAACAGGCTGTCGATCAGCCAATGAACAAGCAAACATTCATCAGGTGAAATGATCTTTTGTGTAGCACAAAGGATCATTTTTTTCATCAGTGTATCATCCTGTGTAATTAAGAGTCGGACTGCCCAGAACGATGGCAGCCTTTGCACACTAAGCAATCTAATTAGTTCACTCAGTGCGCCTTGTTTGCTTCAGTCTGCCTGTGCAAACGGACTATTAAATGTAAAGGTTTACCAATCTGAATTGTTTGTTGCTGCCAGTTGGTCCGTGTAAAGGCCCCGTCTCACATAGCGAGATCGCTAGCGAGATCGCTGCTGAGTCACAAGTTTTGTGACGCAACAGCGACCTCAGTAGCGATCTCGCTATGTGTGACACGTACCAGCAACCCGGCCCCTGCTGCGAGATCGCTGGTCGTGTCGGAATGGCCTGGGCCGTTTTTTGGTCGTTGAGGTCCCGCTGACAGCGCTGAATCGGTGTGTGTGACACCGATCCAGCGATGTCTTCACTGGTAACCAGGGTAAACATCGGGTTACTAAGCGCAGGGCCGCGCTTAGTAACCCGATGTTTACCCTGGTTACCAGCGTAAATGTAAAAAATAACAAACAGTACATACTCGCCTTCTGATGTCCGTCAGGTCCCTTGCCGTCTGCTTCCTGCTCTGAGTGCCGTACAGTGAGAGCAGAGCGCAGCGGTGACGTCACTGCTGCGCTCTGCTCTCACTGTACGGCACTCAGAGCAGGAAGCAGACGGCAAGGGACCTGACGGACATCAGAAGGCGAGTATGTACTGTTTGTTATATTTTACATTTACGCTGGTAACCAGGGTAAACATCGGGTTACTAAGCGCGGCCCTGCGCTTAGTAACCCGATGTTTACCCTGGTTACCCGGGTGCTGCAGGGGGACTTCGGCATCGTTGAAGACAGTTTCAACGATGCCGAAGTCGTTCCCCTGATCGTTGGTCGCTGGAGAGAGCTGTCTGTGTGACAGCTCCCCAGCGACCACACAACGACTTACCAACGATCACGGCCAGGTCATATCGCTGGTCGTGATCGTTGGTAAATCGCTATGTGAGACGGGGCCTTAAGCAAACTCTTATCCCATTCTGTGGTGCACTTCTTCTGGTAAACTCCATGATTTTAAATAGTGTGTGTTAAATATTTCATATATTTTCAATACAATCTATAGTTTTTTTAATACATATTTTTTTTATCATAGGGAATAGACCATAAATTAAAACATAATAGAATAAAAAAACATTGACTTATAGAAAAACATGAAAAAATCATACGAGAAACCATATTTTGTGTTAATATTTTTATTAATAAAAAGGCAATAAACTTGCATTACTATAATTGATTTTGTTACACATAGCATGTAAGGGCTCACTATAAATTGTTCCCCATGGTTGTTTATTTCCTGCAGGGGAAAGCATTGATAATAGTCCACTTTTTTGTGAACACTATGTGTTCTGCGGCTTAAGACACTGGTGACTTCCATTAAATGGACCGTATGGTAAAAACAGTGTACTAGGGCTGTACAGACTTACAGTTCTAAAAAATAATCCATATCTGCATGCCAATGTCATCTTATTTGTAGTATATTTATGCCAATGTGTATATACAGCCCACTGTACATTCATTGTTAATGCCCACAAATATGATCACAACATGTTACTGCCTAGTACCTCTGTAACTGCAGCCATGGTTCTGCACCAAACTAGTACATTGCCATATTTATAGACATTGATCAGCCATAACATTAAAACCATCGCCAAGTTATGTGACTGTCACTGATTAGTATTTTATAATGGCACCCCTAAGGGTGATATATTAGCAACAAGTGAACACTTAGTATATAAAGTTGTTTTTTGGAAACAGGGAAAAGTGGCAACTGTGCAGATCTAAGTGACCATAACAAGGGCCTTGTAGTCTCTTTCCAATATAATGTGATTGACACCTACCAAAATTACTTCAAAAAAGGGCAACCAGAAAAAGATGTCAGAACAAACAGTACATCAAGGCTTGCTCTGTTTTGGACTATGTAACCTCAGAGCAGACAAAGTGCCAAGACTGACCACTGTCGAGTGATGACAGAAATTATAATGAGCAGCCTGGAGTGCCCAGGCTGACTCCTGTCCACTGATGGAAAAGTCAACAATGTGTAGTCAAAGTGCTCATATGAAACCCTGCCCAGGGGTGAAAGAGCCTACAATGAGCAAATTGCCCATACTGACCCCAGTTCATCAATTAAAGATTCAATAACACTACTGAAATAGACTAAAATGAGCAGTAAAAGTACCCATAATGACCCCTGAGCAGCGACAAAGAAGAATACAATGAGCAGTCATAGAGCCCATGCTGACCTCTATCCACCAATGAAGGAGCCTTTAATGCACAGTCGGAGAACCCATGCTGACACCTGTCCACCAATGAAGCAACCTACAATGAACAGTCAAAGAACCCATGGTGACCTCTATCCAGCAATGAAGGAGCTTATAATGAGCAGTAAGAGTGCCCATGCTGACCCCTATCAATTGATGAACAAGCCTACAATGAAGTCATAGTGCCCATACTGACACCTGCCCACCAATGAAGCAGGCTACAATGAACAGTCAGAGTACCCAAGCCCACCCCTGTACAGCAAGAAAGGACCCGTCAACCAAAGAAGGAGCCTACAATGAACAGTCAAAGAACCCATGGTGACCTCTATCCACCAATGAAGGTGCTTATAACGAGCAGTAAGAGTGCCGATGCTGACCCCTATCCATTGATGAATGATTCTACAATGAAGTCAAAGTGCCCATACTGACACCTGTCTACCAAAGAAGGAGCCTACAATGAACGGTCAGAAAACCCATGCTGACCCATGTCAACCAATGGAGAATCATACAATGAGCAGTAAGAGTTTGCATGCTGACCCCATCATCAATGAACGAGCCTATAATGAATAGAGTGCCCTTGCTGACTCCTATCCATCAATGAAGGAACATACAATAAACAGAGAACCCATGCCTACACCTGTTCATCAAAGAAGTAGCTTATAATGAGCAGTAAGAGTACCCATGCTGACCACTATCCATAGATGACCGAGCTTACAATGATCAGAGGGCCTTGCTGACCCTTATCCATCGATGAAGGATCATACAAAGAACAATCAGCGTGTCCATGCCGACCCCTGTCCAGCGATGAAAAAGCTTACAATGAACAGTCAGAGTACCCATGCTGATACTTGTCCACCAATGAAACAGTCTATGATCAACAGATTGCAAATGCCCTCCCTTGTACACCAATTAAGAAGCCTACATTGAACAGTCAGAGTGCCCTTGCTGACCCCTATCCACTGTTGAAGGAGCTTGTAATGAGCAGTCAGTGTGCCCATAATTAACCCCTTTCTGGCAATGAAGGAGCCTACAATATACAGTCAGGGAATCCAAGCTGATCCATGTCAACCAATGAAAAAGCCTACAGTGAGCACATGAACATCGAGATTGGACCAAGATAAAAGAAATGTAAATGACCTAGTCTGATAAATCCTATTTTCTTTCACATTATTTGGACAGATTATATGTGTTATCACTTATCTGGAGAAAATGGTATAAGAATGCAATATAGAAGAGGTCAAGTTACGGTAGACTAGACAGGGTGATGCTATGTTTATGTCTGTGCTTATGGCATTAATTTGATTGTTATTTTGACGTGTAACACCTATCTAAACATTGTGCAGATCAAGTGCCCATCTTCATGAAAATATATTTGCTAAAGGCAGTAGCCTCTTCCAGCAGGAACATGCACCATTCCATGTTTTAAAAATTGTTTAGGGGTGGCTTGAGGAACATAACAAAGGGTTAAAAGTAATGAGTTGGCTTACAAATGTAAAGGGATTTGTTGGAAAAATCTAATCCAACACTCAGCTTGGAGGATTTGTAGGATCTGCTGACAATATTTTGGTTTTTGATATCAAAGGACAGAGTCAAAGTTCTAATTTAGTTTATGCCTCGATCATGGCTTCACAATATTAGGCAGATGGTGCAAATGTTATGGCTAATCAGTGTAGTGTTATATACACAGTATATAGGAAGGGAGGAGAATAAGGGGAAAATAGAAAACATTATTGATACAGTATTTACTTCTTACTGCAGTGCTTCAGCCAATTAAATTTTATATTTAACCAATACCAGTTTTGCATAATGGTTACTAGCCTATAAAAATAAATCAGTTAACCCAGTCATTTTTCATACTCGAAAGAACAATCAATTAAGTTAACTATGTATTACACAGTTTAAAGTTAAGCCTTTATTTTCTCAGAAATTAAAAAAATAAATATTTCAATATTAAATAGTGAAATGCATTCTAAGTAATGATAACATACTACGTAGTTAATTAAGTGGGTTGGAATACCATCAAAGACAATTGCGTACCATTCAGACAAAGGTTATCTTGTATTGTTGTATTATTTTTTGTTTAGTTTTTTAATCAGTGGCAAAAAAATTAGCTACTGTAAATATTCTCAAAAAGGCAAAAAGGTTTACAACAAACATTAGAACTAAATGTATTTTTGTTCTAATGAAATCTGATCTAATACCAAAATCTTATCTCAGTCTTTGATGATGTTAGACCAGGAGTAGGCAGCTTGTGGCTTTCCAGCTCTTGTCGAACAAAATTACTTGGCACATTCTGTTGTTTTCTGACTCAACCACAAATTGCCTAAGCCTGCATCAAATACTATACCACAGTGCTAATGTCATCAGCTTCATCAGGTTTTTTTTGCCTGCTTGGCAGGGATTTCAAGTATTCAAGATGCCGTCTTGCATCCTCTTGGTTTTGCCGTACATAGTATACCACATATGATATCACCATGGTGAACCAGCCAAACATAGTGACCAACATGGCATAATCTGTTGTCCTTTTGGGAAGATTGCAAAGATCAGCATCATTAGCATTAGTTAGGAATGCCCGTCCTGCATGTTCATCCAGCACGGCTGTCTTGCAGATAACATTACTTGCAGTCTCATGATTAGATGCCATGCTACGCAGAACTTGCTGAAGAGTACAGTCACAATGCCAGGGGTTGTTAGCAATCCGGGCCCTGGCCTTCAAGTTATTGAAAGCATTTTCATGGACACTTACAATCTGGTTATCCGACAGATCAAGAGTCTGTAGGGTCTCTGCTACACCTTTGAAAGAATGTTCATCTATAAACTCAATGGCATTTTTGGATAAGTTGAGAACTTTTAGTTGATGGAGATCTCTAAAAATCTCGTTAGGGATAGAGGTTATCTGATTGGAGTCTAGGTAGAGTAAAACAGTTTCAGGGGGAATGTCTCTAGGTATTTCCTTGAGATTTGCGTTACTGCAGCTGACATTCAAGCCTCCGGAATGAGAGCACAGACAGCCTTTGGGACACATACTGGCAGAATGAAAGCACAGTATCATCAGAACAAAGCTTTGTAGGAGCAGACACATGGATAGAGAACGTGTTAGCCACAGGTCTACCAAATTCATGCTTAGATGTCAGCATAATAACATGACTACTCCTCATTTACCCAAATGAAGTAATAAAGGATGCACCAAAGCATAGATGTAGCTTCATGGTTTTAAAGTTATTTGAATGGAGGACTGGAGTACTCATCAGCTCAGGAAAGGCACCTAAAAGAAAGAAACAGCAAAGTTTTATTACAAGTCCAATATCTTCACTCTCTTCATATAAATCATATTATAAAAACATTTACAGTCAGGATAAATGATACCATGAAAGGATGTGATTACTCACAATCTCTTTATCATTTGTTACATTTCCTCTTTATTTTTTTCCCCATAATTGAACTATCGTCATTTATTATGCCAATAACTGTCAGCCGCTAAGTTCTAGCATTAATCTTGTGTTGCATGGACATCTTCTGTAACAGGTAACCCTGGCAGCCAATGTTATCTACTCTGTCAATTCTGACCACAGGCAATCAGCTTAAGGCTCATTAGAACTTGGCAGGTAAAGAACATTATGATATAATGAGTTTTTGCGTGAGGAAAAAAGAGTAGAATTTTAGTTTACACCATAGTTGATCAACCAACTTAAAAGTTTAGCAAAAAACTGGCAAATATGTTAATTAATTTTCAACGCATATTGAGACAGCAGGTTGTAACATGTTATTCAACATAATAATAATATAATGAAATCAACTGACTCATTATCAGATTTTTTTGTCATTCATACATACAGTACTGTACATTCAGCTATTAAAGGGAACCTATCACCCCGTTTTTTAAAAATTAGATAAAAATAGTGTGAAATAGGGGCAGAGCTGGGCTTTACATTAGTGCCTTTTTGGTGCCTTTACACCCCCGTTAGGCTGCCGAAATACCTTTGTGAAGTGGCTGTTTTGTCCTGTCACTCAAGTTGGTCAGGTCGGATGGGCGTGGTCACAGCGCTGTTTCTCCCCCAGATCAGGCTCATCATTACGTTGGTGGCGTAGTGGTGTGCGCATGTCCAAAGAGAAGATCCACTGCCCAGGAGATTCAAAACAGCGCGGTCTACGCTATTCGCCGTTTACCGGTGGGCGCGGCCATCTTTCCTGTGGCTGCGCGTGCGCAGATGGAGCGCTCTGCTGCCCGGGGCTTCAGGAAAATGGCCGCCGCGATCTCCATCTGCGCACGCGCGGAATCCCGCGGCCATTTTCCTGAAGCCCCGGGCAGCAGAGCGCTCCATCTGCGCACGCGCGGCCACAGGAAAGATGGCCGCGCCCACCGGTAAACGGCGAATAGCGTAGACCGCGCTGTTTTGAATCTCCTGGGCAGTGGATCTTCTCTTTGGACATGCGCACACCACTACGCCACCAACGTAATGATGAGCCTGATCTGGGGGAGAAACAGCGCTGTGACCACGCCCATCCGACCTGACCAACTTGAGTGACAGGACAAAACGGCCACTTCACAAAGGTATTTCGGCAGCCTAACGGGGGTGGAAAGGCACCAAAAAGGCACTAATGTAAAGCCCAGCTCTGCCCCTATTTCACACTATTTTTATCTAATCTTTAAAAAACGGGGTGATAGGTTCCCTTTAAGGTGCCCAGCTCACAATCATTTATTACTTATTAACAAGACAAATAAAAAATGCAAGATTGTGGTGGTTCAACTAATACCATAAATTGCTAAAAGGAACATTATTATAAATTCAAACAGGGTTTTCATATAAAAACAGAATTATAGCCCTTCATAAACTTTTTAGCTCAAAAATAAACAGCCTTTCTTCAGCAGAAATGAATAAAAAACAGTCCTTTCTTCAGCACAAATAAATAGTAAAACAGCTCTCTCTCTGGTTACGGCAAAGTAAATCTTATGGTCTCACCAACTTGGTGTTACAACAACCTCACAGTCTGCATTACCGGCTTTTCACAGCTCTGCCTTGCTCCAACCTCAGCACACTGCTACTTCCTGAGCTAACCTGGTACATTTTATTAGCCCAGTAAGACCCAGATCAGGGAATTGGAGCAACGTTTCCCACCCAAGCTCTTTTGGTCACTTCTAAATCCCTAAATCACAAACCCAAAATACAATCAAAAAATAAAAACCATGTCCACATCTCAGTAACACATACCTGCCTTCCCGGACCTTACACTGCACCTTCCTAAAGATCTTAAATACAATAGATGATCAAATCTGTCAAGATTTTAATTTGCCAAATCACATGGATTGTACAGGAAAATTTAATTTGCATAGAAGGTATTCTCTGCCATTTGAATGTTCTTTTTTATGCTTTGGGGCTCTCCAAGCCCGAAGCAAAATAAACATAGGATATAAAAAAATTTTAATAATACTTCACTGCCTCTTCTTTTAATCTTCCCTAGTGAATCTGCTTTAATCTGGGCCAAGACTACTTGCTAGGCCGGGGCTCTGATATAACCAACTTAGTCAGCATCACTTGGGATGCACATTGGCTACTATATGCACTGCAATGGCACAGTGCACAGTGATGTCAGATGCTTGGTTGCACCCGAAGCCCTGAAACGAGACAAAGAAAATGTGCTAGACAAGGGAAGGCAAAAAAGAATGGGTATTATAATTATTTTTCTTAACTATTTGCGGCCATCTAAGGTTCAGCAAAATGGCAACCACAGCTTGGCTCTATATTGCTTAGTATGCAAAATCTGTATTCTGGAATCTATAAGTTTTTATAAATCTTGTGGAGAATTCTATTCCATGCCCATAAATTCAATACCTTTAGGAATATACATTATTCACATTTTTTTGTTTAAAAAGGTAATCCATTTTTGTAACACTGACAGAAACCTGTCCTAAAATGTTAATAGGACAAGTGGCAGTGAGTCAGTGTAGTAGAAGCTACACTGCAATGACCATATACTGCCAATGACCGTGGTCACAGATGACACAACTATGACGGGGCCCATGTGGCTGAGGTTCCCACGACGCCAGCAGAAACTTTGCTGTGCAGTATACAGTATGGAGGATATGGGCTGTGTATTATACTAATATGGAGGTGCATTACACTACAGTATATGGCAGACAATGTGCTGTGCAGTATATTATAAGGAGGACTATGGGATGTTGTATACTATATGAAGGATTATGGGGCTGCATTGTACTATAGAGAGGACTATGGTCTGTGCGTTATACTATGTGGAGGACTATGGGGAGCGCATTATACTTTATGGATGACTATTAGTAGTGCATTATACTTTATGGATGACTATGGGCTTTGCATTATACATTATGAAGAACTATGGGCTGTGCATTATACTTTATGGAGGTATCAGTGTCCGCCCCTGCCCAGGGATCAATTGTACTCGCATCTTTCAGAAGTGAGTCCAATTGAGGCTCTGACTGCTGGGTCAGAGCGACGTGAGCAGCGTGATCAGATAATGTGATCACGCTGCTGATGTTGCTCACTTGCGCTGCAGAGGCGAACACCGGTGATAAGTGCTCCAGTGGAGCAAAAGACACCGAAGATTAAGTGCACAGGGAGAATTGGAGTGGGGATGGGGAGATTTATTATGTGTGTGGAGAATTTGAGTGGGGATGGGGAGATTTATTGTGTGGGGATGGGGAGATTTATTATGTGTGTGGAGAATTTAAGTGGGGATGGGAGGATTTATTATGTGGGAATGGGGAGATTTATTATGTGTGTGGAGAATTTGAGTGGGGATAGGGTTATTATTGTGTGCAGGGAGATTTGTAGTGGGGATGGGGGGATTTAATGTGTGGGGGAGATTTGAGGACACAAAATGAAGAGCAAAGGGGGAGGTGGGGAAACAGTACAGGGGAATGGGGGGCATGTATGAGGAAACAATATGGGGGAATGGAGGGCATGTATCAGGAAACAGTACAGGGGAATGGGAGCATGTACAAGAAAACAGTATGGGAGAATGGGGGGATGTATGAGCAAACAGTACTGGGGAATGGGAGGCATATATGAGGAAACAGTATTGGGGAATGGTGGACAAGTATGAGGAAACAGGAGATGGGAATGGGGGGCATGTACGAGAAAACAGTATGGAGGAATGGGGGCATGTATGAGGAAACAGTATGGGGGAATGGGGGCATGTATGAGGAAACAGTACTGGGGAATGGGGGCATGTCTGAGGAAACAGTATGGGGGATGGTTGCAGACAGTATGGGGAGAGAATGGGGGAATGTATGTGGACACAGTATGAGTAGTGATGTGAAAAATGTATGTGGACAGAGTACGTTGAGTGAGGGTGATGGGATGTGTGCAGACACAGTATGGAGAGTCAGGTGAGCAGGCAGTATAGAAAGTGAAGGGGTAAATATATGAGGAGACAGTATGGTGAACAGGAGGGATGTGAGAGGAGACAGTATGAGGAAGGAGGGGAATAGTGTGAGGAGACAGTATGGGGGGAGAAAAGTGAGTGGGCACAGAATAGAAACTGAGTAGTGGGGCGTAGCATGGTGGGACATGTAAGGGCACAGCCAGGAGGGGACAGTATACCAAGGAGGGGGAGTGTGAAGAGAGAGTACAGTATAAATACTGGGCCCTATAGGGGGACACAGAGTGAGAGGACAGTGTGAAGAGGGGGCCGGTATGGAAAGGAGAGGTCAGTGTGAAGAGCATGTACCATAAGAGGGACAGTGTGGGGGGTCATATTTTGTGCAGACAATATAGTGAGGGGCATTTTTTTATTTAGGAGCATTATAATGACACTTGTATCTTTAAGGGCATCATTTGGAGATTTTTTGCAAAAGAATGGAGAAGATGGAAGTCTGCAGAGATGAGCTGTGGATGAGACAACTCATCATGGGGTCTGGACAAGATGAAGATGTGTGGCCTCACTCAATAAAAATGAACTGAGCGAGGCCAGGTGTCATGTTCCCAATGGCAGGGAATTAAACACATAACACGGGCAAAAACAGGACGAGCTCTAGGGTGATGGAACCTGAGCTGACCGCGATCCTGAACCTCAACACTCAACTAACAGCAGCCAGGGAACGTTCCTGGGGGGACTCTAGACGTCTCGCGCCAGCCGGAGATCTAGCTACCCCTATCAGAAGAATCACAGACCTATCTTGCCTCCAGAGAAATATTCCCACAGAAATAGCAGCCCCCCACATATAATGACGGTGAAATGAGAGGAAGGCACAAACGTAGTTATGAAAACAGATTCAGCAAAATGAGGCCCGCTAAAGCTAGATAGCAGAGGATACAAAAGGAGAACTGCGCGGTCAGCTTAAAACCCTTCAAAATACCATCCTGAAATTACTTGAACTCATGTGCCAACTCATGGTACATGAGTGGTAATTTCAGCCCACTAGAGCAACCAGCAGCAGAGAATTACATATCTGCAAGCTGGACTAAAAACATGAAAGCAAACATGAAACAGGGAAATCCAGACTTAGCTTGTCTTGAAGGCCTAGGAGCAGGTAGCAAAGGTAACAGAGACACACTGATACATTGATAGCCGGCAAGGGAATGACAGGAAAGCCAGGTTAAATAGGAAACACCCAGCCTCTGATGGACAGGTGGAAACCAGAGACCGCAACCCACCAAAGTCACCCAGTACCAGTTGTAACCACCAGAGGGAGCCCAAAAACAGAATCCACAACAGTACCCCCCCCCTTGAGGAGGGGTCACCGAACCCTCACGAGAACCCCCAGGGCGATCAGGATAAGCTCTATGGAAGGCGCGGACCAAATCAGTCGCATGAACATCAGAGGCGACCACCCAGGAATTATCCTCCTGACCATAACCCTTCCACTTAACCAAATACTGGAGTTTACGTCTGGAAACACGAGAATCCAAGATCTTCTCAACAACATACTCCAATTCTCCCTCCACCAGCACCGGAGCAGGAGGCTCAACCGAAGGAACAACGGGCACCTCATACCTCCGCAATAACGACCGATGGAACACATTATGAATAGCAAACGATGCTGGGAGATCCAAACGAAAAGATACAGGGTTAAGAATCTCCAAGATCTTATAAGGACCGATGAACCGAGGCTTGAACTTAGGAGAAGAGACCTTCATAGGGACAAAACGAGAAGACAACCACACCAAGTCCCCAACAAGAAGTCGGGGACCCACGCGGCGACGGCGATTAGCAAACTGCTGAGTCTTCTCCTGAGACAATTTCAAATTGTCCACCACCTGATTCCAAATCTGATGTAGCCTGTCCACCACCACGTCCACTCCAGGACAATCCGAAGGCTCCACCTGACCAGAGGAAAAACGAGGATGAAACCCCGAATTACAAAAGAAAGGAGAAACCAAAGTAGCAGAACTAGCCCGATTATTAAGGGCAAATTCGGCCAGTGGCAAAAAGGCAACCCAGTCATCTTGATCAGCAGAAACAAAACACCTTAAATAAGTTTCCAAGGTCTGATTAGTTCGCTCCATCTGGCCATTCATCTGAGGATGGAATGCAGACGAGAAAGACAAATCAATGCCCATCTTAGCACAAAACGTCCGCCAAAATCTAGACACAAACTGGGATCCCCTGTCAGAAACGATATTCTCCGGAATCCCATGCAAACGAACCACGTTCTGAAAAAATAAAGGGACCAACTCAGAGGAGGAAGGCAACTTAGGCAAGGGTACCAAATGAACCATCTTAGAAAAGCGGTCACACACAACCCAGATAACGGACATTTTCTGTGAGACAGGGAGATCTGAAATAAAATCCATGGAAATGTGCGTCCAAGGCCTCTTCGGGATAGGCAAGGATAACAACAACCCACTGGCCCGAGAACAGCAAGGCTTAGCCTGAGCACACACTTCACAAGACTGCACAAAGGTGCGCACATCCCTTGACAAGGAAGGCCACCAAAAAGACCTGGCCACCAAGTCTCTAGTACCAAATATTCCAGGATGACCAGCCAACACAGAAGAATGGACCTCGGAGATGACTCTACTGGTCCAATCATCCGGAACAAACAGTCTTTCTGGTGGACAACGATCAGGTTTATCCGCCTGAAACTCCTGCAATGCACGTCGCAAGTCTGGGGAGACGGCGGACAATATTACCCCATCCCTAAGGATACCAGTAGGCCCAGAGTCTCCAGGAGAGTCAGGCACAAAACTCCTGGAAAGAGCATCTTCCTTCACATTCTTTGAACCTGGCAGGTATGAAACCACAAAATTGAAACGAGAAAAAAACAACGACCAACGAGCCTGTCTAGGATTCAGACGCCTGGCAGACTCAAGGTAAATCAGATTTTTGTGATCAGTCAAGACCACCACACGATGTCTAGCACCCTCAAGCCAATGACGCCACTCCTCAAATGCCCACTCCATGGCCAAAAGCTCCCGATTACCCACATCATAATTGCGCTCGGCGGGCGAGAATTTTCTAGAAATGAACGCACATGGCTTCATCACCGAGCCATCGGAACTTCTCTGTGACAAAACCGCCCCCGCTCCAATCTCGGAAGCATCAACCTCAACCTGAAAAGGAAGTGAAACATCTGGTTGACATAACACAGGAGCAGAAGAAAACCGGCGCTTAAGTTCCTGAAAGGCCTCCACAGCCGTAGGAGACCAATTAGCAACATCAGCACCCTTTTTAGTCAAATCAGTCAAAGGTTTAACAACACTGGAAAAATTAGTAATGAACCGACGATAAAAATTAGCAAAACCCAAGAACTTCTGAAGACTCTTAACAGATGTAGGTTGTGTCCAGTCACAAATCGCCTGAACCTTGACGGGATCCATCTCAATAGTAGAAGGAGAAAAAATGTACCCCAAAAAAGAAATCTTCTGGACTCCGAAGAGACATTTTGAGCCCTTCACAAAAAGAGAATTGGCCCGCAGGACTTGAAACACCTTCCTGACCTGTAGAACATGAGACTCCCAGTCATCAGAAAACACCAAAATATCATCCAAATACACAATCATAAACTTATCCAGATATTCACGGAAAATATTGTGCATAAAGGACTGAAAGACTGAAGGAGCATTAGAAAGTCCAAAAGGCATTACCAAATACTCAAAATGGCCCTCAGGCGTATTAAATGCGGTTTTCCACTCATCACCCTGCTTTATCCGCACAAGATTATACGCACCGCGAAGATCTATCTTAGTGAACCACCTAGCCCCCTTAATGCGAGCAAACAAATCAGTCAATAATGGCAATGGATACTGATATTTGACTGTAATCTTATTCAGAAGGCGATAATCTATACAAGGCCTCAGGGAACCATCTTTTTTTGCCACGAAAAAAAAACCTGCTCCCAGAGGGGACGAAGATGGACGAATATGTCCCTTTTCCAAGGACTCCTTAATATAATTCCGCATAGCAGTATGCTCTGGCACTGACAGATTAAATAAACGACCCTTAGGGAACTTACTGCCAGGAATTAATTCTATAGCACAGTCACAATCCCTATGAGGAGGGAGCGAATTGAGCTTAGGCTCCTCAAAAACATCCCGATAGTCAGACAAAAACGCAGGGACCTCAGAAGGAGTAGATGAAGCGATTGAAATCAGAGGTGCATCATCATGAACCCCCTGACATCCCCAGCTTAACACAGACATTGTTTTCCAATCCAGGACTGGATTATGAGTTTGTAACCATGGCAGACCAAGCACTAGTACATCATTTAAATTATACAGTACAAGGAAGCGAATCACCTCCTGATGAACGGGAGTCATGCGCATGGTCAATTGTGTCCAGTACTGCGGTTTATTCATAGCCAATGGTGTAGAGTCAATTCCCTTCAAAGGAATAGGAACTTCCAGAGGCTCCAGACTAAAACCGCAGCGTTTGGCAAATGACCAATCCATAAGACTCAGGGCAGCGCCCGAATCCACATAGGCATCGACGGAAATGGATGACAGTGAACAAATCAGAGTTACAGACAAAATGAACTTAGACTGCAGAGTACTAATGGCAAAAGATTTATCAACCTTTTTTGTGCGTTTAGAGCATGCTGATATAACATGAGCTGAATCACCACAATAAAAACACAATCCATTTTTCCGCCTATAATTTTGCCGTTCACTTGTGGACTGAATTCTATCACATTGCATAGTCTCAGGTGCCTGTTCAGAAGACACCGCCAACTGGTGCACAGGTTTGCGCTCCCGTAAACGCCGATCAATCTGAATGGCCATAGCCATAGACTCATTCAGACCTGTAGGCGCAGGGAACCCCACCATAATATCCTTAATGGCCTCAGAAAGACCATCTCTGAAGTTTGCAGCCAGGGCGCACTCATTCCACTGAGTAAGCACCGACCATTTCCGAAATTTTTGACAATATACTTCCGCTTCATCATGCCCCTGAGAGAGGGCTAATAAAGCCTTTTCAGCCTGAATCTCCAGGTTAGGTTCCTCATAGAGCAATCCCAGTGCCAGAAAAAACGCATCCACACTGAGCAATGCAGGATCCCCTGGTGCCAATGCAAATGCCCAATTCTGAGGGTCGCCCCGCAGGAAAGATATCAGAGACACACTGATACATTGATTGCAAGGGAATGACAGGAAAGCCAGGTTAAATAGGAAACACCCAGCCTCTGATGGACAGGTGGAAACCAGAGACCGCAACCCACCAAAGTCACCCAGTACCAGTTGTAACCACCAGAGGGAGCCCAAAAACAGAATCCACAACAGCCAGGCATGTCTAGTTGGAATGTGGTCAGAAGTATACAGATTGCATGCTTGTGCTGACATGACTGTCCACTGGCAAGGGAGAATCCTAAAAGTGTGCAGTGCATTAGTTGTGAGAATTCAGAAGCCTGCAATGTCAGGATTCAGCTCTGCCGGTTCCAGTATTTGTCACATGGACACTTCACTCATATGCGACTTTCATACTTGTGGTCCTGTGACGAGATTCTCTTCTGCTTCTCAGTTTTTCAATGAACATTGAGCACATTAGGGAGAGGAGCTCGTGGGTACATGACTAAGTGTGCAAATCGCATATGTCCTTGGTGGGGGGTAGGCCAAAATTAATTCTTTCCCCGGGGCCAGAAACCCTAGATACACCTCTGCTGATATGCTACTGCGAGCGGTGATTACCGGGTTCAGTGGAGGGATGTCTGTGCACAGTGCAGGCAGTGAGGCAGAGACTGAGGGTGTGCACAGAGAATGGAGTCCCGGAGACAGCGCATCCCAGTCTACGCCATAGCCTGGAGCCCTCATTATCGTAGGAATATGTCAGGTAATAAATTGTTTTTCTAAAGCTTTATAGTGTAGTTTTAGGTCAGGGACAGATGGTTAGGGATGAGCTAGCAAGGTGCAGGGACAGGTAGTGATGGCTACTTGCGGACATGTGTGGCACTTGCGGTTTTGCACTTGCGGTGAGATAAAA
This sequence comes from Ranitomeya variabilis, assembly GCF_051348905.1. NCBI lineage: Eukaryota > Metazoa > Chordata > Amphibia > Anura > Dendrobatidae > Ranitomeya > Ranitomeya variabilis. Next base: position 116,184,387 of record NC_135237.1, on the reverse strand, counting down.
AAACACTGCTAGCAGCGCTTTTTTCCATTGCTGCAAGTACCGTATTTGCCGGATCGCGACAATACCGCAAGTGCTGCACATGTCCACAAGTCCCATAGGGAATGAATGAGGCCGAACGCAGTGTTGCCATAAGTAATCCGTTACACGGCAGATGCAGAAAAACTGCCGGATTTGCTACAAAAGGCTACTTTCACATCAGGGATTATTGCCAAAGTCACTGCCGATAGTGTCATACTCAACAATGGGGGAGGCAGCAGAAACTCTAAATATGGCCCTGTGTATATATATATATATATATATATATACAGTGCCTACAAGTGGTATTCAACCCCCTGCAGATTTAGCAGGTTTACACATTTGGAATTAACTTGGCATTGTGACATTTGGACTGTAGATCAGCCTGGAAGTGTGAAATGCACTGCAGCAAAAAAGAATGTTATTTCTTTGTTTATTTTTTTTTAAATTGTGAAAAGTCTTTTCAGAGGGTCATTTATTATTCAACCCCTCAACCCACCAGAATTCTGTTTGGTTCCCCTAAAATATTAAGAAGTGGTTCAGGCACAAAGAACAATGAGCTTCACATGTTTGGATTAATTATCTCTTTTTCCAGCCTTTTCTGACTATTTAAGACCCTCCCCAAACTTGTGAACAGCACTCAAAAATGGTCAACATGGGAAAGACAAAGGAGCATTCCAAGGCCATCAGAGACAAGATCGTGGAGGGTCACAAGGCTGGCAAGGGGTACAAAACCCTTTCCAAGGAGTTGGGCCTACCTGTCTCCACTGTTGGGAGCATCATCCGGAAGTGGAAGGCTTATGGAACTACTGTTAGCCTTCCACGGCCTGGACAGCCTTTGAAAGTTTCCTCCCGTGCCGAGGCCAGGCTAGTCCAAAGAGTCAAGGCTAACCCAAGGACAACAAGGAAGGAGCTCTGGGAAGATCTCATGGCAGTGGGGACATTGGTTTCAGTCAATACCATACTCCACCGCAATGGTCTCCGTTCCAGACGAGCCCGTAAGGTACCTTTACTTTCAAAGTGTCATGTCAAGGCTCGTCTACAGTTTGCTCATGATCACTTGGAGGACTCTGAGACTGACTGGTTCAAGGTTCTCTGGTCTGATGAGACCAAGATCGAGATCTTTGGTGCCAACCACACACGTGATGTTTGGAGACTGGATGGCACTGCATACGACCCCAAGAATACCATCCCTGCAGTCAAGCATGGTGGTGGCAGCATCATGCTGTGGGGCTGTTTCTCAGCCAAGGGGCCTGGCCATCTGGTCCACATCCATGGGAAGATGGATAGCACGGCCTACCTGGAGATTTTGGCCAAGAACCTCCGCTCCTCCATCAAGGATCTTAAGATGGGTCGTCATTTCATCTTCCAACAAGACAACGACCCAAAGCACACAGCCAAGAAAACCAAGGCCTGGTTCAAGAGGCAAAAAAACAAGGTGTTGCAGTGGCCTAGTCAGTCTCCTGACCTTAACACAATTGAAAACTTGTGGAAGGAGCTCAAGATTAAAGTCCACATGAGACACCCAAAGAACCTAGATAACTTGGAGAAGATCTGCATGGAGGAGTGGGCCAAGATAACTCCAGAGACCTGTGCCAGCCTGATCAGGTCTTATAAAAGACGATTATTAGCTGTAATTGCAAACAAAGGTTATTCCACAAAATATTAAGCCTAGGGGTTGAATAATAATTGACCCACACTTTTATGTTTAAAATTTATAAAAATTGAACTGAGCAACAAAACATTTTGGTTTGTAAGATTTATGCATCTGTTAATAAATCCTGCTCTTGTTTGAAGTTTGAAGGCTCTAACTTATTTGCATCTTATTAAACCTGCTAAATCTGCAGGGGGTTGAATACTACTTGTAGGCACTGTATATATATATATATATACATATATATATATATATATATATATATATATATATATATATATATATATATATATATATATATATATACAGCTCTGGCAAAAATTAAGAGACCACCAAATCAAAATCCTGTCATGGGCAGCCCAATCTCCAGACTTGAACCCCATTGAAAGCCTTCTGTAATCAAGAGGATGATGGATCGTCACAAGCCATCAAACAAAGAATTGCTTAAATTTTTGCGCCAGAAGCAGTGTGAAAGACTTGTGGAAAGCATGCCAAGACGCATGAAAGCTGTGATTAAAAATCATGGTTATTCCACAAAATATTGATTTCTGAACTCTTCCTGAGTTAAAACATTAGTATTGCTGTTTCTAAATGATTATGAACTTGTTTTCTTTGCATTATTTGAGGTCTGAAAGCACTGTTTTTTTTTTTATTTTGACCATTTCTAATTTTCAGAAAAAAAATACAAAATGTATTGCTTGGAAATTTGGAGACATGTTGTCAGACGTTTACAGAATAAAATAACAATTTACATTTTACTCAAAAATATACCTATAAAAAGAAAAATTGCTTTTCCACCATGCCACGGCATTAAAAAAAAATAAAACTCATGAAATAGGCCTGGACAGAAATGATGGTACCCATGGAAATAATGTGACAGAAGGGACATGTTAAATCAAGGAGTGTCCACTAACTAGCATCACAGGTGTCTACAATCTTGGAATCAGCGAGTGGGCCTGTATACAGGGCTACAGATACTCACTGTGTTGCTTGGTGACATGGTGTGTCTCACACTCAACATGAACCAGAGGAAGCAAAGGAAAGAGTTGTCTCAGGAGATTAGAAAGAAAATTATAGACAAACATGTTAAAGGTAAAAGTGATAAGACCATCTCCAAGCAGCTTGATGTTCTTGTGACAACAGTTGTACATATTATTCAGAAATTTAAGATCCATGGAACTGTAGCCAACCTCCCTGTAATGATTATAAGGGATAACTCAGGAGACTCTTTGCATTGAACAAGACAACTACAGGACACAGTTTTATAAGTGGTAAAGTCTATATTATCACACAGTGATTCAAACAGGTGCACAGAGAATCTCAAGTCCACAACACTTGGTGTAAATATTAAACACACCTTAAAAGTCTATAGGAAACTTCAGAGGAAAATGCAATCACGCAGAAAGTCTATGAAGCACAATTATTCTTGAGGATACTTGACACAAATAAGTCGTTGTTAGTCCAAACACAGATAGCTATGCTTATAAGGCAGTTCAAATAATATCTCAGCACAACCAGGGAGGCCTGGGTAAAAGTCTCAGGTTTAAGCAGAGCAGCAACAGCTTACATGTCCAGCAAATGCAGATGGAAACAAACACAAGCAGCCAGATGGAGGATTACTGGAAACCAATGTATGCAGCAGAAACTCAGAGCTGAGTAGCAGGATCTCCACACAGGTTCACAGGAGCAGGTGAAGGTGCAGGTGCAAAGCCAGGGAGTCATCAGGAGCTGGATGCAAGGCAGAATACTCTAGCACAGACTAAAGGCTGGGGTGTAGTTATATAGCAGGAAGACACAGTGCACATGAGACCAAAGACACCATCTTGGAAAAGGGCAGTAATGCACAAAAGGTAATCAAAATGTTCAGAGTGCTAACACTCCCTGGACATGACTGTAGAAGGAAAATTGATGACAAATCAAAGAGACCGATAATATGAATGGTGACAAAAGAGCCCAGAAAAACTTCTAAACAGATGAAAGGTGAACTTTAAGCTCAAGGAACATCAGTGTGAGATCGTATCATCCGTTGTTGTATGAGCCAAAGTGGACTTCATGGGAGACGACCAAGAAGGTCACCATTGTTAAAAAAAACATAAAAAAGCCAGACTGGAATTTGCCAAACTACAAAGCTTCTGGGAGACTGTTCTATGGACAGATGAGACAAAAATGGAACATTTTGGCAAGGCACATCAGCTCTATGTTCACAGATTAAAAAATGAAGCATATCATAAAAAGAACACTGTCCCTACTGTGAAACATGGAGGAAGCTCTGTTATGTTCTGGGGTTGCTTTGCTGCATTTGGCACAGGGTGTCTAGAATCTGTGCAGCTTACAATGAAATCTCAAGACTATCAACGGATTCTAGAGTTCTAGAGAGAAATGTGCTACCCAGTGTCAGAAAGCTTGGTCTCAGTCACAGGTAGTGATGAGCAAGTATATTCATTACTCGGATTTCCCCGAGCATGCTCTAGTGGTCTCCGAGTATTTTGGCATGCTCGGAGATTTCATTTCCGTTGCCGCAGCTGCATGATTTGCGACTGCTAGACAACCTGAATACATGTGGGGGTTGACTGTTTGTTAGGGAATTCCCATATGTATTCAGCCTGTCTAGCAGCCACAAGTCATGCAGTTGCGGCAAAGAAAACCAAATCTCCGAGCACACCTAAATACTCAGAGACCACCCGAGCATGCTCGGGAAAACCCGAGTAACAAGTATACTCGCTCATCACTAGTCACAGGTCATGGATCTTGCAACAGGATAATGACCCAAAACACACAGCTAAAAACACCCAAAAATGGCTAAGGGAAAACATTGGACTATTCTGAAGTGGCCTTCTATGAGCCCTGACCTAAATCCTATTGAGCATCTTTGGAAAGAGCTGAAACATGTGGTCTGGAAAAGTCAACCTTCAAACACAAGACAACTGGAGCAGTTTGCTATTGAGGCGTGGGCCAAAATACCTATAGAGAGGTGCAGAATTCTCATTGACAGTTACAGGAATCGTTTGGTTGCAGTGATTGCCTCAAAAGGTTGTGCAACAATATATTAAGTTTAGAGTACCATCATTTCTGTCCAGGTCTATTTCATGAGTTTTATTTTTTTTTTTAATTCTGTGGAAGCATGGTTGAAAAGCAATGTCTGACTTTCATTTGTTTAGTTTCATAGATGTTTTATTTATTATTACTTTTGTCAGATTCAAGTTATTTCTGTGACCATTGTGGGTTTTTCTGTCATTAAACGAGGTGGTCCTGGTATATGGGCATATCTTGCATCGGGGCCCATCAGACTCTGCTGCCAAGTTATCTCCAGTTCACATCATCTGCTTAGCATTCAGAGAGACAAGGAGGACTGAAGTGTGAGTAGTCTCTTTAATTCTACAAATAGTAACTTATCCCACTATTTTAATTTTTTTCACTGAAATAAATGAGACAATTGCCGACATTCAATGGAAAGTCAACTATGGTTATTATAATAACATCATTATATACCAGCATAAGACCTGAGTTGGGTCTCAAATGCATTGATCATTATCTAAAAAATGATTGTGTTATTATCAAAAATCAAAGCTCATGGCTTCTTCTTCAGGAAGTTTCCACACAGAGATATCTCTGTGTGGAAACTTCCTGAAGAAGAAGCCATGAGCTTCGAAACGCGTTGAATAAACCACCCGAACACCTTATAACTATATCTGGATCCATTATTTGCTGCAGCAGCGCGGATTTTATCCACATTCATCTATTATAATGTCTCTAAGAGGTCGCAGCGCCGACCTGTGGATCTGCAGCAGCTGACAAACTACACGCCTTTACTGTGTACCACCAGGTGAGCAGTTCTCTCATAATTAGTGTTGAGCATTCCGATACCGCAAGTATCGGGTATCGGCCGATACTTGCAGTATCGGAATTCCGATACCGGTATTCCGATACTTGCCGCGTATCGGATACCGGAATCGGAAGTTCCCAGATTCAAAATGCACAAATTCATCCAATGAGAATGATTCCAAGTGTGGGCACATCCTGTTCAGCATGGAGGGCATGAAACTACTGGCAAGGCTGTGATTGGCTGCTGAAATGATGTCATGATGCAGTTTAAAAGTCGCTGGCGCCATTTTGCGATCACTCTGCTGTGAATTCAGTTAGTGACAGGACGCTGTTTGCTGACTGAGGGCCAGTTTAGAGATAGCGATTTGCTTCTTTGTGCTTTCCAAAGGCTAATTTAGCAACCGCTGTGTTCACCTACTATTCACCTTGCTTTTGCCTTGTAGCGCTGTTTTCACAGCGATCTGCAAGGTCTGTGTGTGTGTGTGTGTGTGAGTGCAGCCCACTCTCTAGTCTGAGTGCAGCCACATAGGCCATCCATAGCTGGTTGTATTAAGTTCAGGGAGGGTGGTTCATTGCCTCATACTGTTCTTTTTTTTTTTTTTCCAAGTAGTGTAGTCTGCTGCTAATTTTTAACAAAAAATCCTATTAGTGTCTTTCCACCCGTCTCCAGCTAATTTGTGGAAAAACACTACATAGGATAACGTAGAGGAGGGTTTTTGGGCCTTGCAGCGCCGTTTACGGCTGTCTGCACGGTCTCCGTGTGACTGCAGCTCGCCCTGTAGTCTGTGAGCAGCCATAGCCTGGTTGTCTCCAGCTCAGGGTTGTTCACTGCGTCATACCGCAAAATCAATTTTCATTTTGTTTTAAGTAGTGCAGGCTGCTGCACATTTTTTCAAAAAATTCCTATTAGTGTCTTTCCACCCGTCTCCAGCTAATTTGTGGAAAAACACTACATAGGATAACGTAGAGGAGGGTTTTTGGGCCTTGCAGCGCCGTTTACGGCTGTCTGCACGGTCTCCGTGTGACTGCAGCTCGCCCTGAAGTCTGTGAGCAGCCATAGCCTGGTTGTCTCCAGCTCAGGGTTCTTCACTGCGTCATACCGCAAAATCAATTTTCATTTTGTTTTAAGTAGTGCAGGCTGCTGCACATTTTTTCAAAAAATTCCTATTAGTGTCTTTCCACCCGTATCCAGCTAACTTGTGGAAAAACACTACATAGGATAACGTAGAGGAGGGTTTTTGGGCCTTGCAGCGCCGTTTACGGCTGTCTGCACGGTCTCCGTGTGACTGCAGCTCTATCTGTTGTCAGTTCAGCCCCCAAAAAATAAATAAATAATAAAGTTCACCAAACACACCAGTGACACCACTTTACATTTGTGTAGGCCACATTAGCTCATATTAAAGTCTAGTCCACACTTTAGAAAATTAGTGTTTCTTATACCTGTTAGGAGGAGTTGTTCAGGAATAAGCACACAAATCCGTTAGTACTTTTCTGCTTATCTTTATCAGTCAACCAAGATGAAGAAGGCAGTGAGTAAGGCACGTGGGTGTGGGCGTGGGCGCGGAGCAGGGAGGGGATGTGGGGATTCTGTGCCTGCTGCGGGCACCGGTGACTCATCAGCACCCACTTTCACAAGGGAACAGTCATTCATGCGCAGCTTTGTCGCAGAGCGCCGTACACCGCTGCTGCGTGAAGAACAAACTTAAGCCGTTGTCGGATGGATGGCAGCTAATGCATCAACTTCAATTAGTGTCACATCCTCTCAGACACAGAGCACTGGAGAGCAGCCATCTGTCTCTTCACCACCTGCCAAATTGCCCAGGCAGACAGAGAGGCCAGGACAGGAGCCGTCTCTACTTCTGTTCTCTGAATCTCTTGGCTTGGAAACAGGGGGCCAGCCAAGCAGCATTGGAGAAGTGGAAGAAGAGGCAGGGTGCAGTGATGCCCAACAGCTTTTTCTCTCTTCCTCTGAAGAGGCGGGTGGGCCAGTGGCTCCGGTCACCACATCGCAGGCCGCATCAGCTGATGATGACACTCAGGTGCCACTTACTGGTGCGTGCTCTGCTGCTGAGACTACCCAGGAGGAGCAGTTGGGGGCAGAGGGTAGTGTAGATGATGAGGTCCTTGACCCATCTTGGCGTGAGGGACAGGAAGGTGGTGGGAGCAGCTCTGAGGAAGAGATTCCCCGTACGGCCCAAAGAGGGAGAGGGAGGGGGAAGACTGCGGATCCTGCAGCCTCCGCTTTGGCACCCGTTAGGAGCATGTCTCTTCCAAAAGCCAAAAAGGGCGCTCCCAAGACTTGCAGTGCCTGTTCCTTTTTTGACACAGTTGCAGATGACATTTGCTATGTCAAATGCAAGGTGTGTCATCACAAAGTAAAAAGAGGTCGAAATGTCAGCAACCTCAATACCTCCAACATGTGGAAACATGTGCGCAACAGGCACGCGGCGGAGTTACAAAAACACACTGAAGAGCTAGGCCAAACAACAGCGGCAGCTACCACCTCTTCAGCTCGTGTTGCCTCTTCCTCCAGCTCACACGCAGCTGGTTCGGCTTCCTCCCAGGATCGCCGTGGAAGAACCTCTGGCCCTGTTGTCCAGAGACCCGCTGTAATTCCACCCGCAGCACCACTTTCCCAGTCATCCACACACTCCCAGCCCAGTCTACAGCCATCGGTAGTACAGGCATGGGAGAAAAGGCGGCCTTTCTCGTCAAACCACCCACGAGCACAGGCTCTGACTGCAGGCATTGCCAAACTTCTGTCACTGGAAATGCTGTCATTCAGGCTGGTGGAGACTGACAGCTTCCGTGACTTGATGTCATTGGCAGTCCCACAGTACAATGTGCCCAGCCGCTTTTACTTCAGCAGGCAAGCCGTCCCTGCCCTGCACAAGCATGTGAAGGGACACATAAAACACGCGCTACTGAACGCCGTCAGTAGCAAGGTCCACCTCACCACCGATGCGTGGACCAGTCAACATGGACAGGGGCGATACCTTTCCCTCACTGCCCATTGGGTTAATGTCGTTGAGCCGGGTACAGACCGTGCGAGTGGCGCAGGACGTGTCCTGCCCACTCCAAGGATTGCAGGAATCCATTCTGTACGCATTGACTCCTCCTCCTACACCAGTTCCTCAGAATCATCGCTGCAGGAGCCGTCACAGTCCACCTCCACATGGACCCGTGATGAACGTGTACCTGTTACGACCGACATGAGCACAGCCATGGCCAAACGTCAACAGGCCGTCTTGAAATTAATTTATTTGGGGAATCGAAGCCACACAGCGCAGGAGCTCTGGAATGCCATCAAGCAGGAGAGCGATGTGTGGTTTGTGCCAGCGAATCTCCAGCCAGGCATGGTAGTGTGTGATAATGGCCGAAATCTGGTGGCAGCTCTGGGCCTCGGCAACCTCACTCACATCCCATGTCTGGCACATGTGCTCAATTTGGTCGTGCAGAGTTTTCTGAGGGACTATCCGGATCTTGATGCACTGCTGCACAAGGTCCGCCTAGAGTGTGCTCACTTGCGGCGTTCCAGCACGGCAAAAGCGCGCATTGCGGCTCTGCAGCGCCGACACCGCCTGCCGGAACATCGCATCATATGTGACCTACCTACCAGGTGGAATTCCACGTTACATATGTTGGAGCGGTTGTGTGAGCAGCAGCAAGCTGTAATGGAGTACCAGCTGCTTCAGGCGCAAAGAAGTCGCAGTCAGCGCCGTACAGACTTCACAACCACAGAGTGGGCCACTATGAATGACGTCTGCCAGGTTTTGCGTCCCTTTGATTATTCCACGCGGATGGCGAGTGCAGATGATGCACTAGTCAGCATGACTGTCCCCCTTATCTGCCTGCTTGAAAAATCACTGCAAGCGCTAAGGGATGATGTTGTGGAAGAGGTGGAGGATGAGGATTCAGCATTTCCATCATCTTCTGGACAGTCAGCGCCACGTGGTTCCTCACAAACGCGTAGGCAGGGGACAGTTTGTGAGGAGGATGAGGAGGAGTCAATGGAGGAGGAAGACATCCGTCCAGAGGAGGGAGTTACACAATTGTCCAGTACTCAGTGTGTACAGCGAGGGTGGGGTGATGACGAGCGGGCAGAGATCACGCCTCCAGCAGGGGACAGCGTTTCTTGGGCAGTTGGCAGTCTGCAGCACATGGTGGATTACATGCTGCAGTGCCTGAGAAACGACCGCCGCATCGCCCACATTCTCAACATGTCTGATTATTGGGTGTTCACCCTCCTCGATCCTCGCTACCGGGACAACGTAGAAAGCCTCATCACACCGTTGAACCAGGAGCGAAAAATGCGGGAGTACCAAGACACACTGGTCAATTCCATCATCTTCTCCATTCCAACTGAGAGAAGTGCTGCTAGTGCATTCCAAAGCAGCTCAGTGCGTCCAGGCAGTGGTGGAGGCTCTGCACAAAGAGGGAGCAGAAGCAGTGCCTCTGCCCAAGGCAAGACCAGTATGGCCCAACTGTGGCACAGTTTTCTGTGCCCGCCACAAAAGTCTACACCATCACAGACGGCTCCAGTCAGCAGGAGGCAACGGTTCCGTCAGATGGTGACAGACTACATGTCTTGCCCTCTTGCTGTACTCCCAGACGGCTCTTCCCCTTTCAAGTTTTGGGTCTCAAAGCTGGATACATGGCCAGAGCTAAGCCAGTATGCATTGGAGGTGCTGTCTTGCCCTGTATTATCGGAACGTGTCTTTAGTGCTGCAGGTGGTGTACTAACTGACCGTCGCATGCGACTATCCTCCGATAACGTTGACCGGCTTACTTTCCTGAAAATGAACAAGGCCTGGATCTCGCAGGAATTTGCCACTCCTCTTCCTGATTAAATAATTAGGTGACTGTCTACAGTATCCAGGTCTCCTGTTGTGTTCATCTTTCTACCACCTGAACTTAAATTCCTGGGCTCCAACACCGCCAGTTGAGGCTCAGAAGTGCCGTCTGCACAGTCAAAACATACGACCCAGTGTTATTGGGTTTCAGTAACGTCAGCTGATCCCCAGCTGTGTAGCCGGCAATGTGTCCTGCGACCGCCACGCTGACACAACAACTGAAATGTAAGGGAACCTGTCCCCCCCCCCAAGGCGTTTGTTACTGAAAGAGCCACCTTGTACAGCAGTAATGCTGCACAAGGAAAAGGTAGCTATTTTTGTTTAGCTCCTTGCACACGCAGAACTTAACACTTATAAAATGTGTCCACTGATACCGTAAAACCGTCCCGGAGGTGGGACTTTCCTTCGTAATATGACGCAGCACAGCCGTCATTCCTACCCCCTTGGCGCCGTGCCCCGGCTCCTCAGCGTTGTTTGATTCCGTCCCGGAGCCTGCGCTGTTAAGTTATCCCTTGGCCAGGCACACTTAGCGCTGCCCATCTTCTGACATCATTTGGTGTCAGGATGGCTGCGCCTGTGCGGCCGCGCTGGCCGAGAGCCCGCCTCGCAGTGTCTTCTGATTTAATCCCACTGGGGGCCTGAGATCCATGGTCATGCGCAGTGCATATCTGAACCTCCACCTCTCACTCATCTCCCTACGGCTTCTTCAGACTGTAAGGTGTCAGCTGGTCCCTAATAGCATGCCACGGCCGTGACACCGCACAGTCTTAAGAAGCCGTAGGGAGGGGAGTGAGAGGCGAGGATATGCACTGCGCATGGCCACGGATCTCAGGCCCGCGGTGGGATTAAATCAGAAGACACTGCGAGGCGGGCTGTCGGCCAGCGCGGCCGCACAGGCGCAGCCAGCCTGACACCAAATGATGTCAGAAGACGGGCAGCGCTAAGTGTGCCTGGCCAAGGGATAACATAACAGCGCAGGCTCCGGGACGGAATCAAACAACGCTGAGGAGCCGGGGCACGGCGCCAAGGGGGTAGGAATGACGGCTGTGCTGCGTCATATTACGAAGGAAAGTCCCACCTCCGGGATGGTCACACGGTATCAGGGGACACATTTTATAAGTGTTTAGTTCTGTGTTTGCAAGGAGCATCATGAAAAGAGCCACCTTTTCCTTTTGCATCTTTTTGGCTGCACAAGCTGGCTCTTTCAGCTACAAACGCCTTGGGGGGGTTAAAGGTTCCCTTTTGACTTTCTCCAATCAGGCTTCGGCCTACATTGTGTTCCTCTGCTTCTCCTCCTGTCCCTGGGCTCCAACACCGCTAGTTGTTGCCTGGTAGTGCTGTACGCACAGTCAACAGTCCCTCCTCTGTTATTGGGGTTCAGTAACGTCAGCTGTTCCCCTGCTGTGTGTGTGGCAATCCCTCCTATCTCCTCCACCTCCACCTCCTGTCCCTGGGCTCCAACACCGCTAGTTGCCGTCCAGTAGTGCTGTACGCACAGTCAACAGTCCCTCCTCTGTTATTGGGGTTCAGTAACATCAGCTGTTCCCCTGCTGTGTGTGTGGCAATCCCTCCTACCTCCTCCTACCTCCTCCACCTCCTCCTCCACCTGTCCCTGGGCTCCAACACCGCTAGTTGCCGTCCAGTAGTGCTGTACGCACAGTCAACAGTCCCTCCTCTGTTATTGGGGTTCAGTAACGTCAGCTGTTCCCCTGCTGTGTGTGTGGCAATCCCTCCTATCTCCTCCACCTCCACCTCCCCCTCCTGTCCCTGGGCTCCAACACCGCTAGTTGCCGTCCAGTAGTGCTGTACGCACAGTCAACAGTCCCTCCTCTGTTATTGGGGTTCAGTAACGTCAGCTGTTCCCCTGCTGTGTGTGTGGCAATCCCTCCTACCTTCTCCTACCTCCTCCACCTCCTCCTCCTCCACCTGTCCCTGGGCTCCAACACCGCTAGTTGCCGTCCAGTAGTGCTGTACGCAGTCAACAGTCCCTCCTCTGTTATTGGGGTTCAGTAACGTCAGCTGTTCCCCTGCTGTGTGTGTGGCAATCCCTCCTACCTCCTCCACCTCCACCTTCCCCTCCTGTACCTGGGCTCCAACACCGCTAGTTGCCATCCAGTAGTGCTGTACGCACAGTCAACAGTCCCTCCTCTGTTATTGGGGTTCAGTAACGTCAGCTGTTCCCCTGCTGTGTGTGTGGCAATCCCTCCTACCTCCTCCACCTCCCCCTCCTGTCCCTGGGCTCCAACACCGCTAGTTGCCGTCCAGTAGTGCTGTACGCACAGTCAACAGTCCCTCCTCTGTTATTGGGGTTCAGTAACGTCAGCTGTTCCCCTGCTGTGTGTGTGGCAATCCCTCCTACCTTCTCCTACCTCCTCCACCTCCTCCTCCTCCACCTGTCCCTGGGCTCCAACACCGCTAGTTGCCGTCCAGTAGTGCTGTACGCACAGTCAACAGTCCCTCCTCTGTTATTGGGGTTCAATAACGTCAGCTGTTCCCCTGCTGTGTGTGTGGCAATCCCTCCTACCTCCTCCACCTCCCCCTCCTGTCTCTGGGCTCCAACACCGCTAGTTGCCATCCAGTAGTGCTGTACGCACAGTCAACAGTCCCTCCTCTGTTATTGGGGTTCAGTAACGTCAGCTGTTCCCCTGCTGTGTGTGTGGCAATCCCTCCTACCTCCTCCTACCTCCTCCACCTCCTCCTCCTCCACCTGTCCCTGTGCTCCAACACCGCTAGTTGCCGTCCAGTAGTGCTGTACACACAGTCAACAGTCCCTCCTCTGTTATTGGGGTTCAGTAACGTCAGCTGTTCCCCTGCTGTGTGTGTGGCAATCCCTCCTACCTCCTCCACCTCCCCCTCCTGTCCCTGAGCTCCAACACCGCTAGTTGCCGTCCAGTAGTGCTGTACGCACAGTCAACAGTCCCTCCTCTGTTATTGGGGTTCAGTAAAGTCAGCTGTTCCCCTGCTGTGTGTGTGGCAATCCCTCCTACCTCCTCCACCTCCCCCTCCTGTCCCTGGGCTCCAACACCGCTAGTTGCCATCCAGTAGTGCTGTACGCACAGTCAACAGTCCCTCCTCTGTTATTGGGGTTCAGTAACGTCAGCTGTTCCCCTGCTGTGTGTGTGGCAATCCCTCCTATCTCCTCCACCTCCACCTCCCCCTCCTGTCCCTGGGCTCCAACACCGCTAGTTGCCGTCCAGTAGTGCTGTACGCACAGTCAACAGTCCCTCCTCTGTTATTGGGGTTCAGTAACGTCAGCTGTTCCCCTGCTGTGTGTGTGGCAATCCCTCCTACCTCCTCCACCTCCCCCTCCTGTCCCTGGGCTCCAACACCGCTAGTTGCCGTCCAGTAGTGCTGTACGCTTAGTCAACAGTCCCTCCTCTGTTATTGGGGTTCAGTAACGTCAGCTGTTCCCCTGCTGTGTGTGTGGCAATCCCTCCTACCTCCTCCCCCTCCCCCTCCTGTCCCTGGGCTCCAACACCGCTAGTTGCCGTCCAGTAGTGCTGTACGCACAGTCAACAGTCCCTCCTCTGTTATTGGGGTTCAGTAACGTCAGCTGTTCCCCTGCTGTGTGTGTGGCAATCCCTCCTACCTCCTCCACCTCCACCTCCCCCTCCTGTCCCTGGGCTCCAACACCGCTAGTTGCCATCCAGTAGTGCTGTACGCACAGTCAACAGTCCCTCCTCTGTTATTGGGGTTCAGTAACGTCAGCTGTTCCCCAGCTGTGTGTGTGGCAATCCCTCCTATCTCCTCCTCCACCACCTCCTCCTCCTCCTGTCCCTGGGCTCCAACACCGCTAGTTGCTGTCCAGAAGTGCTGTCCGCACAGAGCCAAACACCTCGCCAATGTGTTAGTGGGGTTCAGCACCGCCAGCTGTTCCCCTGCTGTGTATACGGCAACGTGTACTGCGACCGCCACGCAGGCACAACAAGTTAAATTTAAGGGAACCTGTCCCCCCCCCCCCAGGCGTTTGTTACTGAAGGAGCCACCTTGTGCAGCAGTAATGATGCAAAGGGAAAAAGTGCCTCTTTTCGTGGTGGTCCTTGCACATGCTGAACCTAACACTTATGAAATGTGTCCCCTCCTACCGTGATACCGTCCGGAAGGTGGAACTTTCCTTTGTGATGTGACGCAGCACAGCCATCATTCTTACCCCCTTGGCGCCGTGCACCGCCTCCTCAGCGTTGTTTGAATCAGTCCCGGAGCCTGTGCTGCGGCTGTGCTGCGTCACATCACAAAGGAAAGTTCCACCTACCGGACGGTATCATGGTAGGAGGGGACACTTTTTATAAGTGTTAGGTTCAGCATGTGCAAGGACCATAATTAAAAGAGCTAAGTTTACCTTTTCCAGCATTAGTGCTGTACACGATGGCTCTTTCAGCTACAAACGCCTGGGGGGGGGTTAAAGTTTCCCTTTCTACTTGCTCCAGTGCAGGCTTCGGCCTACACTCTGCTCCCTCTCCTCCTCCTGCTGACCCTGGGCTCTAACACCGCCAGTTGGGGCCCAGATGTGCTAGCTGCACAGAGCCAAACACCAGCCAATGTGTCAGTGGGGTTCAGCACCGCCAGCTGTTCCCCTGCTGTGTAGCCGGCAACATGTCCTGCAACAGCCACGCAGACACAAGAACTGAAATTGAAGGAAACCTGTCCCCCCTCCCCCAGGCGTTTTTACGTTTTACAGCCACCTTGTACGACAGTAATGCTGCATGTGTGCAAGGTGGCTCAGAAACTTATTCTCCTTGCCCATATTGAAGTGAACACGTCTAAAAATGAGTCCTCTGCGACCATTAAAACGTCCCTCAGGTGTGATTTTCCTTTGTATTGACACGCAACAAGCTCCTTGGTAGCGCTGCCCGTCTTCTGGCATCATTGTTTGGCTGCCTGCGCCTCTGCGGCCGCCTTGCCCCACACAACGCCCCTCGGTGTCTTATTTATTTGGACTGCGAGGGTGTGATTGATGGGCATGAACGGTGCATTTCTTCGCCTGTCCCTCATCTCCTTCCGCCTTCTTCGGACTGTGCGTCTTCATGGCCGTGGCATGCGATAAGGGATCAGCTGACGCCGCATAGTCTGAAGCGGGTGTAAGAACCCAAGCGAGAGGCGAACATATGTACTGCGCCAGGCCATGAATCCCAGCCCCGCAGTGTTTTAACAATGTTAAGACACTGGGGGGCTGGGATTCATGGTCATCGCAAACCGCAACAGCCGACATAACATGATGTCAGAGGATGGTCAGCGCTAACAGCGCAAGGCCAAGGGATAACACAAAAGCGCAGACTCCTGTGCAACAAATAACGATGCTCAGGAGGCCGCGCAAAGCACCAAGGTGGCATTTTTGCCAGCTGTACTGCGTCTCTTTACGAAGGGAACTCACGCCTCAAAATCAGTTTGACTGTGGTAAGGGCCTAAATGTTATACGTGTTCCTTTCAGCGTGTGCAAGGAGCAAAATTAAAAGAGCAACCTTTGACTTGTGCAGCATTACTGCTGCATAAGCTGTGGCTCTTCTACTTTGTAACCCCTGAGGGGGGTTAAAGGTTACCTTTGAAATTGGTTCAATTAGGCTTCGGCCTACACTCTGCTCCCCCTGCTGACCCCGGGCTCTAACACCGACAGTTGGGGCCCGGTACTGCTAGCTGCACAGAGAAAAACACCAGCCAATGTGTCAGTGGGGTTCAGCACCGCCAGCTGTTCCCCTGCTGTGTAGCCGGCATCGTGTCCTGCAAAAGCCACGCAGACACAAGAACTGAAATTGAAGGGAACCTGTCCCCCCTCCCCCAGGCGTTTGTACGTTTTACAGCCACCTTGTACAGCGGTAATGCTGCATGTGTGCAAGGTGGCTCATAAACGTATTCTCCTCGCACATGTGGAACTGAAAACACGTCTGAAATGTGTCCTCTGTGTGACCATTTAACCGTCCCGGAGGTGTGACTTTCCTTTGTAATGACACGCTGCAACCCCCTTGGTAGCGCTGCCCGTCTTCTGGCATCATTGTTTGGCTGCCTGCGCCTCTGCGGCCGCCCTGACCCACACAACGCCCCTCGGTGTCTTATTTATTGGGACTGCGAGGGTGTGATTGATGGGCATGAGCAGTGCATCAGTTCGCCTGTCCCGCATCTCCTTCCGCCTTCTTCAGACTGTGCGGCTTCATGGCCGTGGCATGCGATAAGGGATCAGCTGACGCCGCACAGTCTGAAGCGGGTGTAAGGACCCGAGTGTGAGAGGTGAACATATGTGCTGCGCCAGGCCATGAATCCCAGCCCCGCAGTGTTTTAACAATGTTAAGACACTGCGGGGCTGGGATTCATGGTCATCGCGAACCGCACCGGCCGACATTAAATTATGTCAGAAGATGGGCAGCGCTAACAGCGCTAGGCCAGGGGATAACACGACAGCGCAGACTCCTGTACAGCAAATAACAACGCTCAGGAGGCTGCACCCAGCACCAAGGTGGGATTCTTGACATCTGTGCTGCGTCTCATTACGAAGGGAACTCGCGCCTCCAACACAGTTTGACTGTATAAAGGGCTAAATGTTATACGTGTTTCATTCAGCGTGTGCAAGGAGAAAAATTAAAAGAGCAACCTTTGACTTGTGCAGCACTACTGCTGCATAAGCTGTGGCTCTTCTACTTTGTAACCCCTGAGGGGGGGTTAAAGGTTACCTTTGAAATTGGTTCAATTAGGCTTCGGCCTACACTCTGCTCCCCCTGCAGAGCCCGGGCTCCAACACCGCCAGTTGGGGCCCGGTACTGCTAGCTGCACAGAGAAAAACACCAGTCAATGTGTCAGTGGGGTTCAGCACCGCCAGCTGTTCCCCTGCTGTGCAGCCGGCAACGTGTCCTGCAACTGCCACGCAGGCACAACAGACCCAAAGCTGCCGCCAGTGCAGGCTTCGGCCTACACTCTGCTCCATCTCCTCCTCCTGCTGACCCCGGGCTCTAACACCGCCAGTTGGGGCCCGGTACTGCTAGCTGCACAGAGAAAAACACCAGCCAATGTGTCAGTGGGGTTCAGCACCGCCAGCTGTTCCCCTGCTGTGCAGCCGGCAACGTGTCCTGCAACTGCCACGCAGGCACAACAGACCCAAAGCTGCCGCCAGTGCAGGCTTCGGTCTACACTCTGCTCCATCTCCTCCTCCTGCTGACCCCGGGCTCCAACACCGCCAGTTGGGGCTCTAGGAAGACAAGCTTGAATAGGTCCCCATCCTGGTTCCAGCACCGTCAGCTGGTTCCGGGCAGAGCCTTTGGCTTAGGTGCCTCCCTCTGGGTATCCGAGTTCCACCAACGTCAGGTGGTCCTTGGTAGTGCTTTCAGGCACGGGTACCTCCTGCTTAGTAACCGGGTTCCAGTAACGTCAGCTGGTCCTCGGTAGTTCCATTGGCTCTTGGACCTTCGGCTACCCATCCGGGTTCCAGCACCGTCAGCTGGTTCTCGGCAGTGTCTTTTGCTCTTATACCTTCTGCTCCCCATCCTGGTTCCAGTACCGTCAGCTGGTTCCGGGCAGAGCCTTTGGCTTAGGTGCCTCCCTCTGGGTATCCGAGTTCCACCAACGTCAGGTGGTCCTTGGTAGTGCTTTCAGGCACGGGTACCTCCTGCTTAGTAACCGGGTTCCAGTAACGTCAGCTGGTCCTCGGTAGTTCCATTGGCTCTTGGACCTTCGGCTACCCATCCGGGTTCCAGCACCGTCAGCTGGTTCTCGGCAGTGTCTTTTGCTCTTGTACCTTCTGCTCCCCATCCTGGTTCCAGTACCGTCAGCTGGTTCCGGGCAGAGCCTTTGGCTTAGGTGCCTCCCTCTGGGTATCCGAGTTCCACCAACGTCAGGTGGTCCTTGGTAGTGCTTTCAGGCACGGGTACCTCCTGCTTAGTAACCGGGTTCCAGTAACGTCAGCTGGTCCTCGGTAGTTCCATTGGCTCTTGGACCTTCGGGTAGCCATCCGAGTTCCAGTTCCATCAGCTGTTTCTCGGCATTTTCTCAGCCTTCTTGTACCTTCTGCTACATTTCCAAGTTCAAGAGACTAAACACGATGACCCGGAAGACCACCCCTAAGATGACGACGACACCAGAGACGACAACCACTGTGATGACGACAACCCTGGAGACGATGACCCTGAAGACCACCCCGATGACGACGACCCCGGAGACGACAACCACCGTGATGACGACGACCCTGGAGACGATGACCCTGAAGACCACCCCGATGACGACGACCCCGGAGAGGACGACCCTGGAGACGACGACGACCTGGAAGACCGAGAAGCAGAAGAACAAGAGGCTGCAGAACAAAGAGCAGAAGAACATTAAGCATAAGACTAAATATCAGAGCAAAAGATATTATCTAAATTATAAGCAGAAGAAGACTAAGCAGTGTATGGGGGTGAGTCCGTTCCTCCTCGTGGTGCCCCTGGATAAAGCCTGATGCTGCAGGCCAAACTGAACGCGGACAAATGTAACTGTTTTGTGACAGGCAGAACGGAAGGTGTAATCTTCAAACTTTTATAGATAACAACTACGGGAATGCCTGTCACAAATAAGAATATGATGAAGAAGTTGAATATGAAGAAGATAGTAGTAAAATAAAAAGAATATGAACAATGTAACAAAAAAAATAATAGGTAGAAGATGAAGAAGAAGATGAATAAGGTGAAGAAGTTGATGTCAAAGAAGCTGATGATGAGGATAATGAAGAAGAAAGTGTGGGAGAAGTAAAAAAGAAGGTGAAGGGCGTGGAAGTAGTGAAACATCAATATCTGACAAAATAAAATAAAAAAAAATAACAGTCAAAATCTTTCTAACGCCGAATGTCATAAAAAAAAATAAAAATCCTGCTATTCTATTTGATTGGGCTAAACCTCTGTGCCTTTAATGTCTCCGCCACCTCCCCAATACATCCTACATTATTCTTAGTTGTTTTCCTTCATGTAGAATGAACCTACAAGTTTATAAAGGGTTTATTTTAATTCCGATATTTTCGTCCCATTGACTTGCATTGGGATCGGGTATCGGTATCGGATTAGATCCGATACTTTGACGGTATCGGCCGATACTTTCCGATACCGATACTTTCCGATATCGGAAGGTATCGCTCAACACTACTCATAATTGATTAGAAGCAATCCTGAGGATAAGACCCTATTTGCGCTTTTTTTGTCTCCTACTTTTCTATACTATCAAAAATCAAAGGCAGTTTATTCTGAACAGTCTTGCATTTATACTAGAAAATAGTTATTAGAAAATTACTATTTTAGTTTCAATGGAAACATATATCATCAGATGTCAAGCATAAAGATGATGATAAAACTAGTTCTAACTTATGTAAATCTCTTTATAGGGATATTTGAAGAATAATACATCTATCCAAATCACCCCTTCAAACACCAGATCATCTCAAAAGATCAGCCAGGAAGTTAAAGCTTGGGTGGAAAAGGGTCTTCCAAATGGACATTGACCTTAAGCTTACTGCCAAAACGGTAACAAAGTGGCATAAGGATAGCAAAGTCAATGTTTTGGTGTGGCCATCACAAAGCCCTGATCTCAATCCTATTGAAAATTTATGGGCAAAGCTGAAAAGGCAGGTGCGAGCAAGGCGACCTACAAACCTGGATCAGTTACACCAGTTTTGTCAGGAGGAATGGGCCCAAATTCTGACCAACTATTGTAAGTCGCTTGAGGAAGGATATCCCAGACGTTTGACCCAAGTCGTTCAGTTTAAGTGCAATGGTACCAAATACTAATGAAATATACAGTATGTAAACTTTTAGCTTTGCAGTAAGTAATAAAAATGCCTTAAAACATTCTCTCTCATTAATCTGGCATTTGCCAATTATTAATAATTATGGTAATCCTAATTGACCTAAAACGGTAAAGGCTTATTCTGATTTCATGTCAGATATTGAGAAAAACATGCATGTGTGTCTTTTTATATAGTGTATGTAAACTTCTAGTTTCAACTATATACCATACTATAGACTAGCATGTAAAAATATGACCACAAAAAAAAAGAGAAAGTAATAAAAAAGGATTCTTGTTTGTTTCTTGTGGTGTTACACTTACAGGCGGAGCGTAAAAATATTGTGTTTGGTCATGCAGAAGCCATATGGATTTATTATTTTTCCAAATGTTTGTTCTTGTTAATTAAGTTCCAGTGATGACAGTAATGTTCTTATTTATGTTCCTTCTCCATGTGCTCCGGAGATATCAGACAGACACATTAGTTCCACATTTGACTGCTTTCTGATCAACATTTGCCTACTGTCATTATTTTTCTTGTTCCTTTTTTTCATTAAAGCCCTAAAATATGCTTTCTAGTCTACAGGGAACAATTGCCACTAAAGTGGAATTACCGCATCTTGCCACCAGCCGATTGTAGTCATCAGGGGCCATATCAGTAATATACTACCATTTATGAAACCTCATTTGTCATCCATTTTCTGTCTCCTTAACCCTTTTCTGACATTTGTCGTAATAATATGTCCCTATGCCCGAGGCCTATCTGACCAGGGACGTATTGTTATGACATTGCTATCGTCTGCGCACATGGGCTGTGCGTGGCCGATCGTCGCCGGGTGTCAGCTGATTCTGACAACTGACATCTGGCACTAATTTCCACGAGCAGTCACATATTGCTCCCGGCACCTTAACCCTCTAAATGCTGTGATCAAAAGCGATCACAGCTTTCCAAGAGCAAGCAGAGGGCTGGCAGCCCCTCTGCCTTTGGATTGGAGACCCCGCAGTGTGACACGCGGTCTCAATCATTGCCATGGTGACCCAATGTTGTCATGACGACACCAGAGCTAAAAAACTTGCTGATCATGCACAGTGCAGTGCATGATGAGAAAGTTTAAGTTTCAGTTAAGAGCTGACAGTTTATACAGCATGGGGATGCTGCTGCATCCCCATGCTGTAGAAGAGTTCAGCTTTCAAAAATGATAGTCGCATATTGGGACAAAGTAAAAAAAGTTTAAAAAAATGTTTTAAAAACATATCAGAAATAATAATAAAAAAAACAGATATATACAGTGCCTACAAGTAGTATTCAACCCCCTGCAGATTTAGCAGGTTTACACATTTGGAATTAACTTGGCATTGTGACATTTGGACTGTAGATCAGCCTGGAAGTGTGAAATGCACTGCAGCAAAAAAGAATGTTATTTCTTTGTTTATTTTTTTTTTAAATTGTGAAAAGTTTTTTCAGAGGGTCATTTATTATTCAACCCCTCAACCCACCAGAATTCTGTTTGGTTCCCCTAAAGTATTAAGAAGTAGTTCAGGCACAAAGAACAATGAGCTTCACATGTTTGGATTAATTATCTCTTTTTCCAGCCTTTTCTGACTATTTAAGACCCTCCCCAAACTTGTGAACAGCACTCATACATGGTCAACATGAGAAAGACAAAGGAGCATTCCAAGGCCATCAGAGACAAGATCGTGGAGGGTCACAAGGCTGGCAAGGGGTACAATACCCTTTCCAAGGAGTTGGGCCTACCTGTCTCCACTGTTGGGAGCATCATCCGGAAGTGGAAGGCTTATGGAACTACTGTTAGCCTTCCATGGCCTGGACAGCCTTTGAAAGTTTCCTCCCGTGCCGAGGCCAGGCTTGTTCGAAGAGTCAAGGCTATCCCAAGGACAACAAGGAAGGAGCTCCGGGAAGATCTCATGGCAGTGGGGACATTGGTTTCAGTCAATACCATAAGTAACGTACTCCACCGCAATGGTCTCCGTTCCAGACGAGCCCGTAAGGTACCTTTACTTTCAAAGCGTCATGTCAAGGCTCGTCTACAGTTTGCTCATGATCACTTGGAGGACTCTGAGACTGACTGGTTCAAGGTTCTCTGGTCTGATGAGACCAAGATCGAGATCTTTGGTGCCAACCACACACGTGACGTTTGGAGACTGGATGGCACTGCATACGACCCCAAGAATACCATCCCTACAGTCAAGCATGGTGGTGGCAGCATCATGCTGTGGGGCTGTTTCTCAGCCAAGGGGCCTGGCCATCTGGTCCGTATCCATGGGAAGATGGATAGCACGGCCTACCTGGAGATTTTGGCCAAGAACCTCTGCTCCTCCATCAAGGATCTTAAGATGGGTCGTCATTTCATCTTCCAACAGGACAACGACCCAAAGCACACAGCCAAGAAAACCAAGGCCTGGTTCAAGAGGCAAAAAATCAAGGTGTTGCAGTGGCCTAGTCAGTCTCCTGACCTTAACCCAATTGAAAACTTGTGGAAGGAGCTCAAGATTAAAGTCCACATGAGACACCCAAAGAACCTAGATAACTTGGAGAAGATCTGCATGGAGGAGTGGGCCAAGATAACTCCAGAGACCTGTGCCGGCCTGATCAGGTCTTATAAAAGACGATTATTAGCTGTAATTGCAAACAAAGGTTATTCCACAAAATATGAAACCTAGGGGTTGAATAATAATTGACCCACACTTTTATGTTTAAAATTTATAAAAATTTAACTGCGCAACAAAACTTTTTGGTTTGTAAGATTTATGCATCTGTTAATAAATCCTGCTCTTGTTTGAAGTTTGAAGGCTCTAACTTATTTGCATCTTATTAAACCTGCTAAATCTGCAGGGGGTTGAATACTACTTGTAGGCACTGTATATATATATATATATATATATAAATATTTGAATGAAAAAAATATATAAACAATAAAAGTTCACATATTTAGTAGCGCCGCTTCCACAACGACCCAACCTATAAAACTGTCCCACTAGTTAACCCCTTTAGTGAACACCATAAAAAATAAATAAAAAACCAGGCAAAAAACAATGCTTTGTCATCATACCACCAAACAAAAAGTGGAATAAAACGAGATAAGAAAAAATCAATAAAAATAAACATGATATCAATGAAAACGTCATCTTGTCCCACAAAAAACAAGCTACCATACAGCTCCATAAGCGAAAAAATAAAAAAGTTATAGCTCTCAGAATAAAGTGATGGAAAAATAATTATTTTGCCTATAAAATAGTTTTTATTGTGTAAAAGTGCCAAAACATAAAAAAAAATATAAATGGGGTATTGCTGTAATGATAGTGAACTGAAAAATAAAACTGCCCTATCAATTTTACCACACAAGGAACGGCATAAACCCCCCTCAAAAAAAAAAATCCTGAATTGCTGGTTTTTGTTCATTCTGCTTCCCAAAACTCGGAATAGAAAGCAATCAAAAAATGTTATGTGCCCGAAAATGGTACCAATAAAAATGCTAACTCGTCCCGCAAAAAACAAGCCATCACTTGACTCTGTGGGCCAAAATATGGAAAAATTATAGCTCTCAAAATATGGTGATGCAAAAACTATTTTTTGCAATAAAAAGCGTCTTTTAGTGTGTGACAGCAGCCAAACATAAAAACCTGATATAAATCTGGTATCGTAGTGCTCGCACCGACCCGAAGAATAAGGTCGCCTAATCACTTATGCCGCATGAGGAACAGTAAAAAAATAAATAAAACCAATTCTTCATATGCTGTTGATTTTTTCATTCTGCCTTCCAAAGATCGCAGTAAGGCTTGGCGCCAATTTATCCTGGGCTCTGCGCTGAGCGCTAACACCGGGCTTTCCGTATACATCTCTGAAATGCGTGATTCAGATGGAACCTATGGTGGAAGATTCCCTATAATGAGGCACTGTGAATGCCGTCTGACCTGTGATGCGGTGGTGTTTGTCTTTTTTATAATTGCATAAAAGTGCGGTCGGCCACAGTTTTGTGTACTTCTGAAAAGAAGGACACCACTGAAAGGAGGCCAGACGGAGTACAGAGTAACTCTGCTGCCTGATTATAGTGAATGGATCCCTCAGAGATTTTACCTGAAACACATCACTCAGAGATTTAGATGGAAACCCCAAAGTAATTGCTCAGCGTAGAGTGCCAGATAACTATGATCCAAAACGTTATGTAAAATGTTCCCAATAAATGCTTCAGCTCAATCCACAAAAAAAACAAGTCCCCTCTGAGGTCTGTCATCGGTTATCGGACATATAGGAGGCTTCCACGTTACTGGTAGTTCAAAGGCTCCAGAAAAGCGAAATGGTTCGTCACCCGCCAAAAGAAATTCAGCAAATTCTGCGCTCTCAAATCCAAAAGCCCCATCCCTTCTGAGCCCCACAGTGTGCCTAAACCACACAATGCATCCACGTTTGGCATTTCTGAAGCCATGAGAGCCTGCCTAATTTACAGGTGCATGCCACCAGAAGCATGGGCTGGGCATAACGCACTGGTGACTGCAACGTACTGGTCACTACAGCATACTGGTCACTACAATGGCTGTTTGCAATTTTCACTCAGCAAGACTCATTGCTGCTTGTTTCTGGAAAAACCCATGGAGACAAAATCGTCACTATACCTGTAGATAAATTCCCCAAGGAGTATACTTTCCAAAATGGGGTTAGTTGAGAGGGGATTCTTCTCTTGTAGCAATTAGGGGCTCTGTATATGGAGTCCTCAAACTGTTCTAGGAAAATCTGCGCTCCAGGAGGTAAATAGGGCTCCATTCCTCCTGAGTCTCCCCGTATGGCTAGGTAGTACTGTACAGCCACATAAAGGGTATTGCCACGTTCAGTAGAAATTGTGGGACAAATTTTGGTGTCATTTTTACCCACTTCTTGTGTGAAAATGTAAAATCTAGGGCTAAATCAAAATTTTGGTGGTAAAAATGTAGTTTTGTCTTCACTGCCCAATGGTATAAAATTCTGTGACACACCCAAGGTGTCAATATGATCATTGCACCCCTAGATGAATTCATTGGGGAGTAGAGTCTGTAAAATTAGTTCACATATAGAGGGTTTCTGTTGTTCTGGCACCTCAGGGGCACCATCAAACCATTCCAGCAAATTCTAAACTCCAATATGGCACCTCTTCCCTTCTGAGATTTGTACTGTCCCTCAAAAGTATTTCCCCACATTTTGATGTACTCAAGAGAAATTGCAGTACAAATTTTATGATACAATTTCTTCTGTTACCCTTAAGAAATTCTAAATTTGGGGCTAAAATACAATTTTTGCGAGGAAAATGTGATTTTATTATTTTCACTGCTCAAAGTTATAAACTTCTGTGAAGCACCTGGGGGTTCAAGGTTCTCACCACACATCAAAATATATTCCTTGAGGGGTATAGTTTCCAAAATGGGGTCACTTGTGTGGGGTTTCCACTGTTTGGGAACATCAGGGGCTCTCC
The DNA here is from genome assembly GCF_051348905.1 of Ranitomeya variabilis. Lineage (NCBI taxonomy): Eukaryota > Metazoa > Chordata > Amphibia > Anura > Dendrobatidae > Ranitomeya > Ranitomeya variabilis. Next base: position 116,158,858 of record NC_135237.1, on the reverse strand, counting down.
AAATGGCATATGATGTCAACTAATAATTACAGGAAATTTTATATTCAAAAAGTCAAATGACGCTCCTTCCCTTCCGAGCCATGCCGTGCGCCAAAACAGTAGTTTTCTCTCTCATATTGGGTATCAGCATACTCAGAAGATATTTCAAAACAAATTGTATGGTGCAATTTCTCCTGTTACCCTTATGAAAATGCAATATTTTTTCATGAAACTGTCACATCATCAATGGCTATCTGTTGGTGTAACTATGATGAGGAGGGAGAAGTTGACCAAGATGGTGAAGGAGAACTTAAGTGACCATACCAGCCTGATTCTTCAGTGTCTTTTAACTATTGGTTGTCAGAGCTGCACACTTGGCCTGACCTCTCTTTGTACTCTTTAGAGGTGCTGTCATGCCCTGCCACCAGTGTGTTGTCTGAGTGGGTTTTTAGTTCAGCCCGTGCAATCATAATGGATAGGCGCACATGCCTATAAGTGGAAAATTCAGACAGGCTGTCTCAAGGGCTGGATTTCCTCCTACTTTGTAAGCTCTACGGATGACAGCAACCTAACATAAATGCAGCCCAAATGTTCATTTTTGAAAGTTGTCTTAACGTCCGTGCCTTACCATCCAAAAATATTTTGTTCTGGAAATCACGTCATACTCCTCCTGGTTCTGCAACAAGTACTTAGTGGTCATATATATATACCCCACATGGGTAATAATTTAAAATTTTTGGAAACCTTTGTACATTGTGCAATGGTGAAACTTGTACTCCCTATCTCTACCTATTCTAATAACTGCAAAATGTATTGTGAGGTCCCCATCATGGTCTCTTTCAGCTTATATGATACAGACCCTCCCTTGGGTAATTTTTGAAAAACTTTGCACATTGTGCAATGGTGAAACTTGTACTCCCTATATCTACCTGTTCTAATAACTACAAAATGTATTGTGAGGTCCCCATCACTGTCTTTCAGCGTGTCTGATACAGACCCTCCTTTCAGTAATTTTTGGATTCCTTTGTACATTGTGCAATGGTCAAATTTCTACTCTCACTCTCTATATATTATATTATTATAATTTTTTTATTGTGTTGCCCTTCACACAGGAAATTTTAGCGTGTATCTGGGAGCCTAATGTTGATTTTTGGGTCTGCAGTTGGACATTGTGGAACATCAATGCATTACTATATTCCATACAATTCTTCAGGTTTCAGCCTTATACAGAACAATAATATGAGTAATGAATCATGCTCTATATATGCTGCTAGTTAAAAATTTTATCCACCCATCCCTTCATAAAGGGAAATTTGACATAATACCTCTGTTAGCATACATCATATACTGCTCACAAACGCAGCACCCCAGTAGGTGGGCAGAATGCCTGGGTACAAAACCAGGGTCTCCTGTGTCATGTCCTTCCCAATCTGCTGACCAGGAAGGAGGCACTGATGCCTCTTGCCCTCAACCTGCAGTTTCACAGACACAACAGTCAGCAACCACATCCAGTTTGTTGTCCCAGCGCAGCATTCATTTGTCCCTTGTCAGTATATATGACTCTTGCCAAATTGTTAGTTAAATAGGGCAAACACATTCGTTGGCAGTTTACATTGTCCGATGCTGGACAAAGATGGCTTTTCCAGGTTCCTAAATGAGACTTGTGTCTCTTTAGTAAACTTTTGCTTCCCCTAAATTTTCTAATTTTGGGTCCAAAAAAAGGTGGTGGGCAATTGCCCTGCTTCTGTACATTTAAGCACATCTAAGAGACTGGGTTAATACGCTCCACAGACTTATTCAGGCTGCAGCCTTACACATATTGGAACATGGTCATTGCCACGCTAAGGCCTTTACCTGAGCTCTTTAGCACTGCCGTCACCTGAGTAATACACTCCACAGACCTTGTAACTATCCTGTAATTACAAAACTATTCAAAAGAGAAATTCTGCCTGGTTGAGTAGTTTTCAAAAGTGCGTAGGCTTGTGCAGATTGGTCAATGGTACTCCTGTCTCTTTCCATTGAGGAGGCTGCTTCCAAGTAAAATGAGGCTTATACATGTTCCTGATATGGGTTTCAGGTCTGACAGACTGACCACAATACAAGCCCTCGCTTGCATACACTGTATTCAGAATTTAATTCTAATGCTTTTGGTGTCTGGTAGAATACAATTTACTGACATTGAACATACAGCTCACCCAACTCCTGTATTATATTCACCTTACATCGGCTTCACCCACGGCACCTGCTGGCCCTCTGAAAATGTCAAGCGAGGGCTGCATAATGACATGGTGTTGGAAGTGGTGGTGGTGGCGGATGAAGCCCAAAATTCAAATGGGCATGTTTTAGCTGGCATTGTAAAGGGATGTGAAATATGTATTCCACTATTAGCTAACAATTTGGAATGAGGGAGGGACCTCCCAAATGTAGGAGTGTGAGCCCTCACAAATGTTACAGGAAAAACTAAAGCCAAAATGCTCCATGTGAACATATGCTGAAGAGGAGGTATCATATTTTTTTTGCATTATATACATGTAATTATGAAGGAAAAAATGCTTCTTAGCATTTTTCCCTCAAAAAAACATTTAGGTGTGGTTTGATAGGTCTTTTTATAGTCTGACAACATTATTCCTAGATACCATATGTGAGTCAGTAAGGCATGCAGGCATCTTCTCCATGCTGTTCCCATTTAGTTTTATCTTTTTCCCTTCCATTTCAACTTTTTTCTCAGGCCCCCTGTTTGTTGGGTCCAGCAGAAAAATATTCAGCTTTCCCTTTGACTTGCATTGGATTCATTGCTCGGTATGAATACACGGATATTAGAGATTATTCGGACCGATTTTCCTGAATCCAAATATTTTACTATTCGCTCATCACTGGAACTGATACAGACCCTAAAAAAACAGTGAAAGTCCAGGTTGTGAGGTAGTAAAACAGGAAAAATGCCAAGGGATGAATACTTTCAAAAGGTACTGTAGATCATGGACTTCTGGATCAATTGCCATAACTACATAAGAAAAATATTTCTTATTATTGTGGTTCCACAGTAAACACACATTTGAAACCAAAGGCATCTAATAATTTATTTATATATGTTAATCAGTTATGGTCATTCCAAGAGACTATTAGACCATGTGCACACGTTAAGTATTTTTCGCGTTTTTTTCGCGTTTTTTCGCTATAAAAACGTGATAAAAACGCGAAAAAAACGCTTACATATGCCTCCTATTATTTTAAGTGTATTCCGCATTTTTTGTGCAAATGTAGCCTTTTTTTCCGCGAAAAAATCGCATCACGGAAAAAAAAGCAACATGTTCATTAAAATGCGGAATTGCAGGGGATTCCGCACACCTAGGGGTCCATTGATCTGCTTACTTCCCGCACGGGGCTGTGCCCACGATGCGGGAAGTAAGCAGATTATGTGCGGTTGGTACCCAGGGTGGAGGAGAGGAGACTCTCCTCCACGCACTGGGCACCATATAAGTGGTCAAAAAATAAGAATTAAAATAAAAAATAGTCCTATACTCACCCTCGATGTCTTCCCGCCTCCACTGCATGCTGTCGCTTCGGTTCCTGTAGCTGATGTACGCTGAAGGACCTTGCCGATGACGTCACTGTCCTGTGATTGGTCGTGAGCGGTCATGTGACCGCTCACGTGACCGTGACGTCACGGAAGGTCCTGTGCGCACAGACCAGCTAGGAAGAGGAACGGACGCCGGTGAGGAGATGTCTGGGTGAGTATAAGCATTTTTTTATTTTTTTTATTATTTTTAAACATTCTATCTTTTACTATAGATGCGGCATAAGCTGCATCTATAGTAAAAAGTTGGTCACACTTGTCAAACAGTATGTTTGACAAGTGTGACCAACTTGTCAGTCAGTTTTCCAAGCGATGCTACAGATCGCTTGGAAAACTTTAGCATTCTGCAAGCTAATTACGCTTGTAGAATGCTAAAAAAACGCGAAAAAAACGGAAAAAAAACGCAAAAAAAAAAAATGCGGATTTCTTGCAGAAAATTTCCGGTTTTCTTCAGGAAATTTCTGCAAGAAATCCGCAACGTGTGCACATACCCTTACTCGGACTACGTTTAGCAATAGATAACCACATACATGTTATTCACACAATTACTTGCATAATGGAACTACAGTATGTTTAATGGAATATATCAAAAGCAAAGATTTGTAGATTGATCTGTTCATACCTGAGGCTACATTGTATTTATTAGACTTGCCTGAGTGTGAAATAGTATTACACAATTCATGCATGAAAATGTACTTGGTCTTTGCATAAATAGTCATTGGACTGCTATTTTCAATGTCTACATGCTCTCATAACAATCTTGCTGAGAAATAAAAGCTTCTAGCTGAAAGTTAAGAAATGGCATTTAAAGGGGTGATCCTAAATGCTAATTAATGTTCCTCCTGAATCTTTATATATTTAATGCCATATTCTAAACTATTTTCTAATATACTTTAATTACAAATTCCCCATGCTTCCGTAACTACTCTAACTAGTTTTCTTTTTGCAGTTCCTTTTTGATGATGCTTCGTCGCTGCCCCCGCAAGTGGGATTTAGGATGAAATTTCATTTGTATTTTGAACCACCACTTCAAGCAATGAGTAGAAATTACTGATAAACTTTCATCATCAAAATTCTAGCCACTATTAGTAAGGGTCTCAGAACTCGGCAGCCCTAATTCTGCATTTGCTTAGACACTTACGGGCATTGACCAATCTCTTCCTTTCTTGGTGATGTATACAAACTTGGTTGGATGTAAGGCTCATTTGAACTGCTATGCCAGTCTCCCCTCTGTCATGACTGAAGTAGAGAATGGGGCTAGCTTAGCAAATGAACTGAGCCAGACAACGCCATTCATTAAATTAATGACACAATAAGAAAGAAAAAGCTCAACCTTTGTCAAAGCAAATGTGGAGTAGAAGAACTGTAATTTAGTTGTAGATACAATCCTTGGAAATATCCTTATTCCCTCCAATTTGACTAACAGCACATTTTTTCAGGCATTTATGCCTTAAAGGGATTGTCTGGTACATTATATTGATGGCCTACCCATAAAATAGTTCAGCAATATCACATTGGTGAAGGTGAGACGCCCAGCACCACCACCGATCAGATGTTCCCAATGCCGGGGGCTACCAGATGTGCTCAAATGTGGAGCAAAACAGATTGGCTCGATCAACTGTTTAGTGGCTGTGGCCGGGTACTGCACATCTGTGACTATTTATCTGAATAGTATGCAGAAAAGCCACGGAGACACCATCACGTGTTTCTCAACGCAAGCAATGAATAGCCAGGTCTTTCACCGGGAAGGAACAACCACAGGAAGGGCAGCATCCAATAAAGGAAAACCACCTATGCCAAAACATGGTATCCATCCACAGACAGCTGTTTTGGGGTATTTGCCCCTCATCAGTGTGGAGTAGGAAACTGGCTATTAGGAGCAGTGCCTAGTGAAAAGACTATAAACATGAGGATGAATGACCTCGGGGAGATCAAAACATCCAACACCACAGAGACACCATCACGTGTTTCTCAACGCAGTGATCCAGAACACTGCCCCCATCCCTTAAGGGAAATATGCAAATGCATGCAAAAAAGCCGCGGAGACACCATCACGTGTTTCTCAACGCAAGCAATGAATAGCCAGGTCTTTTACCGGGAAGAAACAACCACGGGAAGGGCAGCATCCAATAAAGGAAAACCATCTATGCCAAAACATGCGTTGAGAAACACGTGATGGTGTCTCCGCGGTGTTGGATGTTTTGATCTCCCCGAGGTCATTCATCCTCATGTTTATTTATCTGAATAGGTCATGTGAGCTTTTTATGGCTGATGCAATTTTCTGCATTATGCTAAATGTCAGCATTCATTTTAGGCTTGTTGGCCTAAGTGAATTGCAAATTGTTCAAAATTCTAAAGTAAACGCAACAAATCCATTTGCTCGTATCTGTTTGTCATCAAAGTATCTCTTGCAACAATTTACCTGATGCAGATCTACAAAGAAGCCTCCATATAGTTATTTGCAGCTTTGGAACCAAATGACTCCAATAGTACAGTGAGATGTTGCATTAACAGCAAAAGGGAAAGAAGGCCGGTACAATTGCTTAATTAAAATCTAATCAAAAACACTATGAATATATAACAAAAATGAGCAGCACATTGAACTCGAGTGCTTTTTGGTCTATTGACATAATAGTTTTTGACACAGTCTCTGGGTTTAGACATTACAATCCTCGACATTAATCAACTGCTGATTGGCTACATACAAGCCGATTCATGATTGCTTAATAATCTGGTTAGACAGGCAGACCACAATTCTGTACGCAGAGAACGATCATTAATTTGATCACTATATAATCATAGAATATCATGTTATTAAGAGCACACTACCTGTTTACACAGGACAATGTGGTGCAGAGAATTAAGTTTGCTTAAAAATCATTGTTCCTTACGAATGAGTATTTTGCTCGTTTGTCAGGTGCTTGCCAGAATGTTCTTGTGAATGCTCATTCCACAATTATTATTCTAAATTTACCTTTAGTGTGAGATGATAATCTACTTAGTTCAGTACAAAGAAATGCTTTCTACTAACATCTTTGAGGATATAAACAAACTCACAACAATGACATGAGTATTATATGATCCAAAGCATGCTAGCTTCAAGAAGCCTTTACATTTCCCCATGTAATTAAATCTGGATAGTAAATGTATACTCCTATATAATGTGCAAAGCCAAAAAAATTGGAGTGCTATACCATATATAAAAAAGTATCAGAAAATCTTTATTAAATAATCATAAATACATTTTGCAAAACATCATTTTTAATATATGAAAACAAAATATAAAGACAAAACGACAAATGACCCCGACGAAACCGCATGGGTCCAAGGCATAAATCTGCAATTATAGTAGTAAATAAGGAACAGGCTGATCGTTGAAACACAAGTGCACTTGCGGCAGCAAAACACAAAATAAATAACATTACAGCAAGTGCATCAAAGTGATTATGCTGCCACAATGCACGTAATTAAAGTATCCTAGTAACATTGCAAGTCAACGACAATAATACTAATATGTCCGTTGGTGCCTACCCATGATGTAAGTAAAGATATGCCAAGGAGATAGGCACGATCCCTGACGCGCGTTTCGAGTTAGCTTTATCAAAAGGGAACATCTTTGAGGGCGGTCAAATATTTATGCCAATTATTTGTGTGGGAAAAAAGACGCAATTACCATCTCAATAACAAAAAAGTGCAGACTGTTACAACTGGTTTTGGAATAACCAACAACTTGAAACATAGAAGATCCATTACTAAATAAAGAACTGAGAGCAGCAGCTGCAAGCCAGCATGTGACTGCCCATAAATACACTTACTTTGCAAAATCCACTTTTCCCATGAAACTACCAAAATGTAAATCTGTGAGTGATAAATCGATCTCAGGAAAAAAAAAATCGAAATAGGATCCATGCAACATAACGTCACACAGACCATTATAGAGGCCTACCTCCATTTTGCAAAATGACAAGATACTAACTGAATTCATAGATATCTTGCTTGGTCTTGCTTGGCTACACCAATTCTCCCTCAAGCACGTAACTACCAGTTGTCTTTGATTCCACATTTCTTTGCCTTTGCGTTTTAATTGTCTAGAAGTTGTGTGATTTCTTATTTTATCATGTTTTCTAAATGATAGCAAAAAGAAGGCCGCAAAATATGTAGCATGAGTGTTTAAGAAACTTTCTACAGTGGCTACTGCAAATATACATAGCTTATTTATTTTATTTAATGGCCTTCAATAGTGTTGAGCGATACCGTCCGATACTTGAAAGTATCAGTATCGGATAGTATCGGCCGATACCCGAAAAGTATCGGATACCGCCGATACCGATACCCGATACCAATACAAGTCAATGGGACACCAAGTATCGGAAGGTATCCTGATGGTTCCCAGGGTCTGAAGGAGAGGAAACTCTCCTTCAGGCCCTGGGATCCATATTAATGTGTAAAATAAAGAATTAAAATAAAAAATATTGATATACTCACCTCTCCGGAGGCCCCTGCACCTCACCGCTGTTAACCGGCAGCCTGCTTTGCTTAAAATGAGCACGTTCAGCACCTTCCATGATGTCACGGCTTCTGATTGGTTGCGTGCCGCTCATGTGACCGCCAGGCGACCAATCATAAGCCGTGACATCATTCTCAGGTCCTAAATTCCTAGAATTAGTAATTTAGGACCTGAGAATGACGTCACGGCTTGTGATTGGTTGCGTGGCGGTCACATGAGCGGCACGTGACCAATCAGAAGCCGTGACGTCATGGAAGGTGCTGAACGCACTCATTTTAAGCAAAGCAGGCTGCCGGTTACTACCAGGGCACGTCAGAGGGTGAGTATATTCCTATTTTTTATTTTAATTCTTTATTTTTTACATGGATATGGATCCCAGGGCCTGAAGGAGAGTTTCCTCTCCTTCAGACCCTGGGAACCATACACTGGGAACTTCCGATTCCGATTCCCGATACCACAAAAGTATCGGATCTCGGTATCGGAATTCCGATACCGCAAGTATCGGCCGATACCCGATACTTGCGGTATCAGAATGCTCAACACTAGCCTTCAACTTAATGTCAGGCCATGGTGACTTGATTGGATGAATGATCTGTAGGAAGATCAATCTTGTGTAAGCCTAGATAGACCCAAAAGGGTCTTCTGTGCCGGTATCTTGATAGTATCAAGCCATTGGACTGCTGGTCATCCTCTTCACTTTTATTCTTCCAACCATGATGTTCTTATATCTTAAAAAAGTTGTCATAAAGAAAAGTACTGTAGTTGCTACATTGAACTTACATGGCATATAGTCTGTATGGTCTGTATATGACATGCCACGGGATGAGGGATAACTTGCTGATCACCTAGAAAAGCATAGGGGTGTGTCTATGTACTTTGAATTCATTGATGTGTCCTCAATTCACTTTCAAACTAATTGGCAGAAGACTTCAAAGCTCAATTTCATCTTGCTGGCACATTCAATTACAACAGATTTCTATGAAGGTTCTATGACCTATACAGCCATATGACTAGAAAAACTTTCCTGACAAATTCACTTTAAAAAGAACCTGTCATTTTGAAAATTGTATTTGATCTGCAAGCAGGATGATATGGAGTATAAGAAGATGATCAAATTGATAGACATTTTTTAGAGAAAATTTTCAGGAAACACTGTATTTTAGTCACTGAAATCCCTGGTATTTGTATGCATATGTGTCCAAGGGGTGGTCCTATTCAGTGATTGACAGTCTTCCCTCTATGACTGCCTGCAGACATAGATGTCAATCACTTAGTAGGACTACCCACTGGACAAATAAGAATACAAACACCAAGGATTTCAATTAATAAAATGCAAGTTATACTGAATATTTTCCAACAAACCTATATATCATTCTGCTCAGCTTCTCATTTTTTATACAATGGTGTCGAGAGCACAGACTGCATGCTCAACGTCAAAAGTTCCCTTTAAGCAGTTCGCTGAATATGAGGAAAATAAAGGTCAAAACATCCTCACTTACTGCAAGGACATTTATAGGCTATAGTACTACCATTTTTTTTAACAAAAGGATTGATCTTATAATGAAATGTAAAGTGAATAATGGTCTTTTTTGTACTAGGGAATCACTATAGAAGTCAGAGATTTGTGACACACTAACAGTGGGAGACAGATGCACTGAAGCTGCCACTGAGTTTGTACATTTTCATGTTTTTATCATGTACACTATATAGAAAACTAGCAGCATAGATGAATGATTTTGATCTCCCTTGCGCTTCAGAAACATTTCATAGTTGTTGTAAGTACTGAAGAAACTCTGTGTTACTCAGAAGTCAGGAGAAGAAAACTCAATAACTAGTGAGGGCTCAAATGGGAATTTCACAACATCCATTTAATAATTTGGAAATGTCAAGCAGAAAATATAACAGTGCACATATTACATAACTCACTTTACAACTCTTTACTGGTAGTTTATTATATTCTGTGATGATGGTAATTGGGTTGAAATACTTGAAAGCATAAGGTCCCATACACATTAAATTAAAGATGAAGAATATGAATGAACTTAACCAAAAACTTAACAATGAGAGGTCATTTTAGATGACTGATCACAGACTGTCATCATGTGAAATGATTTCCACCATGATTTTTGGCAAAATTAAAATCCGAAGATCTTTTGTCTAATGAAAGGTTGTTTGTCAATTAACAATATTTGACTAAAATCATATTAGAAAATCTTTAGTTCTTCACCTGATGTAACTAAACATGGATGGTCACATTGAATGACTATAACAAGCAATTTAGGCTAAATGTTCACGAGACGATCATTCGTTAAACGATCATTTAACCAGCAACATACTTTAATATGGGGGGACCTTGAGTTTGTTACAGAGATATTACATCAGACTATACTTCTCTGTGGGTGCCATGTAGCATGATATGGTGACTAGTTCACTCTATTAGACAAAAAGGCCCAAAAATATTGTTCCGTTTGTTCAAAAGGAGCTCTTAGAGAATATTCCAGACAAGCAGTATTTGTCCAGTGTATTCAAGAGGAGAGTACTTCAACTTCCTCTACCCATTTTTTCTATATAATTATAGCGATTGATGATCTATTGTGTATGCAAATGCAAACAACCAGAAATCCATCATGGTCCTGCCCTGAGGGGTGGGGGGGTGAAAATGTGATCCTATCATGCAGATATGTAGTAGCAAAGTGATCAGAAAGGATCAGAGGAAAAGGAAGCGCTCATAGAGTTAGTATGTCATGGTGCGGGTATCAACCCAACCACGTTGTATAAGGAAGGCAGAATACAACTGTAAGCATGTGTGTGATGCAAATCAGCCAATGTTGCAATCTTATAATCCTACAAAATTTCCCAGAGCATAAGGCCCCATAATGGACAGAACAGCACGAAAGTCATATCAAAATATATAAATTTTATTAACATAATATAATACAAAAAAACACTTAAAAAAAAAATTATAATAAACAGAGATATATATGATGAGAATCAGTGAATGACTAGATGGACAATCCCAGCAAAAACTGAAACACATTAAAATATGTATAGGTGCACCCTAATGCCGCACATACAGTAATGATTGATTTATTTAAATAGGACTATAATGTGCATAAATTCTGGGAAATGTAAGGGGTGGGTAAAAAATAGCCCCACAAGGAACCTGATTCAGTCCAGTTAGGAATATGAATCGGCTTTTATAACCTGAAACCCCCCCAATTGCACATAGCCCAATATTTAGTCAAGAAGACTAATTGTTCTAAAGTGCCGAAAATAGTGCTTACCCATGTGTGAATCAGTGCTGGGGGCATCCACCACAAGCCCCAACTCGAGTTTCACATACTGAGCTTCCTTGGGGGGGCTGTCAAGAAACAGGAAGCTCAGTACGTGAAACGCGCATCGGGGCTCGTGGTGGACGCACCCAGCACTGATTCACACATGGGTAAGCACTATTTGCAGCACTTTGGAACAATTATTCTTTTTGACTAAATATTGGGCTATGTGCAACAGGGGAGGGGGTTTTCAGGTTATAATAGCGGATTCATATTCCTAATTGGACTGAATCAGGTTCCTTGTGTGGCTATTTTTTACCCACCCCTTACATTTCCCAGAATTTATGCACGTTAAAGTCTTATTTAAATAAATCAATCATTAAGTATGTGCGGCATTAGGGTGCACCTATACATATTTTAATGTGTTTCTCTTTTTGCTGGGATTGTCCATCTAGTCAATCACTGATTCTCATCATATACATCTCTGTTTATTATTTTTTGTTTGTTTTTTAAAGTGTTTTTTTGTATTATATATGTTAATAAAATTTATATATTTTGATATGACTTTCGTGCTGTTCTGTCCATTATGGGGCCTTATGCTCTGGGAAATTTTGTAGGATTATAAGATTGTGGGAACCTGTCCCTTCCCTTTCTTCCCTCTAGTGCCATGAGCATGATGTTTGAGAGGGATTGGTATACACACATTTGTATCCGCAAGTTCGGTTTTTGTCAAAGTCTAATGTTGTAATCTTATTGGCATGAATTGTTGGCATTGGCTTAGGAGCACATTTCGGTAGTAAAAGCCTCTGGTATAAATATATTTGCCAGGGAAGACAGAATATCACCATGTTTGCAATGTTTGAAGAATGAAATAATCCAAGAAGTATAGAAGAAATTATCCTGAATTAAAGTCAATAGTCTCAAAGGCATAACACATTTCAAATCTTGCATTTCTAATCCTCATTAAGCCTCTTTTCTCTTCATAAATGGTCCTTTGAGCCTCAAAATACATTGTGCCTTTGAGACTACTGACTTCAGTAGAGGATCATATTATTTTCACTTCTTGTATTATTTCCTCCTTGGAACTTTGGGCCAATGTTGACATCCTATCTTCCTTGGTAATTATGTTTATGCTAACCAAAGGGATTCCTATCCATTCCCATTTGAATACACTGTCTAACCTTTTGACTGTGCAAACCTAGTCCAGACAGTCTTAAATGCATCAGATTTATCACAGTGGTTTATGCTTTCTGATAAATCTGGTTCATCTTGTCACCTATTAATTGGCTTACTTTGTGCTAGAAATTTTTGACAAATTTTGGTGTGTTATGATGCCCATTAAATAATGCCTCCATTGTCAGGAATGACACAATCTTTACAGTTAAACCAAGCCTTCTTGTTAGACAAGGAACAAAAAGTGTCTAAATGCCTAAAAAATATGTTGCAAGTCAAGAAAGAATAAGATTTTTTATAAGCAAACTGTAGCAGTAAGTGTCCCCTTATGTGTCTCTAATTAGCTGTTTTGGAAATTAGAAGAGCAGATCTATCCTTCAATACTGCTCTTACATATCAAATATAGTCTTATGAAAGATCTGTTTTAATAGCTGGCTAAGGAATGTGAAAAAATCTAACATTAATATTGGATGTTATAATACTTCACAGACCTTTTCATATTACGGCTATTATGTGTCACATTTACAGTGAAAACTAGATTTATAAGACATCAGAGGCCTGTACCAAATGTGACACTTGTTAATAGAGAGTTCTTTCCGTTGTGTATTGGACATAGAAGTTGATATTGAATGCACATACAAAATTGTGAGCCAAGAGCTTGGTCCTGCCAATAATAATAGCATCTGCTCTAGATTTCTATGGACTCTCATGGAGTTGTTAATTTTTTTACTATCGGCATAAAAAATATCAGGCAGGTAGTTGCTACCAGAAACAATTACCTGCTTGTTCCCAGATTAGTAACCGACCGCTTATGCCGGCGATCCATCTGCTCCACATCAACAGAGCAGCTCTTCTTCTGGGCTTCTCTTTTGATCGGGAATGACTGCTGATGTCATGCTGACTGACAGGTGATTCTCTGCAAATTGGTAAAGGGAAGATGGCTGTCAATCAGCATGATGTCGGTCGGCAGTCATGCCACACAAAAAGTCATTTCTCCGTCAACGTGGTAGTTAGCAACAACCTGCCTGTTAGTTCTTAGGCTCATTGTAAAATATAAATGTAATAGTCCTGGGTAACCCCTTTAGGCGAGGACAGATACATACCTTAGACTCTGCAACTTTGTTTATCCTGTACTAAACTAATAATTGTGCTGAACTGTTTTCTCCCTTAAAGCCAAGTATTTTCCAGCAACCTGAAGCCAGACCTGATTTTGCTTTTTACTTTACCACTCTGTGTAAATATTATATCCATAAATGTTTGCAAAACTTTCAAAAAGTTATTTTTTTATATTTCTGCACAGAACATGAGGTAAGTGCTAGAGGGAAAACACCTGTGTTATGGTATGTTCAGACGTTAAGTAGTGTTACAGCAAGGGTCTATAACTGATCTGCGCCAATCTCCGGGGTTTTCAATCTTAAGCACACACAAAGGAGATGATACGAAGACTGTAAACTGTTAAAATCACATTTATTATTTCCACCACATAAAATCTTTTAGCAGAAGAACACATTTTTGTATACTTGAACATGTCTACAAAAGTATTCTCATGCTAAATATGTATAGCACATCCATCAGATATACTGTAAGTAGTGTTGAGCATTCCGATACCGCAAGTATCGGGTATCGGCCGATACTTGCGGTATCGGAATTCCGATACCGGGATTCCGATACTTGCCGCGTATCGGATACCAGAATCGGAAGTTCACAGATTCAAACTGCACAAATTCATCCAATGAGAATGATTCCAAGTGTGGGCACATCCTGTTCAGCATGGAGGGCATGAAACTATTGGCATGGCTGTGATTGGCTGCTGAAATGATGTCATGATGCAGTTTAAAAGTCGCTGGCGCCATTTTGCGCTCACTCTGCTGTGAATTCAGTTAGTGACAGGACGCTGTTTGTTGACTGAGGGCCAGTTTAGAGATAGCGATTTGCTTCTTTGTGCTTTCCAAAGGCTAATTTAGCAACCGCTGTGTTCACCTACTATTCACCTTGCTTTTGCCTTGTAGCGCTGTTTTCACAGCGATCTGCAAGGTCTGTGTGTGTGTGTGTGTGTGTGAGTGCAGCCCACTCTCTAGTCTGAGTGCAGCCACATAGGCCATCCATAGCTGGTTGTATTCAGTTCAGGGAGGGTGGTTCATTGCCTCATACTGTTCTTTTTTTTTTTTTTTCCAAGTAGTGTAGTCTGCTGCTAATTTTTTCAAAAAAATCCTATTAGTGTCTATCCACCCGTCTCCAGCTAATTTGTGGAAAAACACTACATAGGATAACGTAGAGGAGGGTTTTTGGGCCTTGCAGCGCCGTTTACGGCTGTCTGCACGGTCTCCGTGTGACTGCAGCTCGCCCTGTAGTCTGTGAGCAGCCATAGCCTGGTTGTCTCCAGCTCAGGGTTGTTCACTGCGTCATACCGCAAAATCAATTTTCATTTTGTTTTAAGTAGTGCAGGCTGCTGCACATTTTTTCAAAAAATTCCTATTAGTGTCTTTCCACCCGTCTCCAGCTAATTTGTGGAAAAACACTACATAGGATAACGTAGAGGAGGGTTTTTGGGCCTTGCAGCGCCGTTTACGGCTGTCTGCACGGTCTCCGTGTGACTGCAGCTCGCCCTGTAGTCTGTGAGCAGCCATAGCCTGGTTGTCTCCAGCTCAGGGTTCTTCACTGCGTCATACCGCAAAATCAATTTTCATTTTGTTTTAAGTAGTGCAGGCTGCTGCACATTTTTTCAAAAAATTCCTATTAGTGTCTTTCCACCCGTCTACAGCTAACTTGTGGAAAAACACTACATAGGATAACGTAGAGGAGGGTTTTTGGGCCTTGCAGCGCTGTTAACGGCTGTCTGCACGGTCTCCGTGTGACTGCAGCTCTATCTGTTGTCAGTTCAGCCCCCAAAAAATAAATAATAAAGTTCACCAAACACACCAGTGACACTTTACATTTGTGTAGGCCACATTAGCTCATATTAAAGTCTAGTCCACACTTTAGAAAATTAGTGTTTCTTATACCTGTTAGGAGGAGTTTTTCAGGAATAAGCACACAAAGCCGTTAGTACTTTTCTGCTTATCTTTATCAGTCAACCAAGATGAAGAAGGCAGTGAGTAAGGCACGTGGGCGTGGGCGTGGGCGCGGAGCAGGGAGGGGACGTGGGGATTCTGTGCCTGCTGCGGGCACCGGTGACTCATCAGCACCCACTTTCACCAGGGAACAGTCATTCATGCGCAGCTTTGTCGCAGAGCGCCGTACACCGCTGCTGCGTGAAGAACAAATTGAAGCCGTTGTCGGATGGATGGCAGCTAATGCATCAACTTCAATTAGTGCCACATCCTCTCAGACACAGAGCACTGGAGAGCAGCCATCTGTCTCTTCACCACCTGCCAAATTGCCCAGGCAGACAGAGAGCCCAGGACAGGAGCCGTCTCTACTTCTGTTCTCTGAATCTCTTGGCTTGGAAACAGGGGGCCAGCCAAGCAGCATTGGAGAAATGGAAGAAGAGGCAGGGTGCAGTGATGCCCAACAGCTTTTTCTCTCTTCCTCTGAAGAGGCGGGTGGGCCAGTGGCTCCGTTCACCACATCGCAGGCCGCATCAGCTGATGATGACACTCAGGTGCCACTTACTGGTGCATGCTCTGCTGCTGAGACTACCCAGGAGGAGCAGTTGGGGGCAGAGGGTAGTGTAGATGATGAGGTCCTTGACCCATCTTGGCGTGAGGGACAGGAAGGTGGTGGGAGCAGCTCTGAGGAAGAGACTCCCCGTACGGCCCAAAGAGGGAGAGGGAGGGGGAAGACTGCGGATCCTGCAGCCTCCGCTTTGGCACCCGTTAGGAGCATGTCTCTTCCAAAAGCCAAAAAGGGCGCTCCCAAGACTTGCAGTGCCTGGTCCTTTTTTGACACAGTTGCAGATGACATTTGCTATGTCAAATGCAAGGTGTGTCATCACAAAGTCAAAAGAGGGAAAAATGTCAGCAACCTCAATACCTCCAACATGTGGAAACATGTGCGCACCAGGCACCCGGCGGAGTTAGAAAAACACACTTAAGAGCTAGGCCAACCAACAGCGGCAGCTACCACCTCTTCAGCTCATGTTGCCTCTTCCTCCAGCTCACACGCAGCTGGTTCGGCTTCCTCCCAGGATCGCCGTGGAAGAACCTCTGGCCCTGTTGTCCAGAGACCCGCTGTAATTCCACCCGCAGCACCACTTTCCCAGTCATCCACACACTCCCAGCCCAGTCTACAGCCATCGGTAGTACAGGCATGGGAGAAAAGGCGGCCTTTCTCGTCAAACCACCCACGAGCACAGGCTCTGACTGCAGGCATTGCCAAACTTCTGTCACTGGAAATGCTGTCATTCAGGCTGGTGGAGACTGACAGCTTCCGTGACTTGATGTCATTGGCAGTCCCACAGAACAATGTGCCCAGCCGCTTTTACTTCAGCAGGCAAGCCGTCCCTGCCCTGCACAAGCATGTGGAGGGACACATAAAACACGCGCTACTGAACGCCGTCAGTAGCAAGGTCCACCTCACCACCGATGCGTGGACCAGTCAACATGGACAGGGGCGATACCTTTCCCTCACTGCCCAGACTGTGCGAGTGGCGCAGGACGTGTCCTGCCCACTCCAAGGATTGCAGGAATCCATTCTGTACGCATTGACTCCTCCTCTTACACCAGTTCCTCAGAATCATCGCTGCAGGAGCCGTCACAGTCCACCTCCACATGGACCCGTGATGAACGTTTACCTGTTACGACCGACATGAGCACAGCCGTGGCCAAACGTCAACAGGCCGTCTTGAAATTAATTTATTTGGGGAATCGAAGCCACACAGCGCAGGAGCTCTGGAATGCCATCAAGCAGGAGAGCGATGTGTGGTTTGTGCCAGCGAATCTCCAGCCAGGCATGGTTGTGTGTGATAATGGCCGAAATCTGGTGGCAGCTCTGGGCCTCGGCAACCTCACTCACATCCCATGTCTGGCACATGTGCTCAATTTGGTCGTGCAGAGTTTTTTGAGGGACTATCCGGATCTTGATGCACTGCTGCACAAGGTCCGCCTAGAGTGTGCTCACTTGCGGCGTTCCAGCACGGCAAAAGCGCGCATTGCGGCTCTGCAGCGCCGACACCGCCTGCCGGAACATCGCATCATATGTGACCTACCTACCAGGTGGAATTCCACGTTACATATGTTGGAGCGGTTGTGTGAGCAGCAGCAAGCTGTAATGGAGCACCAGCTGCTTCAGGCGCAAAGAAGTCGCACTCAGCGCCGTACAGACTTCACAACCACAGAGTGGGCCACTATGAATGACGTCTGCCAGGTTTTGCGTCCCTTTGATTATTCCACGCGGATGGCGAGTGCAGATGATGCACTAGTCAGCATGACTGTCCCCCTTATCTGCCTGCTTGAAAAATCACTGCAAGCGCTAAGGGATGATGTTGTGGAAGAGGTGGAGGATGAGGATTCAGCATTTCCATCATCTTCTGGACAGTCAGCGCCACGTGTTTCCTCACAAACGCGTAGGCAGGGGACAGTTTGTGAGGAGGATGAGGAGGAGTCAATGGAGGAGGAAGACATCCGTCCAGAGGAGGGAGTTACACAATTGTCCAGTACTCAGTGTGTACAGCGAGGGTGGGGTGATGACGAGCGGGCAGAGATCACGCCTCCAGCAGGGGACAGCGTTTCTTGGGCAGTTGGCAGTCTGCAGCACATGGTGGATTACATGCTGCAGTGCCTGAGAAACGACCGCCGTATCGCCCACATTCTCAACATGTCTGATTATTGGGTGTTCACCCTCCTCGATCCTCGCTACCGGGACAACGTAGAAAGCCTCATCACACCGTTGAACCGGGAGCGAAAAATGCGGGAGTACCAAGACACACTGGTGAATTCCATCATCTTCTCCATTCCAACTGAGAGAAGTGCTGCTAGTGCATTCCAAAGCAGCTCAGTGTCAGGATGGCTGCGCCTGTGCGGCCGCGCTGGCCGAGAGCCCGTCTCGCAGTGTCTTCTGATTTAATCCCACTGGGGGCCTGAGATCCATGGACATGCGCAGTGCATATCTGAACCTCCACCTCTCACTCATCTCCCTACGGCTTCTTCAGACTGTGCGGTGTCAGCTGGTCCCTAATAGCATGCCACGGCCGTGACACCGCACAGTCTTAAGAAGCCGTAGGGAGGGGGGTGAGAGGCGAGGATATGCACTGCGCATGGCCACGGATCCCAGGCCCGCGGTGGGATTACATTAGACGACACTGTGAGGCGGGCTCTCGGCCAGCGCGGCCGCACAGGCGCAGCCAGCCTGACACCAAATGATGTCAGAAGATGGGCAGCGCTAAGTGTGCCTGGCCAAGGGATAACATAACAGCGCATGCTCCGGGACGGAATCAAACAATGCTGAGGAGCCGGGGAACGGCGCCAAGGAGGTAGGAATGATGGCTGTGCTGCGTCATATTACGAAGGAAAGTCCCACCTCCGGGACGGTCTCACGGTATCAGGGGACACATTTTATAAGTGTTTAGTTCTGTGTTTGCAAGGAGCATCATGAAAAGAGCCACCTTTTCCTTTTGCATCTTTTTTGCTGCACAAGCTGGCTCTTTCAGCTACAAACGCCTTGGGGGGGGTTAAAGGTTCCCTTTCGACTTTCTCCAATCAGGCTTCGGCCTACATTGTGTTCCTCTGCTTCTCCTGCTGTCCCTGGGCTCCAACACCGCTAGTTGTTGCCTGGTAGTGCTGTACGCACAGTCAACAGTCGCTCCTCTGTTATTGGGGTTCAGTAACATCAGCTGTTCCCCTGCTGTGTGTGTGGCAATCCCTCCTATCTCCTCCACCTCCAACTCCCCCTCCTGTCCCTGGGCTCCAACACCGCTAGTTGCCGTCCAGAAGTGCTGTCCGCACAGTCCCAACAGTCCCTCCTCTGTTATTGGGGTTCAGTAACGTCAGCTGTTCCCCTGCTGTGTGTGTGGCAATCCCTCCTATCTCCTCCACCTCCACCTCCCCCTCCTGTCCCTGGGCTCCAACACCGGTAGTTGCCGTCCAGAAGTGCTGTCCGCACAGTCCCAACAGTCCCTCCTCTGTTATTGGGGTTCAGTAACGTCAGCTGTTCCCCACCTGTGTGTGTGGCAATCCCTCCTATCTCCTCCACCTCCTCCTCCTCCTCCTGTCCCTGGGCTCCAACACCGCTAGTTGTTGCCTGGTAGTGCTATACGCACAGTCCCAACAGTCCCTCCTCTGTTATTGGGGTTCAGTAACGTCAGCTGTTCCCCAGCTGTGTGTGTGGCAATCCCTCCTATCTCCTCCACCTCCTCCTCCTCCTCCTGTCCCTGGGCTCCAACACCGCTAATTGTTGCCTGGTAGTGCTGTACGCACAGTCCCAACAGTCCCTCCTCTGTTATTGGGGTTCAGTAACGTCAGCTGTTCCCCAGCTGTGTGTGTGGCAATCCCTCCTATCTCCTCCACCTCCTCCTCCTCCTCCTGTCCCTGGGCTCCAACACCGCTAGTTGCCGTCCAGAAGTGCTGTCCGCACAGTCCCAATAGTCCCTCCTCTGTTATTGGGGTTCAGTAACGTCAGCTGTTCCCCAGCTGTGTGTGTGGCAATCCCTCCTATCTCCTCCACCTCCTCCTCCTCCTCCTGTCCCTGGGCTCCAACACCGCTAGTTGTTGCCTGGTAGTGCTGTACGCACAGTCCCAACAGTCCCTCCTCTGTTATTGGAGTTCAGTAACGTCAGCTGTTCCCCAGCTGTGTGTGTGGCAATCCCTCCTATCTCCTCCACCTCCTCCTCCTCCTCCTGTCCCTGGGCTCCAAGACCACTAGTTGCCGTCCAGAAGTGCTGTCCACACAGTCCCAATAGTCCCTCCTCTGTTATTGGGGTTCAGTAACGTCAGCTGTTCCCCAGCTGTGTGTGTGGCAATCCCTCCTATCTCCTCCGCCTCCTCCTCCTCCTCCTGTCCCTGGGCTCCAACACCGCTAGTTGCCGTCCAGAAGTGCTGTCCGCACAGTCCCAACAGTCCCTCCTCTGTTATTGGGGTTCAGTAACGTCAGCTGTTCCCCAGCTGTGTGTGTGGCAATCCCTCCTATCTCCTCCACCTCCTCCTCCTGTCCCTGGGCTCCAACACCGCTAGTTGTTGCCTGGTAGTGCTGTCTGCACAGTCCCAACAGTCCCTCCTCTGTTATTGGGGTTCAGTAACGTCAGCTGTACCCCAGCTGTGTGTGTGGCAATCCCTCCTATCTCCTCCACCTCCTCCTCCTCCTCCTGTCCCTGGGCTCCAACACCGCTAGTTGCCGTCCAGAAGTGCTGTACGCACAGTCCTAACAGTCCCTCCTCTGTTATTGGGGTTCAGTAACATCAGCTGTTCCCCAGCTGTGTGTGTGGCAATCCCTCCTATCTCCTCCACCTCCTCCTCCTCCTCCTGTCCCTGGGCTCAAACACCGCTAGTTGCCGTCCAGAAGTGCTGTCCGCACAGTCCCAACAGTCCCTCCTCTGTTATTGGGGTTCAGTAACGTCAGCTGTTCCCCAGCTGTGTGTGTGGCAATCCCTCCTATCTCCTCCTCCACCTCCTCCTCCTCCTGTCCCTGGGCTCCAACACCGCTAGTTCCCGTCCAGAAGTGCTGTCCGCACAGAGCCAAACACCTCGCCAATGTGTTAGTGGGGTTCAGCACCGCCAGCTGTTCCCCTGCTGTGTATACGGCAACGTGTACTGCGACCGCCACGCAGGCACAACAAGTTAAATTTAAGGGAACCTGTCCCCCCCCAGGCGTTTGTTACTGAAGGAGCCACCTTGTGCAGCAGTAATGATGCAAAGGGAAAAAGTGCCTCTTTTCGTGGTGCTCCTTGCACATGCTGAACCTAACACTTATGAAAAGTGTCCCCTCCTACCGTGATACCGTCCGGTTGGTGGAACTTTCCTTTGTGATGTGACGCAGCACAGCCGCCATTCTTACCCCCTTGGCGCCGTGCGCCGCCTCCTCAGCGTTGTTTGAATCAGTCCCGGAGCCTGCGCTGTTAGGTTAGCCCTTGGCAATGCACACATTTTGCGCTGCCCGTCTTTTGACATCATTTGGTGTCAGGCTGGCTGCGCCTGTGCGGCCGCGCTGGATGAGATCCCGCCTCGTACTGTCTTCTGATTTAATCCCACTGGGGGCCTGAGATCCATGGACATGCGCAGTGCATATCTGAACCTCCACCTCTCACTCATCTCCCTACGGCTTCTTCAGACTGTGCGGTGTCAGCTGGTCCCTAATAGCATGCCACGGCCGTGACACCGCACAGTCTTAAGATGCCGTAGGGAGGGGGGTGAGAGGCGAGGATATGCACTGCGCATGGCCACGGATTCCAGGCCCGCGGTGGGATTACATTAGACGACACTGCGAGGCGGGATCTCGGCCAGCGCAGCCGCACAGGCGCAGCCAGTCTGACACCAAATGATGTCAGAACACGGGCAGCGCAAAATGTGTGCATGGCCAAGGGCTAACCTAACAGCGCAGGCTACGGGACTGATTCAAACAATGCTGAGGAGGCGGCGCACGACGCCAAGGGGGTAACAATGGCTGTGCTGCGTCACATCACAAAGGAAAGTTCCACCAACCGGACGGTATCACGGTAGGAGGGGACACTTTTCATAAGTGTTAGGTTCAGCATGTGCAAGGACCATAATTAAAAGAGCTAAGTTTACCTTTTCCAGCATTAGTGCTGTACACGATGGCTCTTTCAGCTACAAACGCCTGGGGGGGTTAAAGTTTCCCTTTCAACTGGCTCCAGTGCAGGCTTCGGCCTACACTCTGCTCCCTCTCCTCCTCCTGCTGACCCTGGGCTCTAACACCGCCAGTTGGGGCCCAGATGTGCTAGCTGCACAGAGCCAAACACCAGCCAATGTGTCAGTGGGGTTCAGCACCGCCAGCTGTTCCCCTGCTGTGCAGCCGGCAACGTGTCCTGCAACTGCCACGCAGACACAAGAACTGAAATTGAAGGAAACCTGTCCCCCCTCCCCCAGGCGTTTTTACGTTTTACAGCCACCTTGTACGACAGTAATGCTGCATGTGTGCAAGGTGGCTCAGAAACTTATTCTCCTTGCCCATGTTGAACTGAACACGTCTAAAATGAGTCCTCTGCGACCATTAAAACGTCCCTCAGGTGTGATTTTCCTTTGTATTGACACGCAACAAGCTCCTTGGTAGCGCTGCCTGTCTTCTGGCATCATAGTTTGTCTGCCTGCGCCTCTGCGGCCGCCCTGACCCACACAACGCCCCTCGGTGTCTTATTTATTGGGACTGCGAGGGTGTGATTGATGGGCATGAGCAGTGCATCAGTTCGCCTGTCCCTCATCTCCTTCCGCCTTCTTCAGACTGTGCGGCTTCAAGGCCGTGGCATGCGATAAGGGATCAGCTGACGCCGCATAGTCTGAAGCGGGTGTAAGAACCCAAGCGAGAGGCAAACATATGTACTGCGCCAGGCCATGAATCCCAGCCCCGCAGTGTTTTAACAATGTTAAGACACTGGGGGGCTGGGATTCATGGTCATCGCAAACCGCAATGGCCGACATAACATGATGTCAGAGGATGGGCAGCGCTAACAGCGCAAGGCCAAGGGATAACACAAAAGCGCAGACTCCTGTGCAACAAATAACGATGCTCAGGAGGCCGCGCAAAGCACCAAGGTGGCATTTTTGCCAGCTGTACTGCGTCTCTTTACGAAGGGAACTCACGCCTCAAAATCAGTTTGACTGTGTAAGGGCCAAAATGTTATACGTGTTCCTTTCAGCGTGTGCAAGGAGCAAAATTAAAAGAGCAACCTTTACCTTGTGCAGCATTACTGCTGCATAAGCTGTGGCTCTTCGAGTTTGTAACCCCTGAGGGGGGGTTAAAGGTTACCTTTGAAATTGGTTCAATTAGGCTTCGGCCTACACTCTGCTCCCTCTCCTCCTCCTGCTGACCCTGGGCTCTAACACCGCCAGTTGGGGCCCAGATGTGCTGGCTGCACAGTGCCAAACACCTCGCCAATGTGTCAGTGGGGTTCAGCACCGCCAGCTGTTCCCCTGCTGTGTAGCCGGCAACGTGTCCTGCAACAGCCACGCAGGCACAACAGACCCAAAGCTGCCGCCAGTGCAGGCTTCGGCCTACACTCTGCTCCCTCTCCTCCTCCTGCTGACTCTGGGCTCTAACACCGCCAGTTGGTGCCCGGTACTGCTAGCCGCACAGAGCCAAACACCAGCCAATGTGTCAGTGGGGTTCAGCACCGCCAGCTGTTCCCCTGCTGTGTAGCCGGCATTGTGTCCTGCAAAAGCCACGCAGACACAAGAACTGAAATTGAAGGGAACCTGTCCCCCCTCCTCCAGGCGTTTGTACGTTTTACAGCCACCTTGTACAGCGGTAATGCTGCATGTGTGCAAGGTGGCTCATAAACGTATTCTCCTCGCACATGTGGAACTGAAAACACGTCTAAAATGTGTCCTCTGTGTGACCATTTAACCGTCCCGTAGGTGTGACTTTCCTTTGTAATGACACGCTGCAACCCCCTTGGTAGCGCTGCCCGTCTTCTGGCATCATTGTTTGGCTGCCTGCGCCTCTGCGGCCGCCCTGACCCACACAACGCCCCTCGGTGTCTTATTTATTGGGACTGCGAGGGTGTGATTGATGGGCATGAGCAGTGCATCAGTTCGCCTGTCCCTCATCTCCTTCCGCCTTCTTCAGACTGTGCGGCTTCATGGCCGTGGCATGTGATAAGGGATCAGCTGACGCCGCACAGTCTGAAGCGGGTGTAAGGGCCCGAGTGTGAGAGGCGAACATATGTGCTGCGCCAGGCCATGAATCCCAGCCCCGCAGTGTTTTAACAATGTTAAGACACTGCGGGGCTGGGATTCATGGTCATCGCGAACCGCACCGGCCGACATTAAATGATGTCAGAAGATGGGCAGCGCTAACAGCGCTAGGCCAGGGGATAACACGACAGCGCAGACTCCTGTACAGCAAATAACAACGCTCAGGAGGCTGCACCCAGCACCAAGGTGGGATTCTTGACATCTGTGCTGCGTCTCATTACGAAGGGAACTCGCGCCTCCAACACAGTTTGACTGTATAAAGGGTTAAATGTTATACGTGTTTCATTCAGCGTGTGCAAGGAGAAAAATTAAAAGAGCAACCTTTGACTTGTGCAGCACTACTGCTGCATAAGCTGTGGCTCTTCTACTTTGTTACACCTGAGGGGGGGTTAAAGGTTACCTTTGAAATTGGTTCAATTAGGCTTCGGCCTACACTCTGCTCCCCCTGCAGAGCCCGGGCTCCAACACCGCCAGTTGGGGCCCGGTACTGCTAGCTGCACAGAGAAAAACACCAGCCAATGTGTCAGTGGGGTTCAGCACCGCCAGCTGTTCCCCTGCTGTGTAGCCGGCAACGTGTCCTGCAACAGCCACGCAGGCACAACAGACCCAAAGCTGCCGCCAGTGCAGGCTTCGGCCTACACTTTGCTCCCTCTCCTCCTCCTGCTGACCCTGGGCTCTAACACCGCCAGTTGGGGCCCGGTACTGCTAGCTGCACAGAGAAAAACACCAGCCAATGTGTCAGTGAGGTTCAGCACCGCCAGCTGTTCCCCTGCTGTGTAGCCGGCATCGTGTCCTGCAAAAGCCACGCAGACACAAGAACTGAAATTGAAGGGAACCTGTCCCCCCTCCCCCAGGCATTTGTACGTTTTACAGCCACCTTGTACAGCGGTAATGCTGCATGTGTGCAAGGTGGCTCATAAACGTATTCTCCTCGCACATGTGGAACTGAAAACACGTCTAAAATGTGTCCTCTGTGTGACCATTTAACCGTCCCGGAGGTGTGACTTTCCTTTGTAATGACACGCTGCAACCCCCTTGGTAGCGCTGCCCATCTTCTGGCATCATTGTTTGGCTGCCTGCGCCTCTGCGGCCGCCCTGACCCACACAACGCCCCTCGGTGTCTTATTTATTGGGACTGCGAGGGTGTGATTGATGGGCATGAGCAGTGCATCAGTTCGCCTGTCCCTCATCTCCTTCCGCCTTCTTCAGACTGTGCGGCTTCATGGCCGTGGCATGCGATAAGGGATCAGCTGACGCCGCACAGTCTGAAGCGGGTGTAAGGACCCGAGTGTGAGAGGCGAACATATGTGCTGCGCCAGGCCATGAATCCCAGCCCCGCAGTGTTTTAACAATGTTAAGACACTGCGGGGCTGGGATTCATGGTCATCGCGAACCGCACCGGCCGACATTAAATGATGTCAGAAGATGGGCAGCGCTAACAGCGCTAGGCCAGGGGATAACACGACAGCGCAGACTCCTGTACAGCAAATAACAATGCTCAGGAGGCTGCACCCAGCACCAAGGTGGGATTCTTGACATCTGTGCTGCATCTCATTTCGAAGGGAACTCGCGCCTCCAACACAGTTTGACTGTATAAAGGGCTAAATGTTATACGTGTTTCATTCAGCGTGTGCAAGGAGAAAAATTAAAAGAGCAACCTTTGACTTGTGCAGCACTACTGCTGCATAAGCTGTGGCTCTTCTACTTTGTAACACCTGAGGGGGGGTTAAAGGTTACCTTTGAAATTGGTTCAATTAGGCTTCGGCCTACACTCTGCTCCCCCTGCAGAGCCCGGGCTCCAACACCGCCAGTTGGGGCCCGGTACTGCTAGCTGCACAGAGAAAAACACCAGCCAATGTGTCAGTGGGGTTCAGCACCGCCAGCTGTTCCCCTGCTGTGCAGCCGGCAACGTGTCCTGCAACTGCCACGCAGACACAACAGACCCAAAGCTGCCGCCAGTGCAGGCTTCGGCCTACACTCTGCTCCCTCTCCTCCTCCTGCTGACCCTTTGCTCTAACACCGCCAGTTGGGGCCCGGTACTGCTAGCTGCACAGAGAAAAACACCAGCCAATGTGTCAGTGGGGTTCAGCACCGCCAGCTGTTCCCCTGCTGTGTAGCCGGCATCGTGTCCTGCAAAAGCCACGCAGACACAAGAACTGAAATTGAAGGGAACCTGTCCCCCCTCCCCCAGGCGTTTGTACGTTTTACAGCCACCTTGTACAGCGGTAATGCTGCATGTGTGCAAGGTGGCTCATAAACGTATTCTCCTCGCACATGTGGAACTGAAAACACGTCTAAAATGTGTCCTCTGTGTGACCATTTAACCGTCCCGGAGGTGTGACTTTCCTTTGTAATGACACGCTGCAACCCCCTTGGTAGCGCTGCCCGTCTTCTGGCATCATTGTTTGGCTGCCTGCGCCTCTGCGGCCGCCCTGACCCACACAACGCCCCTCGGTGTCTTATTTATTGGGACTGCGAGGGTGTGATTGAAGGGCATGAGCAGTGCATCAGTTCGCCTGTCCCTCATCTCCTTCCGCCTTCTTCAGACTGTGCGGCTTCATGGCCGTGGCATGCGATAAGGGATCAGCTGACGCCGCACAGTCTGAAGCGGGTGTAAGGACCCGAGTGTGAGAGGCGAACATATGTGCTGCGCCAGGCCATGAATCCCAGCCCCGCAGTGTTTTAACAATGTTAAGACACTGCGGGGCTGGGATTCATGGTCATCGCGAACCGCACCGGCCGACATTAAATGATGTCAGAAGATGGGCAGCGCTAACAGCGCTAGGCCAGGGGATAACACGACAGTGCAGACTCCTGTACAGCAAATAACAACGCTCAGGAGGCTGCACCCAGCACCAAGGTGGGATTCTTGACATCTGTGCTGCGTCTCATTACGAAGGGAACTCGCGCCTATAACACAGTTTGACTGTATAAAGGGCTAAATGTTATACGTGTTTCATTCAGCGTGTGCAAGGAGAAAAATTAAAAGAGCAACCTTTGACTTGTGCAGCACTACTGCTGCATAAGCTGTGGCTCTTCTACTTTGTAACACCTGAGGGGGGGTTAAAGGTTACCTTTGAATTTGGTTCAATTAGGCTTCGGCCTACACTCTGCTCCCCCTGCAGAGCCCGGGCTCCAACACCGCCAGTTGGGGCCCGGTACTGCTAGCTGCACAGAGAAAAACACCAGCCAATGTGTCAGTGGGGTTCAGCACCGCCAGCTGTTCCCCTGCTGTGCAGCCGGCAACGTGTCCTGCAACTGCCACGCAGACACAACAGACCCAAAGCTGCCGCCAGTGCAGGCTTCGGCCTACACTCTGCTCCCTCTCCTCCTCCTGCTGACCCTTTGCTCCAACACTGCTAGTTGGGGCTCTAGGAAGACAAGCTTGAATAGGTCCCCATCCTGGTTCCAGCACCGTCAGCTGGTTCCGGGCAGAGCCTTTGGCTTAGGTGCCTCCCTCTGGGTATCCGAGTTCCACCAACGTCAGGTGGTCCTTGGTAGTGCTTTCAGGCATGGGTACCTCCTGCTTAGTAACCGGGTTCCAGTAACGTCAGCTGGTCCTCGGTTGTTCCATTGGCTCTTGGACCTTCGGCTACCCATCCGGGTTCCAGTACCGTCAGCTGGTTCTCGGCAGTGTCTTTTGCTCTTGTACCTTCTGCTCCCCATCCTGGTTCCAGTACCGTCAGCTGGTTCCGGGCAGAGCCTTTGGCTTAGGTGCCTCCCTCTGGGTATCCGAGTTCCACCAACGTCAGGTGGTCCTTGGTAGTGCTTTCAGGCACGGGTACCTCCTGCTTAGTAACCGGGTTCCAGTAACGTCAGCTGGTCCTCGGTAGTTCCATTGGCTCTTGGACCTTCGGCTACCCATCCGGGTTCCAGCACCGTCAGCTGGTTCTCGGCAGTGTCTTTTGCTCTTGTACCTTCTGCTCCCCATCCTGGTTCCAGTACCGTCAGCTGGTTCCGGGCAGAGCCTTTGGCTTAGGTGCCTCCCTCTGGGTATCCGAGTTCCACCAATGTCAGGTGGTCCTTGGTAGTGCTTTCAGGCACGGGTACCTCCTGCTTAGTAACCGGGTTCCAGTAACGTCAGCTGGTCCTCGGTAGTTCCATTGGCTCTTGGACCTTCGGGTAGCCATCCGAGTTCCAGTTCCATCAGCTGTTTCTCGGCATTTTCTCAGCCTTCTTATACCTTCTGCTACATTTCCAAGTTCAAGAGACTAATCACGATGACCCGGAAGACCACCCCTAAGATGACGACGACACCAGAGACGACAACCACCGTGATGACGACGACCCCGGAGACGACGACCCTGGAGACGACGACGACCTGGAAGACCGAGAAGCAGAAGAACAAGAGGCTGCAGAACAAAGAGCAGAAGAACATTAAGCATAACACTAAATATCAGAGCAAAAGATATTATCTAAATTATAAGCAGAAGAAGACTAAGCAGTGTATGGGGGTGAGTCCGTTCCTCCTCGTGGTGCCCCTGGATAAAGCCTGATGCTGCAGGCCAAACTGAACGCGGACAAATGTAACTGTTTTGTGACAGGCAGAACGGAAGGTGTAATCTTCAAACTTTTATAGATAACAACTACGGGAATGCCTGTCACAAATAAGAATATGATGAAGAAGTAGAATATGAAGAAGATAATAGTAAAATAAAAAGAATATGAACAATGTAACAAAAAAAATAATAGGTAGAAGATGAAGAAGAAGATGAATAAGGTGAAGAAGTTGATGTCAAAGAAGCTGATGATGAGGATAATGAAGAAGAAAGTGTGGGAGAAGTAAAAAAGAAGGTGAAGGGCGTGGAAGTAGTGAAACATCAATATCTGACAAAATAAAAAAAAAATTAACATAGTTAAAATCTTTCTAACGCCGAACGTCATAAAAAACAAAACAAAATCCTGCTATTCTATTAGATTGGGCTAAACCTATGTGCCTTTAATGTCTCCGCCACGTCCCCCAATACATCCTACATTATTCTTAGTTGTTTTCCTTCATGTAGAATGAACCTACAAGTTTATAAAGGGTTTATTTTAATTCCGATATTTTCGTCCCATTGACTTGCATTGGGATCGGGTATCGGTATCGGATTAGATCCGATACTTTGACGGTATCGGCCGATACTTTCCGATACCGATACTTTCCGATATCGGAAGGTATCGCTCAACACTAACTGTTAGGCTGCAATCATGGTGGCTCAGTTGTTAGCACTGCAGCCTTGCAGCACTGGGTTCCTGGGTTAAAATCTCACCAAAGACAATATCTGCAAGGAGTTTGCATGTTCTCCCCATGTTTGCGAGGGTTTCCTCTGGAGTCTCTGATTTCCTCCCATACTCCAAAGACAGGGAATCTAGATTGTGAGACCAAATGGGGTCAGTGCCGATAATGTATGTAAAGTGCTATGGAATTAACCCCTTCACCCCCGGAGCTTTTTCCGTTTTTCCGTTTTCGTTTTTCGCTCCCCTCTTTCCCAGAGCCATAACTTTTTTATTTTTCCGTCAATTTGGCCATGTGAGGGCTTATTTTTTGCGGGACGAGTTGTACTTTTGAACAACATCATTGGTTTTACCATGTCATGTACTAGAAAACGGGAAAAAAATTCCAAGTGCAGTGAAATTGCAAAAAAAGTGCAATCTTACACTTGTTTTTTGCTTGCCTATTTTGCTAGGTTCACTAAATGCTAAAACTGACCTGCCATTATGATTCTCCAGGTCAGTACGAGTTCATAGACACCTAACATGACTAGGTTATTTTTCACCTAAGTGGTGAAAAAAAATTCCAAACTTTGCAAAAAACAAAACAAAATTGCGCCATTTTCCGATACTCGTAGCGTCTCCATTTTTCGTGATCTGGGGTCAGGTGAGGGCTTATTTTTTGCGTGCCGAGCTGGCATTTTTAATTATAGCATTTTGGTGCAGATACGTTCTTTTGATCGCCCGTTATTGCATTTTAATGCAATGTCGTGGCGACCAAAAAAACGTAAATCTGGCGTTTCGATTTTTTTTCTCATTACACCGTTTAGCGATCAGGTTAATGCTTTTTTTTTATTGATAGATCGGGCGATTCTGAACGCGGCGATACCAAATATGTGTAGGTTGGGGTTTTTTTTTATTGATTTATTTTGATTGGGGCGAAAGGGGGGTGATTTAAACTTTTATATTGTTTTTATTTTTTTCACATTTTTTTTTACTTTTTTTTTTTACTTTTGCCATGCTTCTATAGCCTCCACAGGAGGCTAGAAGCAGGCACAACGCAATCGGCTCTGCTATGCAGCAGCGATCATAAGGCCGGGGTCACACTAGACCGTAATACGGACGAGTGCTATGCGATAAAAAATCGCATAGCACTCGGCCCAATGTTAATCTATGGTTCAGCTCCCATCATCCGATATTTTCTCCACCGTATTTCGGATCCGAGGGAACTCGCAGCATGCTCCGATTGTCAGCGTATCTCGGCCGAGACTCGCCAATGCAAGTCTATGGGTGCGAGAAAAAATCGGATTCCACACGGACCATGCGTGTGCATTGCGAGAAATACGCAGCGGTGTTCTATAGAAAAGCCGGTAATTCAATTGCCGGCTTTGCATTTCTCCTGCACAAACCCGACAGGATATGAGACATGGTTTACATACAGTAAACCATCTCATATCCCCATTTTTTTTGCATATTCCACACTACTAATGTTAGTAGTGTGTGTATGCAAAATTTCAGCGCTGTAGCTGCTGAAATAAAGGGTTAAATGGCGGAAAAAATTGGCGTGGGCTCCCGCGCAATTTTCTCCGCCAGAATGGTAAAGCCAGTGACTGAGGGCAGATATTAATAGCCAGGAGAGGGTCCATGGTTATTGGCCCCCCCCGTGGCTAAAAACATCTGCCCCCAGCCACCCCAGAAAAGGCACATCTGGAAGATGCGCCTATTCTGGCACTTGGCCACTCTCTTCCCACTCCCTGTAGAGGTGGGCTATGGGGTAATGAAGGGTTAATGCCACCTTGCTATTGGAAGGTGACATTAAGCCAGATTAATAATGGAGAGGCGTCAATTATGACACCTATCCATTATTAATCCAATTGTTGGAAAGGGTTAAAAAACACACACACACATGATTTAAAAGTAGTTTAATGAAATAAACACAGCGGTTGTTGTAATAATTTATTGTTCTCACAATCCATCAGGACCACCCTCGCTTGGAAAAATAATAAACGCACAAGATACATACCTTCTGGTGAACCGTCTCGTCCCACGAAGTAATCCATCTGAAGGGGTTAACTAATATTACAAGCAGGAGCCCTGCAAATGCAGCTGTGCTCCGTGCCTGTAATCCCCGGAGAATGAATGAAATGTAGGTCATTGACCTACATTTCCTTCAGTCGCGGTGAGGCGCCCCCTGGTGGATGTCCTCATATGACCTGGAGCGTGGGAAAAAGTTCCCAGGCTGCAGTTCATGAGAACATCCAGCAGAGGGCGCCTCACCGCGACTGAAGGAAATGTAGGTCAATGACCTACATTTCATTCATTCGCCGGGGATTACAGGCACGGAGCACAGCTGCATTTGCAGGGCTCCTGCTTGTAATATTAGTTAACCCCTTCAGATGGATTACTTCGTGGGACGAGACGGTTCACCAGAAGGTATGTATCTTGTGCGTTTATTATTTTTCCAAGCGAGGGTGGTCCTGATGGATTGCGAGAACAATAAATTATTACAACAACCGCTGTGTTTATTTCATTAAACTACTTTTAAATCATGTGTGTGTGTGTTTTTTAACCCTTTCCAACAATTGGATTAATAATGGATAGGTGTCATAATTGACGCCTCTCCATTATTAATCTGGCTTAATGTCACCTTCCAATAGCAAGGTGGCATTAACCCTTCATTACCCCATAGCCCACCGCTACAGGGAGTGGGAAGAGAGTGGCCAAGTGCCAGAATAGGCGCATCTTCCAGATGTGCCTTTTCTGGGGTGGCTGGGGGCAGATGTTTTTAGCCACGGGGGGGCCAATAACCATGGACCCTCTCCTGGCTATTAATATCTGCCCTCAGTCACTGGCTTTACCATTCTGGCGGAGAAAATTGCGCGGGAGCCCACGCCAATTTTTTCCACCATTTAACCCTTTATTTCAGCAGCTACAGTGCTGAAATTTTGCATACACACACTACTAACATTAGTAGTGTGGAATATGCCAAAAAAATGGGGATATGAGATGGTTTACTGTATGTAAACCATGTCTCATATCCTGTCGGGTTTGTGCAGGAGAAATGCAAAGCCGGCAATTGAATTACCGGCTGTTCACAGATATCGCACTGAATGAAATATAAATACAGAATATATATATATGTGTCTCAATGATATATATATATATATATATACTGTATATATGTTTTCCCGAACATTTGAGCACATAAATCCATTAGATGTTGGTTTTGCAAGCTTGCGAGAAAATCTCGGCATACGGATGCCATACGGATGTCACACGGATGTCACACGGATCATTTGATGCGAGGAAATCGCATCCTCGCACTGCACACGGATCACTGTTTTTGAAACATTTGTGCGATTCTCGGCCGTGAAAAACGGACCGTTTTTTTATACGTTAAGTGTGTCCCCGGCCTTAGATCGCTGCTACACAGCAGAAATGCCGGTGTGCTGTGAGCGCCGACCACAGGGTGGCGCTCACAGCCACCAGCGATCAGTAACCATAGAGGTCTCCAGGACCTCTATGGTTACAATGTACAAGCATCGCCGACCCCCGATCATGTGACGGGGGTCGGCGATGCGCTCATATCCGGCCGCACGGCCGGATTCGGTAGTTAAATGCCGCTGTCTGCGTTTGACAGCGGCATTTAACTAGTTAATAGCGGCGGGTGATCGCGATTTCACCCGCCGCTATTGCGCGCACATGTCAGCTGTAAAAAACAGCTGACATGTCGCGACTTTGATGTGCGCTCACCGCCGGAGCGCACATCAAAGCAGGGGACCCGACATCTGACGTACTATAACGTCAGATGTCGGGAAGGGGTTAATAAAGCTATATAAGTGATTAAAAAAAATAAATAATATCAGACTGTGCTGAACCTTGGGCCAGTCATATCCACAAATTGTGGACATCATTGCCTCTATGTTTTCATCCATGTAGCTGCCTGATATTGACTTGCACTACTCTTCTCTGTAAATTGGACCAGATCACTGTAGGTATTTTCTTTTTTCATACAAGCCATCAGTCTACATAGAACATGGCCAAGAGCATTGCGAGAGAACATCGCACAGGACTCGGTCCCAGTGTTAATCTATGGGGCAGCTCACATCTGCGTTTTTTTTTTCACAGGTGTATTCGACATGTGTGTAAAATTGCAGAATGCTGCAATTGTGCATTATCCCCTTCCCAGGCTATAAACATCGGCCCCCAGCGGTCAGCTTTCCCTCTGCTGTTTAAGAAAATTGCAGGGAGCCCACGCTATTTTTTTCAGAAAAATAATCTTTTACTAATTAAATACATGTACAGTAAGCTGCACACACACTGCACTAATATACCGTATATGTCACTGACATATATGTACTGCATATATATACAGCTCTGGCAAAAATTAAGAGACCAATGAAAAATTTTCAGACTGCCTGTGTTTTCTCTTTATAGGTATATTTTTTAGTAAAATGTAAATTGTTCTTTTATTCTATAATCTACTGACAATATGTCTCCGAAGTTCCATGCAATACATTTTGTATCTATTTTCTGAAAATGAGAAATGGTCAAAATAACAAAAAAATGCATTGCATGCAGACCTCAAATAATGCAAAAAAAAAAACAAGTTCATAATCATTTAGAAACAACAATACTAATTTTTTAACTCATGAAGAGTTCAGGAATCAAGATTTTGTGGAATAACCATGATTTTAAATCACAGCTTTCAAGCGTCTTGGCATGCTTTCCATCAGTCTTTCACACTGATTTTGGGTGACCTTATGCCACTCCTGGTACAAAAATGTAAGCTGTTCTTCTTTGTTTGATGGCTTGTGAGTAGTGTTGAGCGATACCGTCCGATACTTGAAAGTATCGGTATCGGATAGTATCGGCCGATACCCGAAAAGTATCGGATATCGCCGATACCGATACCCGATACCAATACAAGTCAATGGGACACCAAGTATCGGAAGGTATCCTGATGGTTCCCAGGGTCTGAAGGAGAGGAAACTCCCCTTCAGGCCCTGGGATCCATATTAATGTGTAAAATAAAGAATAAAAATAAAAAATATTGATATACTCACCCTCTGACGCGCCCTGGTTGTAACCGCCAGCCTCCGTTCATAAGAATGAGCGCTTGAAAGTCCTTAGATGACGTCGCGGCCTGTGATTGGTCGCAGAACGGTCACGTGACCGCAACGCGACCAATCACAAGCCGTGACGTCATCTAAGGTCTTTCAAGCGCTTGAAAGTCCTTAGATGACGTCGCGGCCTGTGATTGGTCGCGGAGCGGTCACGTGACCGCAATGCGACCAATCACAGGCCGTGACGTCATCTAAGGACTTTCAAGGGCTTGAAAGACCTTAGATGACGTCACGGCTTGTGATTGGTCGCGTTGCGGTCACGTGACCGCTCCGCGACCAATCACAGGCCGCGACGTCATCTAAGGACTTTCAAGCGCTCATTCTTATGAACGGAGGCTGGCGGTTACATCGGTAAGGTCCAGGCTGCGTCGGAGAGGTGAGTATATCAATATTTTTTATTTTTATTCTTTATTTTACACATTAATATCGATCCCGATACCGATTTCCGATATCACAAAAGTATCGGATCTCGGTATCGGAATTCCGATACAGCAAATATCGGCCGATACCCGATACTTGCGGTATCGGAATGCTGAACACTACTTGTGAGTATCCAACTTCCTCTTGATTGCATTCCAGAGGTTTTCAGTGGGGATCAGGTCTGGAGATTGGACTGGCCATGACAGGGATTTGATGTGGTGATCCTTCATCCATACCTTGATTAACCTAGCTGTGTGGCATGGAGTATTGTCCTGCTGCAAAAACCAGTCCTCAGAGTTGGGAACATTGCCTGAGCAGAAGGAATCAACTGTTTTTCCAGGATAACGTTGTATACGGCTTGATTCATACATCCTTCGCAAAGAAAAACCTGCCCAATTCCAGTCTTGCTGAAGCATCCCCAGATGTCAGACCGCTCCTCCACCAAACTGCACAGTGGGTGCAAGACACTGTGGCTTGTATGCCTGTATAGGTCTCCGTCTAACCATTAGATGACCG
Source organism: Ranitomeya variabilis (assembly GCF_051348905.1). NCBI lineage: Eukaryota > Metazoa > Chordata > Amphibia > Anura > Dendrobatidae > Ranitomeya > Ranitomeya variabilis. Next base: position 116,123,297 of record NC_135237.1, on the reverse strand, counting down.
GGTGTTGGGCAAAGCTGAAAATTAGACTCATCAGAGAAGATTACCTTACTCTAGTCCTTTATGGTCCAATCCTTATGGTCTTTGGCAAACTTCAACCTGGCTCTCCTTTGCTTCTCATTGATGAAAGGCTTTTTTCTAGCTTTACATGACTTGAGTCCTTCCTCTAGGAGCCTGTTACGACCTGTTCTTGCCGTGCACTTCACCCCAGCTGTCGTTTGCCATTCCTTTTGTAGGTCACTTGACGTCATTCAGCAGTTGCTGAGTGACATTTGAATAAGATGACAGTCATCCTGGTCAGTGGATAGTCATTTTCATCCTCTGCCAGTCTGTAGCTTTGTTGTCCCCAATGTCTGCTTGACCTTGTTGTAATGGACTGCCGTCTTAGAAATTTTAAGGATGGAGGCAACATGATGCTCACTGTGTCCCTCTGCTAGTAAAGCCAGAATTCAGCCCTTCTTTTCCTCAATCAAGACTTTTCTTTTCAACTCCCTTGGCATGGATAAAAGTTTTTTTTTCATTCCTATTACTTTTGGGATATTACTAGCACTTGTTTTGCCATCCAGCTTGTCCTATTGCAAGAGGATTGTGAACACCACAGCAGTGTTTTTTATGCTTTCCTTCATTAAGTATAAGATTTGGTTCAGGTGATTACCTAATCAGAAGCACATTAAGTAGAATGAGGTGTACTCTGGAATTCAGACATGTAGAGAAGTTGTTGTTTATAAAGCTGTACAGTGGTCTCTTAATTTTTGACAGAGCTATATATATATATATATATATATATATATATATATATATATATATATATATATATATATATATATTCTTTTTGTATTTGTGTATTTACTGTATGTAATCCATCTCTTCTATCCTGTCAGCTCCTGCAGTGATTGTACAATACACGGCAGATGAATTGCTGGCTTTTCTTCTATCTAGCTATGTGATATAAATACATATACTGTGTATATATACACTCACCGGCCACTTTATTAGGTACACCTGTCCAACTTCTTGTTAACACTTAATTTCTAATCAGCCAATCACATGGCGGCAACTCAGTGCATTTAGGCATGTAGACATGGTCAAGACAATCTCCTGCAGTTCAAACCGAGCATCAGTATGGGGAAGAAAAGTGATTTGAGTGCTTTTGAACGTGGCATGGTTGTTGGTGCCAGAAGGGCTGGTCTGAGTATTTCAGAAACTGCTGATCTACTGGGATTTTCACGCACAACCATCTCTAGGGTTTACAGAGAATGGTCCGAAAAAGAAAAAAAATCCAGTGAGCGGCAGTTCTGTGGGCGGAAATGCCTTGTTGATGCCAGAGGTCAGAGGAGAATGGGCAGACTGGTTCGAGCTGATAGAAAGGCAACAGTGACTCAAATCGCCACCCGTTACAACCAAGGTAGGCCTAAGAGCATCTCTGAACGCACAGTGCGTCGAACTTTGAGGCAGATGGGCTACAGCAGCAGAAGACCACACCGGGTACCACTCCTTTCAGCTAAGAACAGGAAACTGAGGCTACAATTTGTACAAGCTCATCGAAATTGGACAGTAGAAGATTGGAAAAACGTTGCTTGGTCTGATGAGTCTCGATTTCTGCATGCGACATTCGGATGGTAGGGTCAGAATTTGGCGTAAACAACATGAAAGCATGGATCCATCCTGCCTTGTATGGAGCATCTTTGGGATGTGCAGCCGACAAATCTGCGGCAACTGTGTGATGCCATCATGTCAATATGGACCAAAATCTCTGAGGAATGCTTCCAGCACCTTGTTGAATCTATGCCACGAAGAATTGAGGCAGTTCTGAAGGCAAAAGGGGGTCCAACCCGTTACTAGCATGGTGTACCTAATAAAGTGGCCGGTGAGTGTATATATATATATATATATATATATATATATATATATATATATATATATATGAAAAAAGAGGCAGCACTCCATTAGTTCAGTGGAAAAATGTGGAAGGTTTAATCGACCCACATAGCCGGGCGACGTTTCAGCTCAAACTGAGCCTTTCTCAAGCTTGAGAAAGGCTCAGTTTGAGCTGAAACGTCGCCCGGCTATGTGGGTCGATTAAACCTTCCACATTTTTCCACTGAACTAATGGAGTGCTGCCTCTTTTTTCATCTCTATACATTTGGAGCAATCACTGGACTGGTTGTCTGGGGCCCTGCACCCGAAGATAAGTAACTAATATTAAGTGCTGTTCCCTTTTTTTTTACTATATATATATATATATATATATATATATATATATATATATATATATATATATATATATATATGTCTGACTGACATCTATATATCTATGTATTCTATGTCTATATATCTATTCTATTCTAACCTGTCACGCTGTGATATTACTGTACGTGGCACATGAATTGTCGTTTATTCTTCTATGTATCTACAGTTAAGGAAATAATTATTTGATCCCTTACTGATTTTGTAAATTTGCCCCCTGACAAAGGCATGGACAGTCTATAATTTTAATGATAGGTTAATTCTAACATTGAGAGATAGAATATCAAAAATAAAATCCAGAAAATCACATTGTATAAATTATATACGGTAAATGTATTTGCATTTTGCAGTGGGAAATAAGTATTTGATTCCTCTGGAAAACAAGACTTAATACTTGGTGGCAAAACCCTTGGCAAGTACAGCAGTCAGATGTTTTTTGTGGTTGATGATGAGGTTTGCGCACCTGTCAGGAGGAATTTTAGTCAACTCCTCTTTGCAGATCATCCTTAAATCATTAGGATTTTGAGGCTGTCACTTGGCAACTCAGAGTTTCAACTCCCTCCATAAGTTTTCTACGAGATTAAGGTCTGGAGACTGGCTAGGCCACTCCATGACCTAAATGTGCTTCTTTTTGAGCCACTCTTTTGTTGCCTTGGCTGTGTTTTGGGTCATTGTCTTGCTGGAAGATCCAGTCACAACTCATTTTAAATGTCCTGGCTGAGGAAAGGAGGTTGTCACTGAGGATTTTACAGTACATTGCTCCATCCATTCTCCCATTGATGTGGTGAAGTAGTCCTGTGCCCTTAGCAGAGAAGCATCCCAAAAACATGTTTCCACATCCATGCTTGACAGTGGGGACGGTGTTCTTTGGGTCATAGGCAGAATTTCTCTTCCTCCAAACACAGTGAGTTGAGTTAATGTCAAAGAGCTCAATTTTTGTCTCATTTGACCACAGCACCTTCTCCCAAACACTCACAGAATCATCCAGGCAGGGCCGGACTGGCCATCGGGCAGTTCTGGCAAATGCCAGAAGGGCCGATGGCAGTAGTGGGCCGCTCGAGTGTGCCGCTGTCGGCACACTCCCCTCGCTGTCGCGGCACACTCCCAGCCCCGCATTCAACTATACCGGCATCATAGACGCCGGTACAGTTGAATGCAATGATGGAGGAGAGAGCGTCCGCTGACGCCCCCTCACCCATCATTCCCCGCTCTGCCTGCCGCTGACACTGTGGGTGCGCGATGAAGTCATATCATCGCGCACCTGCTGTGTGACCGGGCGGGCAGACTGCAGCTGCTGAGACCGGAGCCAGGATCAGCGCGGGGCACGAGGAGAGAGGTGAGTAGAGTGTTTTTTTTTTGTCAATAAGTGATGACTGGATTGTGGAGCTATTGGGGGGGGCTGGCTGCATTCCATTCTATGGGCCTGTGCTGCATTATATTCTATGGGGCTGGCTGCATTCCATTCCATGGGCCTGTGCTGCATTATATTCTATGGGGCTGGCTGCATTCCATTCCATGGGCCTGTGCTGCATTATATTCTATGGGGCTGGCTGCATTCCATTCCATGGGCCTGTGCTGCATTATATTCTATGGGGCTGGCTGCATTCCATTCTATGGGAGCTGTGCTGCATTATATTCTATGGGGCTGGCTGCATTCCATTCCATGGGCCTGTGCTGCATTATATTCTATGGGGCTGGCTGCATTCCATTCCATGGGCCTGTGCTGCATTATATTCTATGGGGATGGCTGCATTCCATTCTATGGGAGTTGTGCTGCATTATATTCTATGGGGCTGGCTGCATTCCATTCCATGGGCCTGTGCTGCATTATATTCTATGGGGCTGGCTGCATTCCATTCTATGGGAGCTGTGCTGCATTATATTCTATGGGGCTGGCTGCATTCCATTCCATGGGCCTGTGCTGCATTATATTCTATGGGGCTGGCTGCATTCCATTCTATGGGACTGTGCTGCATTATATTCTATGGGGCTGGCTGCATTCCATTCTATGGGCCTGTGCTGCATTATATTCTATGGGGCTGGCTGCATTCCATTCTATGGGCCTGTGCTGCATTATATTCTATGGGGCTGGCTGCATTCCATTCCATGGGCCTGTGCTGCATTATATTCTATGGGGCTGGCTGCATTCCATTCCATGGGCCTGTGCTGCATTATATTCTATGGGGCTGGCTGCATTCCATTCCATGGGCCTGTGCTGCATTATATTCTATGGGGATGGCTGCATTCCATTCTATGGGAGCTGTGCTGCATTATATTCTATGGGGCTGGCTGCATTCCATTCCATGGGCCTGTGCTGCATTATATTCTATGGGGCTGGCTGCATTCCATTCCATGGGCCTGTGCTGCATTATATTCTATGGGGCTGGCTGCATTCCATTCTATGGGAGCTGTGCTGCATTATATTCTATGGGGCTGGCTGCATTCCATTCCATGGGCCTGTGCTGCATTATATTCTATGGGGCTGGTTGCATTCCATTCTATGGGCCTGTGCTGCATTATATTCTATGGGCCTGGCTGCATTCCATTCTATGGGCCTGTGCTGCATTATATTCTATGGGGCTGGCTGCATTCCATTCCATGGGCCTGTGCTGCATTATATTCTATGGGGCTGGCTGCATTCCATTCCATGGGCCTGTGCTGCATTATATTCTATGGGGCTGGCTGCATTCCATTCCATGGGCCTGTGCTGCATTATATTCTATGGGGCTGGCTGCATTCCATTCTATGGGCCTGTGCTGCATTATATTCTATGGGGCTGTGCTGCATTATATTCTATGGGGCTGGCTACATTCCATTCCATGGGCCTGTGCTGCATTATATTCTATGGGGCTGGCTGCATTACATTCTATGGGGGCTGGCTGCATTACATTCTATGGGGGCTGGCTGCATTACAGTCTATGGGGGCTGTGCTGCATTACATTCTATGGGGGCTGTGCTGTATTACATTCTATGGGGGCTGTGCTGTATTACATTCTATGGGGGCTGTGCTGTATTACATTCTATGGGGGCTGTGCTGTATTACATTCTATGGGGGCTGGCTGTATTACATTCTATGGGGGCTGTGCTGCATTACATTATATGGGGCTGTGCTGCATTGCATTCTATGGGGCTGTGCTGCATTACATTCTATGGGAGCTGTGCTGCATTAAATTCTATGGGGCTGGCTGCATTACATTCTATGGGGGCTGTGCTGTATTACATTCTATGGGGCTGGCTGCATTACATTCTATGGGGGCTGTGCTGCATTACATTCTATGGGGGCTGTGCTGCATTACATTCTATGGGGGCTGTGCTGTATTATAGTCTATGGGGGCTGTGCTGTATTACGTTCTATGAGGTCTGTGCTGCATTATATTCTATGGGGCTGTGCTGTATTACATTCTATGGGGGCTGTGCTGTATTACATTTTGTGGGGGCTGTGCTGTGTTACATTCTATGGGGGCTGTGCAGCATTACATTCTATGGGGCTGTGCTGTATTATAGTCTATGGGGGCTGTGCTGTATTACATTCTATGGGGCTGTGCTGTATTACATTCTGTGGGGGCTGTGCTGTATTACATTCTATGGGGGCTGTGCAGCATTACATTCTATGGGGCTGTGCTGTATTATAGTCTATGGGGGCTGTGCTGTATTACATTCTATGGGGCTGTGCTGTATTACATTCTGTGGGGGCTGTGCTGTATTATAGTCTATGGGGGCTGTGCAGCATTACATTCTATGGGGCTGTGCTGTATTATAGTCTATGGGGGCTGTGCTGTATTACATTCTATGGGGCTGTGCTGTATTACATTCTGTGGGGGCTGTGCTGTATTATAGTCTATGGGGGCTGTGCAGCATTACATTCTATGGGGCTGTGCTGTATTATAGTCTATGGGGGCTGTGCTGTATTACATTCTATGGGGCTGTGCTGTATTATAGTCTATGGGGGCTGTATTACATTCTATTGGGACTGAGCTGTAATGCTGGATACAGCTGTGATTATACACTCACCGGCCACTTTATTAGGTACACCATGCTAGTAACGGGTTGGACCCCTTTTGCCTTCAGAACTGCCTCAATTCTTCGTGGCATAGATTCAACAAGGTGCTGGAAGCATTCCTCAGAGATTTTGGTCCATATTGACATGATGGCATCACACAGTTGCCGCAGATTTGTCGGCTGCACATCCCAAAGATGCTCCATACAAGGCAGGATGGATCCATGCTTTCATGTTGTTTACGCCAAATTCTGACCCTACCATCCGAATGTCGCAGCAGAAATCGAGACTCATCAGACCAAGCAACGTTTTTCCAATCTTCTACTATCCAATTTCGATGAGCTTGTACAAATTGTAGCCTCAGTTTCCTGTTCTTAGCTGAAAGGAGTGGTACCCGGTGTGGTCTTCTGCTGCTGTAGCCCATCTGCCTCAAAGTTCGACGCACTGTGCATTCAGAGATGCTCTTAGGCCTACCTTGGTTGTAACGGGTGGCGATTTGAGTCACTGTTGCCTTTCTATCAGCTCGAACCAGTCTGCCCATTCTCCTCTGACCTCTGGCATCAACAAGGCATTTCCGCCCACAGAACTGCCGCTCACTGAATTTTTTTTCTTTTTCGGACCATTCTCTGTAAACCCTAGAGATGGTTGTGCGTGAAAATCCCAGTAGATCAGCAGTTTCTGAAATACTCAGACCAGCCCTTCTGGCACCAACAACCATGCCACGTTCAAAGGCACTCAAATCACCTTTCTTCCCCATACTGATGCTCGGTTTGAACTGCAGGAGATTGTCTTGACCATGTCTACATGCCTAAATGCACTGAGTTGCCGCCATGTGATTGGCTGATTAGAAATTAAGTGTTAACAAGAAGTTGGACAGGTGTACCTAATAAAGTGGCCAGTGAGTGTATGTTATATAGCCGTGTTACACTCCCCTCACTTCCTGTAGCCTACAAGTGTACAAAGATATTATACAGTCACCATGCGACAAGTGGGCCTGTGTGTGACTTCAAATGCCAGGGCTGAATTTTAGTCCCAGTCCGGCCCTGCATCCAGGTGTTCATTGGCAAACTTAAGATGGGCCTGCTCATGTGCATTCTTGAGCAGGGGGATCTTGCGGGCACAGCAGGATTTTAAAACTTTACGGTGTAATGTGTTACCAATGGTTTTCTTAGTGACTGTGATCCCAGCTGCCTTGAGATTATTAACAAATTCCCGCATGTACTTTTAGGTTGATCTCACCATTCCTTATGATCAAGGATACCCCACGGGGTGAGATTTTGCATGGTGCCCCAGATCGATGTCGATTGACAGTCATTTTGTATTTTCTTCCATTTTCTTACTATTGCAACAGTTGTCTCCTTCTCACCCAGCGTCTTACTTATGGTTTTGTGGCCGATTCCAGCTTTGTGCAGTTCTATGATCTTGTCACTGAAATCCTTATAAAGCTCTTTGGTCTTGCCCATGTTGTAGTGGTTAGAGTCTGACTGATTAACTGAGCCTGTGGACAGGAGTCTTTTATAAAGGTGACTATGTATGACAGCTGTCTTTAATGCAGGTAAAGAGTTGATTAGGAGCGTCTAACTGGTCTGTAGGAGCCAGAACTCTTAATTGTTGGTAGGGGATCAAATACTTATTTCTCACTGCAATATGCAAATACATATATATAATTTATACAATGTGATTTTCTGGATTTTATTTTTGATATTCTGTCTCTCAATGTTAAAATTATCTTACCCTTAACCCCTTCCCGACCTTTGACGCAGCGTATGCGTCATGAAAACCTGTGCCAATCCGACCTGTGACGCAGCATATGCGTCATGGCCGGATCGCGTCCCTGCAGGCTGGGTGAAAGGGTTAACTCCAATTTCACCCGACATGCAGGGACAGGGGGAGTGGTACTACAGCCCAGGGGGGGTGGCTTCGCCCTCGTGGCTACGATCGCTCTGATTGGCTGTTGAAAGTGAAACAGCCAATCAGAGCAATCTGTAAAAATTCACCTATGAAAATTGGTGAAATATTACAATCCAGCCATGGCCGATGCTGTAATAGCATCGGCCATGGCTGGAGACCCCGATCTGGCCCCCCCACCGACTGGCGGCGGCGATCTGCAGCCGCCGTCAGTGTTCCCTACCCCTCCATCCTGTTCTAAACGCCTTCCTCTCACCTCCGCCCCTCCCCTGTCCTCTCCTCCATCCCCCCCGCTGTCCGATCGCACCCCCCCATACTTACCTAGTCCCGATGTCCCTCCCGGTGTCCTCCGTCTTCTCTCATGGGCGCCGCCATCTTGGAAAATGGCGGGCGCATGCGCAGTGCGCCCGCCGAATCTGCCAGCCGGCAGATTCATTCCCTGTACATTTTGATCGCTGTGATAGGTTCTATCACAGCGATCAAAATAAAAAAATAGTAAATAAACCCCCCCTTTATCACCCCCATAGGTAGGGACAGTAATAAAATACAGAAATTATATTTATTTTTGTTTTTCCATTAGGGTTAGGGGTAGGGTTATGGGTAGGGTTAGGGTTGCACTTAGGGTTAGGGTTGCACTTAGGGTTAGGGTTGCACTTAGGGTTAGGGTTGCACTTAGGGTTGCACTTAGGGTTAGGATTGCACTTAGGGCTAGGGTTGCACTTAGGGCTAGGGTTGCACTTAGGGTTGCACTTAGGGTTAGGATTGCACTTAGGGCTAGGGTTGCACTTAGGGCTAGGGTTGCACTTAGTGCTAGGGTTAGAATTAGGGTTAGGGTTAGAATTAGGGTTAGGGTTGCAATTAGGGTTGCACTTAGGGATAGGGTTGCACTTAGGGTTTCACTTAGGGTTAGGGTTGCACTTAGGGTTGCACTTAGGGATAGGATTGCACATAAGGTTGCACTTAGGGTTAGGGTTGCACTTAGGGCTAGGGTTGCACTTAGGGCTGGGTTGCACTTAGGGCTAGGGTTGCACTTAGGGCTAGGGTTGCACTTAGGGCTAGGGTTAGAATTAGGGTTAGGGTTAGAATTAGGGTTAGGGTTGCAATTAGGGTTAGGGTTACAATTAGGGCTAGGGTTGGAATTAGGGTTAGAATTAGGCTATGTGCACACGGTGTGGATTTGGCTGCGAATCCGCAGCGGATTGGTCGCTGCGGATTGGTAGCAGTTTTCCATCACGTTTACAGTACCACGTAAACCTATGGAAAACCAAATCCGCTGTGCCCATGGTGTGGAAAATACAGCGCGGAAACACTGCATTGTATTTTCCGCAGCATGTCAATTCTTTGTGCGGATTCCTCAGCGTTTTACACCTGCTCCATAATAGGAATCCACAGGTGAAATCCACACAAAAAAACACTGGAAATCCGAAGTAAATCCATAGGTAAAGCACAGTGTGTTTTACCTGCAGATTTTTCAAAAATGGTGCCGAAAAATCCGCACACAAATCCGCAACATGGGCACATAGCCTTAGGGTTAGGGTTGGAATTAGGGTTAAGACTAGGGTTAGGGGTGTGTTGGGGTTAGGGTTGGGATTAGGATTAGGGGTGTGTTGGGGTTAGTGTTTGAGATAGAATTGAGGGGTTTCCACTGTTTAGGCACATCAGGGGGTCTCCAAACGCGACATGGCGCCACCATTGATTCCAGCCAATCTTGCATTGAAAAAGTCAAATGGTGCTATCTCCATTCCGAGCCCGGACGTGTGCCCAAACAGTGGTTTACCCCCACATATGGGGTACCAGCATACTCAGGAGAATCTGGACAACAACTTGTGTGGTCCAATTTCTCCTGTAACTCTTGGGAAAATAAAAAATTGTGGGCTAAAAAATTATTTTTGAGGAAAGAATAATGATTTTTTATTTTCACGGCTCTGCGTTATAAACTTCTGTGAAGCACTTGGGGGTTCAAAGTGCTCACCACACATCTAGATAAGTTCCTTGGGGGGTCTAGTTTCCAAAATGGGGTCACTTGTGGGGGGTTTCTACTGATTAGGCACATCAGGGGCTCTGCAAACGCAACGTGACGCCCGCAGAGCATTCCATCAAAGTCTGCATTTCAAAACGTCACTACTTCACTTCCGAGCCCTGGCATGTGCCCAATCAATGGTTTACCCCCACATATGGGGTATCAGCGTACTCAGGAGAAACTGCACAACAACTTTTGGGGTCAAATTTCTCCTGTTACCCTTGGGAAAATTAAAAAATTCTAGGCTAAAAAATTATTTTTGAGGAAAGAAAACGTATTTATTTTCATGGCTCTGCGTTATAAACTTCTGTGAAGCCTTTGGGGGTTCAAAGTGCTCACCACACATATAGATAAGTTCCTTTGGGGGTCTAGTTTCCAAAATGGGGTCACTTGTGGGGGGTTTCTACTGATTAGGCACATCAGGGGTTCTGCAAACGCAACGTGACGCTCGCAGAGCATTCCATCAAAGTCTGCATTTCAAAACGTCACTACTTCCCTTCCGAACCCCGACGTGTGCCCAAACAGTGGTTTACCCCCACATATGGGGTATCAGCATACTCAAAATGGGGTCACTTGTGGGGGAGCTCCAATGTTTAAGCACACAGGGGCTCTCCAAACGCGACATGGTGTCCGCTAATGATTGGAGCTTATTTTCTATTCAAAAAGCCAAATGGCGTGCCTTCCCTTCCGAGCCCTGCCGTGCGCCCAAACAGTGGTTTACCCCCACATATTGGGTATCGGCGTACTCTGGACAAACTGTACACCAACAATTGTGGTCCAATTTCTCCTGTTACCCTTGGGAAAATAAAAAATTCCAGACTAAAAAAATTATTTTTGAAAAAAGAATTATTTTATATTTTCACGGCTCTGCGTTATAAACTTCTGTGAAGCACCTGGGGGTTTAAAGTGCTCACTATGCATCTAGATAAGTTCCTTGGGGGGTTTAGTTTCCAAAATGGGGTCCCTTGTGGGGGAGTTCCAATGTTTAGGCACACAGGGGATCTCCAAACACGACATGCTAACAATTGGAGCTAATTTTCCATTCAAAAAGTCAAATGGCGCGCCTTCCCTTCCGAGCCTTGCCGTGCGCCCAAACAGTGGTTTACCCCCACATGTGAGGTATCAGCGTACTCAGGAGAAATTGCCCAACAAATTTTAGGATCCATTTTATCCTGGTGCCTATGTGAAAATGAAAAAAATGAGGCTAAAATAATTTTTTTGTGAAAAAAAAGTACTTTTTCATTTTTACAGATCAATTTGTGAAGCACCTGAGGGTTTAAAGTGCTCACTATGCATCTAGATAAGTTCCTTGGGGCGTCTAGTTTCCAAAATGGGGTCACTTGTCGGGGAGCTCCAATGTTTAGGCACACAGGGGCTCTCCAAACACAACATGGTGTCCGCTAACGATGGAGATAATTTTTCATTCAAAAAGTCAAATGGCGCTCCTTCCCTTCCGAGCCTTACCATGTGCCCAAACAGTGGTTTACCCCTACATGTGAGGTATCGGTGTACTCAGAAGAAATTGCCCAACACATTTTAGGATCCATTTTATCCTGTTGCCCATGTGAAAATGAAAAAATTGAGGCTAAAAGAATTTTTTTGTGAAAAAAAAGTACTTTTTCATTTTTACGGATCAATTTGTGAAGCACCTGGGGATTTAAAGTGCTCACTATGCTTCTATATAAGTTCCTTGGGGGGTCTAGTTTCCAAAATGGGGTCACTTGTGGGGGATATCCAATGTTTAGGCACACGGGGGCTCTCCAAACGCGACATGGTGTCCGCTAAAGATTGGAGCCAATTTTTCATTCAAAAAGTCAAACGGCGCTCCTTCCCTTCCGAGCCCTGCCGTGCGCCCAATCAGTGGTTTACCCCACATATGAGGTATCAGCATACTCAGGACAAATTGGACAACAACTTTCGTGGTCCAGTTTCTCCTTTCACCCTTGGGACAATAACAAAATTGTTGCTAAAATATCATTTTTGTGACTAAAAAGTTAAATGTTCATTTTGTCCTTCCATGTTGCTTCTGCTGCTGTGAAACACCTGAAGGGTTAATAAACTTCTTGAATGTGGTTTTGAGTACCGTGAGGGGTGCAGTTTTTAGAATGGTGTCACTTTTGGGTATTTTCAGCCATATAGAACCCTGAAACTGACTTCAAATGTGAGGTGGTCCCTAAAAAAAATGGTTTTGTAAATTTTGTTGTAAAAATGAGAAATCACTGGTCAAATTTTAACCCTTATAACATCCTAGCAAAAAAAAATGTTGTTTTCAAAATTGTGCTGATGTAAAGTAGACATGTGGGAAATGTTATTTATTAACTATTTTGTGTCACATAACTCTGGTTTAACAGAATAAAAATTAAAAATGTGAAAATTGCGAAATTTTCAAAATTTTCGCCAAATTTCCATTTTTTCACAAATAAACGCAGAAATTATCGACCTAAATTTACCACTAACATGAAGCCCAATATGTCACGAAAAAGCAATCTCAGAATCGCTAGGATCCGTTGAAGCGTTGCTGAGTTATTACCTCATAAAGGGACACTGGTCAGAATTGAAAAAAATGGCCAGGTCATTAAGGTCAAAATAGGCTGGGTCATGAAGGGGTTAAAATTATAGACTGTTCATGTCTTTTTCAGTGGGCAAACTTACAAAATCAGCAATGGTTCAAATAATTATTTCCTTCACTGTATATAATATGTATATTCATATACTGTATATACATGTGTGTCACTGACATCTATATATCTATGCATCTTATGTGTATATATCTATTCTATCGATTCTATTTTCACATGTTAGTGTGATTTTACTGTATATGTAAATATATGAATTGCCGGCTTTTTGCAAGGAGATTGGTGTGTAAAAATCAGACAGCACTGGCATGGTCTTAGTGCTGTGTGATTTTTTTCTCGCACCCATTGACTTCTATTGCGGGATGCGATCTGATTTCCGATTACAATCGCAGCATGATGCAAGCTTTTTCAGTCCCATCGGGATCCGATCCGAGCTGGAAAAAAACGCAGATGAACACACAATGATAGAATAACATTGGTCCGTATGCAATCTGATTTTTAATCGGATTGCATTAGTCCGATTTCATCGCAAGTGGGAATGAGCCCAAAGTCCAACTTCTGGAACCCTCAGTTATCTAGAAAATAGAATCACTGTGTGTTGTGCACTTTTTGTGAGAGGTCAGAAGAGAAATGAACCATTTTATTTAAGGGCAGTCAATGTGCACAAATGTTATACAGATGCTTACAATAGCTTTCTCATTTTTTGCATAGTCTCTTTTCAATGCAGTTCAAACAAAAGGTATGCATGTACGGTACCTCCTGAGTCTATGCTAAATGCACATTTCCTCTATATTCTATGGTCATATTCTGTGTATACAGATACCTCCCAAGCATACCGGATCCAGTAAGACAGTTCAGAATTTGAAGAGTTGTCTGGAAAGGTCCAGAGCATGTTCCAATTTAAAATGTATATGTAGGAAACAAATAGAACAGACTTAAACGATTGATTCCTACTTCACCATTCAATCTGGATTGAGACTGAGGGATCTCCAAGGACTTTAAGGTCACTTGACAAGTGGAACCCATGTGGGAGGCATCATACTGTGTGCAAGACGCTGAGGTCATCATACTGTGTGAAGAACACTGCAGGCATCATACCGTAAGTTTGCGGATTGTGGAATGTGTCATTCATTCTGTATGGGGGACTATAGTACCATACTTAATGTGGGTGAGAGTGAGGGCATTATATTGCGTGTGGGTATGGGTATGTTATGCTGTGTGTAGGGGCATCATGCTGTTTGTGGGGGCATGATTCTGTATGGAGGATTGAGGGAGAGTGTAGTGTGGGGCATCAAATAGTGCACAGGGAAATCTACTTTGTGCACATCACACTCTGTGTTTGGGGGGCTTTGGCAGCATCATACTGTGTGTGGACGGTTATTATAGGGGCCAGGAAAAAGGGTACTATGCTGTGTAAGAACACTACTAGTCTTCACTAAAAGCAATATTTCTTTGTGGGCACATATAAAGGACTGTGCATGGATAAGGTACTGGCCTAGTGTAAAATAACAAACACCGTCCCCGCCTTTGGAAGTATAAGTGATCAAGATGACATTAGCGGCCTGCCGCAGCTCTGACTTCATCTTGATTATTTTTTGTCTTAAGGTGGGGAAAGTGACATCAGTGCTGATTGGGCACCAGGCTCGTGTGGTGTAACAACCTTGCATGAGTTTGAGAAGAGGTTGTCCTAGTAATGAACAATCCTTTTAACTGTACTTGCTCCTTCAGTAATATTGTGCACTGTTTCTTTAATCTTGAAAAATTCAGGTTGCAAACGGTTAGTGTAAAACCTATAAATATTAAATGATTTTTTTTTGTCATTCACTGTATGTACATGTTCTGATGCTCTGTATTGTGAATGAAAAGCAGAAGACAGGATCTATTATTTTTGATTGCTGGAGGAAATAGACCTCCTTTCTGTATTTCAATGAATTTTTATACAGTTCTGAAAAATCTGAAAGTAGTAGAACATTGCTTTATTATCAGTGTGAAGAGAAGTACACAGCCGAAAGAGGCCAAGCACAAAGCCTATACTTTCAAGCGAAAGAGAAGCAAAAATATACATGCTGTGTTTCCCCTCCATGCATTATATGATAACAGTATCAGTACATATTAACGGCTAATATACAATCTAACAACAGAATTTCCATGCGTAAAACATCTAGATTAGAAATGTGTTCACCTGCAGTGCTCGTATAACTGACTGATTTGGACATGCAAACTTTGGTTTACTAGATAGTGGTTTAGTATATTTATCTGTATTATTAAAAGCAATCTGTCAGTTAGATCAAAACTCTCAGACCGCAAATAAGGGCATTCAGGTCTTTGAATACTAAATTCATCAACACTTTTATATATTCTCTGTTGCTACATTTCTGAGAAGTAAACATTTTAATTTATATGCCAATGATGTATTAAATGCTCTGGATGTGACAGCGAACTTCCTGAGCCTCTTCCTCCTGAGCTTGTTTACCCGCCTAGCACCAGCTTCTTCATCTTGATTGATAGCTCAGTGTCTGATTCCCTTGCTTGGCACCTGACATCAGTGATCTATCAATCAGGCTAAAGAGCTTGGTACTATGTGGCGAAATAACCTTGGAGGCAGAGACTCGGCAAGTATTCTGTCATGCCCAAAACACCTGTGAGGGCAGGATGTATATTTATCTATCCTGACTCCATTTTGGATATTCTAACTATGAGTGGAGAAAAAGTTTTGGTGTTATCATTCATATTCTCTGAAAAAGACATAGAAAGCAAAAATTCTGCCGGGGTATGTAAACTTTTGAGCACAACTGTAAGATGATGTCATGATGTAATAGAGATCTGATTTAATGCTCATTGTATCAGCATGGCTCTTCCATGCATGCATTTGGATTTTACAATTTAATTTGGAGCAGGCACAACATCTCAGAACGTCCCACATTATGTGGCAACAACACACCCAGTGATAAATATGCATATTAATTAAAATGCTGATGTGTTGAAAGTGCAGCAACTGATAGAAGATATTAAGGTGTCGATGGCTTTAGCTTTCAAAGACCTGTATGCCCATATGGTTTGTGGGAGTTGATCATATTGATATAAATTACTCATAAATAGAAAGAAAAATACATGACGAAAAACAAATAGAAGGCTTCTCTTCTCTTACCTAGTTATACATATGTTTTTGTAATGAATACATCTCCTACTGGGATGTAAGATATACAATTTATAACCTTGCCTAGACTAAGAATCCTGAAGCCCAGCTCACATGTCAGTCTACATGGATATAATGAATATACAGAGATGAACTAATCAAGGTATACAAATACAGGACATATAATTAATGTGTTCAATGCCTGTACCTTGTCACAGTCCCATGAGCCCAAAGTCAAGCAATGTAATCAAATTTTAACATACAATATTATACAGCATTTGGGGTTACTTATACAAATTAACCCCTGTGAAATGAGATTCTTACTCCTGATCATATTTATTGTAGTGAAATAGAACAAGATACATTTTTTGCTCAACTTGAATTTTTCTAATAAAGACTTATATAAAAGTTCACTAACCCTTGAGTTTTAGTCAAAAGCTAGTATGTTATTGAGGGCTAGAATGGATCACGGGAATACCAGAAGATTATCTTATGGATCTAGGCTTTAACACAATAATGTGATCTGCAGGTTCAAGGCAATTTGGAGCCTGAAGACAGTTCCTTGTCACTGTACATAGAGATCTTATTGCTTTTCTGCTGCTTGTGCAATGATGACAACTGTTTATGATGTAAAAACATGTGCATAGGTTCTGTATAGATGAAGGGTGGTCCCACAGAATAACTTCTTATATGGTACTGCCTTAACCCCTTAACGACCAGAGGTATTTTCGATTTTTCCTTTTCATTTTATGCTCCCCTTCTTCCCAGAGCGATAACTTTTTTTTACTTTTTTGGTGAAAATGGCCATGTGAGGGCTTGTTTTTTGCTGGTTTTACTATGTAGTGTACTTGAAAGTGGGAAAAAAATTCCACGTGCTTTGAAATCGCAAAAAAATTGCAATCCCACAGTTGTTATTTTTAAACCATGTTCACTAAATGCTAAAACTGACCTCCCATTATGATTCACGAGGTCATTACGAGTTCATAGACACCAAACATGTCTAGGTTCTTTTTTATTTAAGTGGTGATAAAAAATTCCAAAGTTTGTTAAAAAAAATTGTGTCATTTTCCGATACCTGTAGCGTCTCCATTTTTCATGATCTCGAGTTGGATGAGGGCTTATTTTTTGCATGCCAAGCTGACATTTTTAATGATACCATTTTGATGCAGATATGATCTTTTGATTGTCTGTTATTGCATTTTAATGAAATGTTGCGGCAACCAAAAAACTATAATTCTGGAATTTTGACTTTTTTTCTCATTACGCTGTTTAATGATCGGGTTAATTCTTTTTTAAATTGATAGATCAGACGTTTCTGAATGGGTTGATACAAAATACATGCATGTTTGATTTTCTTTCTTATTGTTTTATTTTAAATGGGGTGAAAGGGGGATGATTTGAACTTTTATATTTTTTTAATATTTTTAAAAACATTTTTTTTACATTTTTGGCATGTTTCAATAGTCTCTATGGGAGACTAGAAGCTGCCATAATCCGATCGGCTCTGCTACAGTCAGGCGATGATCAGATCACCTGTATGTAGCAGAAATGCTCACTTGCTGTGAGCGAAGACCACTGGGTGATGCTCATAGCAATCCAGCAGTAACAACCACAGAGGTCTGCTGGAGACCTCTGATTGTCATGTCAACCCATCAGTGACATGTGATCACGTGACGGGGTCACTGATGGGCGGGATTTCCAGTGTGTTTGCTGGAAGCGCAAGTTAAATGCTGCTGTCAGAGATTGACAGCAGCATTTAACTAGTTAACAGCCATAAATGGATTATGATTCCTCCTGTGGCTATTAGAGGCCCATGTCAGCTGTTCAAAACAGCTGACATGTGCCGGGAAACATGTGAGCTCAGTGCCAAACCCCACATCAAAGAGAGGGAGTCTGACATGGGTGTACTATTACATCCGATGTCAGAACGGAGTTAAGGCCCCGTCACACATAGCGAGATCGCTAGCGAGATCGCTGCTGAGTCAGAAGTTTTGTGACGCAACAGCGACCTCAGTAGCGATCTCGC
Organism: Ranitomeya variabilis; assembly: GCF_051348905.1. Classification (NCBI taxonomy): domain Eukaryota; kingdom Metazoa; phylum Chordata; class Amphibia; order Anura; family Dendrobatidae; genus Ranitomeya; species Ranitomeya variabilis. The sequence goes on along the minus strand of NC_135237.1, from coordinate 116,105,390 downwards.
TATGTGTGACACGTACCAGCGACCCGGCCCCTGCTGCGAGATCGCTGGTCGTGTCGGAATGGCCTGGGCCGTTTTTTGGTCGTTGAGGTCCCGCTGACATCGCTGAATCGGTGTGTGTGACACCAATCCAGCGATGTCTTCACTGGTAACCAGGGTAAACATCGGGTTACTAAGCGCAGGGCCGCGCTTAGTAACCCGATGTTTACCATGGTTACCAGCGTAAAAAACAAACAGTACATACTCACCATCTGATGTCCGTCAGGTCCCTTGCCGTCTGCTTCCCACACTGACTGAGCGCCGCAAAGTGAAAGTGAAAGTACAGCACAGCGGTGACGTCACCGCTGCGCTCTGCTCTCACTGTACGGCGGCACTCAGTCAGAGCAGGAAGCAGACGGCAAGGGACCTGACGGACATCAGAAGGCGAGTATGTACTGTTTGTTCTTTTTGGTAACCAGGGTAAACATCGGGTTACTAAGCGCGGCCCTGCGCTTAGTAACCCGATGTTTACCCTGGTTACCCGGGTGCTGCAGGGGGACTTCGGCATCGTTGAAGACAGTTTCAACGATGCCGAAGTCGTTCCCCTGATCGTTGGTCGCTGGAGAGAGCTGTCTGTGTGACAGCTCCCCAGCGACCACACAGCGACTTACCAACGATCACGGCCAGGTCGTATCGCTGGTCGTGATCGTTCGTAAATCGCTATGTGTGACGGGGCCTTTAAAGAGAACCTGTCAGCATGATTTTGTAATGTAAAGTAAATACATGGCAGTAATGGCTCTGTAATACTGATTACATTGTTGCCTTTAGTGAAGAAATCTGCTTTGTTATTCTTCTTTAATTACCATTTGAAGTCTTCTGCTGATTAGATTTCAGTGCACAGGGGCCAGAGTGTACATGGGGTCTTCTCCTTTGTGTCTGTGATTATCCTGGCCCCTCTGCTGCCTACGGTCTTTGAATAACCTGACTCCTCTGTGTGAAATTTTAGCAGTAACCTGTCATTTAAAAGATTCAAAGCAGGCAGAGGGGCAGGAAATCACAGACTAGAGGCAGGCTGAGGGGCTGGGGAATCACAGACCGGAGGCAGGAAGAGGGGTGGGGAATTACAGACTGGAGTCAGGTGGAGAATCAGCGAATCACAAACCACAGGCAGGCAGAGGAGCTGGGGAATTACAGACCAGAGGCCGGAAAATTGGCATGGAATAACAGACTGGAGGCAGGTCGAGGGGCCAGAGAATCACAGTCTGGAGGCAAAAAGAGGGGTGGAGAATTACAGACCGGAGTCAGGCACAGGAGGGTCAGGTAATCACAGACCGGAGGCAGGCAGAGGAGCTGGGGAATTACAGACTGGAGGCAGGTGGAGGGGCCAGGGAATCACAGACCAGAGGCAGGAAAATGGGCAGCGAATCACAAACTGTAGGAGGCGGAGGGGCTGGAAAATCACAGACCCTTGCCCAGAAGAGGGGCCGGGGAATCCCAGATAGGAGGAAAGCAGAGTAACAGGGGAATCACAGAACGGAGGCAGGCGGAAGAGCTGGGGAATCACAGACCAGAGGCAAGAAGAGGCATGGGGAATTACAGATGGGAAGCAGGCAGGGAGGCTGGGAAATCGCAGACCAGAGACAGGTTATGGGGTTGGGGAATCACAGACTGGTGGCAGATGGAGTGCTGGGGAATCACAGACAGAAAGGAGAAGACCAAATTAGTAGAGTGCAATTCTGTCCTTCGGAAACATGTTGAACCTGAGCAAAGATCCTGAAGACTTTCACTTTTTGCACATGGAAATTTGCTTCTTAGTGAGAAGGAAATATGTATACTTTTTGACATCTTTCTTATCTACAGCATATATTTTGGTTACTTTGCCTTTTATTCACTCTTATTCATTTAAATTGTATTTTAATTTGATGAAATGGAATTCTTAATACATAATGTGACCTTAAGAACTTCATCTATTCACTACACCGTGCTGATATAACACAAGCAATGAGATGCTGCGCTTTGATTTCACTAAATCCAACAATGCATTTTACATTTTGATGTAGCTTAAATCCCATGTTACTTCGAGAATATTTGAAATCTATTTCTGCTGCATTCATCAGAATAACATGCATGGTTTAATCAGAAGAACGCGTCTGAACAGAGTTACAATATAAATCACATGAAGCACAATGAAACAGATAAAGGCAGCCTCACAGCTTTATAGCTTTAAGTCTAATATTGATACCGGAAAACATTTTTATGGATGGTAAATGTTTTAGGTTTTGATAGCCAATGCTTTGAATTTAGCATTGGGTTAAGGTAAAAAACTTGCTTGAAAACAGCAGCACTGGTCTATGTGCATCTGTATGTTTCTGCATCTAATTCTGCTTCTCCCTCCAGAAATGCACAAAAATATTCTGCCATTTGGCCAATATGTGAAATACACCATAGACTTACAGTAGTTTTGAATCCGGCATATTCTGAAGACAGATCCTCTAAATATTCTAGTATATTATTCTGCATTGCTTGGGTCCTGCGTATAAATCCCAATGCTTGTTGGGTCACTTTACTCCCACTCTCCAACGACAAGGGCCGGACTGGCTATCTGGCAATTCTGGCAAATGCCAGAAGGGCCTGTCTGCTTGTGGGCTGCCTTGTCTGCAACATTGTTAACAGAATCTGTGTTCTCAAGACACTCATACTGTTAAGAGTTGTGATGTAGCACAAAGTCACTGACTCAGTCACTTACCCCAGCAGGCCACGAGTATCATTAGAAATATTGGTCTTGTAGTAAATCTTGCTTTTCTCTATCCAGGTTAATATTAGTAATACATCCCATCTCGTGCTTGGGGATGGGGACAGCATGGGCCTGTGTGATTTCAAAGGCCAGGGCTGAGTTTCAGCCCCAGTCCGTAACTGCCAACAACATATTGATTTTGGAAAAATACAGCTCTGGCAAAAATTAAGAGACCACCACATCAAAACAGTGTCATGGGCAGCCCAATCTCCAGACCTGAACCCCACTGAAAACCTCTGGAATGTATTCAAGAGGATGATGGATACTCACAAGCCATCAAAGAAGAAATGTTTAAATATTTGCGCCAGAAGCAGTGTGAAAGACTGGTGTAAAGCATGCCAAGACGCATGAAAGCTGTGATTAAAAGTCATGGTTATTCCACAAAATATTGATTTCTGAACTCTTCCTGAGTTAAAACATTAGTATTGTAGTTTCTAAATGATTATGAACTTGTTTTCTTTGCATTATTTGAGGTTAGAAAGCACTGAGGTTTTTTAAAATGTTGACTATTTTTCTTTGTCAGCAAAATGCATTGCTTGGAAATTCAGAGACATGTTGTCAGAAGTTTATAGACTAAAAGAACAATTTACATTTTACTCAAAAATCTACCTATAAAGAGAAAAATCAGACAAACTTAACATTTTGCAGTGGTCTCTTAATTTTTGTCAGAGCTGTATAAGCAACAATAGTAAATGGATACAGTACATTTGGAAAGAACTTCCCTACCTGCCTGTCAGCAATGATTGACAGAAGGTTGGTGTGTATTTGCATTCTGACTTTTCTGTTAACCACTGTGAGAAAAGAAGGTTGATGGAACTTTAATGCCAATGTCCAGTTCTGAGATTAAAATGTGTTTTGGTAAGTATAACTCATGCATACGATAACTGCCGATTTCTTTCCTTTGTTACGGCTGCTTAAAGACAGAACTGCGTCTATAGTTTAAGCTTATCTGCAATGCCTGCCAAGAGTCTGAAGTAGTCTAAAACATACCTCCTACCCCTCCTATCCTACTGTAGTTATGATTCCTTTAATTAACTGCTCTGTATAGACTCAAATCTATCACAAGATTACCAAGAAGACAGAGCAAAGGTAGTGATTTCTGTTACAGCAAAAACAAAACAATACATAAATAATGACTATATTGAGCAAATGTGCTCGGATATCGTCTTATCCGAGCATGTTCGGGTACTTTTTGAGTATCTGGGCGTGCTCATAAATTATGTTCGAGTCCCTGTGGCTGCATGATTTGCGGCTGTCAGACAGCCTCAACACATGTGGGGTTTGCCTGTTTGTTAAGCAATCTTTGCATGTGTTCAGGCTAGCAGCCACAAATCATGCAGCCACAGGGACTCAAACATAACATAGGAGCACTACAAGATACTCGGATCACCCCCGAGAATGCTCAGATAAGACGTTATCCGAGCAGGAACGCTCATCACTGCTACTAAACCATTAAAAAGAGAACGCTAAATGCCATACACAAATCAGGGCAAATAAGACTTAGAAAGAGTTTAAGAATGTTAAAACGTCCTTTTAGTGTTGTTTTTACACCATAATGCTGTATTAGCTATCTCTGTGACTATCACGGTCCTGAGGAATGTCTATGAATACAAAACCAAACAATACTTAAGAAGGATAACTCCTGGTAAAAATGAAGGATTTATCCAGCTTTTTCTTTACTTTACTGCAAATACACTCCTCAACATTGAAACTGTAATGCCAAGAAGGAAAAGTTGTAGAATTATGAAAATCATAGGATTGATGGACATATTAATGATATCTAAATGATGGAAAAATGGAAACAGTACTTTCAAAACATCTCAATATATCCAGTATGAGCGCCACATGCAGAAATACCTGCACTTATAAACTTTGGCATGCTGTAAAGCTGAATACAATTGGGCATGCAAACAATCCAGATCTGCTATCAGTTCCCTTTGCAATTGTCGACCAATGTCATCCCAAGAGTGTTTATTAGAAACAAGTCCAGAGATGCTGCAGACCATAGGAGCATATTTAGGTCTCTCAGGTTACTTACAGTACCACAGTAGCACGAGCAACATGCGGACTGGCGTTGATGTGTTGAAAAATGTCCCTTTGAATAATTTGGAGAAATGCTCGTACCACAGATTCCATGACCATGCTGAGCTGTTATGTGCTTAAAATGAAGATTAGATGGGCCCAGCTACCACACATTATGTCACTTCATTCCATAATCCCTAAAATAGAACTGCTGTGATGTGCCCTCATGAAGGCCTCTTTGTTGCGATGTCCACATGGTATAGTCAGATTAGAAGTATTGTATTGCAAGTGAAATTACACATCACATGCCAAGCCTAAAACATCAGTGTCTACACAAATCATCAGAAGGGAACATGAACAGATCGATCCATGGAGAATGGAGTAGGAATTGAACTTCCTGAAATTCATGATTTTACATGAATTTGAACATTTTGAGATTAAGTTCTCGGTTGGAAAGCAAAAAAAAACTAGCTGGGCACCATTTCACACATAGCTGGAGCATCAGAGAGATGCCTAATATGGATTTGGGTTGCCTTTACATAATGTCCTACTCTTAGATTTTGTATTCCACTGAGCATATCTGGGATGTCATTGGTCTACAATTGATTGGTAATTGCAAAAGGAGCTGCCAGCAGTGGATCTTGACAATTGGGCTGCTCAAGTGCATTCAGCGCGACATTCCTCAGACAACCATTAATAACCCCATTGATAAATACCAATGCGTGTAAATGGAGGTATTACTGCACATGATGCTCATACTTGATACTGAATAAATCAAGCTGTTTTGAAAATATTGTTTCCATTTTTTTATAATTTGCAAAGGGGCAGCTTGGTAGCTCAGTGGTTAGCACTGTACCCTTCCAGCGCTGGGATCCTGGGTTCAAATTCCACCAAGGGCAACATCTGCAAGCAGTTTGTATGTTCTCCCCATGTTTGCGTGAGTTTTTTTCTTGGTGCTCCAGTTTCCTCCCACATTCCAAAGACATATTGATAAGGAAATTCAATTGTGAGCCTCAATTGGGACAGTGCCGATAATGTCTGTAAGGCCCTGTGGAATTAATGGTGCTATATAAGTGAGTAAAATAAGTTTAATAAAATAAATTTGTGTATATGTGTATCTGTCCTGTGATTTTCATAAAAATTCCAAGACTTTTACTTTTTAGTAGTACAATTTCAACGCCTAGGAGGGTCACACAAATGATGCAAAATAAAGTTTAATAAATGGACATTCTTGCTTCATGAAACATACTTCAAACACATTAATATAAAATAATTTAATTAAAAGCATATATTTTTTTCTAGATCAAATAAAGGAAAAAATATGGAATCATTAGCAAAAAAAATTCCACATTATTACTGGGTTCTTCCTATTTTGGACTAAATTCTTTGACAATATCTTACACTGAGCTGGCTCTAACTTAAAAAAAAAAACAATTGACAAATCAGTTTTGCAGAATGTTACATGAATCTCCTTTTTTTACATCCCCTCCATAAATTATTATTTTGCTCCAGGCTATTTGTTGACCACATCATTAAGTCAATCTGCATTTCCTTGTGCTTTAACACTCTTTGCTCTGTAACAAGAAACATTTTCAACCCCCCAAAAACTATATATTTTCATATAATACTCAAGTATCCTCTTCAAAAGGAAGAGGACTTGAACTTTTTACGCCACCAATTTGGGCTAGTAAATCTAAAAGTCTGTATCAATAATATCAATTCTAGTCACATGACTCACAAGAAAAAGTCAAACCAGACACTCCATTTGCAGACACATGTTTTAGAGTATTTGTCCCTCATCAGTGCAAAGCTTGAACTCTGATTTGGTTAGGTGAGAGGCCTCTAACAGGGGCTCTAATGGGTAACATTTCTCCAGATAAATATTCTTCCTTAAAGGAGGTGTCCAATACTAGAACAACCCCTTTTCATACATCACGCTTGGCCCTGATAAACTAAAAAAGCTTATACTCACCTCACGTTCCAGAGGTGTCGGCATTCACGGTCCCGGGGCTCAAGTACATTTGTTGTGGCATGTGGCCTCGGTGCCCAATCAGCGCTGACATCGCTGTCCCTGCCTTAATATCAATTGAATATGAAGAGGAAGTGCAAGCTATGGCTGATGTCTGCCTTCCTCTTCATGTTCAATTTGTATGAAGGTAGAGACAGTGATGCCAGCGCTGATTGGGCACCGGGGTCACATGTCACAACAAGCACATGAGAGCCCCAGGAAAAGTGAGTGCCAACACAGCGGGAACGGCACTGGCATGGTAGGTGACTATAAGCTTATTTTATTGAGGCCAAGCATGGGGAATGACAAGGAGTTGTGCAAGTAGTGGACGACTTCTTTAACTATTGAAGTTATGATTGCTATCTCCACTGGTCCTGGACCTTAAACATATCGCAATATCACATACTGGTGGGGACATTTGATTATTTTACTCATCCTTATATGTTTTCATAGAATTGCACCAGACAAAAGCTCCAGCATCATCTTCTTGGTCAGTGCAAATTGTTGATACATCACTGAATTTCACTTTCATCACTTCATGATTGCTTATGTTTAATCCACTGTAACCTTGTTTTCTTCTGGCTTTTGTACAATTCTGTCACAAACACTGACTTCTGTTTCCATCCATTTGTTTTTCAAATGTTTTGCTGTGCATTTTCTATCTTTAAACCTTGTTGCTTTGAGCTTTTTGTCCTGACAGTTTGATGTCTTCCTTGGTAAATTATCCTTTTATATAATTTGCATTTTGTTTATACTTGCACCATTTTTTGTAGAGCTGACAGAGAAAAATCTAAAATCTTTTTCAACACTCCGTGTTGGATTTTCATGTGAAGATTTTTAACTTTCAATCATTGTAATCCAGTTAACAACTTTCTGTTTGAGCACCATGTTTTCTTTCAATTAGTTAAGTCCAACAGTTCGATAAGATGTGCAAACACTGTCATTTAAGGTACCGTCACACTCAGCGACGCTGCAGCGATATAGACAATGAGCCGATCGCTGCAGCGTCGCTGTTTAGGTCGCTGGGGAGCTGTCACACAGACAGCTCTCTCCAGCGACCAACGATCAGGGGAACGACTTCGGCATCGTTGTAACTGTCTTCAACGATGCCGAAGTCCCCCTGCAGGCACCCAGGTAACCAGGGTAAACATCAGGTTACTAAGTGCAGGTCCGCGCTTAGTAACCCGATATTTACCCTGGTTACCATTGTAAAAGTAAAAAAAAAAAACACTACATACTCACCTTCTGATGTCTGTCACGTCCCCCGGCGTCCACAGGGTTACGCGCTGCTGCTCAGAGCTTCCTGCACTGAATGTGTCAGCGCGGCCGGAAAGCAGAGCACAGCGGTGACGTCACCGCTGTGCTCTGCTTTACTGCCGGCGCTGACAATCAGTGCAGGAAGCTCTCGAATCAGAATGTGAGTATGTACTGTTTTTTTTTTTTTTACTTTTACAATGGTAACCAGGGTAAATATCGGGTTACTAAGCGCAGCCCTGCGCTTAGTAACCCGATGTTTACCCTGGTTACAAGTGAACACATCGCTGGATCGGCGTCACACACGCCGATCCAGCGATGACAGCGGGTGATCTAGCGACGAAATAAAGTTCTGGACTTCTAGCTCCGACCAGCGATATCACAGCGGGATCCAGATCGCTGCTGTGTGTCAAACACAATGAGATCGCTATCCAGGACGCTGCAACATCACGGATCGTCGTCGTTCTCGCTGCAAAGTCGCTTAGTGTGAAGGTACCTTTAGCTTCAGAATAATTAGCATTTTTTAGACTTGTGCAGTTAAATGTTTTAGAAACGCAAATTACAAAGTGATTCCATCGTTACATCTATTTGATCTGGAAAAACATGCTGTATGTCCATTAAAATGACTTAGTCTTATTTCCTTGAGATATGTATCATGCAACAAGAATTCAACTATTAAATAAACATTGGGGCGTAAGTATCACAACATTTTAATTTTTAAATATTTCCAATGTAGATTAGACAATCTTAAAATCCATAGCAGCTCATACTGTTTGATAAATCTTTAGAATGTCTAGTCTAAAAGCTCCCATACACATTAGAAGCTGGACAAATTTGACAATATTGGTAAGATTTATCGCCCATCTAAAATGTATGGGGTCTCCCAACTCTCACCTGACAAATGATGATGGTGGAAAGAAATAATCCAGCATATTGGAATTCTAATGGCCAATCCTTTTGTTCAGAAGTAGAGGAATCTAGAGCTGGTTTCTCAACAATGGCGTGCTTGACTAAGCATTCCTATGTATGGGGGAGTCCGGGGGGAGATAGCTGTCAACTGAGCAATCATTAGGTTTACACCACCTATTAGCTGGATTACTTTGGTTTTGGCAAATGGTGTTGTACATTAGAACATGCCCCTTACCACTAAGCCACACCCTTTACAGTGAAGTCTTCTCCCCTTTGTCGAATAAGAAACATGACTAAAAGTGTTTACTACAGACAGTGTGTAAAACATATATTAAATATGGTCCAAGCCATTAAAGTTTTTTCGTGCAAATGACCTTGATAAATCTCTCCTATTGCTTTGTGTCATATCTGTGAACATCCTGTCTCCATGACTCTAGGTATAACAAAGGGGATATATTGAATTTTACTCCCATTAAATGGTTTGTCTTGTTGAAAAGAAAGGGTCATTGATTGGCAATGCTTGAAAATAAAATAATTTACTGGTATAAGCCTGAGCCACTGTAGAGCCAAAATTCTGTTCCCCGATTTTTTGTTTAATGGGCTGCAGACGTCACGTTCCATTCCATACAACCTGTTATCACTGCAACCAATCCTGGCCATGTATGTGCCATACCATTTACCATACAATGACTGCTGAGATCATTGATAGACAGTAACAGTCAAGTGTTGAAGAAGAGAACAGAGCAGCAGACAGATGGTACTGGAGCAGCAAGGGATTCAACTGGTAAGAAATTATTTTTTTTCAAGCATTACCAATAATGATGATGGAGCACTGAAACGATTGTGTGCTTGGTACTCGAATTGAGCACGCTGAATGCTCAGATGTACTTAACTCAAGTAGCAAGCATAATGGAAGTTAATGTGAAACTCAAGAAGTTTTCATCTCTCACTCACTCGAGTTTTACAGCTCACAAAGAATCCATCTGACAGAGGAGTTCCTGTGCCCTCATCAGGGGAGTATCCTGCTTCATTGTGGAGCACGGCTCACATTATTCAAATGAGCTTCTTATAGGGACCTGAGCACTTGAACACCAAGCAATACTCGGCACTGCTTGATCGAGAATCAAGCAGTGCCGAGCATGCTCATCCATCACTAGTTACCAACTAATTCATGTAGAAAAGCCGTGGAGACACCATCACGTGTTTCTCAACGCAAGCAATGAATAGCCAGGTCCTTCACCGGGAAGGAACAACCACGGGAAGGGCAGCATCCAATAAATGAAAACCACATACGCCAAAACATGGTATCCATCCACAGACAGCTGTTTCAGGGTATTTGCCCCTCATCAGTGTGGAGTAGGAAACTGGCTATTAGGAGCAGTGCCTAGTGAAAATACTATAAACATAAGGGTGGATGACCTCGGGGAGATCAAAATACAGCCAGTTTCCTACTCCACACTGATGAGGGGCAAATACCCTGAAACAGCTGTCTGTGGATGGATACCATGTTTTGGCATAGGTGGTTTTCCTTTATTGGATGCTGCTCTTCCCGTGGTTGTTCCTTCCTGGTGAAAGACCTGGCTATTCATTGCTTGCATTGAGAAACACGTGATGGTGTCTCCGTGGCTTTTCTACATGCATTTGCATATTTCCCATTAGGGATGGGGGCAGTGTTCTAGATCACTGCGTTGAGAAACACGTGATGGTGTCTCCGCGGTGTTGGATGTTTTGATATCCCCTAGGTCATTCACCCTTATGTTTATAGTCTTTTCACTAGGCACTGCTCCTAATAGCCAGTTTCCTACTCCACACTGATGAGGGGCAAATACCCCAAAACAGCTGTCTGTGGATGGATACCATGTTTTGGCATAGGTTGTTTTCCTTTATTGGATGCTGCCCTTCCCGTGGTTGTTCCTTCCCGGTGAAAGACCTGGCTATTCATTGCTTGCGTTGAGAAACACGTGATGGTGTCTCCGCGGCTTTTCTATATGCATTTGCATATTTCCCATTAGGGATGGGGGCAGTATTCTGGATCACTGCGTTGAGAAACACATGATGGTGTCTCCGCGGTGTTGGATGTTTTCATTTTTTGATCTCCCCGAGGTCATTCACCCTTATGTTTATAGTTAACAACTAATGACCCATTTTTTTGGACTGTGTAATCACTCTGTGGTCCACTCATTCAGGGCCATGTATACACTGTAAAGGGACTAATTATGTCTGGCGTATTTAAACATCTAACAAATAATTAAGTGTTTGGCTATCAACAATATCTGTAATTTTTAAGTGCGCAATTGAAAAGGATGAGAAGTATATAAAAAAATTAAACCTATTACTGTAGAATTTTTTAACTACGTATGTCAGATTTTTTCCTATTTAAGCTCATTTAAAAAATGTACTAAAGAAAAGGAAAAAAGGATTAATTTTCAACAGGACTACCGCCTCTACCCTCCCCTCTCATCCCTCTTGCCCTCGTTTGTTTCCCTTCCCCCTCCCTCTCCCCTTCCTCTCTCTCCTACTTCCAGTTCCCTTAAAATTTGTACATCTTTAGGTACCTTCACACTGAACAACTTAACAACGATAATGATAGCGATCCATGACGTTGCAGCGTCCTGGATAGCGATATCGTTGTGTTTGACACGCAGCAGCGATCAGGATCCTGCTGTGATATCGCTGGTCGGAGCTAGAAGGCCAGCACCTTATTTCGTCACTGGATCACCCGCTGACATCGCTGAGTCGGCGTGTGTGACGCTGATTCAGCGATGTCTTCACTGGTAACCAGGGTAAACATCGGGTTACTAAGCGCAGGGCCGCGCTTAGTAACCCGATATTTACCCTGGTTACCATTGTAAATGTAAAAAAACCCAAACACTACATACTTACATTCCGGTGTCTGTCGGGTCCCCCGGCGTCCGCTAACCCTGCAGTGTGTCAGCCCCGGCTGGCTGTAAAGCAGAGCACAGTGGTGACGTCACCGCTCTGCTCTCCGGCGGCGCTTACACAGTGCAGGGAAGCGGACGCCGGGGGACCCGACAGACACCGGAATGTAAGTATGTAGTGTTTGGTTTTTTTTACATTTACACTGGTAACCAGGGTAAACATCGGGTTACTAAGCGCGGCCCTGCGCTTAGTAACCCGATGTTTACCCTGGTTACCCCGGGACTTCGGCATCGTTGGTCGCTGGAGAGCTGTCTGTGTGACAGCTCTCCAGCGACCACACAACGACGAAACAGCGACGCTGCAGCGATCGGCATCGTTGTCTATATCGCTGCAGCGTCGCTTAATGTGACTGTACCTTTAAGGAAAACGAATGTTGACTTTCCTATGTATCTTTGCTGTCATATTGCTTGTGCCAACATTCTTAAAGAATTTATAAAGAAAATGTACTTGGCTGCACATCTCAGCTTATTTCATTGGTGAAGCCCTGCAAAGTGTCTTCAAAGCGCAGTCTCTTGCTTGCTTGCGTAGTTTCTAGCTATTTATGTTATAGTTTTCTTTTTCATTTACTGCTTTTAAATTCTAAATGTTTCCAAATAAACAGAATTTCATTAAACTTAAAGGAATAGATTAAAAAGTAAAAAAAAAAAGTTATAAAGTTACTTTAATACATTTGCAAAGTTCAATTACAGTTAATTCCAAAGAACATCCTAAAACATTTATTTCTTTTTGTTATTAAGCATTCCTTTTATATGTATCTCAACCCAATGAGGCATGGTGGAATATTTAATTTGTTAACAGTTAGACCTCACTAACTTTACATATAGCACAGTGGCTAAGGTTTGAAATTAAATTGAGATCTTACATGGGTACATGCCTAATTAAACTTCTCATATTTGCAGTCATATTTTCAACATTGCTATCCTTTGCATAGGTGATAAGTGAGAAAGCCAAATGTAAGACCAGATGAATTGTAAGCTCTCAGTTATTAACGGAACCCTTTAGGCATCATAAACACTTTGTGTACAGTGACACACAGAGTCTCTATGGATCTGTACTATGCATTGCTCCCAATAGTGAAGATCTACTGCTTAATCACTTCTGTAATATCCTCAGACCTGGCATTTTCTTTCTCCTTGTTTCTGCTGCTTTTACTTAGCTGCATAGTTACTTTGTGACATCTGAGCTAGGATGCCGCTACACAATCAATTACTGGAGAGAACAATCTGTGTGCAGGGGGGCCTAAGGGAAACTTCTATTAAATCTGACTAGATAGAAGACTGATTGTATTCAGTATCCACTAGCTAACCACAGATTTCTGTGCACCACTGTGCATATTAAATTTAAAAAGAAAAAAAAGTGAAACTGGAAATTTATGCTAAGCTGGAACAGTGCATATTTGGTGAATTTACAATGCTTTCAGTAGTATTTTTAGACCAATTTGCTAATTTGGGTTACTTGAGTTTTTTATTTAATTTTTAGTTTACTTTTTGCAAGCTGAAAGGAGGACTTTGGGGATTTGTTGAGGCTTTGAATATAAATTCAATTGACCTCTGGTTCACCTTTCTTGACCTGATGATTGAGAAGGTGGATGCGCATCTTAAAACTACAGTCTATAGGAAACCTATCTCTACTAATGCCCTCTTGAACTTGAACTGGGACAGTCATCATCCCCTCCCACTCAAGAAAGGCATAAAAAAACAATATTTGCACCAGAGATGCAATTGCTCGGACAAAAATGACTTGATCGAACAGGCAGGGTACCTTCATCAGAGATTCAGAGACAGAGATCACGCAGACTTCGTTCTTCGTCAAGCTTTCCAGCATTGAATAAAACAAGACAGGGTACAATTACTCACCCCAAGAATACTTGCGGCTCCAGGAATTACATCACCAGATTGGATACAACTTTAGACAATGGAGCAGTCCAAATCAAAAAAGTTTCATGTAAACATTGGAACATCATTTGTACGGATAATGGTATTATGGGCGGCGATGACTGGGACTGGGTGAGTTTGGTGCTCAGGCGTGCACTGGAACTGTGTCATTACACATGCGCACTGCAAATACCTTAAAGCACCTTCAATTATGAAAATCGCGTCATCACAGACATGGTGTTTCCTATCGGTGGGGTTAGTACACTTTCATGACAGTGCTGAAGGCGCTTATGTCACATGCTGACCCTTTAAAAGTTGACTCTACTTTAACACTGCATGCATTTGACATGGGGCTGTACATAGGATAATGGTTATTTTTTGGTTTATTCTTCTGCTATTTTTTCTGTGACAGTACGTTATTTCACATGCACAGCAAGGTAGAGTATACACTGTGTTCCAAATTATTATGCAAATAATATTTCCTCATATTTTCTCTAAAGTACTTATCTGAATTTCAGTCATTGTTATTTTCCAGTCATCTACTATTCTAGTATAATTGCAATGTTTTGGAACAAACTGCCTATGAAAACAGCATCTTTTTAAAAAAAATAAACACTCAAAATGCATGTTCCAAATTATTATGCATAGCAGAGTTTTCAACCTTTTTTTATTATTTTGAACAAAAAAATGGTCAATTGTGAAGTTATAAGCATTATCAGGTTATTACAGAATGAAATCAAACAGTTTTCATGTGAAAACTTTATTCTAGGTGATGTTACATTTGCACATAGGACCCCTTGTTCGAATTTAGCTTAACTCTCTCGTCCATTGAATTTGTCAGTTTTTGGATGGTTTCTGCTTCAGTTGTTTTGCATGTGGACAGAATACCCTCCCAGAGCTGTTGCTTAGATGTGAACTGCCTCCCGCCATCATAGACACTCCTTTTGATGATGCTCCAGAGGTTCTCAATGGGGTTGAGGTCAGGGGAAGATGGTGGCCACACCATAAGTTTGTCCTCTTTTATGCCCATAGCAGCCAGAGATGCAGATGTGTTTTTTGCAGCATGAGACGGTGCATTATCATGCATGAAAATGATCTTGCTGCGGAAAGCACGGTTCTTCCTCTTGAACCATGGTAGGAAGAGTTGTTTTAGAAACTCCACATAGATTATGGATTTCATCTTTACCCCTTCAGGGATCATAAAGGGGCTGACAATCTCTCTCCCCATGATTCCAGCCCAAAACATTACTCCACCTCCTCCTTGTTGGCGCCTTAGCCATGTTTTCATGGGGTGTCCATCAACCAGCCATCCTCCACTCCATCCATCTGGACCATCGAGCGTTGCACGGCACTCATCGGTGAACAAAACAGTTTGGAAGTCAGTCTTCATGTATCGTTTGGCCCACTGGAGCCGTTTCTGCTTGTGTGCAGTGGATAGAGGTGGTCGATAGGATGGCATACGCACAGCTGCAAACCTCTGAAGGACCCTGCATCTTGTTCTGGGGACTTTGGAGGCACCAGCAGCTTCAAAAACTTGTCTGCTGCTATGACAAGGCATTTTTGCAGCTGCACTTTTAACCTTACGCAATTGCCTGTTGGAAAGAGTCCTCAATTTTTCCTTATCAGCACGCACACGTGTGTGCTGGGAATCAGCTACATACTTCTTGATTGTGCGATGATCACGATGAAGTGTCTTGGCAATGTTGATTGTAGTCATGCCTTGACCTAAATACTCCACAATTTGTTGCTTCTCAGCAGCCGACACATCCGTTTTCCTTCCCATTTTGGCAAAAAATGTAGGCTGCTTAATAATGTGGAACAGCCTTCTTAAGTAGTCTTGCCTTTATTTGGACACACCTGCCAAACTAATTTGCACAGGTATCTGCAATTGCTTTCAGTGATATAAAGAGCCCTGACACACATCACCATCAATGAGTTTAAATGACAAACAAAAAAATTCTAACCTTATCACTCATAAACTCTTTGTGCATAATAATTTGGAACACAGTGTACTGCACTATTACGTGCACTCTCTAACTCTTTGGAGTATTGGTTTCTGGGTTCAATATTTCTTATATTTATATGTGGCCCTTTGCTAACTAGCTTTCTTTATTTATGAGAACATTATTTTCTGATTTATAGTGCTAGCTCCATATGTAAATATCTTTGTATATATAAAAGCAATGAAAGTGTGACGAAAATGGCAAAAATCAGTAAAGATGATTAAGTGAAGATGATTATGTGAAGTTACTGTATTAAAAAAAATAAGTAAATAAATAAAGTACAGTACAATATTCTATTACACGTTTAATAGTTTTTCATACTGTACATTACTATATTTGTTACTACTAAAGTAATTTTTTCTTATTTAAAACCACCTAAGCAAAAAAAATTGATGTGTTTTTTGGGGGGTGGGGATGGATTAATTGCAGCATTACAAGTCATTTTAATGGGGAACTAAAATTTGATATACGAGCAAATTGAGCTAAGAGCTCAGTCACAGAACAAATTAAACTTGAAGTCAAGTTATTACTGTATAAGAAATCAGATGACTTCAGGTTTAAAAGGATTTTGTCAGCAGGTTTTTGCTACCTAATGTAAGAGCACTATGATATAGGGGCTGTAGCCCGATTCCAGCAATGTGTCATTTATTTGGCTGTGTTTTTGTTTCAGTACAATTAGTGCTTTATCAGCAGATTATCGCTACAAGACTAGGTTTATTGTGCTTTCTTTCCCAACCATGCCCCCACCACTGATTAGCAGCTTTCTGTCAATACACAATGTACACATTAAACTGCCGATGAGTGGTGTGGGCGGGGTTATACAGGGATCAAAATTTCCAAATTCTGCTAGATCCACAGCAGAGAAAATTGTGATTTTATCACAACTGCTGCACACACAGTGAACTAAGTGACATATCACTGGAATCAGTGTCTCTGTTCATAAATCATGCTGCTGTCAGATTACATTGAAAAAAAACTGCTGACAGATTTCATTTAAATTCCCAAAGGGAAATAAAAAGAAAATAAAAATGAAAAAAGAAAGCTTTAAAAAATACATATAAAAATTTGAATCACCCTCCACACACCCTTTTCACTCAATAAAACACAAACATAACACCAGAATTATGGTTTTTCAGTAACCAAACCTCCCTAAAAATGAAATGAAAAAAAAAAAAATAATTGTATGTAACTAAATTTGATGTCAATAAAACAAAAAACAGGTAATTACGCAAATCTACAGATGAAAAAATAAAGATGTAACATGAAAATGGTGACACAAATTGAATATTTTTTTTTTTTTACAAATTTTAGATTTTTTTGTTTATCACCAGAATAAAAACTAATGCAACTTTGGGAAGTCTGTAATTATACTGATGTGGAAAATAATGCTTCCAGGTCATTTTTTACCATGCAATAAATACCATAAAATCAAAACCCTAAAATCCCTAAAACAATGGTGGAATTGAATTTTTTTCCAACATTTTATCCCAATTTGAATATTTATCTTGTTTATCAGAACATTATATTGTAAAAACTATGTTGTCATTTAAAACTACAACTCCTCCTGCAAAAAAGACTAAGCCTTTATACAGCTATCTCAATGGAAAAATAAAGAAAGATTATGGCTCTTGGAAGAATGAGAGAGAAAAATGCAAATGTAAAAATGAAAATTGTGGAGGCAAGGGGTTAGAATTAGTTGATGTGAGATAGCCTTTGGTTGCTTCAAGGTTATCCTGGGTTCCTTTAATAAATATATGCTTTGGTATTGGAGGGTCTTTGTTGGTCGACGAGTCCTGGAGAGGGTCTTGAATTGCTCACATTTGTGCATAATGTGTCTGATGGTTGATTGGTGGAGTCCAAGCTCTTCAATGATGCTTTGTTACCCTTTTTAGAATGATGAGCATTTTCTTCTGAGGTCCTCAGAAATCTCCTTTATTCCATAATATACTTCAACAAATATGTTGTGAAGTGAAAATTAAACTTTCATAGATCTTTCATCTTTAAGTAAAATAAGTTCCCCACTCACACCTCTTTGTCACCTCATTTATTGAAAACCAAGACTCTAATTTCACCTTCAAATTATTTGCTAATCCTTAAAGGTTCACTAACTTTTGACACTCACAGACATGTGACATTTGATTATTTTTCTCACTTTAAAAATAAATTAAAAAGTCTAATATTTTTTACTTTTGATTCTCTTTTATTTACTTTTTTAGGACTTGTGTGAAAACCTGTTGTAGTTTTAAGTTAAATTCATGCACAAATATGGAAAATTCTGAAGGGTTTCCTAAGCGGTCAAGCCCCACTGTACACTGTTCTATAGTATATCACAAAAAATGAGTGCAGAATTGCAAGTAATCTTATAAAACTCACAGCACTATTTCAAGGATTGATAAATACAAAAGTTAAAATGTTCAGAAAAAAATTGCATTATTCAGCAATAGCCTGACTTTGCAAAGTGTCAAAGTCTAGTAAAAATTAAAGTATAACTTGCATACTCTTACACAAACAACACATTCCAAAAGACTAAAATATTCTTAGTAAATTTTAATAAATAAATAAATGTTCAACTGGGTAATATTAGAGGTTATTGGAAAGTTCAGTTCTCCAGCAAAATAATGTTGTTTTGTGTTTGCTAGAGTGTAATTTCTGGGCTTGGACTTTTAAGAAATGGCAGTTAGGTTGGTAATGGAACCTACTCCCTGCCTCTCGCCAGTATGGATTTGTGCCATTTACCTGAGGTGAAGCTGCTAGCCTCATTATTGAGCATTGTAAAAATCTGCAACTAATGACTCATTGAGATGCTTGTTTTCACATATATACTCTATGTCTTTTACAGATAGAACATGTACCCATTATATTCTATGGTGCTGTCACTAGAGATGAGCAAATATGTTCGGCTCCCTCCTTATTCTGCAAGCTATAGCGCTTACCGAATAAGCTGCAGAGAGAACCCGGCTTCCTGTATCGCTCCTGCTGATGAGCTGTTCAGCACCGCAGCTTCATGTGTAGCGGCAGTTTTGCAGTCAAAACATATGCATGGAGAGCCTGTTTGTTGGGCTCTCCATGCATGTATTGTGACTGTGAAACAGCCGCGACACATGAAGCTGCGGTGCTGATCAGCCGAAGCGCTCCAGGTATCGGGGTTACCAAGGCAGCTTATTCGGTAAGCGCTATAGCTTGCAGAATGAGGGAGCTGAAAATATTTGCTTATCTCTAGTTGTTACATGTCTGTTTTTTTGCAGACTACTTATAGCCCAGATTCATCAAAGCCTTTCCACAGGAAAATTGGCATAAAAAGCTTTTGAAAGTTGCAAATTTTTTGTGTAATGCGAGGCTGCACAAATATTTTGCTACGTTTGTCATTTTCAAACTATTTTTTGCCAAGATCTAACAAAGTGGGCTGAGCTGGGAAGTGGCAGGGAGTGTGACACTATTTAGAGACTCCTACTAATCAAATTCTGGTGGGATTTTTTACACCATAAATCATACTCCAGCCCCTGACAGGCGTGAGAGTGGCTAGGCACACGGAGGCATTTCGCCCCCATCCTGATTCATTAATAGGCACATGTGACAGACTTCAGTCTTGATTAATCAGGACCTATGTGTACTTGTACATGTAGATTTTTAATCTGAGTTATGGATCATAATCACCTATACAGATGTGTGGATCTATGAAAAGCACCGTCAGCATGCAGATGACATTGGTCTGCAATCTGCAATGGGTGTATTGTCTGTGGTTAGGAGAAACGTCTCAATTTTTCTTTTTTTTTTTGCATAACAGAAAATTACTGATGAAAACTGGTGGTTAAAAAAGATTTACTAAGCAAACACTGATAAAATTGTGTTTCAAAACACTGCTGAAAATCATTCCATATATCAAACATATCATTTTCATGCACCCATTACAGTAAAAAAACAGACATTTCTGCTTTTGATTCAAGTCACAAATCAAAGTGGTTTATTCAAATCAATGAGTCCATTAGAAAAATAGACAGCACATGGATTTCAAAGAAGAAGTTTGGAATTTTTTTGTGTATGAGAAAAACTGATGATAAAAATGGAGACACAGACCAAAAATAGATGAAAATTGGATCCAGGAAAAAAAAAACATTCTGTTTATTCTCGTTTGCCAACACATACAGCCTAGAGGATACTGTTAAAAATTAACTTTTAATTAAATCATAACTTAAAAAACACCTACTAACAAGATACAACAAACAACAAAAAAGCATTCCCATTCTTTAGTAAGAATGCAAACTAACGTATTTGACTAGTGATCCTAGGACTAAAAAAGGAAAGTCAAACAAATAAAGCAGCACTCTGTGGCATCATAGCATGCAAATATGAAATATGAACGTTGAATAGAATTACTGCACTAGAAATATGAAAAATTGAGAATGATTAGCGCATAAATTGGCCAATTCATGTGTACCTGAAATTTGTATTCATTAGCCTTCTGACCGAGCACTCTGCCCTTTAGCCTCAGGCGTTTTTAATCACAGCATGCCCCTTCCCCTCGATAGAGATATAGATTTCAGTCTAGGAGAGGATTCACATTAGGTTCCCATACAGATGAAGACTTTAGTCTAAGAGAAGATTGGCATTAGGTTAGGTCCTGGAAATGAGAATCGCCTTAATGTGGCTTCCAGGTACACATGAATTGGCCAATTTATGAGCTAATCATTCTCAATTTGTCATATTTCTAGTGCAGTTTTGCTATTCAATTTTCATATTTCATATTTTCATGCTATGGTGCTACAGAGTGCTGCTTTATTTGTTTGATTGTATATGAGTTGGTGACTCTAGGTAAGCTCCTGTTCAGAGCTGGTTTATGTTTGGATGTGATGGTCAGTTTTTTTAAATTTAAAAAAGGAAAGAGTTACAGTGCAATAAGTTGAATGAAAAAGAAAGAAACATCGTAGATCTCATCCAATTGAAGTGGAGCTATTATCCCAAAAAGAGGTTCCCTCCCCTATTTATTCTTGTTTGCGGTAAAAATTTAATGAGGCGTCATACAGAGTGACTGTCAAAGTCTGGGCAGTTACAGTAGACTGCTTCCAGAAGTGTAACCCAAGAAATGTGGAAATATTGAACTTTTCTGTTGGCATAAATTTAAAAAAACTGTTTAGTTTGTTACAGTGCTACAGCTCAGATGGACAGGTTTGGTTACTTACATATGTTATGTGTTTAACCCCTTAATAAACACACCCGATTTGTATTGCTGATGAGTTTTGCAGGTTTTAGTCTAATTTCTCTTGATGTATTTGAAAAATACATTTTATTTTGCAGACATCTAAATTTCTGTCTATATTAAGTATCTAGATGACTGTACTATGTGGCCGCGTGCCTCTCAATTTATTTGGCACATCTTAGTTCAGCAGGCATTTATTCAAAACTAGCATATGAAAAAAACAGTTTTGAGGAATTGTCCGCTACAACCTCTGGAACAATGTATTTTGGAAAAATGAGGAAAAGATAGAGATATTATAGTTTGCCACAATACCAGAGGATACATTTGGCAACACCCAACAGATAATATTTCCAGCAGCAGCTTAACAATCTTTATGCAAATTATTGCAATCGCACATGTTTTGTTATACACATATTTATTTCCTTTATGTGTATTGGAACAACATAAAAAAACAGACAAAAAGGCAAATTAGACATAATTTGACATGAGATCCTAAAAATGTGAGGGACAAAATTGTAAACTCCTTTCCAAAATTGTGGATAAACAACTTTGTTTATAGCACATGATGCTTGTTCAAACTCACCTCTGACAAGTAACAGTTGTGGGCAATATGAAAATCACACTTGAAACCAGATAAAAAGGGGAGAACTTGACTCAATACTTGCATTGTATGCCTGTGTGTGCCACACAAGCATGGAGAACAGAAGGAGAAGAGAACTGTCTGAGGACTCAAGAACCCAAATTGTTGAAAAATATCAACAATCTGAAGGTTACAAATCCATTTCCAGACATCTTGATGTTCAACATAAGCAAGAAGTTTACAAGTCATGGCACTGTAGCTAATCTCATTGGATGTGGACGGCAGAGAAAAATGTATAAAAGGTTGAAACACAGGATAGTCCTGATGGTGGATAAGCAGACCCAATCAAGTTACAAAGAATTTCAAGCAGCAGTCCTGCAGGATCAGGGTGCATCCCTGTCAGTGCAAACTATCTGTCGACATTTGAATTAAAGGAAATGCTATGGCAGGAGACACAGGAAGACCCCACTGTTGACACAGAGACATAAAAGATAGACTGCAGTTTGCCAAAATGTATATAAGCCAAAATCCTCCTGTGAAAGCGCCTTGTTGACTGATGAGACCACGATAGAGCTTTTCAGTAAAGCATATAATTCTACTGTTTACCAAAAACGTAATGAGGCATACAAAGAAGAGAACACAGTACCTACAGTCAAATATGGTGGCGGCTGAAAAATGTTTTAGGGTTGTATTGCTTCCTCTGGCAATGGGTGCTTTGTGTGCAAGGCATCCTGAAATCTGAAGAGTACCAAAAGATTTTGGGTTCCTAAGTAGTGCCCGGTGACAGAAAGCTGGGTTTGCGTCCTAGGTCATGTCATGGGTCTTCTAGTAGAACAATGACCCTAAACAAACTTCAAGAAGAACCCAGAAATGGATGGAAACAAACCACTGGACAGTTCTGAAGTGGTCAGCAATGAGTTCGGATCTAAATCATATTGAACAACTGTGGAGAGATCTTAAAAGGCACCCTTCAAATATTAGAGACCTGGAGCAGTTTACAAAAAAAGTGGTTCAAAATTCCATTTGAGATGTGTAAGAAGAGTGTTGATAGTTATAGGAAGCAATTGATTGTAGTTATTTATTGCGAGAGGTGTGTAACCAAATATTAAGTTGAAGCTGCCAACAATTTTGTCTGGCCCATTTTGGGGTCTTTTTGGGAAATGATGTACAATTAGCCTTTTTTCCCTCTCTGTTTTTCTTTTGTGATGTTCCACTCAAAGGAAATGTATAATGTGCATAATTACAGTAATCCTCTAGGAGAAATATATTTTCTGGAAGAATTTCATGGGTGCCAACACTTTCGGTCATGAATGCATATTCAGAAAAAAATTTGCAAAGAAATATCTTTTACATTATCACTTTGCCTATTTTTGTTGCAGATTTCTATGCTAGATCGAATATTTACCTAATAAGTGAACCCAGCATTATAGTCAGAGGATGGTTACAATTATATTCAGTCAAGGAAATGCTTTGTGAACTAAATGTATAATGTCAGCATCTAAAGGAGATGAAAAAGGAGGAGGAGAACTATCCCGGCATCAGCTGGAGTACTGACATCCCTTTCACAAAGCTCAGGGCATGAAGGAGAGGAAGAAGCAAGAGGAAACATAAATGTGATCTGACTAGTTTACTGGACAGATGCCATAAGGTTGGCTTCATCGCCCATAGTCTGTTATGGCATTCATTACAGGAATACTTTTTTATATATAATACCGAGGTATTAGACAGAGTATTATATTATGCTCTTCCATACTTTTTTTAATTGCATCTGTTAGTTAATCAAAATATTAAATAAATGAATCTACAATGTATATGTTTGTACTACAATCCAAATCTGGAGGTGCTAAGGGGAGCTGCATGGAATTTTCAACCTTTACTACAAAAAGATGCCCGCTTACAATCCATTTTTCCAGACCCCTCACTACTGTGTTTTAGGCAGCCCACAAATCTGAGAAGCATTATTGTCAAAAGCTCC
Source organism: Ranitomeya variabilis (assembly GCF_051348905.1). Lineage (NCBI taxonomy): Eukaryota > Metazoa > Chordata > Amphibia > Anura > Dendrobatidae > Ranitomeya > Ranitomeya variabilis. Next base: position 116,081,861 of record NC_135237.1, on the reverse strand, counting down.
CTGTCCTCTCCAACAGCTGCAGGAACCTTTCCTTGCAACCAGAAAAAATGTAAAACCTGTCCAGTTATAATGACCACGGACAAGTTAAAGATCCCCAATTCAAATCAGGACTACAGGTACTTTCAGCTGCGTCACATCTAATGTGGTGTACCTAATTATTTGTACTAAATGTACAACTAGTGGTCTGTATGTGGGGGAGACAGGGCAAAAACTGAGGACAAGGATGAATTCTCACCGCCATACAATAAGAGAAAAAAGAATGGATCTACCTGTGGCAAAACATTTTTGTCTCCCCAATCATAACATTATGGACATGAAATTACTTGTTTTAAAAGGTAACTTCAAATCTCAAAGACACAGAAGAATATGGGAATATAAACTGATGACGAACTTTGACAGTCTTAGTGCAGGAATGAATGTGTCGCATGGATTTATGTCTTTTTACATCAACTAAGGAACTAAGGAATTTGCCCCTCAGACCATGTGGGGTCATCACAACAGAACCAGACCCCAATCAGAGGACAATAAAACATTCCCTATCTAAGAACTGGTCCAATATTTATGGATGCAACTGTTTATCACCATGGTAATTCTGCTTCATGTCACCTGTCTTATCCATGTTTTTTTTTTTTCTGTGATGTTTTGTGCATAAATATGTGATTCTCCAGAATCATTTCGCTTGATGAAGAGGCCTGAGTAGTCTCGAAAGCTTGCAATTTGTTACCATCTTTTCAGTTAGCCATTAAAAGGTATCAACCACTGAGGACTCTCAATTCTATATATTTTTTTGTCCAGGTATAGATTATTGCCTGCTGCTCTATTCTGTGGAAGTAATCAATATTGTATATGCTAGTCTTGCTATCAAATTCTACATTTGTCCAGTTCTAGGGAGATGTATTCTGAATTTATTTATTTGCTTACATTTTTCCAGGAACATTCTCTGTTAAATACAGCAGATTACCTAGAGAAGAAATACACCTCTGTAACTAAACCCCATTGGTCATACTTGTAATACTCTTGGCTTCTTGGCTGTGGCTAAACATTATCAGTGTGACAGAAAACCATTTCACGCATGAAGATTTTGCTATAAAGTCTCTGCTCTGCAAGCACAAAACTAAATTTAAGGATTTGGAAAAATGAAACCTATTAAATGTTGGTTTGGAAGCATAAATAAATAAGCAAATGTTTGTTTTTTTATTAACATTGACATCAAACTATTAAGATTTTTGTTACATATCTTTAATAGTTCGGACACTACAAGTCCCATCAGAATTTCTACAAGCTGATACTGGAACCAGTAGATCGAGTTTATTGACAAAGATGGTCAGGAAGTACTAGTAAGTAAAATTGAAAATATAATAGATTCAAAACAAAGGTCTGTTCACAAGAAATGACCAGTGGCATCAAATGGCCACAGAACAGTATTTACCTTACTAGCATTTTTACACAAGCAGACAGCAGTAAACAACGTGCACTGATAGATCTTAGTTTAGAATTATCATGAAGGAGCATTCTTAAGAAAGCTCCACCATCACCCTCAATTAAAGAAACATGGAAAAAAGTGGAACAACTGATACAACAGATTACACACAATAATATAAGACTCTCTCCACAATTAACAATTCTAGCCGAAACAAGAAGTTTACATACACTATATAAAAAGACACATGCATGTGTTTCTAAATATCTGACATGAAATCAGAATAAAATTTTTAGGTCAGTTAGGATTACCATAATTATTAATAATTGCCAAATGCCAGAATAATGAGAGAATGTTTTAAGGCATTTTTATTACATACTGCAAAGTCAAAAGTTTATATACATTTCATTAGTATTTGGTACCATTGCCAGTAACCATAATCACATGGGTCAAACGTTTGGGATATCCTTTCACAAGCTTCTCACATTGTTGGTTGGAATTTGGGCCCATTCCTCCTTACAAAACTGGTGTAAATGATGCATGTTTGTAGGTCGTCTTGCTCACACCTGCCTTTTCAGCTTTGACCATCAATTTTCAATAGGATTGAGATCAGGGCTTTGTGATGGCCACTCCAAAACATTCACTTTGTTATCCTTAAACCACTTTGTTACCATTTTGGCTGTATGCTTTGGGTCATTATCCATTTGGAAGACCGATTTCTGCCCAAGCTTTAACTTCCTGGCTGATGTCTTGTGATGTTGCTTCAATAGTGCCACATAATCCTTTTTTCTCATGATGCCATCTATTTTGTGAAGAGCACCACTCCCTTCTGCAGAAAAAACCCCACAACATGATGTTGTCACTAGTGTTTCACAGTTGTGATGGTGTTCTTAGGCTTCCTAGCTTCTCTCTTTTTCCTTCAAATCTAATGATGGTTATTATACCCAAAAAGTTTGATTTTAGTTACATCAGACCACAAGATGTTTCAAAAATTAAGGTCTTTGTTCCAGTGTGCATTTGCAAACATTATTTTTTTTTTAATCTTCTTCCTAGCAGAGTGGCTTTTCAGCCCATGTTGATACAGTACTCGTTTCACTGTGGATATTGCCACAATCTTACCAGCTTCTGCCATCATTTTCACAGGGTCCTTTGCTTTTGTCCTTGGGCTGATATGCACATGTCGGATCAAAGCACGTTCATCTCTGGGACAAAGAACCCGTCTCCTTCTTGAGCGGTATGATGGCTGGACATTCCCATCTTGTTTCTACTTGCATATAATTGTACAGATAAACAAGGCACTTTCAGGTATCTTGAAATTGTATACAAGGATGAGCCAGACTTGTGCAAGTCCACAATTCTCTTCCTGATATCTTGATTGATTTTCTTCCAAACACATTACATCATCATATGGGCAGTCCAGAACTGTAAAATGCATAGTAATCTTAGTGTATGTAAATTTTTGAATCAACATGTAAAGGATTAAAATATAACTTTTACTGGATCGAATTAAAATACTATACAAAAATAAGGTGCAAATCACAAACAGACAAAATAACAGAAAGTGGGTGGCGCTCCAGATCTATTGCTTTTATAGCACCTCTAGGTTACAGCATGCCATCCACTAAAGTACTACTCATGCTCTAGGTATATAAAAATTCACAGTCAGAACAAAAACCCAGCATGTGTTGTGTACTTATATACACGGGTATGTACTCCCAAACCTTCTTACCCCTCTGTAGGGTTATTAACCCCAGAGTAACTCAAAGAGCCCCTAATATGGGCACTCAGGATCGGGGTTTAATCGGTGAATACTTTTCTGCAATATCTATCGGCATCTAGCCCACCAAATTTCTATATTGCATAGCATCATTACGTATCCATTGATACAACTGGAACACAAACAAAGAACGGTCTCACCCGCCCGGAACTGTCTCGCTTAATCTCATTCAGCTCCGCTCATGGCAGTGGACTTCTTCCCCTCCTCTCCCGACGCGTTTCGATATTCCTCATCAGGGGATAGCATTGGGGTCATCTCATACTTAACGTCCAGCCGACGCTGCCACACATGTGCGCAGTAAGTAAGCCTTTTGAAATCGCGCCTTGAATACCTATATCCGGTCTAAGTGACGCGCATTGCCGATCACATGACCGGAAATGAGCTCATCAGGACGTATCAGCTGACCGAACCTTCAGCCTGCTGAATGCCCTACCTCCTTTGGAGCGCAGAAATCTACACTGCGCCTGCGCCGCCAAGTGGGTTAATACGCAAAGACTCTAGAGTACGCTATCAGTTACCCAGGACACTGATATGTAGTACTGTGCATCTACTAACGAGGCACATGGCTTTGTTGCTGCCTATCCAGGAGCTGTTTGTTTGTCTGTTTGTGATTTGCACCTTATTTTTGTATAGTATTTTAATTCGATCCAGTAAAAGTTATATTTTAATCCTTTACATGTTGATTTAAGAGATTGGGGATTATACCACAGCTGAATTTATTATGTAAATGTTTGCACTAAGTAATAAAAATGCCTTAAAACATTCTCTTTCTCTCATTATTTTGGCATTTGGCAAATATTAATAATTATGATCATTTTAATTGATTTAAAATGGGAAAGTTTTATTCTGATTTCAAGTCAGATATTGAGAAAAACATGTGTCTTTTTATATAGTGTATGTAAACTTCTGGTTTTAACTGTATATAATCTCACAAATAATAATGGTAACAGATCATTTAATTGCATCCCATTGGAAAAGGAAAGATCCTCCAAAAATAGAGGACATCATAGGAAGAATAGCTACACATAATGTGTACAAATTTAATCACGTCATAAGACACTATACATTTCACAAATATTCAAAAAATTGGGCCCCCTGTAATAAAGAATTCACAACACCATTCACATAGTTCCCTCTAATCACAGGAGAGAAGGAAAGAGAAAGGGAAAAATGTGTAAACAGATTGATATTTTTATTGTTTTTTTTTTTGAGAAAATGGATTGTACAGAATTTACTCCTGCTTTTATCCTAGATGTTAGGTTCCCGCCACTGCACAGGGGGAATCTTGAAACATGTCTGCTGTGGTCTCCCATTCTACATCAGCCGCAGTGGAGCCTGCTCAGCAGAGACATCGGTCCCAGCATTTTGCTCAGGCTGATACTGTGCAAAGGGTTACTGCTGCCTTTCCAGGCTCTGCTTTTGTAGCCAGCACTGGTCAGCGGTGAGCAGGCTTTTCTGGGGCTAAGTCCTGCTTTGCACACACTGAGCATGCCCACGGGAGGATCTCTCATTGGAGGTCGGGGGTCACATGCTCAGGTCCTGTAGCAGCTCCTATTGGACCACTAGTAAGGTCCTTGTCTGCTGCAGCTATAAAAGGTTCGCATGGCCGCACCGCCATGCGCTAGTATCGACCTATGTTATGAGCTTTGCTATCTTGTGGTCATGTATGCATGTGGTCAGGGTTGGCTGAAATAAGCCCCTAGAATACTGGCACCTCCGGTGAGGAGTTTTGCGTGTATGGATTCAGGGCTGGTGTATAGCCACTAGAATTCTGGCTCCACCGGAGAGGAGTTGTTCATGTGCTAGGCTGACTGCATGACCACTCTTTGCTTTTGCTCAGTTAGATAGCTGTGATCCTCTGTGAGCTTAACAGGGGACAGCGTTTTCATATCTTTGCGATTCTGTGAAATAACAGAGTTCGCTTATACCGCCATATAGCGCCACCATTTGCTAGCAGCAGGTTTCTCTCCTGCACGGTGGACCCCGGGTTGCGAATGCACCTATTTAACATACCATATATACTCGAGTATAAGCCGACCCCAGTATAAGCAGCTACTGGTAAATTTCAAAAATAAAAATAGATACCAATAAAAGTAAAATTAATTGAGACATCAGTAGTTTAAGTGTTTTTGAATATCCATATTGAATCAGGAGCCCCATATAATGCTCCATACAGTTTATGATGATCTCCATAAGATGCTCCATATTAAAATATGCCCCATATAATGCTGCACAAATACTGATTATGACCCCATAAGATGCTCCATACAGACATTTGCCCCGTATAATGCTCCACAAATGTGGATTATGGCCCTATAAGATGCCCCATACAGATATTTGCCCCATATCATGCTGCACATGGCCCCATAAGATGCTCCATACAGATATTTGCCCCATATGCTGTTGCTGCGATTACAAAAATAAAAAAATGACATACTCACCACTCCGGCCCCCGGCACTTGCTATAGTCACCTGCTCTCCGTTCCACCGCTGACCGCCGCTGTGTCTTCCCATCCTCTGCGCCGACGTTCAGGAAGAGGGCAGAGCGCACTAATCACGTCACCGCGCCCTCTGACCTGAGCGTCACTGTGGAAGACACAGCGGCGCCGACGGTTGAATGAGGACCAGGTGAATATCGCGCACTGCCCCCGTCATACTCACCTGCTCCCGGCGAGGTCCCTTCACGTCTGTTCCCCAGCGCCGCATTTTCTTCCTGTAGTGAGCGGTCACCGTTACCGCTCATTACAGTAATGAATATGCGGCACCACCCCTATGGGAGGTGGAGCCGCATATTCATTACTGTAATGAGCGGTACCATGTGACCGCTCACTACAGTAAGAAACTGCAGCGCTGGGAAGCAGGGACCTGCAGGGACTGCGCCAGGAGCAGGTGAGTATTATTAGACAGTCCCCGCTCCCCCTCCCCTGCCAACCCCTGGGTATGACTCGAGTATAAGCCGAGAGGGGTACTTTCAGCCCAAAAATGTGGGCTGAAAATCTCGGCTTATACTCAAGTATATACGGTATATATTTACTTGGTGCTTTCCGCCAGCCCTAACAGTTTACTAGCGCCAGGGTCTGGCTAGTAATGGCAGACAAACAGCGATTGCAGGGGTGCATCCAGCAGCTGGAGGGCAGTTTGGCGACTCTCGAGCATATAACCTCAGCTGTGGATGTACAGTAACTGCAATAGCTGTTCAGGCTGCTAGCATGGCTGCAGCAACCATAACCACTCCGACCCCTGTTCCGACCTTATCCCATCTCCCGCTGCCAGAGAAATATTCTGGTGACAGTAAAACCTGCAGGGGTTTTGTGAGCAAGTGCAGTATACACCTCGAGCTTCTGGCTGCATGTTTTCCCACAGAGTGGGCAAGGGTGGGATTTATAATCTCTCTGCTGTTGGACAGGGCGTTGGAGTGGGCTATGCCGCTGTGGGAGCGCGACGATCATGTGGTGCAGAGTGCTTGTCGGTTCTTGAGCACTCTGAATTAGGACTTTTTTAGGACCTCGAGTCACCCATGATACGGCGCTCCAACTGCTGGCATTAACTCAGGTGTCGTCCATGGTCATCCATTTTGCCATCTGATTCCGGACTCTAGCTTCTGAGCTGGAGTGGCCGGATAAAGCTCTCATCTTGGTATTTTGAAGGGGGCTGGCTGTCCATGTGAAGGACGCTTTGGCCACTAGGGAGATTCCCACCACACTGGAGGAGCTAATAGCTGCATCGACTCGTATTGACCTCCGTTTTAATGAGCGGAGGTTAGAGCAAACCCAGTGTAGGCAGAGGTTTCGGCTGGCTCCCACCTTCGCCAAACCTTTGGAATCTCCGGTCCAGGCGCCCAAGTCACATGAGGCCATGGAGGTGTCACGAGTGGGATCTAAGTCCCGGACCGCTTGTGCACCCAAGGTCTCTCATGTCTGCCGGCAGTCAGGACATCTTGCCACCAGATGTCCCCAGCAGTCGGGGAAACATCAGCGTCTAGTGGTAGTAGGAGGAGGTACACTAGACACGGCAACGTTTGCCTCCAAATTGTCCTTTAAGGGGACAATTACAATAGGCTCATCCACTCATTCGGTAGAGCTTTGCGTGGATTCTGGGGCGGAGAGCAATTTTATGCCATCTGCCTTCGCCTAACGACACACAATACCTCTGGTGATGCTCGGCCAACCAGTGACCGTATGAGTGGTGAATGGGTCGACACTTCCCTCACAGATTACACACCAGACCATCCCTTTTACTCTATCCATGTCACCATTTCATCAGGAGATTATATCTCTGCTCATCATTCCTGAGGGAATTGATGAGGTTCTGTTACGGATACCTTGGCTATGGTACCACTCTCCACATATTGAGTGGTCCTCAGGGAGAATTCTGGGATGGAGTAAATCCTGTGAGGGTAGATGTCAGAGGGAGTGCATTCAGGTTGCTACAACTCAGGTACCCGCAGATCTTTCCTCTCTTCACAAGCACTATTGGTCTTATGCAGATGTGTTCTCCAAAAGGGCTGTGGAGACACTTCCGCCTCACCGTCCCTATGACTGTCCTATTGACTTCTTGCCTGGTGCAGAGCCTCCCCAGGGTCGAGTCTATCCGTTATCTCTTCCAGAGATGGAGGCAATGTCCCAGTATGTCTGAGAGAATCTGGCAAGAGTATTCATTAGGAAGTCAGTGTCACCTGCAGGGGCTGGGTTCTTCATACAGAAGAAGAGTGGAGAACTGCATCCATGCATAGACTACAGGGATCTTAACGCCATCACCGTTAACAATGAGTACCCACTACGCCGGATATCTGAGCTTTTTGGTAAGTTATGAGGAGCAAGGGTATTTACTTAATTAGATTTGCGGGGTGCTTACAACCTGATTCGCATTGTGAAGGGACAAATTAAGAAAGATTCTCCATTTTGTGCTTTTGACTCCATTTTCTTGTTGTTAAAGATAAATTCTGTTATTTAATTAGGTAAAAGGTTATAGCTGCCATGAAGTAACTTTATCTTGTTGTTCACAAGCCTGGTATGCAATTAGGCTATGGTTCATAATTGGTATAAAGACCTTGAGTCTTCTGACTCGAGCCAGATAATACATTCGGGGGTGTATCGCTATACAAGACTGAGGCACCTGTTAGAAAAACACATACTATGCCAAGAAGATATGACCATATATGAAGTTTCCTGTTTTTCTTTATTCTCATGGGTTAAGTTTTTCCTGCATTCTTATAGGTTAAGAACTGTGAGCTTGTTCTTAATGCTGATTGGTTGAAGTATAATTTCTATGATTATGAAAAGCGATACACAATAAAACGGGGGCCAGAGATCTGCTCGATCCCCCATACAGAGGCACACGTCCTCCGTCTGGTCATTTTCAGTTGCTGGCAACGCCCTGTAGATTAATTTGGAAATCACTGAGTTAACCGTGAAGGATCAATTTAGATCCTCCCTCAACAGTTGGCGCCCAACGTGGGCCCAAACAGGAACGCCTCTGCCCCCCGGAGGACAACAAAACAAAGTATCCTCGGACCGGACACAGGCACTGGAAAATTGGGACTGATCATCCCCCACAACAACCACGGTAAGTTGGCAGTTATACTGTCCAGACTGACCCTTTGGTGTGGTTTTCCTGTGTTTGTTGCTGCATAGAGGATCTGAGGTTTGTCCCCGATGGTGGGGTGATTTTTGGGTGGAATCATATAGAGGTGTAGTTCCGTTGGGGGCCCAGTGCTCGAACCGTACCTCATAAGGGACAGACACCCCGGATTGACCAGTGATTGTAATTCTCTTTTTAGTCAAAATATCCTGAATTCCTGATCATTGTTAGAATCAGGCGCGGTGAGGTGATCGAAGATTGGGTAGGATACGTAACTCAGGAATATATAGAAGTATACAGTATATATCCAGAGGTGTCCGGAGGGAAGTCTAAGACGCCCTCCTCCTTTCACTGAGTACCGCGTTTTTGGGTTGTCCCAGTGGGGGACAGAGAGACCCAGTGGAACAAAACCGTAAGGCCGTCGGTATTGTGCACAAGTAAAGTAAGGATATTTAGCTCAAAAGGAGAATCAGTTTCCATGGAAGGAAAAGAAGACTTTGAATTTGTGTGATGAATCTGATATTGTTAGCCCAAAGACGGGGAAAATATTCTCAATCATGGGTTTTTCTAAGGTGTTCTGGTATGTGAATTGTGTGATGAAGGTTTTGTAGAAATTAATTAAGTCTGAGAACTGCTGTATTCCGTTTCTGTGTTTATCTCTAAGATACCCGATGGGAGGGGGGAGTCACACAGCTGCGTTATTGCTTTCTCTGTGTTGAGGAATGCTGTGATTTTCTTATCTGTGCTGTGTCTCTCGTATGGAGGGGGCACATAGCTGCGTTCTACGTTTCTCTATATTTTCTGTCACGCTGGGAGATTTGTGTTTAAACAATAGTACAATATTGTATTGAAGTACTAAGAAATGTTGGAAGTTGAAAGCGAACTATGGTATTTTGTTTTAGAAGGAAACTTGTAAGAGATTGTTTGGTTATCAGTGTAATTGAAAGATTGAAGTAGGAAGATTCACCTGCTTCAAGTTGAGTGGTTGATATATAGCAAATTGAGGATCAACAGAGGAAGTGAATTACATTGAAAAAGGAAAGTTGTCTATTACTATGACAAAAAACTGGATGTTTTGTGGTGCAAGAAGGAACTGAGAAAGTGATTGAGAATAATGTGTCAGAAAGACAAACAATTAAAAATGATGATCTGGAACAGGGGGTCTCCCTGCTAGATAATATGGTCCCTCCCCAGGAAATCAAGCCTCTTCTCCCGACTGTAAGCTCTGTGCCCCTTAACCCCAAGGCACCAATATATCCTGGACTGCCGAGAAGTTCTATGGGTGTCTTATGGTAGTATTTAAAGATCTGGGATTCTCATTGTAAAATAAAGCCCATTCACACATTTTTGTGGCAGCTTTGATGTCCATCCTTAAATTTGAATTGAAAGAGGCAATAATGCCAGTTAGACCTGACATCGAGAATTCCACTCCGGATGATGCATTAAAAGTAATTAAAAGTTTTCAGAAGAATTTAGTCCGTTCTGCATCAGCAGGGAAATTAAAGGTTAAATCAGTGGCTGCAGTGATTCCTACTTCTATCTCACCCCCCCCCCCACACACAGCTGCAAGGACACAGCTCCGTTCCTTATCAGTGGCCCACGTAACAGACTTCAGCTCCTGCCCTCCCCACCTTACACAAATCCAATATCTTTTTTAACCCTATGTCTGGGAATCTCCCTCCCCAGCCCCGCCATGTCAATTCTCAGACCAAGAGCTTGTTTTAATCGGTGTAGATGGCAGACTTAATAAATATACTCTTATAAAACCCATCCTATTGGGACCTTTCCCTGAAGTCACGGCTCAGTTCGTAATCTCTCCTATATGTCCAGTAAATTTACTGGGGGCAGATTTATTATCACAGTTCCACTCCAGAATACAATTCCAAGATGATGGTCAGATGGTCCTCACGTTATATAACCCCTATGCAGATGAACACAATGAGATCTGTATCCTACATGCCCTTCTCACAGTGATGATGGCCCTGATAGGCCCAGATCCACCCCCAATAATGCCTGTAGAACCAGTAAAAGTGTTTGTCAAACCTGGTGCCCCTTTTCCCAAAGTCCATCAGTACCCTTTGAAACATGATCAGGAGCAGAGCCTCAAGGGGCAAATACAAACATTACTCGATAATGGTGCCCTAGTACCCTGTGTTTCCCCATGTAACATGCCCTTGTTTCCCGTTAAGAAAAAGACCCCACCCGGCCAACCCCCTGTGTACCGGCTGGTACAAGATCTACGGGCAGTTAATGCAGCTACTGTTCTAGAAACTCCGGTGGTGCCTAATCCACATACTCTTTTGTCCCAAATATCTCAGGATGCTGCTTGGTTCACAGTCATCGACCTTGCCAATGCCTTTTTCAGCATTCCATTACACCCAGATTGCCAGTTTCTGTTTGCATTCACTTATCAGGGACGACAATTGACGTGGACAGTTATGCCACAAGGGGCCCAAAAAGTCCCAATCAGTTTGCAAAAAATATGGGCAAGTGTCTTTTTACCCTGTCAGTTAAATCACCCCTATGTCACGCTGCTTCAGAATGTGGCTGATCTTTTGTTGTGTGCACGAACAGAGCAGGAAGCCATTGTGGCCACTGTTAGCCTCCTCAAGTATCTGGCAGATCTGAACTGTCGGGTTTCGGCCTCGAAACTTCGGTTCTGCCTTGGTCAAGTGATATTTTTGGGTCACTATCTCCTTCAGGGTGCCAGACACCTCACAGAAGAAAGAAAAATAGCCGTCAGCTCCCTTCCTTTTCCAAAAGATGAGACTGAACTCCAGCGTTTTCTTGGACTATGTACTTATTGTCGTCAGTGGATACCGGACGCATCCCGCATAATGCAACCTCTCTACAATGCCCTGGAAGATGGTTTAAGATGTGCTGATGATTTGGCAGATTCCACACCGGATATGCTGTTACTACGGAAGATACTGTAGTGCACGGAGCTGCACTCCCTCCCTCACTGTCAGCACAAAAAGTAGAATTTCAGGCTGTCTGCTGCATGTGTTCTGGCCAAAGACAGGCGGGCTAATATATACACGGACTCACAGTATGCATTTGGTATTGCTCATGATTTTGGAGCCCTATGGGCCAATCGAGGGTTTATTGCCACCGCTGGGACTCCAGTGAAGAATGCTGAAGCTGTTAAAACCCTCATGGACTCAATCAAATTACATTCCCAGGTGGCCATTATCAAAATTAAGGCGCACGGTCCTAGGAACAGTCCACAGACTGTTGGTAACGCTTTTGCGGATATGCAAGCAAAAGCTGCTGCTCTTCTGCCTGTTGAACTGACCATACAAACTATGGTGACCACACGTTCTCAGCGTAAACAGTTACAAGAAACACTGACTCTACAGGAACCTGATGATCCACGACAGACAGAGGTTTTCTGCCGGACCCCACGAGACCGCTTACTGACGATGCAGAAAATGTCTCCAAAGGAAGAAGTGAAGCAGTGGAAGGCTGATGGAGCACGTATGGACAATGGTCTCTGGAAAAAGGACCAACTTGTGTGTCTCCCTAAGCGGATGTACCCTGCTATTGCCACTTGGGCCCACACATCGAGGAAAAAAAATGTACAAAAATTCTACTGGGCTCCAGGTATTTCTACAGTCCTGACATCACTCAACCATGCATGTAACATCTGTCAGACCTGCAATCCCGGTCAACTTCAACGTGTACCCCCAAAGCATCTTGCTAAGCCCGACTATCTTTTCCAAAGGCTCCAAGTGGATGACATCACGTTGCCTAAGTCTCGTATGACTATTGTCTGGTGGTTGTCGACATGTTCTCCAGTTGGCCGGAAACATTCACCGTTACCAACATGACTGCAAAAACCACAGCGAAGAAACTGGTGATGGAAGTTATATGCCGATATGGTGTTCCAGAAGTCATCGAAAGTGACCAAGGCCCGGCCTTTTCTTCTCATGTGTATCAGGAGGTTCTGACAATGCTTGGATCTACTGTAGCCCTCCATACTCCGTACCATCCACAATCCAGTGGGAAAGTTGAGAGGCTGAACGGCACACTGAAGGGACAATTGACCAAAATGATGCAGGAGACTACGGCTCCATGGCCAGAGCTCCTACCCATTGTACTGTACCATATTCATACTACCCCTAAGGCAAAACATGGCCTGTCCCCATATGAGATATTATTTGGTGCTAGGCCCTCAGTTGCAAATTTCCAGCCTCAGTAGTTATCAGAGGAAACTGACCGTGCTGTTCAATATGTTATTCAGCTTAGTAGAAATCTTGCTAACACCCATGTTTTAGTTTTTTTCTTCCCTTCCAGATTCAGCAGAAACCGACACTTGTCACAACTTAAAGTCTGGTGATTTTGTGGTCGTGAAAAGGCATGTCAGAAAACACGGACTAGAACCCTTGTATGATGGTCCCTACCAAGTCCTCAGTATCACTCCTATGTCAGTAAAGCTGGAAGGAAGGCCGACGTGGATCTACGCATCGCGATGCAGGCTGGTCAAACAGACTAGTAGCAAATAAGGGGACATAATGTTTTGGTTTTTCGTATTTCCATATAATAATATTGGTAACCGCATGGGACAGCCTAAATTCCCCAAGATCCTTGAGTAATAAGTTTGTACAATATCATGAAAGATTAGTAGTACAGATGGGTATAGCCAATAAAATTGTTAGTTCTATTTCCATTTACCCTATGATTACACAAATGTAGGATAAATTGGTTAGGGCAACAGACTAGATGATCAAATTTGGGATATATTGGATATACTTAATACTACTGTTGTTGTCCAAAACCAACTTATCATAGTCACTAATCAATATACTGTATTACTAACAGCAGCACAGGATGGTATGTGTCACGTAATTGGACCCGCTTGCTGTCATTATATAGATCCCAATAGCACAATGAAGTTAAAGTTAGAGGATATTCAAAGACTCAGATTAATATGATAAAGACAATGACCGTAATAGGGACAGTTGGTGGGCAGACACCTTCTCCTTTCTTAATCCAGCCAATTGGTTTGAGGGACCTGGGGGCTGGATAGCTGAAATCTTTCAAAGTTTGTTATATATTGTAGCCTTTATCCTTGTCATGTATGTAATACTAAAACTTGTTCTTTGGTGTATTTCTGTATGTATTAGGAAACTCTGCACTAAGACAACTAATGATGATACCAAAAGCGTTGCCACCCCTGCTCTTCTCTACACCAATTTTACAAAGTTACCTGATGAAGATGTTGAAACCAAGCGCATGGCTATCTTCAAAAGATCCCCACCACTGTTATCAATAATTGTTATTCGTAAATTCTAGTATACAGGGGGGATGGGTACGCCGCAACAGCCATGGCTGGCATCATGGCACCAGTTATGTGAAGACCAGTACCCCTTGAGCTTAGAGCTTGGGATAGTACCTCTGATGCTGGACATTAATTAACAAAATTTTTCTAGGGGGGAATGTGAAGGGACAAATTAAGAAAGACTCTCCATTTTGTGCTTTTGACTCTATTTTCTTGTTGTTAAAGATAAATTCTGTTATTTAATTAGGTAAAAGGTTATAGCTGCCATGAAGTAACTTTATCTTGTTGCTCACAAGCCTGGTATGCAACTAGGCTATGGTTCATAATTGGTATAAAGACCTTGAGTCTTCTGACTCGAGCCAGATAATACATTCGGGGGTGTATCGCTATACAAGACTGAGGCACCTGTTAGAAAAACACATACTATGCCAAGAAGATATGACCATATATGAAGTTTCCTGTTTTTCTTTATTCTCATGGGTTAAGTTTTTCCTGCATTCTTATAGGTTAAGAACTGTGAGCGTGTTCTTAATGCTGATTGGTTGAAGTATAATTTCTATGATTATGAAAAGCGATACACAATAAAACGGGGGCCAGAGATCTGCTCGATCCCCATACAGAGGCACACGTCTCCGTCTGGTCATTTTCAGTTGCCGGCAACGCCCTGTAGATTAATTTGGAAATCACTGAGTTAACCGTGAAGGATCAATTTAGATCCTCCCTCAACAGCATCTGTGAGGGGGACGAATGGAAGACGGCTTTTAACAACAAGGATGGGCACTATGAATACCTGGTGATGCCCTTCGGGCTCTGAAATGCCCCAGCCATTTTCCAAGACTTTGTAAATGACATCTTCTGGGATATGCTCTCCACCTTGGTAGTAGTTTATCTGGATGATATTCTCATCTACTCTCCAGATATTGACTCCCACCGGAAAGATGTTTGCTAGGTCTTCGACCTCCTACGGGCTATCTCCCTCTAAGTCAAGTTGGAGAAGCGTGTGTTTGAGCAGGAGTCCTTAGCTTTCCTTGGCTATATCATCTCTGCCCAGGGATTGGCTATGGATCCTGCCAAACTACAGGCTGTGATGGACTGGCAGGAACCCCATTCTCTCAAAGCGGTGCAGTGCTTTATAGGGTTCATTAATTAATATCGTCAGTTCATTCCCCACTTCTCAACTTTGGTAACTCCCTTGGTTGTCCTCACCAAGAAAGGAGCAAATCCCAAGTCATGGTCGGAGGAGGTCTCCAAGGCCTTTCTCCCGATTAAGTCACACTTCGCTAGCGCTCCCATCCTACATCGCCCCAATATAGATAAGCCATTTATTATGGAGGTGGATGCCTCATCCGTTGGTGCTGGAGCAGTCCTCTTCCAAAAGGATGCTCAAGGTAGGAAGCATCCTTGCTTCTTCTTCTCCAAGACCTTTTCACCAACAGAGAGGAATTATTCCATTGAGGACAGGGAGTTGCTAGCCATGAAGTTGGCTTTCTCAGAGTGGAGACACCTCCTTGAGGGGGCTCACTTTCAATCCAAGTGTTCACAGACCACAAGAACTTGGTGTATTTACAGACAGCCCAGCAGCTAAATTCTCGCCAGGCTAGATGGTCCCTGTTCTTCTCTCGGTTCCATTTCACTCTCCATTTTCTTTCCAGGGAGAAGAACATTCGTGCCGACGCTGTCTCTCGCTCTGTAGTGTCATCAGAGGAGGAGCCTCGGCTTATTGTCCATTCAGGGAGCCTGAGAACTCTGGCTCCGGTTTCGCTAGAGTCTGTGCCCCCAGGCAAGACTTTCATTCCATCTAATTTGAGACCGGAGGTTCTCTCTTGGGCTCACTCGTCCAGGGTGGGTGGACATTTTGGGACCAAGAGGACATCTGAGCTTTTGGCGAGGATGTACAGGTGGCCACATATTGCCCGTGACATCGGGGACTATATTCGGGCGTGTGTCTCCTGCGCCAAGAATCGGTCTCCTCGGCAATGGCCTGCTAGGCTACTTTACCCCCTGCCAGTGGCAGACAGGCCCTGGGAGATGGTTGGGATGGACTTTGTGGTAGGCTTACCCAAGTCTCATAGCTGTACAGTTATCTGGGTTGTCACCGACCATTATTCTAAGATGGTGCACTTGGTTCCGCTTCCAGTTACCTTCTGCACGGGCTTTAGCGGCGTTGTTCCTCAAACATGTTTTCCATCTACATGGCATGCCTGACAAAATTGTCAGTGACCGGGGTCCTCAGTTTGCATTTCGGTTCTGGAGAGAGCTCTGTCGTTTACTCATCATTGAGCTGAATCTCTCTTCTGCATACCATCCCGAGACGAATGGGTTGGTAGAGAGGGCCAACCAGACTCTGGTCATATACTTGCGACATTTTGTTTCTGCCAGGCAGGATGACTGGGCATCTTTGCTACCTTGGGTGGAATTTGCTTTGAACAATGCCGTAGCCGACTCTACCGGGCAGACTCCATTTCTTCTTAATTACGGCCAGCATCCGCATGTTCTTGTGCCCATGCCCGTGTCATCCACCGATTCTAGGGTGGCAGACTGGGCAGTGGAGGCACGTGACATTTGGGACTGCACACAGGATGCCATCCGGGCTTCCAAGGAGAGAATGAGGGTTTCTGCTGATGCACACCAGCGCCCAGCTCTAACCTTTGCCACTAGCGACTTAGTGTGGCTCTCCACCCATAACATCAGGCTGCGAGTTGAGTCCACTAAGTTTGCGCCTTGCTACATAGGTCCTTTCAACGTTCTGGAACAGGTCAACCCTGTGGTCTACCGTGTGGCTATTCCTCCATGCCTTGGTATAACCGACACTTTCCATGTATCCCTCTTAAAGTCCGTCTATATGTCCCGGTTTTCTGAGTCATCTGCCGGGACATCGGGTTCGCCCATGGATGAGTACGAGGTGAATTCTATCTAGGGGTGAAAGGTGGTACGTTGCAAAAAATACTATCTGGTGGACTGGAAGGGCCACGGCCTAGAGGACAGAACCTGGGAACCTGTGGAGCACATTTGGGCTCCACTGCTCATTGCAGCCTTTGAGTGTAGCGAAGCCCAACGAGGGGGGCCCTGGGGGGAGTAATGTTAGGTGTCGAGTTCCCGCCGCTGCACAGGGGGAATCTCAAACCATGTCTTTTGCGGTCTCCCATTCTATCTCAGCCGCAGTGGAGCCTGCCCAGCGGAGACGTTGGTCCCAGCGTCTCGCTCAGCCTGATACTGTGCAAAGGGTTACTGCTGCCTTTCCAGGCTCTGCTTTTGTAGCCAGCACTGGTCAGCGGTGAGCAGGCTTTTCTGGGACTAAGTCCTGTTTTGCACACACTGAGCATGCCCACAGTAGGACCTCTCATTGGAGGTCGGGGGTCACACGCTTAGGTCCTGTAGTAGCTCCTATTGGACCACTAGGAAGGTCTTTGTCTGCTGCAGCTATAAAAGGTTCACATGGCTGCACGGCAATGCGCTAGTATCAACCTATGTTATGAGCTTTGCTATCTTGTGGTCATGTATGCATGTGGTCAGGATTGGCTGAAATAAGCCCCTAGAATACTGGCACCTCCGGTGAGGAGTTTCGTGTGTATGGATTCAGGGCTGGCGTATAGCCACTAGAATTCCGGCTCCACTGGAGAGGAGTTGTTCGTGTGCTAGGCTGACTGCATGACCACTCTTTGCTTTTGCTCAGTTAGGTAGCTGTGATCCTCTGAGAGCTTAACAGGGCACAGCGTTTTCATATCTTTGCAATTCTGTGAAGCAACAGAGTTCGCTTATATTGCCATATAGCGCCGCCATTTGCTAGCAGCAGGTTTTTCTCCTGCACGGTGGACCCCAGGTTGCAAACACACCTATTTAACATATATTTTTACTCAGTGCGTTCCTCCAGCCCTAACACTAGATTTGGATATACCCATTAACCCTTCTAATCCCCCCTCCTTACTAAATTTTGCTGTTGTCCTTAATGCCCTAAAAAAAGAAAGAAAGCTCCATTACGATAATCTGAAATAAGGCACTGCCAGTGGTCTCCTGCCATCTCTAAAATGGCCTTCTCCATTTAACACCTGTACAGGGATCCTAACTTAAAAAGGGACCCTTGGTTGGGGCCACTGCATATGCAGCTGTTCCGTTGTGCAGGCTGCATGAGTGGTCAGGTAGCTGGCTCAAAACCAAGAGGGCAGAAAAAGTACAAAATCAGAAAATGCCAGAATAGTCAGTAATATATATATATATATATATATATATATATATATATATATATATATATATATATATATATATATATATATATTCTATGCATTGGAATTGGAGGTGTATATACCATAAGCTCACTGTTAGTTATCCATTAACCAGCCTATTAGTGGTAACAGCCGTAGACACATCTGATAATTGTTGGTCAATTGTGTAAGTGTACTGATGACAGGGGGCAGCAGAGGGCTATTCATGACAAAAAAATAATAGCGTATTGGAGTCAGCGAGACCCCCCTGGCTGTAATATTTGACAGAAGCCTATAAAAAAAAGCACCAAAAGTACATAGTTCAGAAGTGTTTTTATTCGCACTCTTGGTTGTTTTCATGAAATCACATAGCATTTATTCTACATGTGAGTAAAGCATAAATGTTCAAGCAAAGGAGAAGTGATTTCATGAAAACTCCTGTCCACTATGACGCTGTTGTACTGTATGGATTTCATGCATTTTTTCTCTATAAGCTTGTATCTAGAGCCTGAAAAAGGATTGCAAAAAATAAATTTTTAAGTGCAATATGTAGGCTTTTCTGTACCATTGAAAAAGCATTAAAAGCGTTAAAATTCTGCAGCAAAAACAGCGGGAGGAGCGAGGTGAGACGGGGAGCGACGGGAGACGGGGAGCGACAGAGGAGCGAGGGGAGACGGGGAGCGATGGAGAGGAGCAAGGGGAGATGGGGAACGATGGACAGAAGAGGGGGAGACGGGAGTGACGGACAGAATGGTACCACCATCGGGTGCCATATTGGAATACCCATCACTTGGGTATTCCAATATGGCGATCGGCGTACTTCCGCTGTGGTGCAGTGCATTGTGGGATTTGATAACGTGCAGACGGAAGTGGATGACAGACAATTTAAGGTAATTATATAAATAGATTGTAAGTATGTGCAGAGCACAAGTGTTAGCCCCACTCATAGAGGAGAAGCTACAGAGTGATGAAGAAAATGCAAAGAGAAGACATCGCATGGAGAGAGTGAGCGGAAGTCAGGACAAAGCCTGGGACTACCCCCTCAAAACCGTACAGTCCTGCTCAATCCAGAACAGTCTGGAGCTATGGCTATGATGTCTCCCAAAATAAGAGATTCCTTCTCTGCTGTCCCTATATAGCACAGTTAGAAGCTACAGTTTTGAGACCATTATACAGCAGTATAATAATGGCAAGAAGGCATAGAAGAAATGCCTCATAAGTGGAAAATAACACAGATTTCTCAGATTAAATATATTACATTTATGAAAAGTTTATTGAAGTGTCACTGACTAACTAAGTATTATTATTGTTGCTTATTAGTTTTGTGCCTCATTGTCCCTATGCAGCTTCCTCTCTCTATGTATAATAATAGCCCTAATAAAAATTGCAACTTTAATGGCAATGTTAATTGATGCACTTGCCAAAAAATCATACTTTACACATGCTAACAAGGTGTTCAAAGCACTTCTTTTCCGTCTGTCTCTGCCATTCTTTGACTATTGTAAATCCAGAGCTGTCAATCAAGAAAGATGAAGGCGTGGTTTAGATGGAATAGTAGGTGGGAGGATGCTTTGCACTGTACAGTAAAGCCCAGGGTGCACTGCATGCCTCATTAGCATATTTGAAAATAGAACAATTTCTGGCAAAGAAAGTAATGAATTTGGAAATGATATGTACAATTTTTATTAGGGCCAAGGAGCTGTGCTCGGTGTGAACATTCATTTGTGCTGACACACTCCCCATAATCCATATTTTATTATTCAGTTATTTGTATGTTGTCATGTTATCTGGAAGTCTTTCTCAGATTCTGGGGTACAATCATCTGTATTCTTTATATTCCTTCTATGATGTACAGTGATAAATATTTAATTACGGCATTTGCTTTCACCTTCATTTTATGCTGCAAATGTAAAATATAGTAAAGCTGTCCATACACATTACAGTTTTAATGGGAGATCCTCTTGTTTTTATGTAAGTGTATGGCCAAGGGCTGGAAAAAAGCCCAGTTGTCAGGTTGCCATGGTGACTAGAACATCATTGCTGGCTTTGGTGCACATACCTTTGGTTCTGATTCTGCAGTTGCCAGTGCCACTAGTTTAGATTAGACCACTAATTATCATGGTGAGATATCCCTCTAGGCTAGGTTCACATGATGGGTATTTTGTGTGCTTTTGATGTTCTTCAGCATTTCTGTACCCAATAGCTAAATTAGGTTACTTGATTTTGTCATTGCATTTGTGAGTGTGTTTTTTAATATTTTTGACGCTTTTGTCTCATTTTGGTATGTCATATTTTAAAGAAAGCAGCTTTGTTTTTTATATTCCTAGGCATTTAGTTTTGAAAAAACTATATTTATACAGTCATGTATGGTTGGCGAAAAATACACTGGATGCAGTTCTAGGGGGAAAATTCGCATAAAAAATTACCATAACTGCAAGGAAAATTGACATGTTACGGATTTAAAATAAGCAATGCAGGTCAGTTTACACTGTCTTAAAAAAAACACAGTGGGCATAAGGTTTCTATAAATCCCATCCACTTTGCAGGATATGTAAGACGCTGTTTTGTGCAGCAAAAATATGCAGATTAAAAAATCACAAAAACTCATCGAGGTTGTCTACTACCCTGACTCAGTTAATGGTTTAGCCATAAATGCATAAAAATGATGAAAATAAATATCCCAATATGCCTTTTCTGATAAATTTCATGTTGTATTATGCCTTTTTGCTTCACTTCCTGTCCATGGTATCAGCTTCGTTGTGATAGCAATCACTTCCTTTTCAGAATCCTCTGCTACCTTTTTACTACATATCACATCAAGCCTTGTTCTGGACTGCAAGCCAGCAGTGAGCACAGACCTGAACTCCATCTAAACCCCTCCCACTCCATGTGTCACCCACAGGCCCTGAGCTATCTCCTGTATAAGACACTGCAGGGAATAGAAGTAATGCACACAGCACCGTTACAACACTCACGACAAAAAAGATCCCCTCCTCCCCCTAATGCACATGGATCATGGGATGGATCAATGGATGGATGATGTGGAGAGATCTGAATATTCACATATACAAGGAATACAGCAGGGTGTATATACATTTCACAGGGTATCCAGCATTGATCGAAGGACCTTAGATGACGTCGCGGTCGCGTGACCGTGACAGCATCTAAGGTCCTTCGCTCAATGAATCCTTTGTAACTGAAGCCGCCGCTTGCACCGCTGAGAGCTGGGGGCCGTCGGAGGGTAAGTATATCCCATATTTTTTTTTTTTTTTTACATGAATATGGATCCTAGGGCCTGAAGGAGAGTCTCCTCTCCTCCAGACCCTGGGAACCATTCAGGACCGCTCCCTGCACGTGCCATACCCGGCGTATAAGACGACCCCTGACTTTTGAGATAATTTTCAGGGGTTAAAAAGTCATCTTATACGCCGGAAAATACGGTATGTGGTAATAACTCTGGAATGCTTCAACCAATCCCACTAATTCTAAGAATGTTTTCTCATGACATATTGTGTTCATAATACTTGTAACATTTGTTCGATATGACTTACGTTTCTTTGTGAAAATATCGTAAAATTTGATGAAAATTTCAAAAATTTTGCAATTTGCAAACTTTTTATTCTTATGCCTTTAAATCAGAGAGTTATAACATTTCCCACATGTCTACTTTACATCTGCATAATTTTTTAAATATATTTTTTATTAGTAAGTTAGAAGGGTTAAAAGTTGATCAATAATTTCTCATTTTTCCAACAAAATTTACAAAACCATTTTTCTAGAGACCACATCACATTTGAAGTTACTTTGTGGGACCTATATAATAGGTTCCTCAAAGAATTTTATAGCATTGAGATGTGAAAATATGACATTTTCGTGGTAAAAATATAATTTGTGTATTTGCTGCAAATTTGTGAGGTACACAAGGGTTAATAGGTGAAACTAGATTCCACAATTACGCAATTTCTCTCAAACGCAGTGCTGCTCCATATGTTGTCAGAAATTACTGTTAGGCCACATTTCAGGGCTGAGAAGGAAGGAGCGCAATTTGGCATTTGGAGCACAGATTTTGCTAGAATTGTCTAAGGTGCCAGAACAACAGAAAACCCCAAAAGCGATCTCATTGTAGAAATTACACCTCTCAATGAATTCATCTATGGCTGCAGTGACTATTTTGCAACATCCATGCCAGGCTTTTTTTTCTAGGGAATTGCAAATCTGCCAGTCTTGTACTCATACATTGTGTCCCCATACAGTATAGAGCCCCCATATATTGTAGCGCCCCCATACATTGTGCACAGCTTGTTCTTCTGGCGATCCTCGCCTGGTAAATTAAGTGCATTTTCTCCATTACAATAATGAGAAACTTGTGGACATTTACTGTGGTTTAGGCACCAAGGGGATCAGAAGGAGTGGGTAATTGGATTTGAGAGCTCAGAATTCACTCAATATTTTTTGAGGAGGTGGGAGCCATGTCGCTTTTCCAAAGTTTTTGTTCTACCAGTAACTTGGGAATACCCTATAGTTCCAGTGACAGATGACGGACCTGAATGGGGGCTGGTTTTGTGTGAGATAAATTAAGGTTTTTAATGGCAACATTTTGGGGTACATTATATTTTTTTATCGCTTCCAGAGTAATGCTGAATAACATTCTTGTGTTCTATGCTAAGCACATACCTTGGGGTTTCCATGTAAATCCCACAACAATGCATTTCAGATGAAACCCCCAAGGGAACCACACACCATGAGGAGATGGAGACACTTCATACTCTGCTTGGGGTCTGCTCCGGTGGTATCCCTCTTTTTAGGTGTGCACAGATCTGTGGTCATCCACACTTGTGAACTAAAAAGATGCCTAAAATGATGGGACATCACTGGAACACAGACCAGTCCAAAGTGACTCCATCTGCCTCATAAGTGAGTAGTTCCACCTGAATCATGGTTTGGGGGAATTTACACAGAAACCCTGACGTAAGCACTCAGCAGAGAGTGCAGGATAAATGTGAGCCAAACCTTATTCTGATTTTTGGGAGGTAGAATGAACAAATAGACAGCAGTACAAGGATAGTTCTTTTTATTTTTGCGTGGTTCACCATGCGGTATAAGTGATAAGGTGGATTTATTCTTCGGGTTGGTCCGATTACAGCGATACTAGATTTAGATTTTTTTTCTTAGGTTTTGCTGCTGTCATAAAGTAAAACTGCTTTTTAATAAAAAGTAGGGTTTTTTGTTGCCATATTCTGAGAGCTGTAACTTTTTTATTTTTTGGCTAGCAGAGCAATATGAGGGTTTATTTTTTGCGGGACAAATAATGTACAGCTGACATCCTGTGGGAATCGCCATCACTCGGCGCCGCTATTCCCCATTGCCATTTTAAAATGGCAATGAGGGAATAAATACCCTTAATGATGGCCTTTTTAATGTGTATTGGCAGTCGTTAAGGGGTTAAGAGGGAAACTCTCCTAGCACAAGCCTGAGCAAAATACAATACAATGTATTTTACAAAACTTGTACATTTGATGGCATGCTGCACATTTTGAGGATTTTGGAGTTTTCTTTTCTAGCTGACTCACTGCCTAAAAATTAGAAAATTCTATGTTTGCATGTAACTCTAGTGTCCATCTCTGCAATAGTTGTTACTATGTTGCAGCTCTTTATTTTGTTAACCAATTCATATTTGTCTGTATTGGAAATGAGCTGCATCAGAGATATCTTTCCTCTACAGACATAACTAGAGCTAGGCCAAATGACCACATTATTGAGAACATCTGGGATAACATCTGTTGGCCAAATGATAATGTAGCCAAACTCTGTCTAATGTATACCATCACCTTTAGCCTCCAAGCAATAATTAAGTCATGTCAGTTGGCAATAAATATAGTAATTAGTTTCTGGAATCTTGTAATGCCCACTGGAAAAATAGTTGGCTTCATGTTTGGTCCAAGGCTAAATAAGTTGTATGTCTTCAGGGGAGTTGATCATCTGGAGCACTCTCTAATCAGTCTGGAAAGCCTTTTGCCCCTTTCCAGAGATAGTGCTGCATAAATGCAAATTTCCTTGTGTTAAAAAAGTTAAAAATTCCAGATGTGAAGCACAACTTGGCTGTGAATTAATTTTCCCTGACACCCACAAATTATTTACAAATAGAAAATACATGATGCTGGAAGATGTTTGGGTTAATTTATTGAGGCATGTCTTTATAGAGTAAAAAAGAGTCAACTTCTGGTTCAGATGAAGTAATGAAGTGTGAAATAGCTTATCATAAATCTGAATAACAATTAGTTCATTAAGGAGACCAGCTCCATTCTTCTGATATAGGGAGGAACTATGTAATATGACTCATTCCGCATTTTTATGCATCATTCATATGTCCATAATTATCTCATGTCTGCTCCTCTGTACCACAGGTTCCAAGGGTGTTTTCTTCTTAATGTCGATAACAGCAACCTTGATTAAACTCTCCATGACAAGCCAATCTCTGCATCTAGCCATTAGATTCCCTAGGGGACAGTCACACATGGCAAATGTATGGCAGAAATGGGCAGCATAGTGGCTAAGTGGTTATCACTGTTGCATTGCAGTACTGTAGTCCTAATCCCAAAATCAACATTTGGAAGGAGTTTGCATGGGTTTTCTCTGAGTAAAGGTACCTTCACACGAAACGACTTTGTAACGATATCGCTAGCGATCCGTGACGTTGCAGCGTCCTCGCTAGCGATATCGTTTCGTTTGACATGCAGCAGCGATCAGGATCCTGCTGTGATGTCGCTGGTCGCTGAATAAAGTCCAGAACTTTATTTGGTCGTCCGATCGCCGTGTATCGTTGTGTTTGAAAGCAAAAGCAACGATACCAGCGATGTTTTACACTGGTAACCAGGGTAAACATCGGGTTACCAAGCGCAGGGCCGCGCTTAGTAACCCGATGTTTACCGTGGTTACCAGAGTAAAAGTAAAAAAAACAAACAGTACATGCTCACCTGCGCGTCCCCCAGCGTCTGCTTCCTGACACTTACTGAGCGCCGGCCCTAAAGTGAAAGTGAAAGCACAGCGGTGACGTCACCGCTGTGCTGTTAGGGCCGGAGCTCTGTCAGTGTCAGGAAGCAGACGCTGGGGGACGCGCAGGTGAGCATGTACTGTTTGTTTTTTTTACTTTTACGCTGGTAACCACGGTAAACATCGGGTTACTAAGTGCGGCCCTGCGCTTAGCAACCCGATGTTTACCCTGGTTACCCGGGGACCTCGGCATCGTTGGTCGCTGGAGAGCGGTCTGTGTGACAGCTCCCCAGCGATCAAACAGCGACGCTGCAGCGATCGGCATTGTTGTCGCTATCGCTGCAGCGTCGCTTCGTGTGAAGGTACCTTATTGCAATTTCCTCCAACACTCCAGAGACATATTGATAAGGACTTTAGATGAGGGGCTGTGAAGATAATATCTGTAAAGCACTGTGGAATATGGTAGCACTACATACATGAGTAAAATAAATATATTTGGAGACTGCCCCATTAGTAAAAGTTCAACATAATACTGAAATGTAAATGAGCTCTTCAACTGCTTACACAGAAGCACACTTCCCATCAGTATACCATATTTATTTAAGTCTGTAATACAAAGCTAATCTTGATCTATGAGTCTATTAACAGGGCCGTATAAAATAAAAGAAAGAAAAATGCACTACTTTCATTGGTTCCCATCCAACTACATAAAACAGTTACCTTTGTCATAAAAAAATAAATGAACTGTGAATATAAATGGCAAGTGGAAATGTCAAATTAACTACACAGGTATGGCTAACCTGAAGAGCATGATTTAGCTGAGGTGTTGCCTTAGGGTACCGTCTCACAGTGGCACTTTTGTCGCTACGACGGTACGATCCGTGACGTTCCAGTGATATCCATACGATATCGCTGTGTCTGACGCGCAGCAGCGATCAGGGACCCCGCTGAGAATCGTACGTCGTAGCAGATCGTTTGGAACTTTCTTTCGTCGCTGGATCTCCCGCTGTCATCGCTGGATCGGTGTGTGTGACACCGATCCAGCGATGCGTTCGCTTGTAACCAGGGTAAACATCGGGTTACTAAGCGCAGGACCGCGCTTAGTAACCCGATGTTTACCCTGGTTACCCGGGGACTTCGGCATCGTTGGTCGCTGGAGAGCTGTCTGTGTGACAGCTCCCCAACGACCACACAACGACTTACCAACGATCACGGCCAGGTCGTATCGCTGGTCGTGATCGTTGGTAAATCGTTTTGTGTAACAGTACCCTTACTCTTCAAACTAATGCAACTACAGTATGCACTATGACAGTTTCAGCAGGTTGCTGGAGAATTCTAAAAGAGGCCTTCATAAAGTAAGTTGTCTCCTTTAAGGGGAGGTCCATTGTGCAGGACTTGTGTCAGGGTCCCCTATCTATCAAGCGCCCCCGGCATATTCACACATACATTTACATGCATATGCACATTAGGTACACATACGTAAAATATGCCCATATTAATACATTACACATGCATTTACACATTACTACTGCATATACACAGTACAAACATGGACAAATATAAAATACTAGCTGTACTACCCGGCTTCGCCCGGGGTAATAACTGCTGTTAGCAAAATAGAATGTGTTAACAAAAATTTATTCTGCACAAAAAACCCACAAAACAAATAGATAGAAATGTAATTATTAAAAGGCAAAAACTAAGCTAATAGAAGCATTTTACAACATATATTTCAACACCAGAGATATTCCACACAGATTTAACTAAATTGGCCAAGTAATGTGAAGTAATCTTCTACTACTTATTCGAGAGCCTTTTGATAAACGACATTCTTAGTTTTTCCTTCAGGTGCAAAGACAAACAGATTTTTGGCTGTTCCAACTCTTGAACAGGCCACATAAAGTTGACCATGAGAAAAGCATGGAGATTGTAAATCTAAGCTAGCTGAAGAGCCCGGCGTTGCCTGGGCATAGTAAATATCTGTGGTTAGTTATAGCACCTCACTTCTCTTATTTTCCCATCACGCATCTCATTTTCCCCATCACATCTTTCATTTTCCCCCTCACATCTCTCATTTTCTCCCTCACACCTCTCATTTTCCCCCTCACACCTCTCATTTTCCCCCTCACTCCTCTCATTCCCCCCTAACACTTGTCATTTCGACCTCCACATCTGTCATTTTCCGATCACTCCACTATTTTCCCTCACTCCTCTCATTTTGCACTCACACCTTTTCATTTTCACCTCACACCTCTCATTTTCACCTCAGTATATACATGTTTGTCATCTCCCTTATATATAGTATACACCTGTATGTCATCTCCTGTATATAGTATATACCTGTATGTCATCTCCCCTGTATATAGTATATACCTGCTGTGTGTCATCTCCCCTGTATATAGTATATACCTGTATGTCATCTCCTCCTATATATAGTATATACCTGTATGTAATCTCCTCCTGTATATAGTATATACCTGTGAGTCATCTCACCTATATATAGTATATATCTGTGTGTCATCTCCTCCTGTATATAGTATATACCTGTATGTCATCTCCTATACATAGCATATACCTGTATGTCATCTCCTCCTGTATATACTATATACCTGTAGGTAATCTGCTCCTGTATATAGTATATACCTGTGTGTCATCTCCTTCTGTATATAGTATATACCTGTATGTCATCTCCTGCTGTATGTAGTATGTACCTGTATGTCATCTCCTCCTCTATATATTATATACCTGTGTGTCATCTATCCTGTATATAGTATATATCTGTGTGTCATCTCCTCCTGCATATAGTATATACCTGTGTGTCATCTCTCCTGTATATAGTATATATCTGTATGTCATCTCCTCCTGTATTAGACCTCGTTCACACGTTATTTGGTCAGTATTTTTACCTCAGTATTTGTAAGCTAAATTGGCAGCCTGATAAATCCCCAGCCAACAGTAAGCCCACCCCCTGGCAGTATATATTAGCTCACACATACACATAATAGACTGGTCATGTGACTGACAGCTGCCGGATTCCTATATGGTACATTTGTTGCTCTTGTAGTTTGTCAGCTTATTAATCAGATTTTTATTTTTGAAGGATAATACCAGACTTGTGTGTGTTTTAGGGCGAGTTTCATGTGTCAAGTTGTGTGTGTTGAGTTGCGTGTGGCGACATGCATGTAGCGACTTTTGTGAGATGAGTTTTGTGTGGCGACATGCGTGTAGCAATTTTTTGTGTGTTGAGTTGCATGTGACAGGTTAGTGTAGCAAGTTGTGTGCAGCAAGTTTTGCGCATGGCGAGTTTTGCGCGTGGCGAGTTTTATGTGTGGTGCCTTTTGAGTATGTGCAAGTTTTGTGTGAGGCAACTTTTGCATGTGTTGCAACTTTTGTGCATGTGGCAATTTTTCCGCGTGTGCAAGTTTTGCATGTGGCGAGTTTTCCATGAGGTGAGTGTTGCACGTGTGGCGAGTTTTGCATGTGGAGAGTTTTGCGCGTGGCGAGTTTTGAGCGGCGACTTTTGTGTGTCAACTTTTATGTGGCGAGGTTGGTGTATGTGTGGTGAAATGTGCGCTGAGGGTGGTATATGTGTTCGAGCACGTGGTAGTGTGTGGCGCATTTTGTGTGTGTGTTCATATCCCCGTGGTGGTGTGGTGATTATCCCATGTCGGGGCCCCACCTAGGCAACTGTACAGTATATACTCTTTGGCGCCATCGCTCTCATTCTTTAAGTCCTCCTTGTTCACATCTGGCTGCTGTTAATTTGCCTCCAACACTTTTCCTTTCATTTTTTCCCCATTATGTAGATAGGTGCAAAATTGTTTGGTGAATTGGAAAGCGCGGGGTTAAAATTTCACCTCACAACATAGCTTTGATGCTCTCGGGGTCCAGACGTGTGACTGTGCAAAATTTTGTGCCTGTAGCTGCGACGCCTCCAACACTTTTCCTTTCACTTTTTCCCCATTATGTAGATAGGGGCAAAATTGTTTGGTGAATTGGAAAGCGCGGGGTTAAAATTTCACCTCACAACATAGCTTTGACGCTCTCGGGGTCCAGACGTGTGACTGTGCAAAATTTTGTGCCTGTAGCTGCGACGCCTCCAACACTTTTCCTTTCACTTTTTCCCCATTATGTAGATAGGGGGAAAATTGTTTGGTGAACTGGAAAGCGCGGGGTTAAAATTTCACCTCACAACATAGCCTATGACGCTCTCGGGGTCCAGACGTGTGACTGTGCAAAATTTTGTGGCTGTAGCTGCGACGGTTCAGATGCCAATCCCGGACATACACACATACATACATACATACATACATACACACATACACACATTCAGCTTTATATATTAGATATATAAAACATGCATATAAACAATTATATTTTTTGTAACGCACTTGTTCATGCAACTAATTTTCTTTTTGGGCATTTATTTGCATTGTAACAGCCACGACTTTTCATATAAGTTTCATCATATTAGGCCTTTTTTTTTGTAAGATTGTCTGTGGGTTTTTGCCATTTTGACAAACAAGAATGTAAGCATTATATTTGTGTTAACTTTAAGTAAAAAAAAATAAATCCACAATTATTTTTACTGATCAATGTTGAATGTATTGTATGGAGTGTTAAAATGTATTTATTTATTATGTTTTGCTTATAAAATTAAATAAAATTAAAATGCTTGTAACATAACGGATATTGAATCAATACATGTTATTACTGGTTTGATACGTTTATTTTTAAAACATGTATAAATAATGCAATCATTATAATTGTTTTTTATATTTTAGCATTTTTTTAGGAAAAAATCCTTGGCTTTTATTCTATTCATAAAATACAAGCATAACAAGATGTAATGGTACGTAGAGATGTATTCTTATGTAATATTACAATGTGCCAGTAAAGACATAGACTAATCATTTTTCCTTTAGGCTAGAAAAATATCTTCTGCATTTAGCAGTGCAGCCTATGGTTTACTGCTAAAGTTTTTGTTGCCATGCTACAGGTTGTGAGTTTGAACCCTGAGAAAGAAAATATTTCAAGAAAGTCAAATAATTAATTAAAGATATATGAAAATGTGTACTGAGTGCAGATATCCTGAGTCAGAGGAAAACAGAAAAGTCACAGAAGTGCTGACTGAGATACATATTGGGTAGATCAACTAGCAGCACAAGCGGCATGTGAACTCCTGGCTCCTTTTATGAGCATCTGTAAGAATCTTACTAAGAACGATAGTAAAATTTTTGGAAATTACATAGACAATGTGATATTACAAAAAAGGTATGGGCTAGCCTGCGATTCAGCACAGCAGTTTACAATCTTACAAACAATTACTCCTATTCCCCAACCAAATATTCCTCTCCTGTCCCAATGTGACCTCAATAAACTCAAAGGAATAGTCTGTCCTCAATCATATTGAAAAGCCCAAAAGTTCACCATATGTGTCGGCTACTACTCTGTCATGTACTATAATGGCCCACAGAAACGCTCTCTCCTAAAACACAAGGAAGTTCAAGTTTGATCTGGAGTCTGTTTCGTGCCATGTCGGCACCTAGGGGCGGATTAGGATTCTTAATTACAAAACAAACAGGAAAAATGGCAACAAAGTTGAAAGTTCTGGAAGCTGATTTTGGCAATAAATATGGGCTGAACTGTTATGACCCCAATGGCGAGGGTCTCAGAGGTACGTGGAAGTCTGCAGAATACAAAAATCCAGCTCATAGGGCAGTGGTAACTGGGTTGACCATATATCTACTCCTAACGCCAACACTAGAAGTAGCCGGGGATCATTCCTACGTTGATTCTAGATGACACGCTCCAGCCGGAGAATCTAGCTACCCCTAGTAGAGGAAAACAAAAGACCTTTCTTGCCTCCAGAGAAGGGGACCCCAAAGCTGGATAGAAGCCCCCCACAAATAATAACGGTGAGGTAAGAGGAAATGACAAACACAGAAATGAACCAGGTTTAGCACAGAGAGGCCCGCTTACTGATAGCAGAATAAAGAAAGGTAACTTATATGGTCAACAAAAACCCTATCAAAATCCACACTGGAAATTCAAGAACCCCCGAACCGTCTAACGGTCCGGGGGGAGAACACCAGCCCCCTAGAGCTTCCAGCAAAGGTCAGGATATAGATTTGGAACAAGCTGGACAAAAATACAAAACCAAAACAAATAGCAAAAAGCAAAAGGCAGACTTAGCTGATATTACTGGAACCAGGATCAGTAGACAAGAGCACAGCAGACTAGCTCTGATAACTACGTTGCCAGGCATTGAACTGAAGGTCTAGGGAGCTTATATAGCAACACCCCTAACTAACGACCCAGGTGCGGATAAAAGGAATGACAGAAAAACCAGAGTAAAAAAACTAGTAACCACTAGAGGGAGCAAAAAGCAAATTCACAACAGTACCCCCCCCTTAGTGAGGGGTCACCGAACCCTCACCACGACCACCAGGGCGATCAGGATGAGCGGCATGAAAGGCACGAACTAAATCGGCCGCATGAACATCAGAGGCGACCACCCAGGAATTATCCTCCTGACCATAGCCCTTCCACTTGACCAGGTACTGAAGCCTCCGCCTGGAGAGGCGAGAATCCAAGATCTTCTCCACCACGTACTCCAACTCGCCCTCAACCAACACCGGAGCAGGAGGCTCAGCAGAAGGAACTACAGGCACAATGTACCGCCGCAACAAGGACCTATGAAATACATTGTGAATAGCAAACGACACAGGAAGATCCAGACGAAAAGATACAGGATTAAGGATTTCCAATATCTTGTAAGGCCCAATAAAACGAGGTTTAAATTTGGGAGAGGAGACCTTCATAGGAACAAAGCGGGAAGAAAGCCATACCAAATCCCCAACGCGTAGTCGGGGACCCACACCGCGGCGGCGGTTGGCAAAGCGCTGAGCCCTCTCCTGTGACAACTTCAAGTTGTCCACCACATGATTCCAGATCCGCTGCAACCTATCTACCACAGAATCCACCCCAGGACAGTCAGAAGGCTCCACATGACCCGAAGAAAAGCGAGGATGGAAACCAGAGTTGCAGAAAAAAGGCGAAACCAAGGTGGCGGAACTAGCCCGATTATTAAGGGCAAACTCAGCCAACGGCAAGAATGTCACCCAATCGTCCTGATCAGCAGAGACAAAACACCTCAAATAAGCCTCCAAAGTCTGATTGGTTCGCTCCGTCTGTCCATTAGTCTGAGGATGGAAAGCAGACGAAAACGACAAATCAATGCCCATCCTACTACAAAAGGATCGCCAGAACCTAGAAACGAACTGGGATCCTCTGTCTGACACAATATTCTCAGGGATGCCGTGCAAACGAACCACGTTCTGGAAAAACACAGGAACCAGATCGGAAGAGGAAGGCAGCTTAGGCAAAGGAACCAAATGGACCATCTTGGAGAAGCGATCACATATCACCCAGATAACGGACATGCCCTGAGATAGCGGAAGATCAGAAATGAAATCCATGGAGATATGTGTCCAAGGTCTCTTCGGGACAGGCAAGGGCAAGAGCAAACCGCTGGCACGAGAACAGCAAGGCTTAGCTCGAGCACAAGTCCCACAGGACTGCACAAATGACCGCACATCCCTTGACAAGGAAGGCCACCAAAAGGACCTGGCCACCAGATCTCTGGTGCCAAAAATTCCCGGGTGACCTGCCAACACTGAGGAATGAACCTCGGAAATGACTCTGCTGGTCCATTTATCCGGGACAAACAGTCTGTCAGGTGGACAAGACTCAGGCCTATCAGCCTGAAATCTCTGCAACACACGTCGCAGATCCGGAGAAATAGCTGACAAGATAACTCCATCTTTAAGAATACCAACAGGATCAGCGACTCCAGGAGCATCAGGCACAAAGCTCCTAGAAAGAGCATCGGCCTTCACATTCTTTGAACCTGGTAAATACGAGACAACAAAATCAAAGCGGGAGAAAAACAATGACCAGCGGGCCTGTCTCGGATTAAGGCGTTTAGCAGACTCGAGATACATCAGATTTTTGTGATCAGTCAAGACCACCACACGATGCTTAGCACCCTCGAGCCAATGACGCCACTCCTCAAATGCCCATTTCATGGCCAACAACTCCCGATTGCCCACATCATAATTTCGCTCGGCAGGCGAAAACTTCCTGGAGAAAAAGGCACAAGGTTTCATAACAGAGCAACCAGGGCCTCTCTGCGACAAAACGGCCCCTGCTCCAATCTCTGAAGCATCCACCTCAACCTGAAAGGGAAGTGAGACATCGGGCTGGCACAAAACAGGCGCCGAAGTAAACCGGCGCTTCAACTCCTGGAAAGCCTCCACGGCAGCAGGAGCCCAGTTAGCTACATCGGAGCCCTTCTTGGTCATATCCGTCAACGGTTTCACAATGCTAGAAAAATTAGCGATAAAACGACGGTAGAAGTTAGCGAAACCCAAAAACTTCTGAAGACTCTTAACCGACGAGGGCTGAGTCCAATCAAGAATAGCTCGGACCTTGACTGGGTCCATCTCCACAGCAGAAGGGGAAAAAATGAACCCCAAAAAGGGAACCTTCTGTACACCAAAGAGACACTTTGAGCCCTTGACAAACAAAGAATTTTCACGCAAAATTTTAAAGACCAACCTGACCTGCTCCACATGCGAATCCCAATCATCAGAAAAAACCAAAATATCATCCAGATAAACAATCAAAAATTTATCCAGATACTTCCGGAAAATGTCATGCATAAAGGACTGAAAAACTGAAGGCGCATTGGAGAGCCCAAAAGGCATCACCAAGTACTCAAAATGACCTTCGGGCGTATTGAATGCGGTTTTCCATTCATCACCTTGCTTAATGCGCACAAGGTTGTACGCACCACGAAGGTCTATCTTGGTGAACCACTTGGCACCTTTAATCCGGGCAAACAAGTCAGACAACAGCGGTAAAGGATACTGAAATTTGACAGTGATCTTATTTAAAAGCCGATAATCAATACAAGGTCTCAAAGATCCGTCCTTTTTTGCCACAAAAAAGAATCCCGCACCAAGGGGGGAAGAAGACGGACGAATATGTCCTTTCTCCAGAGACTCCCTGATATATGAACGCATAGCGGTATGTTCAGGTACCGACAGATTAAACAGTCTTCCCTTAGGAAACTTACTGCCTGGGATCAAATCTATAGCACAGTCACAGTCCCTATGAGGAGGCAGTGCACTGGACTCAGACTCACTGAAGACATCCTGATAATCAGACAAATACTCCGGAACTTCCGAAGGCGTAGAAGAAGCAATAGACACAGGCAGGGAATCCCCATGAATACCACGACAGCCCCAACTTGAGACTGACATAGCCTTCCAGTCCAGGACTGGATTATGGGTCTGTAACCATGGCAGCCCTAAAACAACCAAATCATGCATTTTATGTAAAACCAGGAAACGTATCACCTCGCGGTGTTCAGGAGTCATGCACATGATAACCTGTGTCCAATACTGCGGTTTATTTGCTGCCAATGGCGTAGCATCAATACCCCTAAGAGGAATAGGATTTTCTAATGGTTCAAGAGTAAAACCACAGTGCTTAGCAAATGACAGATCCATAAGACTCAGGGCAGCACCTGAATCTACAAACGCCATGACAGGATAAGACGACAGTGAGCAAATCAAAGTTACAGACAGAATAAATTTAGGTTGCAAATTACCAACGGTGACAGGACTAACAACCTTAGCTATACGTTTAGAGCATGCTGAGATAACATGTGTAGAATCACCACAGTAGTAGCACAAGCCATTCCGGCGTCTATGAATTTTCCGCTCATTTCTAGTCAGGATTCTATCACATTGCATTAAATCAGGTGTCTGTTCAGACAACACCATGAGGGAATTTGCGGTTTTTCTATCACATTGCACCGAATTAGGTGTCTGTTCAGACAACACCATGAGGGAATTTGCGGTTTTGCGCTCCCGCAACCGCCGGTCAATTTGAATAGCCAGTGCCATAGTATCATTGAGACCTGTGGGAATGGGAAAACCCACCATAACATTCTTAATGGCTTCAGATAGGCCATTTCTAAAATTAGCGGCCAGTGCACACTCGTTCCAATGTGTCAGCACGGACCATTTCCGAAATTTTTGGCAATACACTTCAGCCTCGTCCTGCCCCTGAGACATAGCCAGCAAGGCCTTTTCTGCCTGAATCTCAAGATTGGGTTCCTCATAAAGTAAACCGAGCGCCAGAAAAAACGCATCAATATCAGCCAATGCCGGATCTCCTGGCGCCAGCGAAAAAGCCCAATCCTGAGGGTCGCCCCGTAAGAACGAAATAACTATTTTTACTTGCTGAGCAGAGTCTCCAGATGAACAGGGTCTCAGGGACAAAAACAATTTACAATTATTCACAAAATTCCTAAACTTAAACCTGTCTCCGGAAAACAGTTCAGGAATCGGTATTTTAGGTTCTGACCTAGGATTTCTGATAACACAGTCTTGTATGCCCTGCACACGAGTAGCCAGCTGGTCCACACTTGTAATCAAGGTCTGGACATTCATGTCTGCAGCAAGCATAGCCACTCTGAGGTAAAGGGGAAGAAGAAAGAAAAAAAAAAAAAAAACTCAGAATCTTCTTTCTTATAATCCCTCTTCTGCAACGCATTAAACATTTAATACTGGCCTGGCAAACTGTTATGACCCCAATGGCGAGGGTCTCAGAGGTACGTGGAAGTCTGCAGAATACAAAAATCCAGCTCATAGGGCAGTGGTAACTGGGTTGACCATATATCTACTCCTAACGCCAACACTAGAAGTAGCCGGGGATCATTCCTACGTTGATTCTAGATGACACGCTCCAGCCGGAGAATCTAGCTACCCCTAGTAGAGGAAAACAAAAGACCTTTCTTGCCTCCAGAGAAGGGGACCCCAAAGCTGGATAGAAGCCCCCCACAAATAATAACGGTGAGGTAAGAGGAAATGACAAACACAGAAATGAACCAGGTTTAGCACAGAGAGGCCCGCTTACTGATAGCAGAATAAAGAAAGGTAACTTATATGGTCAACAAAAACCCTATCAAAATCCACACTGGAAATTCAAGAACCCCCGAACCGTCTAACGGTCCGGGGGGAGAACACCAGCCCCCTAGAGCTTCCAGCAAAGGTCAGGATATAGATTTGGAACAAGCTGGACAAAAATACAAAACCAAAACAAATAGCAAAAAGCAAAAGGCAGACTTAGCTGATATTACTGGAACCAGGATCAGTAGACAAGAGCACAGCAGACTAGCTCTGATAACTACGTTGCCAGGCATTGAACTGAAGGTCTAGGGAGCTTATATAGCAACACCCCTAACTAACGACCCAGGTGCGGATAAAAGGAATGACAGAAAAACCAGAGTCAAAAAACTAGTAACCACTAGAGGGAGCAAAAAGCAAATTCACAACACTGAACAGTCAATATATCTAACTATCTAACTACATGCTCTATCTCAGCTTTAAGTCTTTTCGTTCCATCCAGAATGTATTGTGGAGCGTGCACAGTTACCTACTTAGGTGGTGCAGTGGGGACCTTAGTGTTCTTGCCAAACGGGGTTTGCTCTGGACAAATAATTCGTGTATACGGACGGATGCAGGGCAGGTGAGTGGTACCCTTGATTCTTGTGGCTTAACTCCTCTGTGGCTGGGTCCCAGACTATTTGGTCTCTTAGCAGTGTTCCTGGTAGAAATTTCCTCCAATCTGGACAGATTCTTGTCACCAAAAAAGATCAGCTCCAATTTGCCGCTGCTCTTGTCTCGGTGAGGTGGTTCCATGAGAGGATGTTGTCGGATTTCTCTCCAGAACATCCTCTCCCTGTTCACATTAGCTGTAGACTGCCCTTAAGATGGCCGCACTTCCTGTTTCACATCAGACACATTGTAGTCACACCTCTGACATTTTACAAGCATCTCACGGTCTTTGAGCCATGCTTAGGCAACAGCGACATCTTGTGACCAAATAACAACATTTATTGTAGAGAATTCAATCTATTTACAACAGGTACAGTGTTACACTGGTGTGGATACAGGTATACACAATTATACCACTCTGGTGAACTGACATACATCTCACATAGCAATCAAGGGACTATACGAGAAATCAGCACAAATAGGGTCTTATCCGACATAGACAATAAGGTATTACTTTAGATTAGACTAACCTGATGTATCAATAGAAAAAGCATGGTATGTGAGCATCAGCTGCAGCGGATCCACGGGTCAGTCAGTGACCATTAGACAGCAAATAAAGGAATATTTGTGGAAGGTTTCTATGCTGATAGATGAACTTGAGACGTACACTCTTGTATAACAAGTGAAAAGGTAGTGGTTTATTTGATGCTTTTCGAAGTACAAATTTACTTCTTCCTCGGGATTGACCACATGTATACAGAGAATGCAGAGGTAACATTTAAATAGGTTAGTTTTTTGAATCTGGTCACCAACTGAACCACATGACAAAAGTGTCAGAGTTCAGTCGGGTACCACATGATACAGCACAAGACATTTATAAATGAAAAAACGTAAACTATCAAAGTGTGACAATACAATGATCTGCTAATTCAATAGGATTCTGGATGGGAAAGCATTAAGAACATTTAAAGGAAAAAAGAAAATGTAAAAAAGCAAGAAAACAAGAACCAACGTGTCTGCTAGCAGAGCAAGGATGAGAACCTGTGCAAAAAACATCTAAAATCAAGTAAATTTCAAAATGCCATTTGACCAGATGAGTTACTTCATCTGAAGGAAGTGATAGCGAGAAAAATGTGAAGAAATTATTATTAATGAATATAATATACCTATTTCATTTGATCAATGTAATAAAACCATTTAAAGTTATCAAGAATAAAAACCTTTCCCTCTAAAAAACCTTTATTAAAATGATATATAAAAAATATTTAAAAAGATTTTGTCACATTTTGATAGCTGCCTAAGGTATCTTCAATATCGGGAATATAAGATGCACCACAATTTTATTTAAAAACATTTCTTTCCTATTTTGCATCTCAAAATTTGGGGTGCTCTTTATGGTCCGGTGGGTTTTATAATCAGCAAAATACAGTATTTTGTATCATTGCATTTGTAAAAGTCCACTATGAAAACTATGAAGTAAATTAAATCGATTATATAAACGATCTAACGAGAAAAAAATTTAAATGCCAGAATTAGATTTTTTTGCCCTCATCTGAACCATGTAATTTAGTGTGCAGGACAAACTTGACCCAAAATGCTATAAGGGGCTTGCACATGTTTTGGCAGTACAAAGGCTCTGGAAAAGCACTATGGTTCCTCGCCCCCCAAAAGAAATCCAGCAAATTTTGTGCTTCCAAATTCAAATACCCCCTTGCCTTCTGAGCCCCACAGTGTGACTATGTAGCGCCCCCACCGCCGCAGGGCCGAGGGGTACCCGGTACCGGGCCTGGGTGAGCCTCTGCTCTGGGGTTGTCACGGCGGCTAGGCCCCGGTCCGTGACCCTGCCGTGGGGCGCACAGTGAATAACAGGTGTGGATGATGTAGATGGGGGGTGAGGCTGTGGTGGTGCGGTGCAGTAAATAATGAGGACACCAGGTTGCAGTCTCTTTACCTCTTTACTGAAGATCTCTGGGTCCTCAGTCCGGAATACGGTTCACCAGGCTGCGCAAGTCCGGCTGGTCCAATGGCACCTCCAGAGTTCTCCTCACAGGTGGAAATCGGTGCCTTCCTTCTAGCGCTATGTGTTGTGGTCCTTCCCTGCTGTGCTTACGGAAAGTCCCCCACAACCGTTGTGTCTGTTTCTTAAGTTCCCTCACAACTCGATTAAATTATGTTCTTCTAATCCTCCGTCCCTCCCTGATGTTCTGGTTGGGACAGCACCCGTTTGACGGGTAGGCTCGGAGCTCTTCCGGGACCCTAGAGTCGCCCCTCTCCACAAGTTGCCCCCCAAGACTGCATAGGTGATTTTAGTTAGACAGCCCGCTTTAGACTGACTGTCCTGCCGCTGTTTAGAGTATTGCTTGAAGCTGAATGTTATAATACTCCCTCGGCGTTCCGGCCACCGGTAGTGCGCCTCAGTAGGGTGTTGCTCCGGTCTTACAGCACGACCTCTACTGGTATTCTCCTTTTGCTTGATCTCGTTTCTCACTCAGCACAATCTATCTCGCTTCTAGTCCTTCCTTGGGCACCGCCGCTACCCGGAGCAGGCGCGGTCCCGTTACGTTTGTTCAAGTTGCCAAGCCTCTGTCAGGATCCCACCCCTGACAGAGACCCTACTGTATCTTCCCCCACAACACCCTCTGCCACAAGGTGTTGCCTGGTTCCAACCCAGTCAGCTTTCTGATCTAACTTCCTGCCTGACCCCCAGTTTACCCACTATGGTGGGGAGTGGCCTAATGAATAGAACCCTTAGCTCCCCCCGGAGGCCCAGCTGTGAAATGTATTGGTGTCTGTGATACCTGATCAGGGGAACTCCTTCAGTGCCATCGGACGTACCATAGCTCCCCTTAGTGGCGGAGCCACAGTACTGCAACGACCAGGACTCTGGGGCGCTGCACTTACATCACATTTAGTATCAACATGTTTGGCATTTCTGCAGCCTTGAGAGCCCACTTAATTTACAGCTTGCTGTCTCCAGAAACATAAGATTGTCATAATGTATGGGTTCTACAATGTACTGAGGGCTACAATTTATTGGGCACTACACTAATTTGCAAATTTCACTTGGCAACATGCACTGCTGCTTGTTTATAGAAAACATCCATGGAGTTAAAATCGTCACTACACCTGTAAATAAATTCCTACAGGGGTGCAATTTCCATAATGGGGTCACATGAAAGAAGATAAGAAGATTCTGCTCTTCTGACACTTAAGGGAGTCCAGAATCCAGCACTTAAGGGATATGGCATCCACAAACTATTCTATTTTTTTTTCTCCAAGAGTCAAATAGTGCTCCTTCCCTCCCGAGTTTCAATGTTTTGCTAAGAAGTACAGTACAGACACATATGTGTTATTCCTACGTTCACCAGAAATTGTGGGACAAATTTTAGTGCCATTTTTACCCATTTCCCTGTGAGAAATGTAAAAATTGGGGCTAAAACAGATTTTTTGTGCTAAAAATGTAATTATTTTTTCTTCACTGCCCAATGGTATAAAGTTCTGTGACATACCTGGGATGTTCATATAATCACTGCACCATTAGATTAATTCATTGAGAGGTGTAGTTAGCAAAATGGGGTCACTTATGGGTGGGTTCTGCTGTTCTGGCACCTCGGGGCTTCTTCCAGTGGGTCATGGCACCCTCAAAGCATAACAACCATAACAACTAAATCTGTACTATAATATGGCGCTCTTTCTCTTTTGAACTGCGCAACAAACTGTGCAAATTGTTTTCCAGCTTAAAAACTTGGGGCTAAAACAACATTTTAGGGGAAAAAATTATTTATTTTTTTTCTTCATCGCCCAGTAGAATAAAATTCTGTCAGGCACATGTGGTGTGAACATGACCACTGGACTCCTAGATGAATTCATTTGAGGATGCAGTTAGTAAAATGGGGTCACTTATGTTATGGGTTCGCTGTTCTGACACCTAAGGGGCTCTTGTCAATGTGACAGTATGAACAGAATGGAAAGTACCCAGCTATGTTACTTCACTGAGAGGTACTGCACTCAGACTGCTGAGTACTATACCCTGTTAAACATCACAGGGATGGAAGCATGTGGATTGTGCTCGCTCTGCAACTAAACTGTGTCAATCACACACAAGAATGACACAGATGCTGAGCCAAATGAAGAGCTCATGTGATGCTAGGTGCAAAGCCCTGATGTTTTTCCTTAGAGATGTAGCCTGAGGGTTGGACTTGCTCTGTAACTCAACTGTGCTAGCACACATGTAGGAAACAGATGCTAAGTCAAGAGATAGCTACCCAGTTCTAACCCTTCCTGCCAATGTAAGAATTCTCAAGGTAAAAAGCGACACGATCAGAGTGGTAGAGTATTCACTCACAAACACCACACATAAGTGATACTAGGGTGCCCGCGTGCGCCACTGGGGGCCTTTTATACAAGAAAAAAATGTTTGAAAAATTATGCTGATAAAAATTAATCATGTGGCAAATGTTATTTATGAATTTTTTGTGTGGCATAACTCTCTGGCCTAGGGCATTTAAAATTTTCAACAAAATTCCAATAATTTCACAATAAACGCAAAAAAGACAAGACGTAATATATCACTAACATGAAGTAGAATATGTCAAGAAAAACAGTATCAGAATCACTGGGCTATTTTGCAGTGTTCCAGAGTTATTACTACATAAAGTGACACTGGTCAGAATTGTAAAATTTCGCCTGGTCAATAAAATAAAAACAGGCTCAGGGATGAAGGGGTTAAAGTTGGTCTGCTTTTTACATGAAGCTGATTTTGCCTTTGAGTTGTGTTTTAACATCAAGTGCCAAAGTAATTTTAGCTATAGTTGAATGTTCTGACATGTGTTGCACTATAATTCCATACAAGATAGGTGACACACTGTTTCCCTCACCCAT
Organism: Ranitomeya variabilis; assembly: GCF_051348905.1. Lineage (NCBI taxonomy): Eukaryota > Metazoa > Chordata > Amphibia > Anura > Dendrobatidae > Ranitomeya > Ranitomeya variabilis. Next base: position 116,040,100 of record NC_135237.1, on the reverse strand, counting down.
GCTTTGAAAATGTCAATAGTAACACTTCAAATTCATCCTATGCACTCATTACTGACCAGAAAGTTACTTGGAAGAATAGTTCTGACCCAGTAGCTGCAAGTTTAAAGAAGCACACCTCTTATCAAAGTTTTATCCTTTTAATATATTGCAGCCATCATATCATATAGCACTGTGTATTACTCATGTTGTCATTCTACACAGCTAATCTTCAATTTCCTCTACTCTATTTAAAAACATGAAGTCCCTTGACATTGCATTTAGCATTCACCTCTTCAACCCCTCACCCAGCTGCTCCCTCCTCCATTTGCAAAGGACTTTTGCAGTGACTTATGGCTCATACAGGGAAAAGAGACTTCCTGTTTCTACACAGAGTTAAGAAGGATTCCGCTAGTCAGTTTTTAATCATGTGATGTCATAAACCTAAATGAAAAGAGAATAATTTGCTGGGTAGAAAGGCGAAATAAGCAATTGTACGTACACAGATAGTGATGGAAAAAACCCTGGGTGTTCAGGTCTGGCTAGTTCAGCTGAACAGTTAAAAAAAAGTTCAGTTCGGGAACCAGAACAGTACCCGAACCCGGACCCCATTCACTTGAATTCGGGGCCCGAATATCCAGTGTTTTCCATGCTGTCACATGTATGACAGTGTGCAAACACTGCCTTTGATCGACGGTAAAATCATTATCACTGGTCAGAGAGCATTAGCCCGCAGCTGTGACGAAGGTAAAAAGTTTAACTCCAGTCACTGACGTCGGCTGACTGGACTACTACTCTCATCAGCTGGCGACTGCCACTAATAATGGCCACAGCTGCGGGCTCACGCTGTCATCTGACAGCATGAGAACCATGGCTCTCTGATTGGTGGTATTAATCTTCCACTGATCAGAGCCTCCGGTGCTTCTCGCACTGTCAAGGACATGACAGCATGATTAACATCCGTTGTTCGGAATGCCAAACCCAAGCAGTAAGAAAGACTTCCTGGTGAAGTCCGTGTTCAGACAGTAGGTGTTCGGTACAGACCCTGAACTTTACTGTTTGGGATCGCCCATCTCTATACACGTAATATGATAATTACAATACTGTATATTAAGAGGATAAAAAGTTTGATGGGAGTGCTTCTTTAATTTATTCTTGCAGATAGCAATAAGGTTTTTCTACCTCATTATATAAATCAATCTCTGATTCTGCTTGAAAACCTGTATTTCTTTTGTGGCGACAGAGCTAATAGTAGTTTCTTGCAAAGTCTATAGGTAATTGCAGCTGTGCAGGCTAGATTAGCACAGATACTGCATAAAGAGTAGTTTTACAGAATAGGTTAGCAGATGATTTTCTTTACAGCAAAGGGTGGTGTGTGTTGGTAGGAGATAAAAGCAGTGCTTACATCTCTGATAGCTCTGACCCTGTGGTGGGAAATGGCATCACAAGAAGGTAAAAGAGCTCAAAGGGACCAAAGATGGGTGATTGGGAATGTTCCACCGATGGATTTCATAGGGGCTTGATTATGTGAGTTCTTTGGCTCATTTCTCAAACCAGTTGTTTCAATGTTTGTAAAAGCAGCTGCTGATTTTTATTTATTTGTGAATGATAAAAGTGTTTGTGTCAACGAAAAAAGGTCACTAATAAAAATTATCAAAATAGTTCTTATAATATTGCTTAGCTTAGTTAATATTTTTTTCTTATTAGTGTATATTATACTGTGTAAGCGTGTCACCCCCAGCCTGTACACATGGACTATACTGTAATCAGGCCTACATTAGCATTCCTTGTCCTGCCTCTGGTTGGGTCAAATGTATCTTTGTTCCTCTCTGCAGGGGCATCCAGGAATACACAAACCTGCAGACAGGGTTTCTGGAACATTCTTAATCCTTTGAGCTATGTTTAAGAGGGTGGGTGTTAGTATCTCTGCCCAACAAGGGGGCTGATCCCAAGAGAGGTTGGACAATAAGGCTACTTTCACACTAGTGTTGTGTGACATACGTCGCAATGCATCGTTTTGGAGAAAAAACGCATCCTGCAAAGTTGCCCGCAGGATGCGTTTTTTCTCCACAGACTTGCATTAGCGACACATTGCGACGGATTGCCACACGTTGCATCCGTCGTGCGACGGATGCTTCGTGTTTTGGCGGACCGTCAGCACAAAAAAAGTTCCATATAACTTTTTTTGTGCATCGCGTCCGCCATTTTCGACCGCACATGCGCGGCCGAAACTCCACCCCCTCCTCCCCGGACTGCAGAATGGGCAGCGGATGCGTTGTAAAACTGCATCCGCTGCCCACGTCTTGCAGCGTCCGTCGGTACGTCGGCCCGACGCATTGCGACGGGCCCGTACCGACGGATCAGTGTGAAAGTAGCCTTAGCTAGTTGAGCTGGTTGATGCTGTGTCTTGGGAAGGGCGAGGATCTGCAGCTGCGGCCAGGTCCTGTGATAGGTATGGAGATTGGAGATCATTTGCCACGTGGATTGTGCCATCTCACCACCCTGCTGGATTTGATTAACGAATCTAGAGACTGTTGTCGCATATTCCTTGGCGTCGGATTACTAGGTGGCGCCCCCGGATTTGTCCCTTTTGTGTGGCCATCTTGTAGACTCTAAGGAATCTACATTTGGTGTTATAGTTTCCCCATCTCAATAAAAGTTGTTGGATTGTTCATCGGCCTGCAGTCCCTGCCTGCTCTGTCACATACCCCATCACATACTATAGTGCACAATTCTCTGTTCAACTGTGCAGAATGTTTTGAAAAACAATTATTTAAAACAGTCTTCTAGCCTATGACTGTGGAATAAATGCTGATTTTGTTATCAGTATGACACCAGTATGTTAATCTTTTGAGCATCAAAATCATTCATGAAATCCTGAAAAACTGTTTATGCAAAACTTTTTTTTCTTAATTTGCAATGTTATTTTTGTTTGGGCATGTTCAGAGACTCCACGGCTGCATGCCAGGAACCTGTCATGTGGGTTAAAGCTATTAACCTTCAGATATCTATCTGCATGTCAATAGTGCAGGAGGGTGCTCAGCCGCCTTAGGCTACTTTCACACTAGCGTCGTTTGCAATATGTTGCAATGCGTTGTTCAGGAGAAAAAACGCATCCTGCAAAGTTGTCTGCAGGATGCGTTTTTTCCCCATAGACTTACATTACCGACGCATTGCGACGTATCGCCACACGTTGCAACCGTCGTGCGACAGTTGTGTCGTGTTTTGGCGGACCGTCGGCACAAAAAAAGTTACTTGTAATGTTTTTTTGCACGTCTAATCCGCCATTTTCGACCGCGCATGCGTGGCCGAAACTCCGCCTCTTCCTCCCCGGACCTTACAATGGGGTAGCGGAATCGTCGTAAGACTGCTTCCGCTGCCCACGTCGGGCATTTATTTCACAGCATGCGTCGGTACATCGACCTGACGTACTGCGACGGGCCCGTACCGACGCTAGTGTGAAAGCAGCCTTACTGAAAGTGTAGAAAATTAACTTTATTCCTCCCATGAGCCGCCAACTTTCAGCCATGAAGGCGTGTCAGCGTGGCTACAGTCATTGCTCACTTTGCACTTTGAAGGGTGGCTGTAAGCATTCCCTGGCACTTTGACTGAAGACCAGACCAGTGAGGAGCCCAAGTTTCCATATCAAAGTAAATAGGAGCTGAGCTGCAATACCCAAGAAAGAAAACTACAAAGGTGCTGTGCTGTTCCAGCTCTGGTGGGGGTGCAGGTTGTCATAAACCACACTAATTAGATTTTGATGTCTTAAGGTACCGTCACACTCAGCGACGCTGCAGCGATATAGACAACGAGCCGATCGCTGCAGTGCCGCTGTTTTGGTCGCCGTAGAGACGTCAAATACAGCAGCTCCAGAACGATGCAGGAGCGATCCTGTGACGTAACGGCGACTCACTTATCGTTCTCGCTGGTTGTTAGCTCCATGTAAAACATTGCTGACATCGTTGCTTTTGATGTCAAACATGACGATACACGCCAACCTGACGACGAAATAAAGTTCTGGACTTTTAGCTCCGACCAGCGATATCACAGCGGGATCCAGATCGCTGCTGCGTGTCAAACACAACGAGATCGCTATCCAGGACGCTGCAACGTCACGGATCGTTGTCGTTCTCGTTGCAAGTTGCTGAGTGTGATGGTACCTTTAGTCCATCATTATCCTAGTAGAGGACAACCCCTTTATCTCACACATGGCTCAGCGTTAAATTAGTAAGTTTTCATGGCAACATTTCAGGTTTGTAAAGGCCTATGCCAGGAGATAGCATGACATGTAGCAGTGTGACCTAGTATTTTCATGCCATATTACAACTAATGTTAGTGCATGTGGTCGTTTTGAAGAATAGCGATCAGTAGTGACTATGGCATCTATACCTGTCCATACTTTTCAGATAACTGTTGGACCAAATGTTTATTGATTATGATTATTTGAGTCAGATGAAAGTTCATATGTTTTCAATGGTGGAGAGGAGAAAACTGCCACTTAACACTTTTGGCAATGGTCTATCACCCTTGAACACAAAAGGATTTTTTTATGGAATTTCCAACTACTCGATCATTATCAGGATGATGTACCAGATGCTGTCAGGAGAGATTTTGTTTGCCCCTATACCCATTAAATTGTTGGTCACACTGAAATTAGCAGGTTCAGATAACTTTAATAGGGGCCTTAAGGGGATAAATTGCTGATATCTAGTTTAACTAACCCCGTCCCTGCACAGTAGGCGTACATCAATCTGTGGTAATGCCGCCTCAGCAGCACTGTAAATAGAAGGCAAATGTTAAGAAGGGGTTAAATAAATCTGTAGACAGATTTCTGCTATGTGTCTTTGTTCTGCATCTTAAGTAGATACTGACATTAATTTTTAGATTCCTACAATATGCAAATTGCCTCATCAGAGAAAGAGAAAGCTTGAACTCTATAGCGCCACCTATTGAAAGTAGCGATCCTACAAGTCGCAATCAACCTTTTAACGAGTCTTGCAATATGACTTAGGATAAGAGCCAATTCTGTATCTCAATTTGCAGACACGGTGTTTTGGCTGTTGGCCATCGTCAGTGCGAAGCATGAGAACTGATTTGGCTAGGTGAGAGGCTCTGGACTGAGGTTTAAGGGGTAACGTTTCTCCTTATGGAGAGTGACATACCAGCTCTGGCTTGTCACGGTAAGAAGGCTTATTCGCTGTGCAATGCTCCTCTGGGAAATTTAATATGCAAATTGCCTCTTCAGAGAAAAAGAGGACTTGAACTCTACAATCACTGTGCATATAGGAACTGAAGGAACTGGAGCAAATTGTGACTTTAAAAGCAAATTATTGTACATTTTTTAGCACCACAGTCATATTTTGCTTGCTTTGAAGCATGACAGGTCAGTAAATTAATTTTAAGAAGTTAAATTGCATAAATTCATTCATGTAACTCAATGCATCTTAGGCTTGGTTTATAATAAGCATTCAGCATTATCACTATATGTTTATTCAGTGGCATAAGACTACATCACACCTTATAGGGTTTATTTTTATCTGCATATATTTGTTTTTGATGTGTAGTTGCTTGCACTTTTTAATACAGTTAAAGGGTAACAATACTTTAACATGACTTTTCATAATAAGCTGATGTGTGCATGCATAAGGATTACGGTAACACTATTTCTGTCCATTATATGACTCGTAAACTGCATTTTCACCAGTTTTCCTCTCTGTATGTTCTATTTCCTATTTGTAATCCACTGGGAGCTGTAGGAAAGAGACCAGCTACTATGATGTCTCACACCACACAGCACACAGAAAAAGGGATTCATAACCTAAAATTACTTTCTTAGCACACAGACACAAGCAACAACATAGAAAACATTATGCAGCAGTCCTGAACTCACTTAGCATTGACATTAAAAGACTTGTTAGAAAGCTCAGCTCAATCTTTCTATGGCTCCCTCTTCCTGTTTCCTCCACCAGCTCCTCATTCCTCCCCTCTTTATAGTGTATAATGGGCTGTGTCACAGACACCACAGTGAGCCCGCAGTACATCTTTTTTGCGCAAGATGGACTTTTCAGAGTGCGGCTTAGTGGCGCTTCCATGTAGACAAAACAGGCCATTCAGAGCTGTTGAGCTCACTGAGTGATTGCAACGTACTGCAGACAACAACAGACATCAGGGCAGTTGTGGAGACTCAGAGGTGGACCTGGGGAGGGCGAGTACAATTCAGCTTGTTTGTTTCTTTTACAACAAACTGTATCTTGGGACACAACTCTCCTGATAACAGAAAAACTCTTCAAGGTAGTGGTGGAAATAAAGCAATATGTTCCATTCAAAAAGTAAACTATAAAGATACAGAGATAATATAACAACAACAACCAAAAGAGAGAACGCAAACACAGACCCAAAACCAAGGCCAGTTAGCAGTACACAACATCTACAGGCACCATCTATAGGTAACACTAGCTGTGCAAGCATTATCAGAAAAACAGATTGACGTGTAGCGAATTGAATTTTCCTGATGCTTGATCCTGAAATTACAGTATAGTGAGCTGTTTAAATGGGACTGCTGACAATCTACTCCAGAACAAACCTTTTCCAGTACAGAACGCAGTATTGTCATATTCACTGTGCACACATTTTACATGCAGTTAGTATCAGCAAACAGTGGGAATTCAATAAGTATCTTACTAGAAATGCTGATTTTGACCTTGACTAAAACACCTTTAAAAATTGTCTCTTACTGATAATGAAAACATCTCCATGGCAACCTTACATATTCTTTAGCCTTTTCAGTCTCTGTTTTCATTCCCTGCAGCTGCTGAATTTTTCAGACATGCAACAATTGGATCAGTGGACCATGATGCTAAAGGGATGAACAGTCACAGCCAGACCACAGATACTACAGGTGCAGATGTGAAAACCGCATTATGTATTCATTATTTAAATCAGACAAATACATTTCTACATAAAGCACTTCTTAATAGCGGATTTATAAAAGGAAAAAACAGAATGTATTCACATTGTGCAAATTCAGGAAAAGAAAGATGCATGGTTTTGGAGCTGAAACAGTACAGAAGGGTTAAACAGCCACATCACCTTGGCAGGATCATTTAGTATGAGAAGTAACAGGACAAGTAGCCAGGTATTTCTATATTTCACCGAGATTTCTCTCATATGCGTACTAGGTTTTGAAGAAATTGTCCATGACTTGACCATTGATGGCCTATCCATCAATGTATGGGGGGAGTGCGACATCTGGTGCCCCCCATCGATCAGCTGTTCCAGGTGTCGACGGCGGCCAATATTGCTCAGTTACTGAACTGCACAGCTCCATCCACAAAATAGTGGCCACAGTCAGGAGCTGCACATCCGCACCCTATGGGGTTGAATAGGTGGTGGAGGTGCAGTATCTGGCCACAGACACTATACAGTCGATGGAGCTGTACTGTGCAACTTTGTAACAGCAATTCTGGCTGCCGCCAACATGGGGAATATCTGATTGGTGGAGGTGCTGGATGTCGCACATAGACCAGACATTGATGACCTATCCATGTTAAAGTCATGGACCACCAACTGTGTCACTATTTCTGACTGAATTTGTGTCTACCACTACACAGCTAATCTTCCACAATAGATACTGGGATAGTGTATAAAAGTCAACTTTTGTCCCATGTAAAGGAAAGCATAGTTAAAGGGAATCTGTCACCAGGTTTTTGCTATGTAATCTTTGAGCAACATGACGTAGGGATTGAAATATTGACTCCACTGATGAGTCATTGGCTGGCCTGCTTGCTGTCATTTTCATACAATTACTGTTTTCTCTGTTGCAGTTCTAGCAGTGCTCTGAATGCTAACCTCTGTATAACCCAGCCCCCAACAATGATTGGCAGCTTCCTGTTTAGACTATGCATAGGCAGAAAGCTACTAATGAGTGGTGGGGGAGGGCTTGGATTAGGAGGCATGAGGGCAGCTTATCCTGTAGTGATACGGTCCTGCTGATAATGCACTTGGTTAAGATCAGTTTGGCCATGTGCACACGTTCAGTATTTTTCGCGTTTTTTTCACGTTTTTTCGCTATAAAAACGTGATAAAACGCGAAAAAAAGCAAAAAAAAAGCTTACATATGCCTCCTATTATTTACAGTGTATTACGCATTTCTTGTGCAAATGTTGCATTTTTTTCCGCGAAAAAATCGCATCGTGGAAAAAAAAGCAACATGTTCATTACATTTGCGGAATTGCGGGGATTCCGCACACCTAGGAATGCATTGATCTACTTACTTTCCGCATGTGGCTGTGCACACCATGCGGGAAGTAAGCAGATCATGTGCGGTTGGTACCCAGGGTGGAGGAGAGGAGACTCTCCTCCACGGACTGGGCACCATATAATTGGTAAAAAAAAAAGAATTAAAATAAAAAATAGTGATATACTCACCTTCGATGGCCCCGGAGTCTTCCCGCCTCTCAGCGGTGCATGCTGCCGCTTCCGTTCCTATAGATGGTGTGTGTGAAGGACCTGCGATGACGTCGCGGTCTTGTGATTGGTCACGTGACCGCTCATGTGACCACTCACGTGACCGCGACGTCATCGAAGGTCCTGCACACACACACCATCTATAGGAACGGACGCCACTGAGATCGGCTGTCTGCAGGTGAGTATAACCATTTTTTTTATTTTTTTAATTATTTTTAAACATTCTATCTTTTACTATTGATGCTGCATAGGCAGCATCTATAGTAAAAAGTTGGTCACACTTGTCAAACACTATGTTTGACAAGTGTGACCAACCTGTCAGTCAGTTTTCCAAGCGATGCTACAGATCGCTTGGAAAACTTTAGCATTCTGCAAGCTAATTACGCTTGCAAAATGCTAAAAAAACGTTTTTCTTCAGGAAATTTCTGCAAGAAATCCTGACGTGTGCACATACCCTTTAACACAGCAAGTGATAGCAACAGAGTCCAGGGATTAATCGAGGCACAATATTTCAGAAATTCCTAGCAGACTACTGAGAGTTTAAGTAGGGTGTGGTGTTGCCCTATTGTCCACAGCAGGCAGCTGTTAGGGTATGTGCACACGTCAGGATTTCTTGCAGAAATTTCCTGAAGAAAACCGGAAATTTTCTGCAAGAAATCCGCATTTTTTTTTTGCGTTTTGTTTTTTGTTTTTTTCACGTTTTTTTAAGCATTCTGCAAGCGTAATTAGCTTGCAGAATGCTAAACTTTTCCAAGCGATCTGTAGCATCGCTTGGAAAACTGACTGACAGGTTGGTCACACTTGTCAAACATAGTGTTTGACAAGTGTGACCAACTTTTTACTATAGATGCTGCTTATGCAGCATCTATAGTAAAAGATAGAATGTTTAAAAATAATAAAAAAAATAAAAAAATGGTTATACTCACCCTCTGCAGACAGCCGATATCCTCAGCGGCGTCCGTTCCTAGATGGTGTGGTTCAGGACCTTCGATGACGTCGCGGTCACGTGAGCGGTCACATGACCGGTCTCACGACCAATCACAAGACAGCGACGTCATCGCAGGTCCTGAACCACACCATCTATAGGAACCGAAGCGGCAGCATGCAGCGGTGAGAGGTGGGAACACTCCGGGGGCCATCGAAGGTGAGTATATGACTATTTTTTATTTTAATTCTTTTTTTTTGACCAATTATATGGTGCCTAGTCCGTGGAGGAGAGTCTCCTCTCCTCCACCCTGGATACCAACCGCATATAATCTGCTTACTTCCCGCATGCTGTGCACAGCCCCGTGCGGGAAGTAAGCAGATCAATGCACTCCTAGGTGTGCGGAATCCCCGCAATTCCGCATTTTTAATGAACATGTTGCTTTTTTTTCCGCAATGCGATTTTTTCGCGGAAAAAAATGCAACATTTGCACAAAAAATGCGGAATACACTGTAAATAATAGGAGGCATATGTTAGCGTTTTTTCGCGTTTTTATCACGTTTTTATAGCGAAAAAACGCGAAAAAAACGCGAAAAATACTGAACGTGTGCACATGGCCTTACTCCTGCTGATCTGCTAAAAAGCACACATCCATTTATTCTGGCTGGCTGGACCCACAGGTGGCAATCACACCAGCATATCTGACAAGATAATGCAATGTATGCCCCACCACAGAGATATTGGTCATGTCGTCTCCATCAAACACAGCGATCACATAATGGCAATTCCTGGCAGCAGATGTTCACAGAGCAGGTCTGGATGATGGCGCAACATTATAATGGTGATTCTCAAAACTAATCAGATTGCCACCCTCTGAGACCATCTCTTTAACCTGATACACCACTTTTAGCTCTGTTTTATATCAAAATTAGTAACATACTATAAAAACTTTTGTGACTTCATATTTTATTGTTTCGATGTGCATTGATAAAATTGTTATTTAATAAGTACAACAGGATAGTGAACTATTTTACAGTGTTGTCAATTATTTTGTTTCCACGCCACAAATACCTGAAAGTATTATGTTTCTTTAGGTGATCCCAAGCCTGTAGCCTGTATCTCTAGTGACAGTAGATGCTTAATCCCCAGTATTGTGGTGGCTACTGTAAACGTTAAAAATAGTTGGGATTATGTTAAGGCATCCCGCTTAGACCTAAAGTTACATATGACATCAGTGTGGGGAATTCCATTCAGTGGCGACTGAAATCTAGACAGACACATATATCTCCTGATCAGAAACTTTTCAGCACAGAAACAAATATATTCGAAATTAATAGCTGAAGGGGCTTTCATGTTGATCATCTCATTTTTAATTAGCAAAATTAACAGCATTGTTACTATAGCCCACTTACATGTGCTGCTACACTGCAACAGAATTCAAAGTAACATGCATACTTCTATATACAGATATATACATCTTACACTTTATTTCACAAAGTTATTATATTTGGGACTATATTAGATGTCATTTAGAGATGTGATTTACCTTTCTGAATTGACTTTTGGTGACAAAAGTCAACATTTGTTATCTGAAAGGTAATTTTGTACTTTTTACATTTCTCCCTCTAATAGTACAAGATATATTTTGATGGTCCAGTCACTTCAGTGATATGATTTATGTTTATGGTCTGTATTCCTTCTGACCCAGATTATCCTTGTCAGTGATTCACCCTGACTTATTTCACTAATAATAAGTAATGCACAAAAATTATATTATTTTATTAACCAGAAATTCAGCAAATACAATTATTTGTACTATTTTGGTGAGATTCTTCTACAACAAAGTCCATTCCACATTTAGGAACATTTGGATAGAGGTCAATATCACGTTGGCTGGTATGTAAAAAATACTGCAATTCAGAGCTATTAAGTCTGATCTGAGGGTAATAAAGGTGAGAAGTAGAGACATTAACATTTATATTATTTTATTCTGTGATTTGTTATAATAAAATTATACAAGTGATTCCAAGATTCATAAGGAAAGTCTATCTAAGATACTATACTATCTAAGATACCTGGTTCTCCTGGGTTGCATGAGTTTGCATATATACAGTATGTGTTCAGTGATGCATGACTCAGAATTTTTGTTTGAGTCATGGCATTATTTAAAGTGAACCTGTCAACAGAATTTTACACTTTTTAAACTACAGCCACTGTTAGGTTGCCGTTATACTGATTATAATGATACCTGGGGTGAAGAAATCCTGTGGTTCTTGTGTAATCAGCATTAGAGGTTTTCAATTAATGAGATGCCCATGCTCAGGGGTGGGACTGTAGGCAGAGTCTTATCTTCCTGCTCTAGGCCAGAGAAACCAAAGAAAGACCTGCCCCGCAGACCGCCCTGAAGCACAAACATGTTCCTTCCTCATCATAGAGACCCACAAAGAGAAAGAATGCTTGCGCTTCTTGGCAGGACTGTAGGCAGAGTCTTATCTTCCTGCTCTAAGCCAGAGAAACCAAGGAAAGACCTGTCCATGCGCCACCCAGAAGAACGAACATGTTCCTCATCATAGAGATAGAGAGAGGAACAAGCTGCCGGCGCATGCCAGAGACCATCGGAGATGCAGGGACGTGCAGAGACCGCGCCAGGAGGGTGAGTATGACGAGGAGGGTGAGCCATGCTATATTCACCTGTCCCCGTTCCACCACCGGGCTGTCTTCTGCGTCATCTGGCTGTGATGTTCAGGTCAGAGGGCGCAATGACATGTTTAGTGCACGCCCTCTGCCTGAACAGTCACTGCAGAGACCCAGAAGACACAGCGGCGCACGGCGGTGGAATGGGGATAGGTGAATATCGCAAGTGCTGGGGGCCTGAGCCAGCGGTGACACCAGCACCTTGCCCCCAGCGACAGGAGGTGAGTATGTCATTTTTTTTTTATTCGCAACAGCATTATATGGGGCATATTATTCTATGGAGCATCTTATGGGGCCATCATTAACCTTTTATGAAGCATTATATGGGGCATATTTATGGTATGGAGCATCTTATGGGGCCCATCATGAACTTTATGGAGCATTATATGGGGCGTATTTTGTATGGAGCATCTTATTGGGCCATCATTAATCTTTTATGCAGCATATATGGGGCATATTTTAATATGGAGCATCTTATGGGGCCCATCATGAACTTTATGGTGCATTATATGGGGTGTATTTTGTATGGAGCATCTTATGGGGCCCCTCATGAACTGTATGGATCATTATGTCATTAAGATAAATCTCCGGGTCCCGATGGCATACACCCACGAGTACTAAGAGAACTGTTATGATCCTTAGTGGTTGAGGATCACGAATTACTCCAGCTAAGTAACAAACATAGGACAAGCTCTAGGGAGATGGCAAACTGGACTAACCGCAAATCTGAACCTATCCAAACACACTAGAAGTAGCCGGTGAACGTGCCTAAAAAATCCTAGACGTCTCGAGCCAGCCTGAGGAACTAACTACCCCTAGAGAGAAAGAAAGACCTCTCTTGCCTCCAGAGAAATAATCCCCAAAGATATAGAAGCCCCCAACAAATAATAACGGTGAGGAAAGAGGAAGGCACATACACAGGGGTGAAAACAGATTCAGCAAATGAGGCCCACTAATACTAGATAGCAGAAAATAGTAAGGGGTCTGTGCGGTCAGTAAAAAACCCTAACAAAATATCCACACTGAGATTTCAAGAACCCCCGCACCAACTAACGGTGTGGGGGGGAGAAACTCAGTCCCCTAGAGCAACCAGCAAGCGAGGAGATCACATCTTAGCAAGCTGGACAAGAAACATGATGAATGCTGATAATCAAAAAAAATGAACGGACAAAAACTTAGCTTGTCTTGGAGAGGCTGGGAGCAAGGTAATCACAAGGAATCTGAAGAGCACTGAATACATTGATAGCAGGCAAGGAACTGAGTATCCAGGTGAGTTAAATAGGAAACGAACCAAGGATAACGAACCAGCTGATGCAGCCAACCTGCAGAAGACAACACTACACAGTACCGCTTGTGACCACTAGAGGGAGCCTAAAAATAGAGTTCACAACAGTACCCCCCCCTTGAGGAGGGGTCACCGAACCCTCATCAAGACCCCCAGGGCGATCAGGATGAGCCGCGTGGAAGGCACGAACCAGGAATTATCCTCCTGACCATAGCCCTTCCACTTCACCAAATACTGAAGCCTCCGTCTAGAGATACGAGAATCCAAAATCTTCTCCACCACGTACTCCAATTCACCCTCGACCAGCACCGGAGCAGCAGGGTCAACAGAAGGAACCACAGGTACCACATACCTCCGCAACAAAGACCTATGGAACACATTATGAATGGCAAACGATGCTGGGAGATCCAAACGAAAAGACACCGGGTTAAGGATTTCCAAGATCTTATAAGGACCGATGAAGCGAGGCTTGAATTTAGGAGAGGAGACCTTCATAGGAACATACCGAGAAGACAGCCACACCAAATCCCCAACACGAAGTCGGGGACCCACACCGCGGCGGCGGTTGGCAAAGCGCTGAGCCTTCTCCTGTGACAACCTCAAATTGTCCACCACATGGTTCCAAATCTGCTGCAACCTATCCACCACAGAATCCACCCCAGGACAGTCAGAAGACTCAACCTGACCCGAGGAAAATCGAGGATGGAAACCAGAATTGCAGAAAAAAGGCGAAACCAAAGTAGCAGAACTAGCCCGATTATTAAGGGCAAACTCGGCCAATGGCAAAAAAGTCACCCAATCATCCTGATCAGCAGAAACAAAACATCTCAAATAAGTTTCCAACGTCTGATTAGTTAGCTCGGTTTGGCCATTAGTCTGAGGATGGAAGGCCGATGAAAAAGATAAATCAATGCCCATCTTAGCACAAAAAGTCCGCCAAAACCTGGACACAAACTGGGATCCTCTATCAGACACAATATTTTCAGGAATGCCGTGCAAGCGAACCACATTCTGAAAAAATAGAGGAACCAAATCGGAGGAGGAAGGCAACTTAGGCAAGGGCACCAAATGGACCATCTTGGAAAAACGATCACACACCACCCAGATGACAGACATTTTCTGAGATACTGGAAGATCCGAAATAAAATCCATGGAAATGTGCATCCAAGGCCTCTTCGGGACAGGCAAAGGCAAAAGTAAACCGCTGGCACGAGAACAGCAAGGCTTAGCCCAAGCACAAATCCCACAAGACTGCACCAAAGGAAAAGCGGGAAAAAAAAATATATATATATATATACTCAGGTCTTCTTTTTATCCCACTTCTGCTATGCATTAAACACTTTTTTGGCCTGCTATACTGTTATGATCCTTAGTGGTTGAGGATCACGAATTACTCCAGCTAAGTAACAAACATAGGACAAGCTCTAGGGAGATGGCAAACTGGACTAACCGCAAATCTGAACCTATCCAAACACACTAGAAGTAGCCGGTGAACGTGCCTAAAAAATCCTAGACGTCTCGAGCCAGCCTGAGGAACTAACTACCCCTAGAGAGAAAGAAAGACCTCTCTTGCCTCCAGAGAAATAATCCCCAAAGATATAGAAGCCCCCAACAAATAATAACGGTGAGGAAAGAGGAAGGCACATACACAGGGGTGAAAACAGATTCAGCAAATGAGGCCCACTAATACTAGATAGCAGAAAATAGTAAGGGGTCTGTGCGGTCAGTAAAAAACCCTAACAAAATATCCACACTGAGATTTCAAGAACCCCCGCACCAACTAACGGTGTGGGGGGGAGAAACTCAGTCCCCTAGAGCAACCAGCAAGCGAGGAGATCACATCTTAGCAAGCTGGACAAGAAACATGATGAATGCTGATAATCAAAAAAAATGAACGGACAAAAACTTAGCTTGTCTTGGAGAGGCTGGGAGCAAGGTAATCACAAGGAATCTGAAGAGCACTGAATACATTGATAGCAGGCAAGGAACTGAGTATCCAGGTGAGTTAAATAGGAAACGAACCAAGGATAACGAACCAGCTGATGCAGCCAACCTGCAGAAGACAACACTACACAGTACCGCTTGTGACCACTAGAGGGAGCCTAAAAATAGAGTTCACAACAGTACCCCCCCCTTGAGGAGGGGTCACCGAACCCTCATCAAGACCCCCAGGGCGATCAGGATGAGCCGCGTGGAAGGCACGAACCAGGAATTATCCTCCTGACCATAGCCCTTCCACTTCACCAAATACTGAAGCCTCCGTCTAGAGATACGAGAATCCAAAATCTTCTCCACCACGTACTCCAATTCACCCTCGACCAGCACCGGAGCAGCAGGGTCAACAGAAGGAACCACAGGTACCACATACCTCCGCAACAAAGACCTATGGAACACATTATGAATGGCAAACGATGCTGGGAGATCCAAACGAAAAGACACCGGGTTAAGGATTTCCAAGATCTTATAAGGACCGATGAAGCGAGGCTTGAATTTAGGAGAGGAGACCTTCATAGGAACATACCGAGAAGACAGCCACACCAAATCCCCAACACGAAGTCGGGGACCCACACCGCGGCGGCGGTTGGCAAAGCGCTGAGCCTTCTCCTGTGACAACCTCAAATTGTCCACCACATGGTTCCAAATCTGCTGCAACCTATCCACCACAGAATCCACCCCAGGACAGTCAGAAGACTCAACCTGACCCGAGGAAAATCGAGGATGGAAACCAGAATTGCAGAAAAAAGGCGAAACCAAAGTAGCAGAACTAGCCCGATTATTAAGGGCAAACTCGGCCAATGGCAAAAAAGTCACCCAATCATCCTGATCAGCAGAAACAAAACATCTCAAATAAGTTTCCAACGTCTGATTAGTTAGCTCGGTTTGGCCATTAGTCTGAGGATGGAAGGCCGATGAAAAAGATAAATCAATGCCCATCTTAGCACAAAAAGTCCGCCAAAACCTGGACACAAACTGGGATCCTCTATCAGACACAATATTTTCAGGAATGCCGTGCAAGCGAACCACATTCTGAAAAAATAGAGGAACCAAATCGGAGGAGGAAGGCAACTTAGGCAAGGGCACCAAATGGACCATCTTGGAAAAACGATCACACACCACCCAGATGACAGACATTTTCTGAGATACTGGAAGATCCGAAATAAAATCCATGGAAATGTGCATCCAAGGCCTCTTCGGGACAGGCAAAGGCAAAAGTAAACCGCTGGCACGAGAACAGCAAGGCTTAGCCCAAGCACAAATCCCACAAGACTGCACCAAAGGAAAAGCGGGAAAAAAAAATATATATATATATATACTCAGGTCTTCTTTTTATCCCACTTCTGCTATGCATTAAACACTTTTTTGGCCTGCTATACTGTTATGATCCTTAGTGGTTGAGGATCACGAATTACTCCAGCTAAGTAACAAACATAGGACAAGCTCTAGGGAGATGGCAAACTGGACTAACCGCAAATCTGAACCTATCCAAACACACTAGAAGTAGCCGGTGAACGTGCCTAAAAAATCCTAGACGTCTCGAGCCAGCCTGAGGAACTAACTACCCCTAGAGAGAAAGAAAGACCTCTCTTGCCTCCAGAGAAATAATCCCCAAAGATATAGAAGCCCCCAACAAATAATAACGGTGAGGTAAGAGGAAGGCACATACACAGGGGTGAAAACAGATTCAGCAAATGAGGCCCACTAATACTAGATAGCAGAAAATAGTAAGGTGTCTGTGCGGTCAGTAAAAAACCCTAACAAAATATCCACACTGAGATTTCTAGAACCCCCACACCAACTAACGGTGTGGGGGGGAGAAACTCAGTCCCCTAGAGCAACCAGCAAGCGAGGAGATCACATCTTAGCAAGCTGGACAAGAAACATGATGAATGCTGATAATCAAAAAAAATGAACGGACAAAAACTTAGCTTATCTTGGAGAGGCTGGGAGCAAGGTAATCACAAGGAATCTGAAGAGCACTGAATACATTGATAGCAGGCAAGGAACTGAGTATCCAGGTGAGTTAAATAGGAAACGAACCAAGGATAACGAACCAGCTGATGCAGCCAACCTGCAGAAGACAACACTACACAGTACCGCTTGTGACCACTAGAGGGAGCCTAAAAATAGAGTTCACAACAGAGAACTAAGTAATGTAATAGATAAACCATTATTTATTTTTAGGGACTCTATAGCTACGAGGTCTGTTCCGCAGGACTGGCGCATAGCAAATGTAGTGCCAATATTCAAAAAGGGCTCTAAAAGTGAACCTGGAAATTATAGGCCAGTAAGTCTAACCTCTACTGTTGGTAAAATATTTGAAGGGTTTCTGAAGGATGTTATTCTGGATTATCTCAATGAGAATAACTGTTTAACTCCATATCAGCATGGGTTTATGAGAAATCGCTCCTGTCAAACCAATCTAATCAGTTTTTATGAAGAGGTAAGCTATAGGCTGGACCACGGTGAGTCATTGGATGTGGTATATCTCGATTTTTCCAAAGCATTTGATACCGTGCCACACAAGAGGATGGTACACAAAATGAGAATGCTTGGTCTGGGGGAAAATGTGTGTAAATGGGTTAGTAACTGGCTTAGTGATAGAAAGCAGAGGGTGGTTATAAATGGTATAGTCTCTAACTGGGTCGCTGTGACCAGTGGGGTACCGAAGGGGTCGGTATTGGGACCTGTTCTCTTCAACATATTCATTAATGATCTGGTAGAAGGTTTACACAGTAAAATATTGATATTTGCAGATGATACAAAACTATGTAAAGCAGTTAATACAAGAGAAGATAATATTCTACTACAGATGGATCTGGATAAGTTGGAAACTTGGGCTGAAAGGTGGCAGATGAGGTTTAACAATGATAAATGTAAGGTTATACACATGGGAAGAAGGAATCAATATCACCATTACACACTGAACGGAAACCACTGGGTAAATCTGACAGGGAGAAGGACTTGGGGATCCTAGTTAATGATAAACTTACCTGGAGCAGCCAGTGCCAGGCAGCAGCTGCCAAGGCAAACAGGATCATGGGGTGCATTAAAAGAGGTCTGGATACACATGATGAGAGCATTATACTGCCTCTGTACAAATCCCTAGTTAGACCGCACATGGAGTACTGTGTCCAGTTTTGGGCACCGGTGCTCAGGAAGGATATAATGAAACTAGAGAGAGTACAAAGGAGGGCAACAAAATTAATAAAGGGGATGGGAGAACTACAATACCCAGATAGATTAGCGAAATTAGGATTGTTTAGTCTAGAAAAAAGACAACTGAAGGGACAATACAAATATCTCGCTGAGGATCTGTTTATACCAAGGAAGGTGACGGGCACAAGGGGGCATTCTTTGCATCTGGAGGAGAGAAGGTTTTTCCACCAACATAGAAGAGGATTCTTTACTGTTAGGGCAGTGAGAATCTGGAATTGCTTGCCTGAGGAGGTGGTGATGGCGAACTCAGTCGAGGGGTTCAAGAGAGGCCTGGATGTCTTCCTGGAGCAGAACAATATTGTATCATACAATTATTAGGTTCTGTAGAAGGACGTAGATCTGGGGATTTATTATGATGGAATATAGGCTGAACTGGATGGACAAATGTCTTTTTTCGGCCTTACTTACTATGTATTATATGGGGCTCCTGATTCAATATGGATATTCAAAAACATTTAACCTCCTGATGTCTCAATTAATTTTACTTTTATTGGTATCTATTTTTATTATCGAAATTTACCAGTAGCTGCTGCATTTCCCACCCTAGGCTTATACTCGGGTCAGCTTGTACTTGAGTATATACGGTAGTTTTTAGACCTTTTAGGAGAAAAGAAAACATCCTATACCTAGCAGTCAGTGCAGTCTCTGGCTCTTTGATTAAGCTTATGTCTGCCATACTGAAATAAAAAAAAACAGCAATTCACCTACTATACATGAAAATATCTACAGACAGATAGGAGATTATAGATGTTACTGATATAATAACCCAAAAAGAAAAAAACATCTTTGACAGTAATTGAATAATAACCAAACTTTATTAAACAAATATTAAAAAAAACGTTAAAAAATGAGGGAAATTGTCAAGGCAGAGACAATAAATAGAAAATCTGATGTGGATATTTCTGGGACTATGGCATATAAATAGAGATGTTGTCCACATAAGCACCAAGATAATAATACATGTCTATTAGAAAGAATGAACAGCCAGAAAAGCATTGTTACAAAAGGGATAATGTTAAAATATATAATAAAGTGCTAAATACACAGATTATGTCCAAAGTGATCATTTGAAAGAAAAGCTTGTACAGAATGGTGTTAGGATATGTTCATGAAATGATGAATACAAATTAGATAGTTGCTTTCAGGAATAATAATTTATTGCAAAGTGCTATGTGCAGCCGAATCAAAGAGAAAATAACCCAATAGTTAGCAGCATTGTTGCATGCAAAAGCATAAAAGTGCAATGTATTTAAATAATATAATATCAAAATATAAAATGCTGAAATGAAAAGGAGGTGGAAGATTTCAAGGCTATTTCCTGAATTCAGGTGCTAGTTTGATCCTCTATAAGATAATAACCACATCCATTTATAAGAGCATTATTACGTGTGTAACGCTATAGTATAGTAGAATAACCATGCAGTACATGAAAAGACGCTAACAAAAAAGCCATAAATGTATGCTACCCAGTACTCAGACGTCAGAAGACCCCTTGATGAATGTTTTCTCAAACCTTTTTCTAAAGAATCTCCAGTAGCAACTGCCATCTCCTATCTATGTAATGTAACTTTCTGTCTTCACTGAATACAGATTCTAGCCATGAATTGAGAATTTGGAAAATGAATGCTCAGTCCTAGAGGAGAAAGAAGGGGTTTCTCTGATAAGATATAATTCAAAGTTGCTTATTTTCAGGTGAATTATTGACTTATGAAATAAAAATGTAAATAAAGGCTATACTTTAAGCCCACAAACACCTTAAAAGCACACCACTGACAATCCAAATGTACAGTTCAAAAAAGAGGAAAGACACAGAAAATATCAGATGAACTTCTTGTATTTTAACAATATGAATCTTTATTGTATGGCAAACATAAAAGCCTAGATAGACCCCTGAGGAAGCGCATTCATGCGGCTATACAAGTAGGGTCCTTATTTCCATATGTTGCTATTTCTATAAACAAATTCACTTGGGAAAATATGCTCCCTGTCACTTTATTGCCCAGTGTTACTGCTTACTATAATATTCTTTTGATGCTGCATTATTCATGAAGTTATATTAGAGCTGATTGAATCTTCTGAAATACAAATCTGTGAGAATTTTTTTTTAATTCATTTTGCAGAGAATTTGCTCACTGGTACTCCGATTACCCTGAAAATATGTATATAGCACTGAGTTCTCCTGGGACTGTATACAACCCTTTTCTATCTCTGTACCGCAATCTCAGCTTCAGTAATGTCAAACAGTCCTTACCATAGAACTAGATGGTAGCTTGGTGATAACCAACAGCCTATGTTTAACACAGTGCACTGGCAGAGTTTTTGTGTTTTTTTTAAACTTACAAAAATAGTGAGGAAATATCTGAAAAAAAATCCCTCTTAACCCTTTAAGGATGGAGCCACTTGGTAGGGTAATTACTGGGCCACGTTTTTTAAGTTGTATGCTAACACCATATTTTGGTCTATTTTTCAGTGCAATATGTGCCTTTTTAAATATTTATATTTATTTTGTCTAAGCTTTTGTTTCTGCTAAATAATAAAGATTTTGTTACATTTAGGAAGTGCAATTGATTTTTTTTGCACTTGTCTTCAGTCCATTTTTTATTTTATTTGATTTACATTTATATTGGTTAGTACTTCATCAATATACACGTGGTGCAGTCCACATTGGGTTTTACTTGGCAATTGATGAGAAATATATTCACTTTATTTACAACTGTTGGGTAGCACCAATCTTCCCCAACTCCCATATAAACAAACTGTCTGATTGGGCTACGTACTTAAGCCTATAGGCTTGCACCAATCACTTCTGATGCCAATGACCTTTGAGCAAGACATCTTTCTTCAAAAAACCTGAAT
Organism: Ranitomeya variabilis; assembly: GCF_051348905.1. Classification (NCBI taxonomy): domain Eukaryota; kingdom Metazoa; phylum Chordata; class Amphibia; order Anura; family Dendrobatidae; genus Ranitomeya; species Ranitomeya variabilis. The sequence goes on along the minus strand of NC_135237.1, from coordinate 116,018,681 downwards.
TGATACCTTTTTACCTAAGAATGGAAGTCCAGGGCCATACACTATACAATTGAGATTTTTGAGAAGATCTACAAGTCCCTTACCAGTTAACAAGAACCAGTTACTACATCTTGGATATTACAGTATCTTTACTAAAAAAAAATGTGAAAAATGGAAATCCAACATTAAGATTTTTTTTCTAAATGTGGAGTATCTTGATCATGAAAGCTTTATGCACTATGTGGAAACTATTCTATTGTAGTGCACAGAAATTTCAGATAGTAAGTGACCGCTAGTAAGAAATGACGATGTAGTGTGTCATATGAATACAATGCTCCATATAGAACAATGTCAATCTTCAATGGATTCTAATGCATTCAGCAGCAATTTTAAAATAGGAATTGCTTATCAGAAATTACATATCCATTTCATATGTATGGAACTGGATATGTATGTAATTCATGGTGTTTGGTAAAACTGTCAAGCTATGAACAATTCATGACATGCCAGAATGGCCTGAGGACAATTTCTTTGTCAAATGTGATGTCCAGGAACTGTATATTCTGATTAAAATATACTGTATATCCAGTCTACACCAAGATATATCAATTCACTGAAAGGGCTATAAAATTGATTAGCATTTGGAAAATGACACAAATTGTTATTTGCAAATTGTGATTGTTACAGGGCAAGATAGGTTAGGAGATTAAGATGATAATGGGTTATTGAATAGTATACACTGATGGTAGTGGAAGGAAATGCAGGACAGCCACCGTATAAAACCTAAGGCAAATACCAGAGGATTTCTCCATATTCTACCAATGCAATATAATGCATAATATATGTTGATACTGAATCATGCTTTCTATCACAGCTCGTATATAATTGCTGTGATTAGTGACTACCCTGCATATACACCATGTTCCAATTATGCAAATTATATTTTTCTCAGATTTTCCTAAATGGTTGGTGCAAATGACAGTCTAATAAAAGTCATCATCCGTTAGAGTATACAACGAATTTTATTGAAGAAACCTCCCAATGATAATAGTAGATGGGAAAAAATAGGTGTGTTGTAGCGGTGCTAGTGCAGGTGCATAAGGTCAGCTGCGAGCGTAATCCCAAACCACAATGGGAGAGTAAGGCTACAAGCAGATATATAGTGTAATACCCGCGCTTAGATGTATGCACTTGTAAGATACCAAAAAATGCAAAAGGTTATTGCGAATAATTACCTTTTTTGATGGTATGCAGTAGGCTGTCTGACGCTGTATGTTCAGAAAGGCAATTTCAGGGGAATGTATGTGAATTCGACTAAAGTAAAAAGACAAGGTGTTCAGTATACTCGCTTATTTAGCAGGAAGTATGCGGTAAGTAAAAATAATGTTCTACTGCTTGCAAATGCACACAAGAAAAAATCAAGCACAATAAATGGAGTCTTGGTGGAGGATTTACCTCCTAGCATTAAGTTAAGAGGTAAATCCTCCACCAAGACTCCATTTATTGTGCTTGATTTTTTCTTGTGTGCATTTGCAAGCAGTAGAACATTATTTTTATTTACCGCATACTTCCTGCTAAATAAGCGAGTATACTGAACACCTTGTCTTTTTACTTTAGTCGAATTCACATACATTCCCCTGAAATTGCCTTTCTGAACATACAGCGTCAGACAGCCTACTGCATACCATCAAAAAAGGTAATTATTCGCAATAACCTTTTGCATTTTTTGGTATCTTACAAGTGCATATATCTAAGCGCGCAATGATAATAGTATAATCTCCAAAATGAATAAAAACTCAAAATGCACTGTTCCAAATTATTAGGCACAGCAGAATTTTTCAATATTTGATATGTTTTAAAGAACTGAAAATGCTTATTTGTGGAATTTGCAGCATTAGGTCACATTCACTGAACAAAAAAAGCTATTTAAATCTAAAACATCCTAACAGGCCCAGTTACATGTTAACATAGGACCCCTTCTTTGATATCACCTTCACAATTCTTGCATCCATTGATCTTGTGAGTTTTTGGAGAGTTTCTGCTTGTATTTCTTTGCATGAAGTCAGAATAGCCTCCAAGAGCTGCTGTTTGGATGTGAACTGCCTCCCACCCTCATAGATCTTTTGCTTGATGATACTCCAAAGGTTTTCTATAGGGTTGAGGTCAGGGGAAGATGGTGGCCACACCATGAGTTTATCTCCTTTTATGTCCATAGCAGCCAATGACTCAGAGGTATTCTTTGCAGCATGAGATGGTGCATTGTCATGCATGAAGATGATTTTGCTCCTGAAGGCACGTTTCTGCTTTTTATACCATGGAAGAAAGTTGTCAGTCAGAAACTCTATATACTTTGCAGAGGTCATTTTCACACCTTCAGGAACCTTAAAGGGCCCTGCTGCTGTTTCCCCATGATTCTGGCCCAAAACATGACTCCTGCACCTCCTTGCTGACATCGCAGCCTTGTTGGGACATGGTGGCCATCCACCAACCATCCACTACTCCATCCATCTGGACTATCCAGGGTTGCTCGACATTCATCAGTAAAGAAGACTGTTTGAAAATTAGTCTTCATGTATGTCTGGGCCCACTGCAACCGTTTCTGCTTGTCAACACTGTTTAGGGGTGGCCAAATAGTAGGTTTATGCGCCACAGCAAGCCTTTGAAGGAGCCTACACCTTGAGGTTCGAGGGACTCCAGAGGCACCAGCAGCTTCAAATAACTGTTTGGTGCTTTGTATTGGTATTTTAGCAGCTGCTCTCTTAATCCAATGAATTTGTCTGGCAGAAACCTTCCTCATTATGCCTTTATCTGCATGAACTCTGTCTGTGCTCTGTTTCAGTCACAAATCTCATCAAAGTAAGATGATCACTCTTAATTTTTCGTGAAATATCTAATGTTTTCATTTCTTATCCAAGGCATTGCACTATTTAAAGCTTTTCAGCAGCAGAGAGATCCTTTTTATTTCCCATATTGCTTGAAACCTGTGGCCTGCTTAATAATGTGGAACATCATTTTTAAGTAGTTTTCGTTTATTTAGAATCACCTGGAAAATTAATTATCACATGTGTTTAAGATTGATTTCAGTGATCCATTGAGCCCTGAGACACAATACCATCCACGAGTTTATTTGAAAAACAAAACAAATCTTTATGACACTTAAATCCAATTTGCATAATAATTTGGAACATGGTGTATAAAAATTGTTCCACAATTGAAACTCAAATACAGAATTATCTTCCCTGCTTCTATGAACAGCAAACAAATGTGTACAGACAAACAGGACTATGCAAACGTTGCAAATTTGTTGCTTTTTTCTGCTAAGATTTACCACAAAACCTAAAGCATTTCCTGATGCCAGCAAAGTGAATGAGAATCTTGAAGTCTTATGCTGATTTTTGACTTACAGATTTGGCGCAGACTTAAATTTGCAGCATGTCAATTCTTTCAGCATTTTTGCTGCAGATTTCACTCTACACATGAGTGGAGAAATATCTGCACCAAAAATGAATGTAAAAAAAGCATCAATTTTACGCAGCATTTTTCCTGTCAATAGATGCAGAAATGGTGCAGAAATTTCTGCACCACATACTTAACATGAGCACATACCGTAAGGGTATGTGCACACATTGATAATCTACAGCAGATTTTCTGCACCAAAACCAGTGTTGGCAGAAAAGCACAGAGTAAAATATACAAATTTTGATAGTTCAAATTCACAAGGAAAAAATAAGCATCAAGTGCATGAGAATTCAGAAATCTCATTCAACTTGCCAAGATGTAAAGTGTAGCATTTTTTTACTTTTGAAAAATGCACAGAAAAAAAGCGTAAAAACGCTATATGAGAATAAGCCTCAAGAATAATGGACACAAAAAAACAAATAGGCTCACCTCACTAATTTTAGCTTTATATACTATATACTATGTATATTCATTACATTGTACATTATTATCAATGTATGTAAGTAGTTGTATGCTATGACAAATACCGTATATACTCAAGTATAAGCCGACCTGAGTATAAGTCACCTAATTTTGCCACGGAAAACTGGGTAAGCTTATTGACTCGAGAATAAGCCGGGTATGCAATGTCCCCTCATCCTTGTCCTGCTATGCATGGCTCCCCCTTCCCTGTCCTGGTATGAATGCCTCCCCATCTCTGTCTGCATGTCTTCCCTGTCTTTCTCATTGTATCATGCCTCCCTCTTCCCTGTCCTGGTATGAATGCCTCCCCTGTCCCTGTCATTGTATGCATGCCTCCCTATTCCCTGTCCTGGTATGAATGCCTCCCCATCCCTGCCCCTGTCTGCATGCCTCTGTTCTTTCCCTGTATGCATGTGGAATGCCCGGTAGGACCGTGGGGTACTAATACCAGGCTGGTTCTGTTCTTAAAGGGGTGTTCACGGTGGCAGTGAAACCAGGTCTAGATCTCCCCCTTCTGGCCTGGAGTCAGAAGAGTGTTGAATGTAAGTGTTACCTGCTAAGGGGATCGTTCTCGCTTCCAGGCATGGCATCACCCTCCCCGTGGGAAAGGCAATACCACTGTGACAACCGGACTCCACCCCTATGGGAGTGGAGATGCGTTCATATTCATCACCTTAATGAGCGGCACCATGTGACCGCTGAGCACAGGAAGAGCTGCAGGCAGGTGCCAGTGGCTGGAATGAGATGCAGTGCCAGCACCAAGGGTGCGCAGGTAGGTGAGTATGATGTGTGTGCCGGTTCCTGGCACCCGCTGCTCCGCCGCCCCCTCCCCCACCGGCTTTCTGTATTGTGACTTATGTATAAGCCGAGGGGGGCGTTTTCAGCACAAAAAAATGCTGAAAAACTCGGCTTACACGAGCATATACAGCAGTTCACTAAATCACCATATTCTGGGTAAGATGTTTGCTACAAGAAGACTTTCACGTTAACAACTGGCCTCAACTACCTTTATTGTGTTCATACCCAAAAACAAGTCCATCGCCATATACAAAAGTATAGAATTAACCCTGTCAATCAAACTAAAGACATGCAATGGCCCAACACCGAGGGGCTCTGAGCCTTGTATCCAGCACTCCACAACTCAGTCCATACCATTCCTCATGGTGAGAATTACTTTACAGGCTGCACTGTTCCATTATAAATAGCATACTAGAACTTCTCCATTCATACAGGACAGATAACTGTTCTTGGGATCACTTGGGATCCCAGAACTCAAACCCCCAGTGAACCTTATGTTATACCATAACTAATAAACATGGAATAACTTTAAACACTAGTACAAAGCCTTTAACACCACAAAGTAACCCTTTTCAGAAAGCTAAGGTGTTTTGCAGCCTAAGATAGAGATAGAGTAAGGGTATATTTATAATTTCATAGTTTAAAGAAGAGATAAGTCCATTGTATTCAACCTATAATCTAACTTGCTGATCCTGAAAAAGGTGAAAACCCAACGAGGCAAATTGTCTAATATTAGGGGAATAATTATCTTCCAATTCCACATATGCCAGAGTTGTTCCATTGATCATGTGCATATGGAAGGTCCTAATAGAAGACAGGTACTGGACACAGCAATAGATATATATCCAACTATACAAATCTATATATATAATTGTCTAAGGGTTTTTCTGTCTGTCTGTCTGTCCCGTTTATTCATTCGCTGATTGGTCGAGGCCGCCTGGGCCTCGACCAATCAGCGACGGGCACAGTATCGACGTAGAAATCCCGCGTCTCTGATTGGTCGAGGCCGCCAGGCCTCGACCAATCAGCGACGGGCACAGCATGGCGACAATGATGTCATAATGGAAATCCCGCGTCTTTGATTGGTCGAGGCTGCCAGGCCTCGACCAATCAGCGACGGGCACAGTTTCGACGTAGATGTCATAATGGTTGCCATGGCGACGATGATGTCAAAAAGGTTGCCTCGACCAATCAGCGACGGGCACAGTCGGAATCATCATTGTCCATATACTATGGGGACATGCATATTCTAGAATACCCGATGCATTAGAATCGGGCCACAATCTAGTCAGTGTATATAATTGCTTAAGGAAGAAGTGGTATACATCTGCCGAGTGGATGAATGGTAGACCACTCGGAAAAGTAGTGAAAACCAAACAAGAGAAGCCGAACATGTGATCAAAACAATACGTGACAAGAAAGTATATAAAGATGATATGGAATTGTGTGGGACATACTCAAAAATGAACCAAATGGACCAAGCAATGAAAGCACATATTGTTACGGTTGGTGGAACGCACCGAGTATATATATGTATAAACAGGTGCGTTCGCAACCCGGGGTCCACCGTGCAGGAGAGGAACCTGCTGCTTGCAAATTGCGGTGCTATATGGCGGTATAAGCGAACTCTGTTAACTCCACAGATTCGCTAGAAGCAAGATACTGTACCCTGTTAGCGTCTCGGGAACACAGCTAACTGTTGAGCTGTTGGCAGTCAGTGGTCACGCACCCAGAAAAGCACACAAATACTCCTCACCGGAGGTGCCGGTATTCTAGGGGCTTATTTCAGCCAGGTCCCTGAATACATACATTCAAAACTCCTCACCGGAGGTGCCGGTATTCTAGGGGCTTATATCAGCTGGGTCCCTGAATACATACATACAGGCGCGACCACAAATAACAAGCTCATGACATGAGGTGATACTAGCGCATGGCTGTGCGGCTATGCAAACCTTTTATAGCTGCAGCAGCTTCAGGATCTTCCTAGAGAACCAATGGAAGTTGCTGCAATATCAGAGCAACTTCAGGACCTTCCTAGAGGACCAATGGAAGCTGCAGCAGTACTTGAGCATGTGACCCCTGACCTCCAATGAGAGGTCTTACCTTGGGCATGCTCAGTGTGTGCAAAGCAGGACTTAGTCCCAGAAAAGCCTGCTCACCGCTGACCAGTGCAGGCTACAACAGCAGAGCCTGGAAAGGCAGCAGTAACCCTTTGCACAGTATCAGTCTGAGTGAGACGCTGGGACCGACGTCTCCGCTGAGCAGGCTCCTCTGCGACTGACGTAGAATGGGAGACTGCAGCAGACATGGTTCGAGATTCCCCCTGTGCAGCGGCGGGAACTCGACTCCTAACACATATGCTATAAATTAGCTGCAAGGTATCCAATTCCATCTTTAGGGGTGTGGTTTATTCACCATGTTCTTATACATGTTTTTTAAGTGGTATTAACGTTCGTTGTGTCTCAGGTGTCTAGTAAAGATTTCCATTTTTAGCCACAGGAAATATATATATCTTCGTACCGTGTTGCCTATGCCTGATGAAGAGGCCTGAGTAGTCTCGAAAGCTCGCAATTTGTTACCATCTTTTCAGTTAGCCATTAAAATGTATCAACCACTGAGGTCTCTCAATTCTAAATATATTTTTAGCCATTATTATGTGAATGTGCACACCATTTATTGGTTGGTCTTTCTCCTCTCCAGTTCATGGTCATTATACATACTAGGTGTTGCACCCCATCATTATATTAGTGTCTTTTTCTACTATACATGGTAGTGCGCCCTCTACCCCTCCTTGTTGATACCTCACAATACAAAGGTGACATCAACCCCCCCAACTATCAACCCACTTGCCATCGCACCAGGGCAAGTGAGAAGAGCAAGGCTAAGTGCCAGAGTTGTCACATCTTATGGATGCTCCTTTTCTGGGGAGGCTGTGAGCTGATGTTTTTAGTCTGGTAGGGGGCCAATATCCATGGGGACCCTACATCATTTTTTGGGGGGAGATCACCCATTTCAATAATCAGGAAAGGCGAAGTATACAGCTGTGAGCTGATATTAATAGCCTGGGAAGCTCTTTGGGTATGAGCCCTGAAACTAACAAACAGGCAATCCCTGCATGTGTTGCAGATATTGAACAGCCACGAGACATGCAGCCACAGTGACTCGTTGTTAGGGTTGGTGGAACGCACCGAATATATTTATTAGATGGGATAGGTGCGTTCGCAACCCAGGATCCACCGTGCAGGAAAGAACCCGCTGCTAAGTAAGGCAGTGAAGCAAAATAGAATAAATGAACTCTGTTACTTCACAGAGCCCGTAGTAAAGAGAACACTGTGCCCTGTTTAGCTCACAGGGGACACAGCTACTGTGTAGAGCTGACAGTGGTCATGCAGTCCAACCAACACGCAGCTCCTCTCCGGTGGAGCCGGAATTTTATCGGCTATTAGCCAGCCCTGAATTCACACATAAAACTCCTCGCCGGAGGTGGCAGCATTCTAGGGGCTTATTTCAGCCGGGTTCCTGACCACACACACGACCACACTGGCGCTGAGCTCGTACATATTTGACACTAGCGCATGGCCATGCGGTCATGAGAACCTTATATAGCTGCAGCACCTACAGGACCTTCCAAGAAGGACCAATGGAAGGCTAAGTAAGGCGGCGAAGCAAAGTAGAATAAATGAACTCTGTTACTTCACAGAGCCCGTAGTAAAGAGAACACTGTGCTTTGAAAGGATTGTTAAGAAAAGGCCATTCAAAAATTTGCGCGAGATTAGCAAGGAGTGGACTGCTGCTGGAGTCAGTGCTTCAAGAGCCACCACACACAGATGTATCCAGGACTTGGGCTACAAGTGTCACATTCCTTGTGTCAAGCCACTCATGACCAATAGACAATGCCAGAAGTGTCTTACCTTGGACAACGGGAAAAATAACTGGACCATTGCTCAGTGGTCCAAGGTGTTGTTTTCAGATGAAAATAAATTTTGCTTTTAATTTGGAAATCAAGGTCCCAGAGTCTAGAAGAAGAGTGAAAAGGCACACAATCCAAGCTGCTTGAGGTGTAGTGTGAAGTTTCCACAATCAGTGATGGTTTGGCGAGCCATGTCATTTGCTAGTGTAGGTCCCCTGTGTTTTATCAAGATCAAAGTCAGAGCAGCGGTCTACCAAGAAATTTAAGAGCACTTCATGCTTCCTTCTGCTGACAAGCTTTTTGGAGAAGAAAATTTCATTCTCCAGCAGGACTTGGCACCTGTCCAAACAGGCAAAAGTACCAATACCTGGTTTAAAAACAACAGTATCACTGTGCTTGATTGGCCAGCAAACTCACCTGACCTTAACCCCACAGACAATCCATGGGGTATTGTCAAGAGGAAGATGAGAGACACCAGACACAACAATGCAGATGAGCTGAAGGCTGCTCTCAAAGCAACCTGGGCTGCTCTAAAAGCAACCTGGCCTCCATGCCACACTGCATTGATACAGTAACTGATACAAAAGAAGCCCCGACCAAGTATTGAGTGAATTTACTGAATATACATCTCAGTAGGCCAACATTTCGGATTTTAAAATCATTTTCTTCAAGCTGGTGTTATGAAGCATTCTAATTTACTGAGACAATGACTTTTGTGTTTTCATTGGTTGTAAGCCATAATCATCAACATTAACAGAAATAAACACTTGAAATAGATCAATCTGTTTGTAGTGACTCTATATAATATACGAGTTTTACTTTTTGTACTGAAGAACAGAAATAGATTAACTTTTTGATGATATTCTAATTTTGTGAGAAGCACCTGTACATCCAGCAGCGCAGCATTTTAGCTGTGCATACATTCTATTATTTCAAAAGAATGTAGGAAAACGTAAGTCTCCGCAACCATGATCAGGAATAGTAGTGTTTTGTATGCAGCGTATTTTTGCTGCATCCAAAACGCTGTGTTCTAATTTACCGCACTTGCGTTTAGGTACATGTGGATATACCACATGTAATGACATTCTATTGCTGAAAATACGCAGTGGAAAAGCTACACAAATTGACATGCTGCGGTTCATAAACGGCACCTGCGCAGGGGAGTTTATGCAGCAATAAATGGAAGCACAGTGGTCGTGGGGTTTCTCTAAATCCCATCCACTGTGCTTGCAATGTAAAAGGTAGCATTTTTGATGCAGCAAAAATACTCTATGTCCAAAAGGTTGTTACTCCTGACTGTGGGCACATGGCCTGATTAGACCAAGGTTGAACGTTTTGGTCCCAATTTCAATAGGTATATTTGGAGCAAAGTCAACAATGCACATCATTAGTAAATGTGGAAGGAAGTATGAATAGTTCAAATATCATATTTGCATCAAAATCTTCAGGCCTTTCCTAAAAGACTGAAAATAAAGAGGAATTAAAGCATAGCTCTAAATGAAAAAAAAAAAGGCTTTGCCAGAAAATGATAAAAGCTTTGGAATGGCTCAGCCAGAATATTTCAGTTTGTTTTTCAATTGAAATGTATGGATCATTGGTGACACTAAAAGTGGAAAAAGTTCTGAAATTACTCTTCTTGGTATGATGTATTACATCATAAAAAGCTGGCATTTTAACAGGGGTGTGTAGACTTTTTGAATCCACTTTAAATCCCTTTGTAATATTAAAATACAGCAGGAGAAATAAGTATTGAACGTGTCACCAATTTTCTAAGTAAATATATTTCTAAAGGGGCTATTGACATGAAATCCTCACCAGAGGTCAGTAACAACACTTCCAATCCACCAAGGCAAAGAAATAAAATCATAACTGTCCATAAATTAAGTTATGTATAATAATGAAAAATGACACAGGGAAAAAATAATGAACGTGTTTACTGAAATTTATATAATACTTCATACAAAAGCATTTGCTGGTGATGACAGCTTCAAGACGCATCCTGTATAGTGTTGAGCGATACCTTCCAATATTCAAAAGTATCGGTATCGGATTGGATCAGCCGATATCCAAAAAATATCGGATATCACCGATACCGATACCCGATACCAATGCAAGTCAATGGGACACAAATATCGGAAGCGATCCTGGATGGTTCCCAGGGTCTGAAGGAGAGGAAACTCTCCTTCAGGCCCTGGGATCCATATTCATGTAAAAAATAAAGAATAAAAAAAAAAATATGGATATACTCACCCCTCCGACGGCCCCTGGCTCTCACCGGTGCAAGCGTCTCCCTCCGTTCCTAAGAATGCAGTGAGTGAAGGACCTTCGATGACGTCGCAGTCACATGAGCGGTCACGTGAGCGGTCGCGTGACCGCGACGTCATCGAAGGTCCTTCACTCACTGCATTCTTAGGAACGGAGGCAGACGCTTGCACCGGTGAGAGCCAGGGTCCGTCGGAGGGGTGAGTATATCCATATTTTTTATTTTTATTCTTTATTTTTTACATGAATATGGATCCCAGGGCCTGAAGGAGAGTCTCCTCTCCTCCAGACCCTGGGAACCATACACACCGCACACGCCTGGGAACTTATAGGAACTTCCGATTCCGATTTCCGATATCACAAAAATATTGGAACTCGGTATCGGAATTCCGATACAGTGAATATCGGCCGATACCCGATATTTGCAGTATCGGAATGCTCAACACTACTCCTGTATGTAGATACTCGTCACATGCATTTCTCATGTGTGATTTTGGGTCATTCTTCCACATAAACCAGTGTTTCTCAACTCCGGTCCTCAAGACCCACCAACAGGTCATGTTTTCAGGATTTCCTTAGTATTGCATAGGTGATGAAATTAATGCTTGAGCAGGTGATGAAATTATCACCTGTGCAAAGCTAAGGATATCCTGAAAATATGACCTGTTGGTGGGTCTTGAGGACTGGAGTTGAGAAACACTGACATAAACATTTTTCAATTCCTGAAGGTCTCATGGGCTCCTTCTATGTACTCTGAACTTTAATTCCTTCCAAAAATTTTCTATTGGATTCAGGTCAGGTGACTGGCGGAGTCAGCTTTATTTTCTTTATCTGAAACCAAGTGAGAGTTTCCTTGGCTGTGTGTTTGGGATCACTGTCTCTTGCTGGTATGTTCAACCTTATTTAATCTTCATTCTGGTAAATGGCAGCAGGTTTTTATCAAGAATGTCTTTGTACATTTGTCCATTCATCCTTCCTTCAATTATATGAAGTTTGCCAGTGATGTATGATGAAAAACAGCCCCGCACCGTGATGTTCCAACCTCCAAACTTCACTATTGGAGGATTGGCATGATATGCATTGCCTTTTGACCTCCAAATATGTTGTATATTTTGGCACCCAAAAAGTTCAATTTTGGTCTCATCTGACCAGACTATATTCTCCCAGTATTTCACAGGCTTATCTAAATATTGTTGTGCAAACTAAATGTTCTTGAACATGCTTTTTGTTCAACAATGGAATCTTGCATGGTGAGTGTGTATACTGGCCATAGGCTGAGTTCACATTGCGTTATGGCAGTCCATTAGATGGACTGCGTTACACCGCTGCATAACGCGGTGTAATGCAGTCCGTTAATGTTGCATTAACCTCTATTATCGGGCGCATCGCCAACGCATGCCATAATCGGCATGCGCTAGGGATGTGATTTCATTCTGTGACGGACCCTCGGACGTGGGCTGCAGCGTTTCTGGGTCCGTTACTGCTAGCGCAGATAGAGCATCTGGGCTAGCACGATCGCATAACGTGATCTTTTTCAGCACTTGCATTAACGCAGTCCGTTTAACGCATTCGTTGAACGGACTGCACTAACTCAATGTGAACCTAGCCTTATAGTTTTCTTTATAACAATTGTACCTAATGATTCCAGATCATTCTCTTCTAAGAACTCTCTTCTGGGATCAACTCTTCTGATAATTATTTTTACTCCTCTGTTAGAAATCTTGCGGAGAGCACCTGGTTGTGGAAGGTTTATTGTAAAATGATTTTCTTAACACTTCCAGATTATGCACCCAACAGTGCTCACTGGGTCATTCAGTAATTTAGTAATTCTTCCGTAATCAATGCCTTCAGTATGTTTTGCAACAATAATGTTGCAAAGGTCTTGAGGTAGCTCACTGGTTTTGCCCATTATGAGATGTTTCGTGTTTAGAATCTTGGTAACGAGACACCTTTTTATAGGCCATCTGTTAAACCAGCTGATATTATTTTTCATTAAGTGGCAGTATTGCTTTCTAATTACTGATAGATATCAGATGGTGTCATGACTTTTCACGGCTTTTCGCACCTCTTTCTTAATGTGTTGAATATTTTTTTTCCTATGTAATTTCTCATTATTACACATAACTTAATTTATGGACATAATTTGAGACCATCCATAGATGTTTTTAACCTACACCACTCAAGGTGATTCATGTTAGCAAGAGACCTGTGAATTACATGGAGTAGGGCCGGATTGGTCTCGTCTTTGCCTATAGTTGATGATTCAAATTATTCATTTCAGGGAAAAATTTGCCAGGATATAATTGTTTAGCCAGGCTCTGAATCAGTCTGAACATGGTTTGGGCAGCATGAGTCTCATGAATGTTCCCTTTAGGGCTTGTTTCCATTTGCGAGAAACACGTCCGTGTCTCGCATGTGGAAACGAAGCTCTGGTGCCGGCACTTGGGAGCAGAGCGTGTGGCCGCATAGGAACACATGGAGCCGCACGCTGTGCTCTGGAGTGCCGGCGCCAGAGCTTCGTTTCCACATGCGAGACACGGACGTGTTTCTCGCAAATGGAAACAAGCCCTTAAGCATTATCTACCATCGTTCCAACTTATTTAACAGACATCACCGTTTACTATTTAAAATACTTATCCAAATAATGAAGAGAATCTACTTCTATAAAATAAAGACAAATATACCAATACTTCCTCATCTTTTCTATACATATCTTTCTACTGTCAAAAATAGTTCTGAAAAATAAGTTGTACAGAACTGCAAAAGTCAAAGTAAAATCTGTCTGACCATATATTTCTCTCACTGAAGGGTTCAGGTCAGCCAGAGAAAAAAAAACTAGAAGCAACAGGACATGTTGAAATACGAACTGAACTTACTGGCAATGTAGCTTTCTGAGGCTGTATTACTACAAATTTTTGGAAGTGCATCTGAACAGCAAGGTGGATTGCTGTTGAGGGGAGATAGAGAGAAAAAAAAAAATCTATAAATCTTCAGCACAGCGAGTGTGAGCGAGCTGAGTGTGACCTGAGCGTAAGTGTGAACGGCGGTAAGTGTGTGACTTGTGATTCAGTGAGGAGGTATTTGGAAGGCCTTTAACAAATACCTGTGTGAATTTGTGTGAGTTGCTGAATTGGGAGTAGCTATATTCATAAGGAGTTAACTTAGGGTGGGGGCTCATAATTAAGGGGATATAAGGGGCAGCTGTTTGGGGCTCAAGTCCTTTTTGGAAGTGCATCTGAACAACAAGGTGGATTGCTGTTGAGGGGAGATAGAGAGAAAAAAAAAAATCTATAAATCTTCAGCACAGCGAGTGTGAGCGAGCTGAGTGTGACCTGAGCGTAAGTGTGAACGGCGGTAAGTGTGTGACTTGTGATTCAGTGAGGAGGTATTTGGAAGGCCTTTAACAAATACCTGTGTGAATTTGTGTGAGTTGCTGAATTGGGAGTAGCTATATTCATAAGGAGTTAACTTAGGGTGGGGGCTCATAATTAAGGGGATATAAGGGGCAGCTGTTTGGGGCTCAAGTCCTTTTTGGAAGTGCATCTGAACAGCAAGGTGGATTGCTGTTGAGGGGAGATAGAGAGAAAAAAAAAATCTATAAATCTTCAGCACAGCGAGTGTGAGCGAGCTGAGTGTGACCTGAGCGTAAGTGTGAACGGCGGTAAGTGTGTGACTTGTGATTCAGTGACTTTGGAATCAGGGAGTTTCCAAGGGAGGAATTGCTTCTGTTTTTTTTTTTTTTTTTTTTTTTTTTTTTAAATTAATACTTTGTATTTATTTTTAATTAATGTTTCTGTGTGGTGCAATCCCCATTAGGAAATGTGCTCCACAATTGTTAATGCCATCCAGTGCACATCTTGCCACATGTATGCAGTCCTTGACCAGCTGGTCGAGGGTGCATACTGCTGTGCGAGATGTGAGCACATTGTGCATTTGGAAACCCAGATACTGGATCTAAATGTGCAGCTGGTAACACTGAGATCCATAGACAATATGGAGAGGAGTCTTCTGCTCACAGAGCAGACGCTCAATGGGATAGATGAGGAGGGGGATGGTAGGATGGAGCTGCAGGACAGTGTGGCAGTTAGCTGGGTGACAGATAGAAGGCAGGGTAGAGGGAAGAGTGCCAGGGAGGCTAGTCCTGATCTGGCACACCCCAATAAGTTTGCTAAGTTGGCAGATGAGGGGGGTGCCAGTACAGGGGTAGCACTGCTGCAGCCAGACATGTCCTCTGAAAGCCGGAGGAGTGACTGCTCCAGTAAGGAGGGAAATAGGAGAGCAGGGCAGGCCAGACAGGTGCTGGTAGTGGGGGACTCAATTATTAGGGGAACAGATAGGGCAATCTGTCACAAAGACAGGGATCGTCGGATGGTGTGCTGCCTACCTGGCGCTCGAGTCCGACACATCGCTGATCGGGTGGACAGATTACTGGGAGGGGCTGGTGAGGACCCAGCGGTCATGGTGCACATTGGCACAAATGACAAAGTTAGAGGTAGGTGGAAGGTCCTTAAAGATGATTTCAGGGAATTAGGCTGCAAGCTGAAAGCAAGGACCTCCAACGTGGTATTTTCCGAAAAACTGCCTGTACCACGTGCCACGCCAGAGAGGCAACGGGAGATTAGGGAGGTTAATAAGTGGCTCAAGAATTGGTGTAGGAAGGAGGGGTTTGGGTTCCTGCAGAACTGGGCCGACTTCTCAGTTGGCTACAGGCTCTACGCTAGGGACGGGCTGCACCTCAATGGGGAAGGGGCAGCTGTGCTGGGGGAGAAAATGGTTAGAAGGTTGGAGGAGTGTTTAAACTAGGGATTGGGGGGGAGGGTATTCATTTTATAGGTGGGGAAGATAGTGCAGATAGAGACCTGGGCACAAATAAGGAAGTTGGGGGTGGCGGTGGCATGGGGGGTGGGGTTAGAACAGTTAGTAATTTAAGAAAGAATAGAGGTACAGAGAGTAACATCAAGTGCATGTATACTAATGCCAGAAGCCTTGCCAACAAAATGGATGAATTAGAACTAATGTTGTTGGAGCATAATTATGACATGGTGGGGATATCTGAGACATGGCTGGATGAGAGCCATGACTGGGCTGTTAACTTGCAGGGCTATAGCCTGTTCAGAAATGACCGTACAGATAAGCGAGGGGGAGGGGTGTGTCTATATGTAAAATCTTCCTTAAAACCCATCCTGCGTGATAATATAGGTGAATTTAAGGAAAATGTAGAGTCCCTGTGGGTGGAGATAAGGGGAGGGGGAAAAAATAATAAATTACTGATAGGGATTTGTTATAAATCTCCAAAAATAATGGAAGCAATGGAGAATATCCTCGTAAAGCAAATAGATGAAGCTGCGACTCAAGGAGAAGTCATTATTATGGGGGACTTCAACTACCCTGAAATAGATTGGGGAACAGAAACCTGCAGTTCCAGCAAAGGTAATCGGTTTTTGACAACTATGAGAGACAATTACCTTTCACAACTGGTTCAGGACCCAACAAGGAGGGGGGCACTGCTAGACCTAATATTAACCAACAGGCCAGACCGCATATCAAATATAAGGGTTGGGGGTCACTTGGGGAATAGTGATGACAAAATAATAAGTTTTCATGTAACCTTTAATAAGATGGGTCGTAGGGGGGTGACAAGGACACTAAACTTCAGGAGGGCAAATTTCCAACGGATGAGAGAGGATCTTGGTGCAATTAACTGGGACGATATCCTGAGACACAAAAATACACAAAGAAAATGGGAGACGTTTATTAGCATCCTGGATAGGACCTGTGCACAGTATATACCGTATGGGAATAAACATACTAGAAATAGGAGGAAACCAATATGGCTAAATAGAGCTGTAAGGGGCGCAATAAGGGACAAAAAGAAAGTATTTAGAGAATTAAAGGAAGTAGGTAGTGAGGAGGCATTAAATAAATACAGAAAATTAAATAAATTCTGTAAAAAGCAAATCAAGGCAGCAAAGATTGAGACAGAGAGACTCATTGCCAGAGAGAGTAAAAATAATCCCAAAATATTCTTTAACTATATAAATAGTAAGAAACTAAAAAAATGACAGTGTTGGCCCCCTTAAAAATAATCTGGGGGAAATGGTGGATGAGGATGAAGAAAAAGCCAATATGCTAAATGACTTTTTTTCATCAGTATTTACAAAAGAAAATCCCATGGCAGACAAAATGACTAGTGATAAAAATTCCCCATTAAATGTCACCTGCTTAACCCAGCAGGAAGTACAGCGGCGTCTAAAAATAACTAAAATTGACAAATCTCCGGGCCCGGATGGGATACACCCCCGAGTACTGCAGGAACTAAGTACAGTCATTGATAGACCATTATTTTTAATCTTTAAAGACTCCATAATAACAGGGTCTGTACCACAGGACTGGCGTATAGCAAATGTGGTGCCAATATTCAAAAAAGGGGCAAAAACTGAACTCGGTAATTATAGGCCAGTAAGCTTAACCTCTACTGTGGGTAAAATCCTGGAGGGCATTCTAAGGGATACTATACTGGAGTATCTGAAGAGGAATAACCTCATGACCCAGTATCAGCACGGGTTTACTAGGGACCGTTCATGTCAGACTAATTTGATCAGCTTCTATGAAGAGGTAAGTTCCGGACTGGACCAAGGGAACCCAGTGGACGTAGTGTATATGGACTTTTCCAAAGCTTTTGATACGGTGCCACACAAAAGGTTGTTACATAAAATGAGAGTAATGGGGATAGGGGAAAATATGTGTAAGTGGGTTGAGAGCTGGCTCAGGGATAGGAAACAAAGGGTGGTTATTAATGGAGCACACTCGGACTGGGTTGCGGTTAGCAGTGGGGTACCACAGGGGTCAGTATTGGGCCCTCTTCTTTTTAACATATTTATTAATGACCTTGTAGGGGGCATTCAGAGTAGAATTTCAATATTTGCAGATGACACTAAACTTTGCAGGGTAATCAATACAGGGGAGGACAATTTTATATTACAGGATGATTTATGTAAACTAGAAGCTTGGGCTGATAAATGGCAAATGAGCTTTAATGGGGATAAATGTAAGGTCATGCACTTGGGTAGAAGTAATAAGATGTATAACTATGTGCTTAATTCTAAAACTCTGGGCAAAACCGTCAATGAAAAAGACCTGGGTATATGGGTGGATGACAAACTCATATTCAGTGGCCAGTGTCAGGCAGCTGCTACAAAGGCAAATAAAATAATGGGATGTATTAAAAGAGGCATAGATGCTCATGAGGAGAACATAATTTTACCTCTATACAAGTCACTAGTTCGACCACACTTAGAATACTGTGCACAGTTCTGGTCTCCGGTGTATAAGAAAGACATAGCTGAACTGGAGCGGGTGCAGAGAAGAGCGACCAAGGTTATTAGAGGACTGGGGGGTCTGCAATACCAAGATAGGTTATTACACTTGGGGCTATTTAGTTTGGAAAAACGAAGACTAAGGGGTGATCTTATTTTAATGTATAAATATATGAGGGGACAGTACAAAGACCTTTCTGATGATCTTTTTAATCATAGACCTGAGACAGGGACAAGGGGGCATCCTCTACGTCTGGAGGAAAGAAGGTTTAAGCATAATAACAGACGCGGATTCTTTACTGTAAGAGCAGTGAGACTATGGAACTCTCTGCCGTATGATGTTGTAATGAGTGATTCATTAATTAAATTTAAGAGGGGACTGGATACCTTTCTGGAAAAGTATAATGTTACAGGGTATATACACTAGATTCCTTGATAGGGCGTTGATCCAGGGAACTAGTCTGATTGCCGTATGTGGAGTCGGGAAGGAATTTTTTTCCCCATGGTGGAGCTTACTCTTACCACATGGGTTTTTTTTGCCTTCCTCTGGATCAACATGTTAGGGCATGTTAGGTTAGGCTATGGGTTGAACTAGATGGACTTACAGTCTTCCTTCAACCTTAATAACTATGTAACTATGTAACTAAATTAACAGGAGTCATGATCCAGTATATCTAAACAGCAAACTTGATAAACTTTATGCGGTAACTACAAAGTGTATTAGTCTAATGGAAACAAAACCCAAAACCACAAATGAACCTTCTGCACCAAAGCAGACAAACATTTTATGAAAACAACCATTTATTCTTGGAATTTTAGTGATGACTATTACTGGCGAGTCAGATACAAAAATCCCCTTGATCATAACAGCAATATGTAGATTAAAAGGGTTTTCCACCTTAAGGGACCTTTTTTACATACATGCATGTATTTGGGGCTAAAAATCAATTGCATAATTTTGTTTTATTAAAAATTTTGAACCACTGAGCTTTTACAAGCTCTTTGCTTCATTGCTATCAGGTGTGAGGAGCTTTGAAAAACTAAATTAGAAGAGTTATAAACTATCTTGTGTTGGATTCTTAGATAACTTATTCCGCAGCCTAGCAATGAACAATTCTAAAAACAGACTGCAGAAGGCGATTGGTACAACATTTTTCATGAAACTCAATTGGTAAAATGATTTCTAGCCCAAAATACACTGATCTGAGTAAAAAAAAAAAAGTCCCTATGAGGCTGGAGTCACACACAATGTATAAAAAATCGGTCCGTTTTACACGGACGAGAATCGCAGAAATGTTCCCTGAACAGTGATCCGTATGTCATCCGTGTGCAGTGTGAGGATGCGATTTTCTCCCATGTAAGCATCCGTGTGACATCCGTATGACATCCGTATGGCAAGATTTTCTCACCGGCTTGCAAAATGGACATAAAATGGATCCATGGGCTCAAATATTTATGAAAACATATATACAGTCTACATATATATATATATATATATATATATATATATATACTGTATATATATATGTCAGTGAGACACATATATATATATATATATTTATATTTCATAGAGAGTTAGATAGCAGAATAGCCGATAATTCAATTGTCGGCTTTTGCTAAATCATTACTGAACCCGACAGGATATGAGACATGGTTTACATACAGTAAACCATTGCATATTCGTTATATTTTTATATATCCCTCGCAAATAATGTAAATAGTGTGTGTGTGTAACATTTTGGAGCTGTAGGTGTTCACAGAAAAAAATTGGTCTGGGCTCCCGCACAATTTTCTCTGCCAGAGAGGGAAAGCCAGTGACTGAGGGCAGATATTAATAGCTTAAAGAGGGACCATGGTTACTTCCCCCCCTGGCTAAAAACATCTGCCCCCAGCCACCCCAGAAAAGGCACATCTGTAAGATGCGCCTGTTCCGGCACTTAGCATCTCTCTTCCCACTGCTCTGTAGCATTGACATATGGGATAATAAGGGGTTAATATCACCTTGCTATTGTAAGGTGACATTAAGCCTGGTTAATAATGGAGATAAGACACCTACCCATTATTAATCCAATAGTCTGAAAGGGTTAAAAATACACACACACATTAAAAATAAAGTATTTTAATGAAATAAATAAACACACAGGTTTTAACATCTTTATTGCACTCTCAATCCAAGCAAAGCCCTTGTTCTTCTGTAAAAAATTCTAACATAAAAAAGCAACAATTTCCCAAGCAACAATATCCCATACCTATCCGCTGTACAGTCAAGTCCCATGCAGTAATCCATATATGGGGGCATTTACATTTTACAACAGGGAGCACTGCTAATGCGGCTGCTCCCGGCTGTAAATGACTGGGGAATGAATGAAATGCAGGGAGCGGAGCTTCGGTGATTTGCGGTGCCTTCACCGAAGCTGCGCCCCCTGGTGGCATGAACTCAAGTGAACTCTTCAGCGTGGGAAAATTATGGAAATCACAGGATTGAGAACAACATTTTCAAAACATCTTGGCTTATTCAGTATCAGTATCAAGTATGAGTTCAGAAGTAAATGCATTTATATGCTTAGGCATGCAATCATTAAGGTTATAAACTCCTTAAAGGGAATCTGTTAGTAGGATGTCAAACCAAAAATAATTTATATCTAGTGTCTAACAGGTGCGTGGCTGGAGGTGATTTGCTGGAGAGCCCTCCGAATCTGTCACGGATGTCGTATCCTGGGGATTTCAACTCCGCCAGTTGTGGATGTTGTGACTCCAAAGTTCATCATTCTGCCGCCGAAACTGGAACAGAACAGTATCCTCTGCTACCCGCTGCAGCCTTTGTTTTCCTGGAACACCAGGCTCCACAGATGGAGCTCAACAGATATGTCACACGTCCTCGTTCCAACTCTTCCCTTGCTCTCTCAAGATGGCCACCGAAAGAACCGCTTCCTGTCAGGCACTTCCTCCTAGTTGCTTGCACTGCCCCCTAACCTGATTTGAAGTTCAAATCAGCAGAACAGAGTCTATAACACAAGTCTCTGCCAACAGAATAGGTGTTTCTATTTCTCCACACAGAACTGGGTAGCTGTCTCTGAATAAAAATCCTGAACAAACCAGTTTAAAGGGAGCCTGTCAGCAGGATTGTGCATAGTAACCTACACAAAGTGTCAGGTCGTCGAGTTATACTGAATAAAATGGTACCTTGGTGGATGAAATCCATCTTACGGTTGTATCTTAACCTTTATTTTCAGTTTTGTATTAATGAAATTCTCGTGCCCTAAGGCAGGGTTGGTGTATGTGGTGCTCTGATTAGATATTCATAATATAGACTGCTGACAGGTCACTGCTCCCTCACTGACCTGCCTCCTAGTTTGCATAATGAATACCAGCACAAACTGAATAAAAAAAAATGCTTCTGCAAGCAAGTGGCACCTGCACTGCAGCATAATCACGTTTATTGTGCACTTAATCCCTTTTGCTTATTTAATTGCGCGAGGGAAAAAAGGCAATTTGAAAATGGAACCTGCCACGCCTGCACAGTAGCAACTATCGGTGTGTATAGAGATCCGAAAGCTGCTGTTGCACAGGTGCCGGTGGAGCCATCTTGCTGGAGAAGAAAAAAAATATCCTCCTCCAAGATGGTGCCACCCACGCCTGTGCAGTAGCAGCTCTCGGAGATTGCCAATAGCTGACTCAATTAAATAAGCAAAAAGGATTTAGTGCATAGTAAACATGTGATTATGCTGCAGCGCAGGGGCCACGGCTGGTACCTTCCTGAAGAAGCGGGGTTTTTTTTAAATTCAGTTTGTGCTAGTATTCATTATGCAAACTAGGGGGCAGGTCACTCAGGGATCAGTGACCTGTCAGCAGTCTGCATTATGAATATATAATCAGAGCACCACATACACCAACCCTGCCTTAGGGTACGAGAATCTCATTAACACAAAACTGAAAATAAAGATTAAGAAACCACAAGATGGATTTCATCAACCAAGGTATCATTTTATTCAGTATAACGGTACCGACCTGACACTGTGTGTAGGTTACTATGCACAACCCTGCTGACAGGTTCCCTTAAGCCAGAGTTATCAAGCAGTTATGGGGAAACAGTGGCCTCCTGTGGTTGGTGATTAGTACTGCAGGCAACAAAATTCTCAATGTCCGTGTACATCGCTAATACAATAGAACAGCAGCTGCAAATTACATGCAAAAAATTAATGGTAGGTGATGGTTAGCGGCATATTCCCCATCATCTCACGTACATATAAATAATTTTGGGGTGAAATCCTATTAACAGATTCCTTTTAAAAAATTATGTCTCCTAGAATGCAAAGAAAAAAAATGAAGTCAAATGATATTGATCACCTATCCTTAGGATAGGTGATCAATATTACATAAATGGTGGTTTAATACTTAGCACCCCGACTGATCAGTTGTTATTAGATAAATAATAGAGGTGCACTGCACAGCTCCATTCAATGTGTACCTGCCGCTGCCAGGTACTGCAGATCAGCTTATATTCACTGGAGCGGCTGTGGCACATTAAATGGAGTTGAGCAGATTGCAATGTGACACCATAGAAAATCATTACATTTAATTCTGCAATGAGACACTGCTATTTCAGTGTCACACAACATATGTCGCTTTGTAGCCTTAGTCAAATACATTCCCTAATAAGGCAGCACAATATGTAGATACAGCCCTAAGTAGTCACATGAATAGGGAAATCTCAGTCAGAAAATTACCAAATGCCTTCAATACTACAACCCCTGGCAAAAATTATGTAATCATCGGCCTTGAAGGATGTTCATTCAGTTGTTTAATTTCGTAGAAAAAAAGCAGATCACAGACATGGCACAAAACTAAAGTCATTTCAATGGCAACTTTCTGGCTTTAAGAAACAGTAAAAGAAATTGAGAGCAAAAAATGTGGTAGTCAGTAATGGTTACATTTTTTAACCAAGCATAGGGTAAAAATTATGGAGTTATTCAATTATGAGGGAAAAAATTATGGAATCACCCTGTAAATTTTCATTCCCAAAACTAACACCTGCATCAAATTAGATCTGCTGGTTAGTCTGCATCTAAAAAGGAGTGATCACACCTTGGAGAGCTGTTGCATCAAGAGGACTGACAAGAATCATGGCTCCAACAAGAAAGATGTTAATTGAAACAAAGGAGAGGATTATCAAACTCTTAAAAGAGGGTAAATCATCACGCAATGTTGCAAAAGATGTTGGTTGTTCACAATCAGCTGTGTCTAAAATCTGGACCAAATACAAACAGCATGGGAAGGTTGTTAAAGGCAAACATACTGGTAGACCAAGGAAGACATCAAAGCATCAAGACCGGAACCTTAAAGCAATATGTCTCCAAAACAGGAAATGCACAACAAAACAAATGAGGAACAAATGGGTGGAAACTGGAGTCAATGTCTGTGACCGAACTGTAAGAAACCGCCTAAAGGAAATGGGATTTACATACAGAAAAGCTAAACGAAAGCCATCATTAACATCTAAAGAGAAAAAAACAAGGTTACAATGGGCTAAGGAAAAGCAATCGTGGACTGTGGATGACGGTCATATTCAGTGATAAATCGCAAATCTGCATTGGACAAGGTGATGATGCTGGAACTTTTGTTTGGTGCCGTTCCAATGAGATTTATAAAGATGACTGCCTGAAGAGAACATGCAAATTTCCACAGTCATTGATGATATGGGGCTGCATGTCAGGTAAAGGCAATGGGGAGATGGCTGTCATTACATCTTCAATAAATGCACAAGTTTATGTTTATATTTTAGACAATTTTCTTATCCCATCAATTGAAAGGATGTTTGGGGATGATGAAATCATTTTTCAAGATGATAATGCATCCTGCCATAGAGCAAAAACTGCAAACATTCCTTGAAAAAAGACACATAAGGTCAATGTCATGGCCTGCAAATAGTCCGGATCTCAATCCAATTGAAAATCTTTGGTGAAAGTTGAAGAAAATGGTCCATGACAAGGCTCCAACCTGCAAAGCTGATCTGGCAACAGCAATTAGTGAAAGTTGGAGCCAGATTGATGAAGAGTACTGTTTGACACTCATTAAGTCCATGCCTCAGAGACTGCAAGCTGTCATAAAAGCCAGAGGTGGTGCAACAAAATACTAGTGATGTTTTGGAGTTTTTCATGATTCCATAATTTTTTCCCTCATAATTGAGTGACTCTATAATTTTTACCCTATGCTTGGTTAAAAAAAAGTAACCATTACTGACTACCACATTTTTTGTTCTTGATTTCTTTTACTGTTTCTTAAAGCCAGAAAGTTGCCATTTAAAATGACTTTACTTTTGTGCCATGTCTGTGATCTGCATTTTTTCTACAAAATTAAACAACTGAATGAACATCCTCCAAGGCCAGTGATGACATAATTTTTGCCAGGGGTTGTAAAATGTTTTAGGAATGCACTGTGACCTGTGCAGATCTTAGTGAACAGAAAGGAAGAATTGCCCTATCAAATGTTATTAATTATGTTACAATCCAGTGTAATCCTGCCTTTGGCTCAATGATGAGCCGAGATCTGTCTGCGAACGCACTACCAATGATGCCATTTTGCTGAAGACCAGCGGCAGGGGCAATGCTAGCAAGAACTTTAAAGAAGGAGGCTTGTACTAAAGCAAAATGAACGTGACAAAGCCAAAAACCCTACCCACAGTTCCAACCCAAAGTCCCACCCTGATGCAAAAAGTACATATTGCACCAAAACATCTAACGTGAATTAAACAAGAACCAGGATGCAGATTTCTTCCCAACAGGTATCTATTAAATCAGTATAAAACCACCATTATGGTCATACCTTTATTTTAACATACTAAATCATGATGACAAGTTGTCTTTAAAGGCAAAATTAATGGTTAACAAATGTAGGCCAATACTTTTCATATACTCTTCTTCTTTCAACAAACTGAAAATGCTATACCAATAAAAAAAACACTTATTGCTTATACCTCTAAGGTACAAAATATGATGAAAGTGCAATAAAACTTCAGCACCTTAGAGATATTCTCCTATACAATTTATAGCCACAAAATCAAATTGATCTGCAGCGAAGCATTTAATGAAACTGAACAAGCTATAACATTTAAAGATATCAAATAATACTGTAATGGCTTGCAAAATAAAATTACTATGCTATGATGATTATAATTTTAGGGTATCACATAAAAGCAATGAAAAAGTTATCAACAATATAAAAAAATGAAGTGATTTCTTTAGTATAAGTTCAGTGCGGAATTTATCGAACTGATTTAGCATTCCATAAAATATATTAATAACTAACACTAGCCTATCAAAGTTTACTTATTAACCCATTGATGCAAAACAATTAATTGTAAAGACTGTTAAAAAGGAACTGTCATGAGCAGGGTTGGAGCGGCTCACAGGAGAATCCTCCGTTGCGCCGCTGTGAAAGAGTGCCACCCTCCTCTTATATGAGCAGCACTTGGCACAGTATCACTATGTACAGACAAAGGTAGCATCTTATTCATTTAACATTTTTTTTTAAATCCAACACAAATTCCAGACATATTGGCTTTTTTATTCCGTGCTGATTTCTCTGATCTTTTCAAGGGGTCATGGCTCACGGGGCAATAACGCAAAGCAACCTAAGAACATGCCCCTAGAGAATAAAAATGCCAATATCTCTGGAACTGTTTGGCAGACTTAAAAAAATAAAACAGAGTAACAGCGGCAGCAAAATAAGACCAAAAACTGATCACATTTGACCAGCTGACAGATTCTCTTTAAAGCAAATCTGTCAGTAGGATCAACTCTCCTAAGCCATCAATATGGGATCATAGGAAGCTGAAAATCAACATATCGACATATCAACATATCGACATATCAACATATCGACATATTGTAGCAATATCATAGGAAGCTGAATAAAATTACCTGTAATCCGATGCTTATTCCAGAGTAATCAAGATTTTTCTCATATGCAAATGAGCTGTTAAGATCTATGGGTCGGGCAATGATCTGCATGAGAATCTGTCTCCTGTGCTTATTTTAAATGAAAGTGGGCATCACCAGTATAGAAATAAGTCCAGCTCACCGTAATAGACATCCTTAGGTGTTCGGAGCACAGGATACGCTGTGTCAAGTCATAGAGCAATTACAAAACAGAACAAAATCCAGCTCAATGAACATGTGGACAAACTTTTTTTCTTTATTCACCAAAAGTGCTCAACAGAGGGTAAAACAGCATCAGCGTCGTAAGTTACGATATGCGACATTGATGCGTTTCAGGTAGCTACGCACCCTTAATCATGAAGTCTGACATTTTGGTGAGTAACTCCTTTTATGCTAAGTTCTGGTGAGAACATTGGTATGCAGATTAATTAACATTGTTACTTGCTAAAAACAAAGTGAAGACATGTGAAATACATACAAATTAAAAACACGGAATTTGGCTAAGTAAAAACACATAATAGTAAACATAACATGATCAGTAATTGATCAATAATTTTTGAAAAATGTAATAGTTAGATCACTGTTATATATTTCATTCTGACACGAATGAAATATATAACAATGGTCTAAATATTACATTTTTCAAAAATATCCTAAACAACTTAGTTTTTTTAGATCAATTACTGAGAAGTTTGTTCACAAGTTCGTTGAGCTGGATTTTCTTCTGTTTTGTGATTACCAGTATAGACCAAGTAATGACTGATACTTTACTCTCATAAACATATACAGCTCTACCCTGAGATCAGAACCAACACATCAGAGGAGCTAAAACTGGAATGAGATGAAGTTCACTTCTGTTGTACTAACACACCTGTCCTCTCATCATAGTCCTTCACAGGGGCGGCCTGGGCTGAGTGGCAGTGAGGCAAATGCCCCGCCGGGCCGCTCCCCCAGCAGATGTGCAGGGCCGGCCGCCTGATGGCCGGGCACAGCAAACTATGTGCAGCAGTGTCTGCTGTAGTGTACTGTGATGCGGCCGACGGCAGACACGGCCACGCGGTGTACATCACAGTCTGTCTCATAAGCCACAGACCGCGGCTGAGATATCAGTGTGCGCACACAGGCGGTCCGATGACGTCATTGTCTCGCTCCGCTATACAGGCCGGAAGAGAAGACAGAGGCTGCGGTGCCGGGCATCAGGATATGGTGAGTATAAACTTCATTATTTTTCTATATGAATGGGCTGTGGGGCCATCATATTATATATATGGAGGAACTGGGGATATCATACGATATATATGGAGAGAAATGGGGCCGTCATACTATGTATATGGGAAATGGAGTACAAGAAAAAAACCAAAGGAAATAAAAGTCCAGAAAATTGTATTAAGCAAAAATAATAAATGAATAAAATGTAAGCCATACATAGTGGCACAAAGAGGCAAAAAAGGTAAGGAGACATGCTGATACAGCAGGAAAAAGGCTGACAAAATGGTAACCAGAGGTAAGCAAGATCATAAACCATCCACACATCTCCCTGCTGGCCCCCTTGACACACTTTGAAAAAGCTGCCACACGAAATGCGCATCAAGGGGGCCAGCAGGGAGACGTGTGGACACCACCAGTTACAATAGGTAAGTGGGACTAACCTTGGTGGGCATATGAGTCTGGTATCATATATATTTACTTATCTCTGATTATTCACCAGCCTTTCTGTGCTTATTATTGTTAATGTTTGCATTTACTCTTGTACATAGTTTATGATCTTGCTTACCTCTGGTTACCATTTTGTCTGCCTTTTTCCTGCTGTATCAGTATGTCTCCCTACCTGTTTCACCTCTTTGTGCCACTATGTATGGCTAACATTTTATTCATTTATTATTTTTGCTTAATAACATTTTCAGGACTTTTATTTTCTTTGATGGTTTTCTTGTACTCCATTTTCTTTGGTTTTCATAGTTTTGGAAGTATTCCATCAGTTATTATTAGTGTTCAGGTATTTACTTTGGGAGCGAGGTTTGATTCTCTCTCGGCCTTGGCGCGATATTACTTTAAGGGGACATTCAATTGCATTTGTTGTTTGAAGGGGGCTCTTGGGATATTGTAGCCTTCAAAGAAGCATAAGAGGCCTTATAACTTTCTAGGTAGCCATTGGGGTCATTATTACTTTCTATGGGAGACTATTATTTAATTTTGGAAAAAAATGTTGTCAATCTGGACCAGATGGAAAAGATGAGAAAAAAGAACAACTCCATCAGAAGGAATATAATGTGTGAGTCACTATATTGTTTATATCTGAACCACAATTGCTTATATGCTCTGCAGGACTGGTATCTGCCACTATATGGTCACTGTATGGTGGTAATATCATTATTTTAAATAAAATGTTTTTGTTTTGTTTTTTAAATTTAGTAAAACCGATAGAAAAAAAGTGCCGATCTGGCATCAGTCGAACATCCCTTCGGCGGATATTAGCTACTCACAAATTGTATTGTTACTAGTGCTGAGCATTCCGATACCGCAAGTATCGGGTATCGGCCGATACTTGCGGTATCGGAATTCCGATACCGAGTTCCGATATTTTTGTGATATCGGAAATCGGAATCGGAAGTGTGCGGCGCGTATGGTTCCCAGGGTCTGGAGGAGAGGAGACTCTCCTTCAGGCCCTGGGATCCATATTCATGTATAAAATAAATAATAAATAATAAAAATAAAAAATATTGATATACTCACCCGTCCGGCGGCCCCTGCTCTTAGCGGTGCCTCCGTTCCTAAGAATGCAGGGGTGAAAGACCTTCGATGACGTCGCGGCTTGTGATTGGTC
Organism: Ranitomeya variabilis; assembly: GCF_051348905.1. Taxonomy (NCBI): domain Eukaryota; kingdom Metazoa; phylum Chordata; class Amphibia; order Anura; family Dendrobatidae; genus Ranitomeya; species Ranitomeya variabilis. The sequence goes on along the minus strand of NC_135237.1, from coordinate 115,989,734 downwards.
GCGTGAGCGGTCACATGAGCGCTCACGTGACCAATCACAAGCCGCGACGTCATCGAAGGTCCTTTACGCGCTCATTCTTAGGAACGGAGGCTGCCGGTTACAGCGGTTACTACCAGGGCGCGTCAGAGGGTGAGTATATCCCTATTTTTTATTTTTATTCTTTATTTTACACATGAATATGGATCCCAGGGCCTGAAGGAGAGTTTCCTCTCCTTCAGACCCTGGGAACCATCCAGGATACCTTCCGATACTTGTGTCCCATTGACTTGTATTGGTATCGGGTATCGGTATCGGCGATATCCGATATTTTTTGCATATCGGCCAATACTATCCGATACCGATACTTTCAAGTATCGGAAGGTATCGCTCAACACTAATCGTTACAAAATCCAGCTGCTGCAGCACCTCAACGAGGATGACCCAGATCAGCGCGCTGAATTTGCAGAATGGGCAAAACAAAAATTGGAACAGGATCCTCAGTTTACACAGAACATTATGTTCAGTGATGAGGCAAATTTTTTTGGGTGGGCCATTTTTATAGATACACCTAAATAACATGGGAATGGTGACAGTTTTCTTGCGTAGGGTGTCTTGCATTGAAATCTGCTGCAATGACCGGGTACTGCGTTCACCAGACATCAACACAATTTCTATCCGCTCTTCACAAGTTAACCTCTGCGACATGTCAATGGCTGTAAACAAAGAGAAACTTGTAAATAACTCATGAAAGAATAAAGATATGTTAAAACCAAGCACACCATTTGTTAGGACTGGCGGAATGCACCAAATATTAGAGGCAATGTAAGATGTGTTCGCAGCCTGGGGTCCACCATGCAGAAAAGACACCTGCTGCTCGGTAATGATGGACTATATGGTGGTATTAAGAGAAGACACACACAGGTTAGCTTCACCCAGCATGAAGAAAGCGAACCCTGTTGCGTCACAAGGCCGCGATACCGCACAGAGAGCGCAAGCAAGGAGTCACAGAACTCTGCCCCAAGACTCAGGGTAAGCGTCCCTCTAGACCTCTTGCGATCGACACCGCTACAGTGGTGTCAGGGAGTAAACTAAACTAAAGAGTGCGTGCAGTGATACTCTGGCGGACGCCACTAACCACCTTAACTTGGGCCAGGAAAGCGCACTATTTGCGCAGGGCGCCGCACTGGCGGTCAATGCTAATAGACGCTGTCTTTTGTGATAAATGTGTGGAATCACACTGTCAGGAACTAGGTAGCTCCTCCATTCGCGAGCAGTCAACAACACTAGGAAGGGGAATGATTCAGAGCTTTCATACATTGACAGGCATACATCCACACACACGTTAACAGGTTTACACTAGCACATGGCCGAGCAGCCATGCAAACCTTTTATAGTAGTAGCGCTCCGGGACCTTCCTGATGGTCCAATAGGAGTCGCAATAGGACCTGAGCATGTGACCCTGACCTCCAATGGGAGGTCGTCCTGTGGGCATGCTCAGTATGGGAAAAGCAGGACTTTGTCCCTGAAATACCTGCTCGCTTCTGATCAGTGCTGGCCACAAAGGCAGAGCCTGGAAAGGCAGCAGTAACCAAGCGCACAGTATCAGCTTGAGCTAGATGCTGGGATCGACATCTCCGCTGAGCAGGCTCCACTGTAGCTGGAGAATGGGAGACAGCAGCGGACATGGTTCGAGATTCCCCCTGTGCAGCGGCGGGAATGCGACACCTAACACCATTGTTTTTCTTCTGAAATTCTCAATAAGTTTGATCTGTCACATGTCCCACTGGAAAAAATAAAGTTGAATCCAAAATGGCCGACTTCAAAATGGCCGCCTTGGTCACCACCTATCTTGAAAAGTTTTCCCCCTCCCATATACTAATGTGCCACAAACAGGAAGGTGATATCACCAACCATTCTCATTTTATTTAGGTGTATCCATATACATGGCCCACCCTGTATAATAAAATTATTTTTATTTCAACAACAAAAAGGTATTAAAAACATACAAGACACAAGGTACTCATGGCTGGTGAGAGAGTGGTAAACAGCATTCTGCATTTATCTTCGTCAAGAACGTGCGTTGAGTGCATTTTTTCATGAACTGGTGAGATTTCTTTCTATCACTGGCACTGTGCTTTACTCTATATTCCATACTTATGGACTTACTGTACATTATTTGTTATTCTGTGATAATTGATCTGAGTCAATACCTTTATACATTAACATACATTTTATACATTATTATGATGCCCCTTTTTGGTATCTGTCTGTAACATCCAGATTGTATATAGTATAATATATTGTGTATTTATCCTCTTTACCTCATTATAATTGGTTTTATGTACCTTCAAATATATATTATGCTGTTTACCACTCTCTCATCAGCTATGAGTATATTGTGTCTTGTATTAATACATTTTTAACATTTGTTGACATAAAAATTATTTTAATAGATTTCCATGCCTTGCACTTTTTTCTATCGGTTTTCTTATTTCTATGTGCAATTTATGGCCCATTTACATTCCACTCATAATATATATGTAGATTTATCTTTTTTTTTTTAATTTAGTAACCGCTTAATGTATTTCAGTCATTATGTAGTAGAATGTGTATGGTGTTCATATTGGTCTTTTTACAGTGTTTTTTATGTAGAATTAATGGTCCCACATTATAATATGTATTCACTATGTAGCGGTAATGGTAGTGGATATTGTGTAGCGATGTTTTTTTGGCCTTGTATAGGAGTACTTTTGGTAATGTTAGTCTTTGTATAGAGAATTTTAGGATTAGCAACAGTAGTATACCGTAATTATATATGTATAGTGCCGGATTTGGGGATAGTTTGGAGAGACAAGTACTTTGGAACTTGGGCCCTGGACCCATTAATCTTTTCGGATCCTAGCAATGACCCAGTTAGACACCAAACAATCTTTGCTAGCTTTGGGCATTGTTATAAGGAATTTTAGATAGTGATTTTGCATATCATAAGACAAAGAAACACCAGTTAAGAAAATGACATTACATTCTATACTCATTTAGAACATTAATGTGCAGAGTTTTAGACTTTCATGCAATATTCAGTAACACTAAGGTTGTGTGATTAATTATTTTTCTAGGTCATCTTCTAGGCCAAACTGTTGTGAACACATCCACCACAATTTCATCAAATTTCTGTCTACACTGAATGGGCATCGGTTCTATCAAACTTACAACAAGATGTCCTTGCTGCTCCTAAGCTGTCAAAGAGAAATATTTGAAAGCACTTGGCAATGTCACCTTTTTAGATTTACCTGTTTAATACTTTATTTCACAATTGTCTTACTGGAAAGAGAAGAACTTCTGAAAAGCCTTAATGGATTCAAATAAAGGTATGTTTGTAATAACTTCATGGAATTAATAATAGAACTGTTGTATCAACATTGGCTCAATGCAACATCACAACATCTGTAGACATTTTATTCCACTGTCAAGCTATTTTATAGACAGTATTTCTTTTTTATTAATACATTGTTCCTCATTTTAATTTAAACACTTGTATAACAGGTACATCATCACGATGTGTGTAGTATTTTATATTAATGGGAACCTGTCATGTGAAAAAATGCTATTATTCTGCAGTTATGGGGTTAATATGCAGGTTAATAGCATTCAGAAGCCATATGGTCGCTGCACTAAAAGCCCTGGTGCTGGGAGGAAATTAACTTTCAGTCTCAATACACTACATAATGAGCGTTGAATGGACCCACGCGCCAGCACAGACTGACAGCAAGGTCAGCAGTGCATCAACTCAGAGTTGGCTGTCAGACAGTGCCAGGACATGATTGGAGTGGCCACTCACTATGTACTGTGCAGTGACTGAAGCCGCTCCTCTATGACTGAAAGCCAGAGGCTGCCGGGATTAATAAAATTAATTTCCTCCTGGTAGCTGGACTTTCACACGGATTAACCTCATACCTGCAGGTTAATTGCATTTTTTTCACATGACAGGTTCCCTTTAACACCATGACATTTGTTTCAAAAACTAAGATTCTGTTCACAATGTGTTTGAGATATACATTTAGAACATTCCAGAGATATGCGTTCGTAAATGCATTGACTGAAAAGTCCCAATTCATATTGGTACATGCCTTTTATAGGACGGTATGTCAAACAAGAGATATACAATTGACTTTATATTGGCATTTTGCATGGTAAAGTACAGCCCATGGTATAGTGTGTGGGAAGCCACAGGGCGGTTACCCTGGGCACAAAATTTTTAAGAGGTGCTAAATTTCAAAAGAAAAAAAAGTACAACTTTCAATTTTCTTTTGAAATGTCGTGCATCACTAGTCTCAAAAGTCCAGACTTCTGGCCAGGAGCCCTAGAGTGTGGGCGAGAGCCACATTGAGCTCTATCGATGTCAATGTGAAGCTGATAAAATAATTTCCTTTAAAAAGTGCCAAGGTATTCTGCAGTACTTTACAAGTAAGCGGGGACAATACAAAGTAACACACACTTCAACAGTTAAATGAGGAGTCAGGACCCTTCTTGCAAGTTTACAGACTATAAGTAAATTGGGGGATGACAATAGGTAAAAGTGTTTGTCATGTACGGCCCAGCCATTATTCGAATAAGTAGGGGTTATCATATAAAGCTGCATGATCCACTCATCAGCCGATATACAGTATGTCTAAGTACAGCTACTGTACCAAGTGCTATTGAGTGCATGGAGGATGTGGAGACAAATGAGTGTAAGAGACCAGATTCATAGGAAAATTTAGAAAGAGGGAAAGGGGAAGAGTTAGATTAGGGGAATGATAGGCCTGTCTAAAAAGATGTGTTTTTAACCCCTTCCCGACCTGTGACACAGCGTATGCGTCATGAAAGTCGGTGCCAATCCGACCTGTTACGCATATGCTGTGTCACAGAATGATCGCGTCCCTGCAGATCGGGTGAAAGGGTTAACTCCAATTTCACCCAACCAACAGGGACAGGGGGAGTGGTACTTCAGCCCAGGGGGGGAGGCTTCGCCCCCCCCCCATGGCTACGATCGCTCTGATTGGCTGTTGAAAGTGAAACAGCCAATCAGAGCAATTTGTAATATTTCACCTATGAAAAGTGGTGAAATATTACAATCCAGCCATGGCCGATGCTGCAATATCATCGGCCATGGCTGGAAACCCTGATGTGCCCCCCGCCACCGCCACCGATCTCCTCCCCAGTCCTCCCTTCTGTCCCGTACTCCCCTCCGTCCTCCTGTCCACTCCTCCGTCCTCCTGTCCGCTCCCCCCGTGCTCCGATCCACCCCCCGTGCTCCGATCCCACTCCCTCATACTTACCGAGCCTCCCGATGTCCGTCCGTCTTCTCTATGGGCGCCGCCATCTTCCAAAATGGAGGGCACATGCGCAGTGCGCCCGCCGAATCTGCTGTCTGGCAGATTCGTTCCAGGTACATTTTGATCACTGTGATAAAACCTATCACAGTGATCAAAATAAAAAAAATAGTAAATGAACCCCCCCTTTATCACTCCCATAGGTAGGGACAATAATAAAATAAAGAAAATATATATGTATATATATATATTTTATTTTTTTTTCCCACTAGGGTTAGGGTTAGGGCTAGGGTTAGGGCTAGGGTTAGGGTTAGGGTTAGGATTAGGGTTAGAACTAGGGTTAGAGTTAGAACTAGGCTATGTGCACACGGTGCGGATTTGGCTGCGGATCCGCAGCGGATTGGCCGCTGCGGATTCATAGCAGTTTTCCATCAGGTTTACAGTACCATGTAAACCTATGGAAAACCAAATCCGCTGTACCCATGGTGCGGAAATGCTGTGTTGTATTTTCCGCAGCATGTTAATTCTTTGTGCGGATTCCGCAGCGTTTTACACCTGTTCCTCAATAGGAATCCGCACAAAAACACTGGAAATCCGCTGTAAATCCGCAGGTAAAACGCAGTGCCTTTTACTTGCAGATTTTTCAAAAATGGTGCGGAAAAATCTCACACGAATCCGCAACGTGGGCACATAGCCTTAGGGTATCAATTAGAATTAGGGTTGGAATTAGGGCTAGAGTTGGAAATAGGGTTAAGCTTAGGCTTGTGGTTAGGGTTATGGTTAGGGGTCGTGTTGTGGTTAGGGTTGGGATTAGGGTTAGGGTTGGGATTAGGGTTAGGGGTGTTTTGGGGTTAGGGTTGTGGTTAGGGGTGTGTTGGGGATAGGGTTGTGATTAGGGTTATGGCTAGAGTTGGGATTAGGGTTAGGGGTGTGATGGGGTTAGTGCTGGAGTTAGAATTGAGGGGTTCCACTTTTTAGGCACATCAGGGGTCTCCAAACACAACATGGCGCCACCATTGATTCCAGCCAATCTTGCGTTCAAAAAGTCAAATGGTGCTCCCTCCCTTCTGAGCCCCGACGTGCGCCCAAACAGTGGTTTACCCCCACATATGGGGTACCAGCATACTCAGGACAAACTGGGCAACAATTATTGGGGTCCAATTTTTCATGTTACCCTTGCTAAAGTAAAAAATTGCTTGCTAAAACATAATTTTTTATTCCTCAAAAATTATTTTTTATTTTCATGGCTCTGCATTATAAACTTCTGTGAAGCACTTGGGGGTTCAAAGTGCTCAACACACATCTAGATAAGTTCCATGGGGCGTCTAGTTTCCAAAATGGGGTCACTTGTGGGGGGTTTCTACTGTTTAGGCAAATCAGGGGCTCTGCAAACGCAACATGACGCCCGCAGACCATTCCATCAAAGTCTGCATTCCAAACCGTCACTACTTCCCTACCGAGCCCCGACGTGTGCTCAAACAGTGGTTTACCCCCTTATATGGGGTATCAGTGTACTCAGGACAAACTGGACAACAACTTTTGGGGTCCAATTTCTCCTGTTACTCTTGTGAAAATAAAAAATTGTGGGCTAAAAAATAATTTTTGAGGAAAGAAAAATGTTTTTATTTTTACGGCTCTGCGTTATAAACTTCTGTGAAGCACTTGGAGGTTTAAAGTGGTCACCGCACATCTAGATTAGTTCCATGGGAGGTCTAGTTTCCAAAATGGCGCTCCTTCCCTTCCGAGCCCTGCCGTGTGCCCAAACAGTGGTTTACCCCCACATGTTAGATATCAGTGTACTCAGGAGAAATTTCTCAATAAATTTTAGGATCCATTTTATCCTGTTGCCTATGTGGAAATGAAAAAATTGAGGCTAAAAGAAATTGTTTGTGAAAAAAAGGTACTTTTTCATTTTTATGGATCAATTTGTGAAGCACCTGGGGGTTCAAAGTGCTCACTATGCATCTAGATAAGTTCCTTGGGGGGTCTAGTTTCCAAAATTTGGTCACATGTGTGGGAGCTCCAATGTTTAGGCACACAGGGGCTCTCCAAACGCAACATGGTGTCCGCTATCGATTGGAGCTAATTTTTCATTCAAAAGTCAAATGGCACTCCTTCCCTTTTGAGCCCTGCAGTGTGCCCAAACAGTGGTTTACCCCCACATGTGAGGTATTGGTGTACTCAGGAGAAATTGCCCAACACATTTTAGGATCCACTTTATCCTGTTGCCCATGTGAAAATGAAAAAATTGAGGATAAAATAATTTTTTTGTGAAAAAAGTACTTTTTCATTTTTACGGATCAATTCGTGAAGCACCTGGTGGTTCAAAGTGCTCACTATGCATCTAGATAAGCTCCTTTGGGGGTCTAGTTTCCAAAATGGGGTCACTTGTGGGGGAGCTCCAATGTTTATGCACACAGGGGCTCTCCAAACGCGACACATTGTCCACTAAAGATTGGAGCAAGTTTTTCATTGAAAAAGTCAAATGGCGCTCCTTCCCTTCCGAGCCCTGTTGTGCGCCCAAACAGTGGTCCCTCCACATATGGGCTATCGGCGTACTCAGGACAAATTGTACAATAACTTTTGGAGTCCAGTTTCTCTTTTTACCCTTGGAAAAATAAAAAAAAATGTTGCTAAAAGATCATTTTTGTGACTAAAAAGTTAAATGTTCATTTTTTTCCTTCCATGTTGCTTCTGCTGCTGTGAAGCACCTGAAGGGTTAATAAACTTCTTGAAAGTGGTTTTGAGTACCTTGAGGGATGCAGTTTTTAGAATGGTGTCATTTTTGGGTATTTTCAGCCATATAGACCCCTCAAACTGACTTCAAATGTGAGGTGGTCCCTAAAAAAATGGTTTTGTAAATTTTGTTGTAAAAATGAGAAATCGCTGGTCAAAATTTAACCCTTATAACTTCCTAGCAAAAAAAAAATTTTGGTTCCAAAATTGTGCTGATGTAAAGTAGACATGTGGGTAATGTTATTTATTAACTATTTTGTGTCACATAACTCTCTCGTTTAACAGAATAAAAATAAAAAATTTGAAAATTGCCAAATTTTGCCAAATTTTCATTTTTCACAAATAAACGCAAAAATTATCGACCTAAATTTACCACTAACATGAAGCCCACTATGTCACAAAAAAAATCTCAGAACCGCTAGGATCTGTTGAAGCGTTCCTGAGTTATTACCTCATAAAAGGACACTGGTCAGAATTGCAAAAAACGGCCAGGTCATTAAGGTCAAAATAGGCTGGGTCATGAAGGGGTTAAAGCATGATTTAAAATGTGGGGGCTAAGTTTTAATTGGATTGTCCAGGGAAGTGCAATCCAGAAAATGTTCACAGCATGAGAGACGGACGTGCAAGGTTCAGATTATGGAGGATGTTAAGGTACCGTCACACTAAGCGACGCTGCAGCGATACAGACAACGATGCTGATCGCTGCAGCGTCGCTGTTTGGTCGCTGGAGAGCTGTCACACAGACCGCTCTCCAGCGACCAACGATGCCGAGGTCCCCGGGTAACCAGGGTAAACATCGGGTTGCTAAGCGCAGGGCCGCGCTTAGTAACCCGATGTTTACCCTGGTTACCAGTGTAAAATGTAAAACAACAAACAGTACATACTCACCTTCGCGTCCCCCGGCGTCCGCTTCCCGCACTGACTGAGTGCCGGCCCTAACAGCAGAGCGGTGACGTCACCGCTGTGCTGTGCTTTCACTTACGGCCGGCGCTCAGTCAGTGCAGGAAGCGGACGGCGAGGGACGTGTGACAGACATCAGAGGGTGAGTATGTAGTGTTTGTTTTTTTACATTTTACACTGGTAACCAGGGTAAACATCGGGTTACTAAGCGCGGCCCTGCGCTTAGTAACCCGATATTTACCCTGGTTACCATTGTAAAACATCGCTGGTATCGTTGCTTTTGCTGTCAAACACAACGATACACGGCGATCTGACGACCAAATAAAGTTCTGAACTTTAATCAACGACCAGCGATATCACAGCAGGATCCTGATCGCTGCTGCGTGTCAAACACAACGATATCGCTAGCCAGGACGCTGCAACGTCACGGATTGCTAGCGATATCGTTTAGTGTGACGGTAGGTCAGCTTCAGAACATAGAGGAAGGGTAGGGTGGTAGACAGAGCTGACAGAGGAGATGCAAGATGCTACAGAACTGGAGAGTTTTGTCAGTGAGAGAGATAAGTTTGTCTTGTATTTAGTAGTGAATGGGCAATCAGTGCAATGACTGGCACAGGGTGGAGGCATCAGTGAAGTGGCTAGACAGAAATACAACCCTGGCAGCCACATTCAGGAAAGATGGGAGAGAAGAAAGTTTGAAAAGAGGGAGACTGATGAGTAACATGTTGCAGTAGTCCAAATGAGAATGAATAAGTGCGACAGTAAGAGTTTTTGCAGTTTCAAAGGCGAGAAAAGGTTGGATTCAGAGGATTTTTAAGATGCAGGTAGCATGAGTGAGTGAGTGAACTGATATTGTTGGATTCTGTGGTTGAGCAGAGAACTTTTGGTGCACTAATGGGGCTTTAACACTTTCTCGAGTAGCATTACTTGTTTAAAGGGTGCAATCAGGGGGCACTGTTACTGCCTAGGAGGCGCAATACTTGCTTTGACACAGGTATTGGCAAGCCAGGATACTGAGCACATCAAACTATATTTTCCTATGTAGCTAAAAAAAGGTATAACAATGGATACCTCCCTGACAGACATGTAAAGGACACTTTTTAGGCATCGGTCAGGTCTGTACGTCTTAAGAGATGCATTTGGTAAATGCTGTGATGACTGCTTTAGTGTTTTAATTTTACAATTGTAATGATGCACATTGTACACAAAATCTTAAAAGAATATAGCTCAGAATTTTTTTAAATTCTGTATTTCTTTTTGGGTATTTGTACACAATGTCTTTTTTCAGATGGAAAGCGCTTAGAGAATGCTAAAAATAACTAACATATTCATTGTAATGTAAAAACAACTTGCTGTGTGTATGTTCTGTCTTTTTGAACTTCTTGAAACTGCTTTAGAAAGCCGAGAAGCGTCTAAAAGAAGTAATCAGTCCATTCTTCTGGCGGCTTACATTTGGAAACTGCTTACTTGTTTATATATAGTTAAAATAAGATGCGGGCGGCAAAGTCGGCGCATAAACCACCAAGAAGATACCAAAGAAGAAGTTTCAGGAAAAACACCTTTGACATTTTCCCAAAGCGTCTTCTGCTTCAAAAATTCAATGGGTACACACATATCCTTGGTAATACATAAACGCATTATTTAAAAAAAAAATTAATTAAAATGATAGGCAACAATTTAGAACTGAACTGATAAAAAATGGCAAGATAATAATCATTTGTTCCAATTCCATATGCATTATCTTTTTATTTTAATCCTCAGCTCTCAGAAATCTCCAAGTGTTAATTATAGTAATATCACGCTAACATCAGATTTATCTGATACTAACAGCTAACCTAAGTGATTTAAAAATCAATTTGCAAGTTTCTTGGATTATGTGGTATGTGTTTAACACATTTATGACGGTTTTTAAAAGCTACTGTTTATTTTAATCCAATAAACATTTTTTCTAACTGCATTAATCTGTACAAAAAGTACAAATGTGATAGAAAAGGTTATCATGTGGATAAGACCATGAAGAAAAACGTTCCATCATACTGCCATAAAGAGCATATTTAATAATATATTCAGAACTCATCTTAAGAACTTTCAACGAATAAAACCAATCCAGGCCTAATATTCCTTACATCTAACAAGTCTAATAAATCCATTTAAATTTTTATGTAATAGCAACAACTCTATTGGTACTTACATGCAACTATTTAAACTTTGCTTTTCAGTTAAGTAGGTGGTTCTAATCAGTAAATGATAGCCTTCCTTGTATCAGTCCCAGTTCACACTGCATTTCTGTAGTGTGGTAAGGGGTTCTGTATGAATTCTCCCAAAAATTGGACTCAGACAGGGTTCCAATGGGTACCTGAAGGGGCCATTGACTGCAATGACATTAACAGAGTTCACATTAACTTTGCTTATGCTTTTCTGAACATGTCCGCTTGTTTGGATGGGCACACGAATGTAGTCTGCATTTCTGTTCTTTTCTGAACAAACGGACATATTCAGGAAAAAGACCACAGAGTTTATTTGAACTCCATTCATGCCGTTACAGCTTAAGACAATGTTTGTCTGTTTCCTGGTTGTGTCCTGTTTTTAGGAGTGGAACTACTGAACACACTGTAGAAATACTGTGTGAGCAGGACTGTCTGTCAATCACAGATTAGGACCACCCTCTTAACAGAAATATAATTATATAATTGAATATGTTATACTGAACCTACCCATCAATCTGATAAGCTTTTCCTGCTCTATGGCATATTGCCTGCAGACTGGATTGCATTTATAATGTGACAGGTTCGCTTTAAGCATAAAGTAAACACATACAGATGTACATAAGTTAGAAGTAACTGAGCTGTGAGTAAGAGACATATGTGACCCAGAAATACATCAGTCTACCACGCAATCTTTCATGGGAAATATATATATATATATAAATTTGCAGAAGGAAAACTACGGTAACTGTATTTGGGGTTTTATGTGTTTTTCCATTGCTAACTTAGGACTTTGTCAAATTTTTATTTAGTAGATTAAAGGTTCTGTCTAAACACTTCCTAACAAAGCTTGTTCACAGCGCAGTCATATGCAGGACTTCTATGCAGTAATAAATGGTGGCTATCTGGTTTCCTTGTACAGAACCCAATGGCCTCTGTGTACTTGCAAAGAGGTCCGGTTGGTTGCTGATATTGCTGTGTAAACCTTGCATTAGAAGTAATTCTTCTACAGAAGAACAAGCTCATGGAAATTGCATTTGATGCGGTATAGCTCAACTTTTATACATGGATTTGTTTCATAACTTATCTTTTTATTAAATCATAAATATATAGAAGTACAGTTTAATTTCCAAGTATCTATGTGGAAACCCTATTAAAAAAAGGAGCCAAAATATACATTTGTGTTCATTAGATTAAGCTAAGAACCACTTCATGAGGACTAAATCATGTACAGCCTCTTATTATTTAAGCAAAAATGAACACTTTATTGTATGTCTGCATATCTAGTCATTCAGACGTCCGACAAACATACTGATGACAATATTGTTGAAATATCGTTTTTTTTTCTTTCTGATTGAAAAAGGAAAAATTTTCATATACTTCTATGAATCTGGTCTTAGTGAGGAGCTTTATGTACAGTAGGTGATAACATTATACTTTAGATTAATTTCTGACTTTGACTAAGGTACAAAAACATAATCATGGAGCTCATCATTAACGTGTCTTACGCAAGAAATCTGGTATAAAAACCTTAATAAGTTGCAGTATGTTTGCGTAACTCAGCATTTGCACAAAAATATTGCGACTTTTGGTGTTTACATGTAGTCCCAGCCAGTTATGCCAATATGGGAGTAGCATGGGTATGACAGTGCTCTTTAATGAAAACATATAATACTTTATCTTGAACTCATGTTGAATTTTTATTATTCTGGGATTTCACAGCCATGAAAACTTGTAACAGAAAATGTTTGTCCCCAACGTTTCGGCAATTGAGGCCTTTTTCAAGGGTTCTTTCTATACAACAAAAACATAATATACATTATGTACATCGATATATATACACACACAAAAAAAATCTGAATTAACATATATAATAAATTAATAGGCTATCAGTGCCAATACAAGTTTTCATGGCTGTGAAATCCCAGAATAATAAAAATTCAACATGAGTTCAAGATAAAGTATTATATGTTTTAATTAAAGCGTGCTTGAGGTTGAGCTATAACTATATTGACTTATTTTTGCCTCTGAAGCACCCAAAAAATTTTTTAGTGTGCAGATTTAACCTTGATCATAATATATGTGACAGTGCTCTGTCACGCCCATCAAATTTATAACTTGCGCTACTAAAATGACATAACTTAATCAAGAAATATATGCCAGACCCTGGCTGTCATACATTTATGGCGATGGTGCACAATGAGTTCCAGACTTGTCTGATTCGTTAAGCGGCAACCTAATAAAATCAGGTCAGTGTACTCCAGCAAGCGCTACACTAAGAGTGTCATGCAATATGCCATCAGGGTTGCCGACTTGATTTTTTTATCTTTTCTGGACAGCTTATCAAAAAATCACAGGCAGACAAATTTTTTATGGACATCTTGAAATATCATAAGTAAGCATTATGATCCTAAGTGATAAGTCTATAATTATGATAAAAATACATTTGTTGCGTTTACTGTAAACTGTAAAATTATGGGAATGACAATAAAAGTGATTTGTATAATTTTTTTCAACTTCAAAAAAGGAAGCCTTATATTTTATAACTTTTTAAAAAAGTGACCTATTTTTACTGGCTCCCCTAGAATTTCTAGGTTTGCAACCCTGTATGCCAGTCTTAGTGAATTGCCCCTGTGCCTTTTTATGTTCAAGATGGAACAAAAATACAAATACAAGAATACAAGGGTTAAAAAAAAGAAATGTTTATATTATGTAAAAAGAATTGAGGTAAACAGAAGTGAAAAGTAAGAATTATAACTGTCTATAAGGTCTGTAATTCTGTATGAATATCAGCAGAAATACCTGCCAAGTCTCGAGCAAAATACCAATTTTGTCTGTAATTTTCTGTCCAAACAAATTCTTAATGTCCTAAAATTTGCTAGAAAATTTAGAATTGGTAGAAGCAATATCACCAATGAAAAAAAGTACCTGTACGGATTCAGTGTCGTAACATCAAGTAAAAGTAACTAATAAATAATTCCCACATTTAGAAATGAACTGCTCAAAAGCTAGAAAAGCACTGAGGGATTCACTTGCATCAGTGACAGGTGCAGAGTATTAGCTATTAAATAATTCCAAGTGAATTTTCCATTAAATTATTGTAATATACAAAAGGGTGGCATTTCTTTGGAGGGCCGCACAGCCCTCTATGTGCTTGCCAGATGTAGCCTGACTGCCATTAGGTACCGACATGAGATCCTCAGACCCCTTGTGAGACAATATGCTGGTGCAGTTGGCCCTGGGTTCCTCTTAATGCAGGACAATGCCAGACCTCATGTGGCTGGAGTGTGTCAGCAGTTCCTGCAAGATGAAGGCATTGAAGCTATGGACCGGCCCGCCTGTTCCCCGGACCTGAATCCGATTGAACACATCTGGGATATCATGTCTCGCACCATCCACCTACGACATATTGCACCACAGACTGTACCGAAATTGGCGGATGCTTTAGTCTAGGTCTGGGAGGAGATCCCTCTGGAGACCATCCGCCGCCTCATCAGGAGCATGCCCAGGCATTGTAAGGAGGTCATACAGGCATGTGGAGGCCACACACACACAACAGAACATCGTTTCCTTGTCTTGAGGCATTTCCACTGAAGTTGGGCCAGCCTCTAATTTGATTTTCCACTTTGATTTTGAGTATCATTCCAAATCCAGACCTCCATGGGATATTAATTTTGATTTACATTGATCATTTTTATGTTTTATTGTTCTCAATACATTCCACTATATAATGAATAAAGATTTGCAACTGAAATATTTCTTTCAGTGATATCTAGGATGTGGTATTTTAGTGTTCCCTTTATTTTTTTGAGCAGTGTACATATGAACAAACCCATAGACTATATTAAGTGCGAGTTCTATCTTTGAAAAATATGAGCAATGCATCTGAATAAGCCCTTATGGTACTGCATAGGTTCATTGTACTTCCGATGGACTATGGGACTCTGCTGCTCCTGTTTATAGGAACTAGAAGTTTAGTGTTGCTAATTTTGAAAAAGTTACCCATAAAAATGAAATCCTCCATAGGTAAGACTATATTTTCTATGAGCTTTGCATACCCTGTCAGAATTACATACATCAAAACACATAAACGTATATGGTGGTGAACAAGAGTAATTAATATATGAAAAACCAAATCCATCAGTACATGAAATCTAGCTTCTGAAATATTGATAAAAAAAAGTCAAAAATGCCAAATGAACTGGTCAATTTAATACCTCTTTCAAGAAATAAAACACTTTTCTACTTCCTGGCTCGAATAATAAAAGCAAACAAATAAATGTCTAACCTTTAAAGGCTTTGCAAGCAAAACTCAGTGGGAAATGAAATTGAAATTGCTTTAAAATGTGTTTGTATCTTTGTTCACAAAACAAGCTGACGGTACTGTAAAAGCATGTAACCAGACCCACAACAGACTTTTACCACTTTTTTTTCCATTTATTTATTTATCAATTGATTAAGGGTTTCCACAGTTTTCGAACTTCAAAGTTTCAAAGTTAACTATCCAAATGTCTAATTCTAATATAACATTTATATATTAGAACATCAATCTCAGAACTGTGGCTCTTCAGCTTTTGCAAAACTACAACTTTCAACAAGCCTGCAGGCCGCAGGCTGAAGGGAATGAGAGCTGAGACTCAGTAACCTAAAATTTCCACTACATGGTGTAAGGAGCTTTGCTATACTGGTTACATACAGTAAACTATGTGCTTTCGCCATCTTTTGGACCTATCAATAGCTGACAGAGGGGGTTGCCGGGTGTATGACCCCAATGCTTTGATACTGATGGCCTATTCTAAGGAGAGGTGCCTATTATCATAGTCCTCGCTAGCCCCTTTCTTTATATGTTCACACCAGTGCTCACTGCCAAGCTCTGTGAGGTTTAACAGGCTATGGCATTTACATTCCGCTGTATTGCGGCTGTGAAGCAAGAGTCCGCCTCTGTACATACCGGGTGGCGTCAACCCGTGTGTTCGTCTATTATACCGCCATATAGTGTCCGCCATTACCGGGCAGCAGGTAACATCTCTGCACGATGGACCCCGGGCTGCGAATGCACCTTATTACTACCTTTATATTATTTGGTGGGTTCCGCCAGCCCTAACAATGTGGTGGCTTATATTTTGCACCCCGACCTGATGTTTCTACTGATATCATTTTGCGGTAGATACAATGTTTTGATTCTTATTGCATTTTATTGCAATATTGCGGAGGCTAAAAAAAGGTAATTCTGACATTTTTATTTTTTTTTGTTACTCTATTTACCGATTGATTTATGTTACATTTTGACAATCTGATTTCTTCAAATGCAGTTATACCAAGACATGGATGGTGTTCACAGGACAATAGTAATGACAGGCACAGTGGACATCAGCAGACCCCAAGCTGTCATGGCAAACCCACTGATCATGTCACAGGAGTGCCTATGGGAGCGTGGAATGACTGCTCCCTGCCGGCACTTGTTAAATGTCGCTGTCAGAGATTGACAGCAAGATTTAACAGGTTAACAGCTGAGGATGGAGCTCTGGCCAAACCGTGGCTGTTTGAGGATTAAATGAGCCATCATGTGTGGGGAACGATGTGAGCTTGTCGTGCGAGCCTCCATCAAAGGCAGTGACTTGACTTTTGACGTACAAGTACGTCTAAGATCATGAAGGGTTTAAGCATTCCCAGTAACTTGTAAAGTATAGAGCATCTTTCAAGTGGAAACCACCTTAAGAATGGTCACCATATTTCTTTTATCCAGTTGGCGTTGTTTAAAACCTTAAGTGGTTAAAAGAAACTCAAAAGCCTGAACATATGCACAGAATATCATTTTTAAATAGAGATGAATATGTTCATTCGCATACTAACAATTTCTAAGTGCTTTTTCTTTTGGGTTTCAGAGTGGTCCTGCCTGAAAGACATTGGATCTGCTACATCAAGACTAGCGTTTTTAGGGGAATGCTGGAGCCAAACACTCTTAATTCATAAAGGAGGTGCACATGCTTCGTCATAAATCTGGAGCTTCTGATGATTTGTGCGCACTACACCAGAAATCTCACTCTAGTCAGGTACTGAAATGAGATTTCTGGTTTAGGGAAAGCCACAGCTCATTATAAATTAGACAAGCTGTGGTATCACGTCCCTGCTGAACCCCATCTCACCCCAGCTCCACCCACTTCACAGAAGATGGGAGAATTTTGTGTGAAGATGCCAAAATCACAAAATTCAGGTGCAACTGAGTTGCACCAGAATTTTGTAACTTTTCAAAGATTTTACGCCAAAATTCCGGTATGAAAGCTTTGTTTAATTGAAAACCCCTGTGTGCAAGTACACTAAAAGAAAATACCTTAAATAGGTTGTCTAGTATTAGATTTTACATTGACTATGCACTAGGGTCTGGAGAGATAAGGAAAATTCAATTTACAGCAAATTTATTTGCTACAAAACAAACTTTTTGGAAAATGTTGGAAAGCTGGTGACTTTGAATCCCAAGTGGTCTGCTCATCACTACTTGTACACATCTTTTGTTATCCATCTCAAGAAATTCCCTCTCTGGTATTGGTTATGTATGTAACATGGCTCAGAAGTCAAAGAAAAGAATTTTCCATCAAAACAACCACAAGGAACTGATACTTAGATGTGCCACTTACCACTTTCAAAAGCATAGACTGTTACAGCAAGCGGAACGCACCGAGTAACTATAGCTGTTTATTATAAATGGTGCGTTCACAGCCCGGGCTCCACCGTGCAGGAGGAACCTGCTGCTAGTGAATGGTGGCAGTGTTTGGCAGTATAGACTAGCTGTTACTTCACAGAGTAGCCGTGAGAGGAAAGCACTGCGCCGTTAGCCTCACAGGAGCACAAGCTTGCTGCCGAACTGATAGCAGTCAGTGGTTATGCACACACGCAATCTCCTCACCGGAGGTGCCGGAATTCTAGGGGCTTATTTCAGCCGGGTCCCTGAATACGTTCATGCAATCTCCTTACCGGAGGTGCCGGTATTCTAGGGGCTTATTTCAGCCGGGTCCCTGAATCCATTCATACATAACCACACTGGCGTAAAGCACATATTTGGATTGATACTAGCGCATGGCTGTGCGGCCATGCGAGCCTTTTATAGCTGCAGCAAGTACAAGACCTTCCTAGAAGGACCAATGAGAGGCTGCCACAGAGCCTGAGCACCTTCTGGACCTTCCTGGAGAACCAATGGACTTTGCTGCAGTATCCTAGCATGTGACCCTCGATCTCCAATGAGAGATCTTACCCTGGGCATGCTCAGAAGGAGAAAAGCAGGACTTAGTTCCAAAAGCATCTGCTCACCGCTGCCCAGCACTGGCTTCGATGGCAGAAGCTGGAAAAGCAGCAGTAACCCTTTGTACAGAGTCAGACTGAGCGAGACGCTGGGACCGACGTCTCTGCTGAGCAGACTCCACTGCGGCAGGACACGAATGGGAGACCGCAGCGGAGATGGCCCGAGATTCCCCCTGTGCAGAGGCGGGAACTCGACCCCTAACAATAGACACAAAATTAATTAAAAGGTTGATTGATCTCAAGTTTGAAAGTTAGCTCCTATTCAAAGAATAGGAAATAACTTTCCATTGCTGGGGGTCCAACGACCGTGGCCCCCACCAATCCCAGCTGAATGAAACGGATGTCGATCATTCACCCTGCCTCTCGATTCAACCTATGAAGAGCTCCGAAGATCAGGTGAGCTCTCCACTCCATAATCTCCATCACTCCCATTAAGAATCAATAGAGCAGTAGTGCGAATGATCAACCTTTATTGATCAACCTTCCTTCCATTCAGCTCTGTATCGGTTGGTGCCATGGCAGATGGACTCCCAGAAATCAGAAAGATTTGAGAACACCTCTTTAAGGTTTTAGATAACTGATTAGGTGACCCAACAGAGATCCTCAAATAGCAAGAATTAAAATGTACAAAGTTTTCAATAACGAATACAATTGTTTTACATTTATGCCACTTTCCGCATCTGCTTACCGTATATACTCGAGTATAAGCCGAGATTTTCAGCCCCAATTTTTGGGCTGAAAGTGCCCCTCTCGGCTTATACTCGAGTCACGGTCGGCGGCAGGGTCGGCGGGTGAGGGGGAGAGGGCGCTGAGGCATACTTACCTGCTTCCGGGGCTCCTGGTGCTGTCTGTTGTGAATCCGCTTTTTGGGCTCCCCTGGTGGTTGCTGGTGGTACTGGTGACTTGTGTGTGCTTTGCTGTCTCAGTTCACCTGCTCCCATCAGTGTTTGGGAGTTTCCTATTTAGCCTTGCTCTCCAGTCATTTCTTTGCCGGTCATCATTGTAACCAGAGCCTTCGGTTGCATGTTCCTGCTACTAGTCTGCTGATCAGCTAAGTGGACTTTGTCCTTTTGTTTTGTATCTTTTGTCCAGTTTGCAGTTTTTGTTATTCTCTGTAGCTGGAAGCTCTTGCGGGCTGAAATTGCCACTCCTGTGTCATGAGTTGACACAGGAGTCTTAAAGTAATTTCAGGATGGTTTTTTGAAAGGGTTTTCAGTTGACCGTGAAGTCCTCTTTTGTATCCTTCTGCTATCTAGTAAGTGGACCTCTCTTTGCTAAATCTACTTTCATACTGTGTATGTCTTTTCCTCTTAACTCACCGTTATTACATGTGGGGGGCTGCTATCATCTTTTGGGGTATTTCCCTAGAGGTAAGCCAGGTCTGTTCCTTCCTCTACCAGGCGTAGTTAGTCCTCCGGCTGGCGCGTGGCATTTAGGAAGTCGTAGGTATGCTCCCTGGCTACTATTAGTTGTGTGGTAGATTTAGCTCACGGTCAGCTCGAGATTCCATCACCCAGAGCTCGTCCGTTATTTTTGTGTTCTGATGTTTCCCTGCCATTGGGAATCATGACAGTATGACCGGCCGCTCTTAAAGTTATTGGCAGAAGAAAGGAGAGAAAAAAGAAGTCTGTAGATTTTTATTTTTTTTCCCCCCTATGCTTGCTCCATAGTTGGATCAGTTGTATTTCAGCTCTAATTACAGCCTTTGCCTTTCTCTCCTTCTAATCCTTGAATGGCTCTGATCTCACCTGTTTAAAGATGGACCCTCAGAGTTTGGCTGTAGGTTTAAATAATCTTGCTACCAAGGTTCAAAATTTACAAGATTTTGTTATACATACTCCGATGTCTGAACCTAAAATTCCTACACCAGAGGTGTTTTCCGGAGATAGATCTCGGTTCCTGAATTTCAAATATAATTGTAAATTGTTCCTTTCTCTCAGACCTCACTCCTCTGGAGATCCTGTCCAGCAGGTTAAGATTGTAATCTCTTTGCTGCGAGGTGACCCTCAAAATTGGGCATTTTCATTGACACCAGGGGATCCTGCGTTGCTCAATGTGGATGCGTTTTTTCTGGCTTTAGGGTTGTTTTATGAGGAACCTAATTTGGAGATTCAAGCTGAAAAAGCTTTGATGGCCCTATCTCAAGGGCAAGATAAAGCTGAGATATACTGCCAAAGATTTCGTAGATGGTCTGTGCTTACTCAGTGGAATGAGTGCGCCCTAGCGGCAAATTTCAGAGAGGGCCTTTCTGATGCCGTTAAAGATGTTATGGTGGGGTTCCCTGCGCCCACAGGTCTGAATGAGTCCATGACAATGGCTATTCAGATTGATCGGCGTTTGCGGGAGCGCAAACCCGTGCACCATTTGGCGGTATCTTCTGAAGAGACGCCAGAGAAAATGCAATGTGACAGAATTCTGTCCAGAAGCGAGCGGCAGAATTATAGGCGTAAAAATGGGTTATGCTTCTATTGCGGTGATTCTGCTCATGTTATATCAGCATGCTCTAAACGTACAAGGAAGGTTGACAAGTCTATTTCAATTGGCACTTTACAGTCTAAATTTATTCTGTCTGTAACCTTGATTTGTTCATTATCAGTTATTACCGTGGATGCCTATGTGGACTCTGGTGCCGCTCTGAGTCTTATGGATTGGTCCTTTGCCAGGCGCTGTGGGTTTGATTTAGAGCCTCTGGAAGTCCCTATACCTCTGAAGGGTATTGATTCTACGCCTTTGGCTTGTAATAAACCACAATTCTGGACGCAAGTGACTATGCGTATGACTCCAGACCATCAGGAGGTGATTCGCTTCCTTGTGTTGTACAATTTGCATGATGTTTTGGTGCTTGGATTACCATGGTTACAATCTCATAACCCAGTCCTTGACTGGAAAACAATGTCTGTGTTAAGCTGGGGATGTCGGGGGGCTCATGGGGACATACCTTTGGTTTCCATTTCATCATCTATTCCCTCTGAGATTCTGGCATTTTTGTCTGATTATCGTGATATTTTTGAGGAGCCAAAAATTGGTTCACTCCCTCCCCACAGAGATTGTGATTGCGCCATAGATCTGATTCCTGGCAGTAAATTTCCAAAGGGTCGTTTGTTTAACTTATCTGTACCTGAACATGCTGCTATGCGAGAGTATATTAAGGAGTCCCTGGAAAAGGGACACATTCGTCCTTCTTCATCTCCTTTAGGAGCTGGTTTTTTCTTTGTATCTAAAAAGGATGGCTCTCTGGGGCCTTGTATTGATTATCGACTCCTGAATAAAATTACAGTCAAATATCAGTATCCGTTGCCTTTGCTGACTGATTTGTTTGCTCGCATAAGGGGGGCTAAGTGGTTCTCTAAGATTGATCTTCGTGGGGTGTATAATTTGGTGCGAATTAAGCAGGGGGATAAGTGGAAAACCGCATTTAATACGCCTGAGGGCCATTTTGAGTATTTAGTAATGCCTTTCGGCCTTTCTAATGCACCTTCAGTCTTTCAGTCCTTAATGCATGATATTTTCCGTGAATATTTGGATAAATTTATGATTGTGTATTTGGATGATATTTTGATTTTTTTCTGATGACTGGGAGTCTCATGTTCAACAGGTCAGGAGGGTTTTTCAGGTTTTGCGGGAGAATTCTTTGTGTGTAAAGGGTTCAAAGTGTGTTTTTGGGGTTCAAAAGATTTCCTTTTTGGGGTACATTTTTTCCCCTTCTTCTATTGAGATGGACCCTGTTAAGGTTCGGGCTATTTGTGACTGGACGCAGCCTACTTCTCTTAAGAGTCTTCAGAAATTATTGGGCTTTGCTAATTTTTATCGTCGATTTATAACTGGTTTTTCTGGCGTTGCTAAACCTCTGACGGATTTGACCAAAAAGGGTGCTGATGTTGCCAATTGGTCCCCTGCTGCTGTGGAGGCCTTTTGGGAGCTTAAGCGCCGCTTTTTGTCTGCCCCTGTGTTGCGCCAGCCTGATGTTTCTCTTCCCTTTCAGGTTGAGGTCGATGCTTCCGAGATCGGAGCGGGGGCGGTTTTGTCGCAGAAAAGTTCTGACTGCTCAGTGATGAGACCTTGTGCGTTCTTTTCTCGAAAATTTTTGGCCGCCGAGCGAAACTATGATGTTGGTAATCGGGAGCTTTTGGCCATGAAGTGGGCATTTGAGGAGTGGCGTCATTGGCTTGAGGGTGCCAGACATCAGGTGGTAGTTTTGACGGATCACAAGAATCTGATTTATCTAGAGTCTGCCAGGCGCCTGAATCCTAGACAGGCACGATGGTCGTTGTTTTTTTCTCGGTTTAATTTTGTGGTTTCATACTTACCGGGTTCTAAAAATGTTAAGGCAGATGCTCTTTCTAGGAGTTTTGAGCCTGACTCTCCTGGGGATTCTGAACCTGCTGGTGTCCTTAAGGATGGGGTGGTTTTGTCTGCTGTCTCCCCAGATCTGCGACGTGCTTTGCAAGAATTTCAGGCGGATAGACCTGATCGTTGTCTGCCTGGTAGACTGTTTGTTCCTGATGATTGGACCAGTAGAGTCATCTCGGAAGTTCATTCTTCTTCGCTGGCAGGTCATCCTGGAATTTTTGGTACCAGAGATTTGGTGGCTAGATCCTTCTGGTGGCCTTCCCTGTCTCGGGATGTGCGTGTTTTTGTGCAGTCTTGTGATGTGTGTGCTCGGGCCAAGCCTTGTTGTTCTAGGGCTAGTGGGTTATTGTTGCCCTTGCCTGTTCCAAAGAGGCCTTGGACGCACATCTCTATGGACTTTATTTCTGATCTCCCTGTTTCTCAGAAGATGTCTGTCATCTGGGTGGTGTGTGACCGTTTTTCTAAAATGGTTCATTTGGTACCATTGCCTAAGTTGCCTTCCTCATCTGAGTTGGTCCCTCTATTTTTTCAAAATGTGG
Source organism: Ranitomeya variabilis (assembly GCF_051348905.1). NCBI lineage: Eukaryota > Metazoa > Chordata > Amphibia > Anura > Dendrobatidae > Ranitomeya > Ranitomeya variabilis. The sequence goes on along the minus strand of NC_135237.1, from coordinate 115,966,418 downwards.
TTCGCTTGCATGGTATTCCGGAAAACATCGTTTCTGACAGGGGAACCCAGTTCGTGTCTAGATTTTGGTGGGCATTCTGTGCCAGGTTGGGCATTGATTTGTCTTTTTCGTCTGCATTCCATCCTCAGACTAATGGCCAGACGGAGCGAACTAATCAAACCTTGGAGACTTATTTGAGGTGTTTTGTGTCTGCTGATCAGGATGACTGGGTTGCCTTTTTGCCGTTGGCAGAATTTGCTCTTAATAATCGGGCTAGTTCTGCCACTTTGGTTTCTCCTTTCTTTTGCAATTCAGGGTTTCATCCTCGTTTTTCATCTGGTCAGGTGGAATCTTCGGATTGTCCTGGAGTGGATGCGGTGGTGGATCGGTTGCATCAGATTTGGGGACAAGTGGTGGACAATTTGAAGTTGTCCCAGGAGAGGACTCAGCAGTTTGCTAACCGCCGTCGTCGTGTTGGTCCTCGCCTTCGTGTTGGGGACTTGGTGTGGTTGTCTTCCCGTTTTGTCCCTATGAGGGTTTCTTCTCCTAAGTTTAAGCCTCGGTTCATCGGTCCTTATAGGATTTTGGAGATACTTAACCCTGTGTCCTTTCGTTTGGACCTCCCGGCATCTTTCGCTATCCATAATGTGTTCCATCGGTCGTTGTTGCGGAGATATGAGGTACCGGTGGTTCCTTCTACTGAACCTCCTGCTCCTGTGCTGGTGGAGGGTGAATTGGAGTACGTTGCAGAGAAGATCTTGGATTCCCGTATTTCCAGACGGAGACTTCAATATCTGGTTAAATGGAAGGGCTATGGTCAGGAAGATAATTCTTGGGTAACTGCCTCTGATGTTCATGCCGCGGATTTGGTTCGTGCCTTTCATAGGGCTCATCCAGATCGCCCTGGCGGTTCTCGTGAGGGTTCGGTGCCCCCTCCTTAAGGGGGGGGGTACTGTTGTGAATCCGCTTTTTGGGCTCCCCTGGTGGTTGCTGGTGGTACTGGTGACTTGTGTGTGCTTTGCTGTCTCAGTTCACCTGCTCCCATCAGTGTTTGGGAGTTTCCTATTTAGCCTTGCTCTCCAGTCATTTCCTTGCCGGTCATCATTGTAACCAGAGCCTTCGGTTGCATGTTCCTGCTACTAGTCTGCTGATCAGCTAAGTGGACTTTGTCCTTTTGTTTTGTATCTTTTGTCCAGTTTGCAGTTTTTGTTATTCTCTGTAGCTGGAAGCTCTTGCGGGCTGAAATTGCCACTCCTGTGTCATGAGTTGACACAGGAGTCTTAAAGTAATTTCAGGATGGTTTTTTGAAAGGGTTTTCAGTTGACCGTGAAGTCCTCTTTTGTATCCTTCTGCTATCTAGTAAGTGGACCTCTCTTTGCTAAATCTACTTTCATACTGTGTATGTCTTTTCCTCTTAACTCACCGTTATTACATGTGGGGGGCTGCTATCATCTTTTGGGGTATTTCCCTAGAGGTAAGCCAGGTCTGTTCCTTCCTCTACCAGGCGTAGTTAGTCCTCCGGCTGGCGCGTGGCATTTAGGAAGTCGTAGGTATGCTCCCTGGCTACTATTAGTTGTGTGGTAGATTTAGCTCACGGTCAGCTCGAGATTCCATCACCCAGAGCTCGTCCGTTATTTTTGTGTTCTGATGTTTCCCTGCCATTGGGAATCATGACAGCTGTCCCTGCAGTCCCATGGTTTCCGGGTGCCGCAGCTCTTCCCCTGTTCAGAGGTCACGTGGGACCACTCATTAGAGAAATGAATATGGACTCCACTCCCATAGGGGTGGAGCCACATATTCATTTCTCTAATGAGCGGTAATGGTGACCGCTGATAGAGGAAGAGGCTGCGGCACCGAAGACCAGCTGTCCGGGGGAAGGAGCGGGATGCCGGGAGCAGGTAAGTATTACATATTCACCTGTCCGCGTTCCACACGCCGGGCGCTGCTCCATCTTCCCGGCGTCTCTCTGCACTGACTGTGCAGGTCAGAGGGCGCGATGACGCATATAGTGTGCGCGACGCCCTCTGCCTGATCAGTCAGTGCAGAGAGATGCCGGAACGGGATGCTGAGGAACTGCAAGCAAGAGAGGTGAGTATGTCATTTTTTTTTTATTGCAGCAGCAGCAGCAATGGCACAGCTTTCTATGGTACATCTATGGGGCAATAATGAACGGTGCAGAGCACTATATGGCACAGCTATGGGGCAATACTGAACGGTGCAGAGCACTATATGGCACAGCTATGGGGCCATAATGAACGGTATGGAGCATCTATTTTTATTTAGGTAGCTGCTGCATTTTCCACCCTAGGCTTATACTCGAGTCAATAAGTTTTCCCAGTTTTTTGTGGCAAAATTAGGGGGGTCGGCTTATACTCGGGTCGGCTTATACTCGAGTATATACGGTATTTTCCAAATTACCATAGCATGATGTGCATTGCAGAATTTATTTGTGACCATCTCTTACAAATATATAATTCATTGACCTTTTGTCATTGTCTCTTGCAGTTGTAGTCAGGTGGGCTTCACTAGGTCTATAGATACATATATTATGTCATGCATGATGTGGTCTTGTTTTGTTTTTTGTATATTACTATTAACTATTTATTTTAGATATAATTTTTAAATATAAATTGTACAAATGTAAATCTGTCCTTGAGAAATTTTCAATGATGAATAACTTCTTGTGCTCTTATGTTTGTTTCTCAGCATTATAAGTGATGCTTTGCGTCATCTGTTGGAAGTATTGGATACCCATGACAATGGGCACCTTGGAGACTAGCACTAACCTGTTATTCATGCCTGACCATTAGATGATAAATAAGAATATTTCAAGAACATTGAAAGAACTTTTTTTCAAGTAGACATTTCCTTGAATTTATTTTACACAATCAGACCTCCCCACCCCACACATACAGATCATGTAATCCTTCCATTTATCCTAAGGTTGCTGAGAGTGAGAATACTTCCTGAGTAATCATGATTATATTTTAGGATTTTTTTTATTTTACCTTTTCAGCACTCTGAACATTTTTTTGTTAAATCACTTTAATTTATTTTCTTAATAAGGAGCTCAATAAATAATCATTTCATTTGGTGCATTTCTACATTAATTAACAGATCTTCTCTCTGGTATTCCCAAATGCAAATGAGCAGTAACAGGTTCTCATGTTCCGTACACACATCCGCGCTCTTCTGTTATATTATATAACCTCTACCTGATATTCACTTCATGCACTGTGCAGATTAAAGTGGATCTGTCACCACAAATTAAAGGCATCACTAATCCTATTTTACTGGGGTTTTTCTATTGTTATTTTTTAATAGGGATAGTAAGAGAGAAATGCCTTCTATATACATCATGAATATGCCAATCACCTTGCATGGTCTTTCTTGCCCTGGAGTGGTATCTACTCTTCTTATATAATCCTCTTGCATACTATCATGTCCTCATGTCAATCTCTATCAGGGAAGATAATATTCTTTCAATGAAATCACTGAGGGGTGTAGGCTTTTGACTTTGAGCATGGCATAAAATCATTGGTGAGAATAAAGAGCTTTCAGCAGTTTACTGTATAATGTGCCAACAACTACATAGTATAACATATGCATATATTCTTCTTGGCACTACTATGCCAACAATTTAGCCATGTCGCCCCCAAGCAACATGTAATGGCTTTATATCTTAATAAAGTCCTTATAGGATTAAAGGCTAGGGAGAACAAACCAATGCAAGTATTACATGTCTCTGAGATAGCTAATTTACCCACGTCCTAGTTTCCATTTGAGAAAATGGAAATACTGATGTGAGCTTCTGCCGCAAAACAGATTTTAAGATAAAGACATTTTTTTTTTTAAAACTGCAACCTGAAAAATTCTAATAAACAAATTCACTCCAATCAATTTGTACAAGCAGATAATGGGGAAAGGCAAAGAATGATTGGTGGATGGGCTATACAATTACAGCATATCTCAATGTTGCCAGACACATAGGAATTATCCCAGAGGTCTGAGGAATACTTTCAGGTTCTGGCTCACTAGCTATTCTCCAGGGTTAAACAACCACTGACAAGCCACTGATCTAGATTTAATGGACACCCAATGTTTTGCAAAAATGTTGCAGTAAAGCTGTAAATTTAAAGGTAATGTCCACACACAAATTTGTCTGCCACATATAGCAGAACCGATCACAAATTTTTGCAAAGATTTGCATTGCAATAGGTAAATTTTGCACTGAGAATCTAGTATAGAAATTGACAAGTTATTAATTTAAAATCCACGCCACATGTCAATTAATATTTTTTCTTACAACAGGAGGATGAGATTTTTTAAAAACTTTGATGATATTGTAACACTTTGCAGATTTCCTGACTTTTAATCCAGTGTATTTGCTTTTCTTACATACTGTTGCCATGGGCAGCATGAACCAGACACGGATGTCCTTATATTTTGAGAACCTGGCTGATGATTATGCATCTGATGACTTCTCCAAGACACGTCCTCAATGGCTTCTCCCCGTCCCACTTCCTTGGTCAGACAGGTCTCTCTCTATACACACACTTAGGAAAAGACCGGTATCTATAGAGCATGATGGAGAGAATCTGCCGGGGACTGGCATCTTGGACTAGTCAACCAAGAAGCATATAATCCCCAACTGGATTTCTAAAGTACAGCATGTTTTCACTGAAATGCCAGTGTTTCAGAGTAAAACATACCTGGCTGCATTATTGCCATTGGCAAAGTGGCAGTATTAATTTCCTTTCATATTACTTTTGTGATTAGGACAATGTTTCAAAAATGCAATACTTTTCAGAAAGATCAATTTAAAGAGTTACATTCAAATCAATTTTACTATCTTAATAATCTTCCTATGCAAAATCAATCCAATTCTTGTTTTACGAGCATGTATGAAATAAAGTTAAAACTGTCCAAAAGACCACTTCTCTGAGAAACCATCCCTCATGTTTTCTGCTGGCTCCAAATACAATGCTTTGTTGTGGTTTTTGGATTGTGTTTTGCTCGATTTTCATGGCACAACTTTGGGGTCTAAATACATTTTTTGGGATCAGGGTCTCAGCATTCATATCTGGTGTTTGCAGTCTAGTGGATGTATTTATTGTATTTATTTTTATAATTATATATTCATGTATTTATTTTTGTGATATGAAGTCTGGGGATCTGTATTTAATTTTGGTGTATGAATTAATTAATTATGACATCTATGGTCTTTATTAATGATAGGGACTATTTAAATTAAGCTGTTATAGTGTCTAAGGTCTGTAATATGTATTTGGTCTTTGTTAAAGAAAACGTGCATGGTCTATTTTATCACCTTTCAGCTTTATAGCACCTAGTATAACAATAAAATGATACCTATTTTCTAGTACTTCTAGCTTTCAGAAATCATGCTTTGAAATCAACATTTAAATTAGCCAAAAGGTGCATTGGGGTGTCCCGATGTACATTCACTCCATAGACTTGTCCCGAATACACTTTCAGGCAAATCTGCATGTGGATGTCTGTGGCTTGATTACAAGGAGTCGGCACATCAAATTACTACAAAATATGCATCATTTTATTTTAGTATTAGGACTTGAATATAGCTGTACTAATTGCTTTAGCAGTAAATTCATCCCGATGGGTTTGCTTTATTCACAGGTCTAAAGCCTCCATTGGTGCTGTTGATTGATGTTTGAGAGTAGCAAATGAGCTGTATTTGTAGTGCAGCTTGAGAGGAAAGCAGGCAAGCACTTTGCCTTTTGGGACCACTGTTCTCAGGATGTAAACTGTTCAATGGGAATTCCCAGCATGTGTCAGTGTGTTTTAAGTAATAGCAATGATTCTCCGCATAAATACAGAGTTTTGGACATCCATAATTTATTATATACTAATTAATATACTACAAAATATTTAGTGCAACCTCTAATTTCCAACAGTAACAAAGATGTTTCCATGAACATGATAAAATAAGAAAATATCACTTGCTTCTGCTTTCCTGGTGTTTTGTTTTGATAGATCTCTTGTCAAGAAGCTTTCAAGCAGAGCTGCATTTAGGGAAGCAGTTGGTTATTGACAATGATGGTTGGTGGATTTCTGCAGCATGAAATATAGACTGTCACTTGTAACTAAACCTAAGAATGACTTATTCTGACAACTAGTACAATAGTTGGCTGCTTAAACAGGCGTCTTAATTTATTTCTTATAAATCAATAGTAGAAATGAAAATAGGAAATGTAGTAATATATCTTATCAGAGAAATATGCTTCTTTCTTCTCCAGGACTGATCATTCATTCTCCAAATTCTCAATTCATGGGTAAAATCTGTCTTCGGTGAATGCAGACTTTCCCATTATTGAGATAGGAGACTGCAGTCTGTGCTTTGTCTGCCTCTAGCTCCTTCCTCCTCCCCCTCCATAGAACTTTAAAAGCACCAATTGACATCTACTATCTCAGTGATGTGAAAATCTGTCTACACTGAATACAGATTATACCCATGAATTGGGATGAAAAGGTCAGTCAAGGAGAAGAAAGAAGTACATTTCTCTGATAAGATATATTACAACATGCGTTACTTTCATGTGTACTGTTATGAAAAAAAGGATGGCTACTCTTTAAGTAATTATTATTGTAAACCTGATCACTTGGAGCACAAAACTATATTGATAAAATCAGAAACCTTACAGCTGTTCTCCTGCTAATGTGATGTGGATGCAAACCTCATAATTTTGGACTGAAAGTGTCTGATTCCTTAATATGAACTAAAACCCATTTATATCTTCCACGTGAATTACACCTCGGTTTACTTGCACTGTTCAGACTTTTATACTACAGTCCATTTTTCTTAGATCTTCAATTCCAAACTACAGGTCTTTCACATTTCAATTAAATTAAAACTCCTTCCTCATAATGGTCAGTCAAGTATTCATCTGTCATATCTCTCTGGACACTCATGCTGTTGCCTTTCAATGGTGGTTTAGTCGAGATGTATTTTATCTATTTTAATGATGGTCCATCTTGGTTGACCCAAGAAAAAAAATAGTGTAACATAAATAAAACATTCTTGATGATTTAAAGAGGTTTTCTCTAATCCAGGAAAATATGAATTATTAGGGGAGAGCTCTCCTCTGTTCAGAATTTGCATCCATTGGCCAGAGGAGAGAGCAGCTAGAAGAGCATCTCTTGCTGTGTTAGGGTACCGTTACACTAAACGACTTACCAACAATCACGACCAGCGATGCGATCGTTGGTAAGTTGTTGTGTGGTCGCTGGGGAGCTGTCACACAGACAGCTCTCTCCAGCGACCAATGATCAGGGGAACGACTTTGGCATCGTTGAAACTGTCTTCAACGATGCCGAAGTCCCCCTGCAGCACCCGGGTAACCAGGGTAAACATCGGGTTACTAAGCGCAGGGCCGCGCTTAGTAACCCGATATTTACCCTGGTTACCATTGTAAAAGTTAAAAAAAAACACTACATACTCACCTTCTGATGTCCGTCACGTCCCCCGCCGGCGGCTTCCCTGCACTGAATGTGTCAGCGCCAGCCGGCCGTAAAGCAGAGCACAGCGGTGACATCACCGCTGTGCTCTGCTTTACGGCCGGCCGGCGCTGACACATTCAGTGCAGGTTAGCCGCCGGCGGGGGACGTGACGGACATCAGAAGGTGAGTATGTAGTGTTTTTTTTTTACTTTTACAATGGTAACCAGGGTAAATATCGGGTTACTAAGCGTGGCCCTGCGCTTAGTAACCCGATATTTACCCTGGTTACAAGTGAACACATTGCTGGATCGGTGTCACACACACCGATCCAGCGATGACAGCGGGTGATCAGCGACGAAATAAAGTTCTGGACTTCTAGCTCCAACCAACGATATCGCAGCGGGATCCAGATCGCTGCTGCGTGTCAAACACAACGAGATCACTATCCGGGACGCTGCAACATCACGGATTGTCGTCGTTCTCGCTGCAAAGTCACTTAGTGTGAAGGTACCTTTAGACCTGTCCTGTCCTGCATTACACAGTGACTATTTATTTAAACCAGCATTGTGTGATTCGTAATCGCCTCTGTGTTGGCACTCCAACACAGAAACTGAACACTCATGTCCCACGTCAGGAAGGGATTACTCTTATGCAAACAATCACACATAACAATATAGTGTAGATAATACAATGAATTCTCTCATCTTATTAATATTTTGTATTGCATTCTTTAAAAAACAAACATGTAGTTTAACAAAAATAGTTCCTGACAAAAAAAATATATGGAAGTAAAATCTGGCATACAAGAGCAAGTGCTAACCAACATCACTGGTCATTGGACAAGCTATCTTTCTTTACAAATCCTAGGTATTTGAGTTTATGATCCTTCCTTTTTCTATGCAAATGGCCGCTTGACTTTTAGGATTGCTACTTCCATTAGGTGGCACTAGAGTTCAATTCATCCTCCTCTCTGAACAATTTGCATATTTAATTTCCCAGAGGAGCATTGCATGGTTTATAAGTCTTAGGGTACCGTTACACAAAACGATTTACCAACGATCACGACCAGCGATACGACCTGGCCGTGATCGTTGGTAAGTCGTTGTGTGGTCGCTGGGGAGCTGTCACACAGACAGCTCTCCAGTGACCAATGATGCCGAAGTCCCCGGGTAACCAGGGTAAACATCGGGTTACTAAGTGCAGGGCGCTGTGAGTGCCGGCCGTAAAGTGAAAGCAGAGCACAGCGGTGATGTCACCGCTGTGCTCTGCTTTTACTTTCCGGCCGGCAGTCAGTCAGTGCGGGAAGCAGACGGCTAGGGACCTGACGGACACCGGAATGTGAGTATGTACGTTTTTTTTTTTTACATTTACGATGGTAACCAGGTTAAACATCGGGTTACTAAGCGCGGCCCTGCACTTAGTAACCCGATGTTTACCCTGGTTACAAGCGAACGCATCGCTGGATCGGTGTCACACACACCGATCCAGCGATGACAGCGGGAGATCCAGCGACGAAATAAAGTTCCAAACGATCTGCTACGACGTACGATTCTCAGCAGGGTCCCTGATCGCTGCTGCGTGTCAGACACAGCGATATCGTATGGATATCGCTGGAACGTCATGGATCGTACCGTCGTAGCGACAAAAGTGCCACTGTGAGACGGTACCCTTACACTGGCATGCCAGGCATGTTGTTCTCCACAAGGAGAGACAGTACCCATTAGACTCCTTTTTCTTTTAAATGTAACATTGATATGTCCCTAATAAAGCCCTTTGACAAAGTACATGTTTCTAAATGATGAGGTCTGCTATGCCCAAAGTGAAGTCCTTAACAAAAGCTTTACTTTATGAATTGTGGGAAAATTAGCCCTACATATTCGGTAAGATAAAGAAAGTAGCTAAACATCCATGTTATTCCATAAAATCACAGCTTTATTATAAAGCCAATAAATACATGCCCATACATATGATAGATAGGTAAACTGCTGCATTTATGGTGTGATTGTGGCATTAGTTGTATCATGACAGATGAATCATGGGCACAAAACTTTTAACATCCTCCCTCCTAAAAAAAAAATATGTGGATATCATATGTAATTCGATACAAATTGCATTATAACATTACTACTACAAGTGCTTCCTTATAAAATGGACATGCTGGGGCCAATCTATCCAAACTGGGGTAGTGAATAATCATGCTCTGCCATTGTTGCTGATTTAGAGGGTGCCAAATTCATTAAGCACTCACAATTAATAAGTTCAGTGTCTCTAGTTGGCGTGCTCCATGCAAAGCACCAGAAATGTAATTTATGGTCTACAAGATGCTGACATTTTTGGTTCATTTGATGGGTAGACATGGCCATACCAATGTCCCAGCCCAGCTCCACCTCAGCTCTTCCTAGTTCAGCAGGAGTGAGTAAAACTAGAAAAGTAGCCCAAAACTTCCAACATTTGCAATTTGTTTTTTATTTTTAATTAAAACCATTTGATTTAATGCAAAAGACTTGCAAAAAGATTTGTTGGCAACAGTCATTGAGGTTTCAGTTTGCAAAATAAAAACTCCATTCTCCATTCAAGACAAACACCTACAGTATCCAGAGCCAAAAGCACAAGACATGTGTATGTTCACAACCATATAAATAAGTTACAGTGGTTTGGGGATTCTGTTCTGTGAAGCGATTAAATAAAACTGAAACATTTTTGGGCCTAAGGATCAGTGGCATGTTTGGAGAACAAAGAATGAAGCATAAGGTGAAAAGAAATATCCACTTACAGTGAAATATGGTGTTAGTGGATCTGTGAAGCCTACAGTGAAGCGTGGCAACAGCTTGGTGATGTTCTAGGGCTGCTTCACTTCCTCTGACACTTGAAACCTTAGGTGAGTGGATGGCAAGATGGATTTAATCAAGTATCAGTAAAGTCTAAGAGAAAACATCATGTCTGAAGGGTGAAGCTGAAGCTTGGGTGTCACTGGATTCTCCAACATGACAATGAGCTCAAGAATACCTTTAAGTCTACCAATGTTTGGTCTCAGAAGACGTTCTGGAAGATTCTTGAATGGTCATCACAGTTGCTTGACCCCTTAAAATGTTATTTGAAGAAGGAAATTGCATGCAGATTAAAGAATATCAATAAACTGAAGGCAATTGCCCATGAGGAATAAGCCAAGATTTCATAAGAACGCTGCCAAAATCGGATGTTTGGCTATGTCATGTTTGCAGCAAGTCATAACAGTCAAAAGGAACTGTACTAAGCACTAAAGACACGACTTATGAATAATTCTGAGACTACAGTAGTTATTAAAAATGGCATTTTGTGTTTTATTAGTTGTGTCGAGCTTTTAAGATTATTCTTGTTTGGTTTGCTACAAGCAGCAGAAAGTTTGTAAATTTTGCCAATAAATCTACTTTGCAATGGTGTTTGAATCATTTGGATTTGTATCTTTCATAAATTAAAGAAAAAAAAACATTTTAAATGTTTAAGAAAAAAAAGAGTTTTGATTAGGTTTGAATGACAACATAATCGAAATGCTGAATCTATACAGCAGATACTAAGTTCATTTGCAATGCATTTTTCTACCAACATCAATTACGTGCATTATGGAATGAAAACCAGCACTGCATGCGGTAAAGTTAATTAATTGTAGACCTATTCAAACTAAATCAATATGTTCAGAGCTTATACTAATTTAATATGCAATCTCCTTCTCCATAAAAAACTAGCCATATAGCGTGGTCTGTTGTCAAGTAACGCAGCCGAAGAATGAAAGCAATCTATAATACCATAATAATGACTGTGCAACTACACATGCACTAATGGAATTGATCATAGAGGTTTAGACCCATAAGACATCCAGAAAATTTGAGATTTTATTTCTTACAGAATAATTCCTTCACCATATGGTGCACAGTTGGTAATTTCCAGCTCAGATGGAGTCCTCTGACCATATACATTACATAGATGCTGGCAGATCCCATGAAATGTAAATTTGAATAGGAGCAGCCTAAGGCTGTCCATACACAGTAGTTGCTTGCCGGATGAACAATGCTTCAGCTGATCGTTTGGCTAACAGACATCTCAACCGAATGTCCCATACACAAAACAAAAGCGCTTGTTTGGTCGAGCGCTCCTGTGTTCTCTTTGAAAAATCTGCCAACTGATACAGAGGCTGGTAGTTTATGTCAGAGAGAACAATGCAATCGGGAGTCCAAATTGGACCTGCACAATCAAGATCTCTCCCAATCATCAGGTGGATGGCGCTCCAAAACCATTAAACCGTTGGCTGAACCTGTCGATATTAGCTGGTTTAACCAACTTAAGTCTAATGTGGAGCAGTAGTGATCCAGTGTGGGAACTTCAACATCCCTGATTCTTTGTTCCATGTAAGATAAGCTCTGCCTAAAGTCAAAGCTCATAGCAATAATTGTGAAAGCAACATCCCCATGGTATGTTAATGCCCTCAGTGGTTCTAGTTAAGCAATTATTTTTTTTCTGGTGCTATAATGCATCTTTAATAAAAAAAATGAAATTACATGTAAGCTTTCAGATATGAAAGTCATAAAAGTATCACAAAATAAATCCCTTACTGTTCATAGTTTTTTTCCTTTTGCTTCTGTAGAGTAAACATTACTATATAAGTGTACAGAAATTAAGACTGTACTTAGTTGGGCTTTCAATCTAATGTGCTTATTTTTCAAACCCTAGGGACAAATTCATAGGAAGGCAATTAACCTACCAGTATGCTTTTGAAGTGTGGAAGGAAACTGGAGGACCCATAGAAACCAAACACACAGGGAGAATGAACAAATTCTGTGCATATGTTGTCCCTGGCTGGAATCAAACCCATGTCCCTAATGTTTCACATAAACAATACTACCAAATGATCCAGCATATTTATGTGTTAGTAAATTCAAGCTCTAATAGACATTTTCAAATTTGAGCAATTCCTGAGCTACATTCTTGTTTAAATAACTGGTAACTTGATAATAGGCATATAATAGAGATTATGAACTGCACATAGTGGATATTCAGCTTTTGTGAACTTCATTAGAAATACTGTAAGGCTATGTGCACACGTTCTGGATTTTTTGCTTTTTTTTGTTGCCTTTTTTCCGCTGCAAAAATGCTTAAAAAATGCTTACATTAAGCATCCCATCAATTTAATGCATTCCGCAATTTTTGTGCCCATGCTGCTTTTTTCGGTGAAAAAAATGCATCGTTAAAAAAAATGCAGCATGTTCATTAATTTTGTGTAAAACCTGTGGATTTGCCGCAAAATTATTGTATTGGGAACCTCCGGAAAAAAAAAAATCTGCAAAAAAAACACGCATAAAAAGCGTGAAAAAAAGCGAAAAATACGCATGCGGATTTCCTGCGAAAGTAGTCCAGATTTGCTCAGGAAAATTCTGCAAACTTTCCTGAACGTGTGCACATAGCTTTACTCCAGTTTAAAACTACATTAACATTTTTTCTTATAGATTATTATTCAACTCATTGCCGGAGATTATTCTTGGCTCGCCCATCCTCTTCTACATATCTGTTGTTTTCATGGACTTATTAATATATTTTAATAATCTTTTTTTTTGCAGCATGAATATATATATATGCACTGCATTCTTGTTTGCTAGGTTGTATACAAAACATAATATATGTCAAGAGTCTGATCTCATCATCAATGGATTGAGTTATAAGGATTTCAGCCTTTGGATTCTCAATATTCATAAATGGCCCTGAAGTTCCTATGTTATCAGGTATCTGATTGTATCTGACTCCTAATCCTAAGGTTAGTTAAGCTTTTTTTCTGCTGGCTTTGTTCTCACCGATTTGGGGATGGGGAGGAACTGGGAGAGGAGGACGAAGATGGAAACTCGGAGCAAGAAAGAGACAGAGAGGGGAAAATGGGAGAGTTGGGTATAGGCAGAGAGTGTGAGGGGGAAAGATATTCCAATAATTTATTTACTGTTTGATGACAGTAATTATAATGCCATCTTTTGTATGTCCAGTACGAATTATCAAGAATTAAGGTTACGCAATTATTGTACACTGTATTACCTGAAATTGGTTATTTGGGTTGGACAAGCCTTTCTCACTCAGCCTTGCTGGGAGAACTCTCAATCAGCTGAATCAGCAGGGTAACAGACAAATTGCAGTTACATGTACTCTTTAATATAGTTAATTAACTTTTCTTAATGTTGTCCCTTGTAATATCCCTGTTCTGCAGCGACTATAATTATATCTTTTGATAAACACATTGTATCTGTCAGTGGTCAGACAAACTGTTACTCTTTGTTGTCTTTTTTTCCATTATAATGTCATAAATATTGGTAAACTTCTGCTGAGTACAAAGTAATAATAAGACTTCACATTATTTAAAGATAATTACAAAAACTCTGACTTAAATAGAATCTTCGTGCTGACAATAAATAACTGTTTTCTACCTATTAATATGCACAGATTAACGGGCTGTCACTCAGGGGCAGCCCGCAACTCATAAATATCCAGGCCCTGGTCCATGTTCTGGTGTCCAGGGGCGTAACAACAGGGCCCATGCGGGAGCTATTTCAGCTGTGTGTCCAAGGATGCACATTCAGCTGAAGTATATTGTGGCACAGTAATCCGCTGACTCCCTGTACTGGATCACACACTATCAGATGTTGGCATGCCCGTCACGAGTGACGCATGGCATTGATGTCTTGCACTGCCCATGGCTGCCATGCCAAGGTCAGCTGCTGGCTACAGAAGTGGACACCACACAATGTAGAAGTGGAGGAAGGTAAGACAAAACGTTTAGTTTTTTATCATGTAAAGAAGAGAGGCAGAGCGGACATTGTACCTGGAAACGGTGCCTGATTAGGAACACTATAACAGGAAGAGGCAGAGAACAGTGGACATTATAATGGGAAGAGGCACATTATGCCAGGAAGAGGTCTAGGACGAGAGACATTATTACCGGTTGGGGTATATTATTACAGAAAGAGGCCAGGATGGGGGACATTATTACAGAAAGAGGACCAGGATAGGGGACATTATTACTCAAGTAAGGAATTCCAAACATTTATATTGTACTATAGTTTCGGTCTGAATCGCAAATCTTCATCAGTATGGACTGTGTAATGGCTTTAGTCTCAGTGCAACGCAGGTGTGCTGTCACCCAAGCTGCACTGAGATGAAAGCCAATACACAATTCGTACTGTTGAAGGTCTGTGATTGAGACCAAAACATCTATAATTTATCTGGATTGTACTACAATAAAAATACATTTTTGGAATTTGTTACTTGAGTGCCACGTTTCATATGGAACAATTTTAAGGGATAGGATCCTAATTGAGGAATATTGTTAACAGAAGTGCCATGATTTTTTATATCCATATTATTGCAGAAAGAGGGGCAGGATGGGGGACATTCTCATAGAAAGGAGCCAGGATGGGAGACATTATTACAGTAAACTGGCAGGAGGGTGAACATGTCTTTACAGGACCTAGAACACTACAATGATCCATACATCTGCCCAATATGTAGGTGGAGACCCTGTCAGTTGTCATGTGCCTCTAACAGTCGCAGGCGAAGTGAAGCGCTAAACAACGGCTGCTAACCTATTAAATCTCGCTGTCAATCTCTGACTGCAGCATTTAACACTCGCTAACAGAAGCATGCGTCATTCTACGCTCCCACCGGTGTTCCCATGCCTGTCATTATGATCGTTCTGTGAAAGCTAGTCCATAGTAGATCATTATTTTCACAATATGCAGCACTGCTAATGCACTGCCCAAAGGATCAGACGATCGCAGCTTCAAGTCCTTTATTGGACTATTAAATCCCAAAAAAAGTGAGAAAAAATATTTAAAAAAACACAAAGGTTCAAATCAATCCCCTTTTGCTCTATTAAATATAAAACAATTAAAAAATGCACATATTTGATATTGCTGCGTTCGTAAAAGTTTGATTAATCAAAATATAAAATAAATTAATCTGATCAGTAAACGGCACAATGGAAAAACAATAAAAATGCCTGCAGTCTGTTTTTTTTACCCGCCGTGACATTGCAATAAAATGCAATAAGAGATCATCAAAACATCGTATGTTTCCCAAAATTGTATTAGTAAAAATGACAGCTCAGGAAGCAAGCCCCATATCCTGAAAAATGAAAACTTTATGCGACTTGGAAAATGGCGACAAAAGCAAAACATTTTTTTCTTACAAATTTCTATTTTTTTTCTCCACTTAAATAAAAAAAATTATACGTGTCAGGTATTTGCATACTAGAATCATATTGCCACGTGAGTTTTATAGTGTAGTGAACATGGCAAATGAAATAACTAAAAAACAATTGTGAAATTGCACTTTTTTTTGCAATTTCAACTTACTTGGAATTTTTTTCCTGTTTTCCTGTACACTATGTAGTAGAAGGTATGGTGTCAATCAAATGTGCAACAAGTCTCACAAAAAACAAACCTTCATATAGTTATACTGATGTAAAAATTAAAAAAAATTATGGTTCTTGGAAGAAGGGGAGGAAAGTACATAAATAAAAAAAATGGAAAATAGCCATGGCATGAAGAAGTTAATGATGGACACATAGATTCTGGAAACAGGTAGTGGCTTAGCAGCTGAATACACCCTTAGTGACAAACTGACTTTGATGACCTATCATAAGAATAAGTCAGCAATATCAAAGTTCAGAACAAGTCCTTTAACATACTCCATTACAGGTAATCAAAAGAACATTAGCAGGCACAATCAGAGGTTTTGATTTGAAAACTATTTTTTAAATTATTTAATAATGATGAGTGCACATGCTCACATAACATGTTATCCGAGTATGCTTGGGTGTTATCCGAGTATCTTGGGCGTGCTCGGATAATATATTTGAGTCCCTGCGGCTGCATGTTTTGCCGAGGTAGACAGCCTGAACACATGTGGGGATTGCCTGTTTGTTCAGAAAAATTATTATGGCTGTCCATGCAACATGTCATGTTGGTGTCAGTTTTTAAACCTGGATAGAAGTTAAAAAGAACCTGTAAGCAGGCTTTTACATATTTAGTATTGTTATGTCTGTGTAGTCACTTAATTCCAATAAAAAATATAATTTTTTAGTACAGATACAATGTGCCAGAGACATTTAGCATAGTCACCACATGCAAATCAGGCTTAACGTGCACTGCGGGTGTATCGGTGCACGTAAATTACTTTTTTCAACCGCACTGACAAGCCCAACATGCTAACGGTTCCCATTAAAATCTAAAGCAATAATTGAAAAGTCCACATATAGGGTATGTGCCCTGCATTTTACCTGCGGATTACCTGTGGATTTACAGTGTTTTTGTGCAGTTTTCACATGTGTTTTTACTCCTGCGGATTCCAATTATGGAGCAGGTGTAAAACGCTGCAGAATCCGCACAAAGAATTGACATGCTGCGGAAAATAAACCGCAGCGTTTGCGCACTGTATTTTCCGCAGCATGTGCTATGCGGATTTTGTTTTTCATACCTTTACATGGTACTGTACAACGCATGGAAAACTGCTGCAAATCCGCAGCGTCAAATCTGATACGGATCCGCAGCCAGATCCGCAACGTGTGCACATACCCATATAGTTTTTTCATGATATGTATTGTGTGAAAATATTCTTGGGGCAAGGAATTTTTTTCTGCTGCTTTCTTACAGGAATTCGTTATAGGACTTTAAAGACATACTGATAGTCAATATGTACACACTGATGACACACTGATGGTAAACATGGAAACACGGATGACACACTGAAGCTAAACAAGGACACACAGATGACACACTGAAGGTAAACATGGACACACTGATGGCAAACTGATCAAAAATACTGATGTCACCAGTACTGAGTTTTTCACATTTGTGTTTAAACATGGATATGTAAAGGAGGCCTTAAACTGATAGTGTTTTTTCCTATCATTTACAACTCCTAAAAAAATAGCTTGAGTAATGGAGGCTGTGAGGATATGGCCACTTACTAAAGACTATAGCACAAATGGACGTAGAGCAGAGACTTTTACCAGCATGGAGCACTGGTTTTGTTGTGTTTTATTAGATATTTTTTTGCTGTGTTTTATTAGTGACTTGCTTGCTCATCAGGTCATCATCAGAAATCAATGTTTCCATTCAGTCACAGTAAGCAGAGGAAGACGAGCAGACTAGATCTTATGTAAACCTAAGGCCAGACAGTAGACTGCTAAAAGTAAATGTAAAGCAATCATCCTATCAATCCATTGTTCTACCAGCCTAGGCCCATTGTGTGGCTGGAGATAGTAGACTCAGTTGAGCCATCACCATAGGGAGTCTCACATACAGCCCCATGGGATGGAATATGCTTTGCTCTGTGAGCTAAAAAAATTGTTTAAGGGGAAGGGAGAAAAAAGGCACATGGGTTGAATCAGGCAGTTGTTGGAGTAACTTCGATGTGAGAGGTTCCGAGCTGGGATAGATGGATGGACTATGGAGTTTTGGAGGTGGATTGTTGGCTGGAGGCGTATCTATGAGCTACGGATGTGATAACCATCGTCCAGAGGAACATAGGCTGTGACTGCACACTAAACCGGCAGGAGATACCAAAAGCTGTGGCCAACCAAAAGTTGGGAGACAGTGGTTATCACCTGGTATGGGGCCAGTGGAGCTACCAATCTCAGATTGGGAACTTGTGGACTGAGAACATTGTGTGTTGGCCATCTACATGGATTTTTTTGTACAACCATCTATGTATGGAATAAAAAATAGTTGCATCATTAACCTACATAGGTGATTTTTATAACCCACAACCTCAGAACCACCGAAGTGGTTGCAGCTGGTGGGATCACCTATCTCTGGACAGCAGAACAGCATACCAGGGAAAGTTACTGAGCAGTGACTTGGCAGAAGAGATGGCAGACTCTATCTATAAGAGGCTCAAGAAGGAGCAGCTGAGAATGCTTTGCTCTGAGAGAGCTAGAGTGGTTGCCGGAAGACAATCGGGCAACCCTAATACAATGCTTGGAAGACTGGGACCGTGAACAACCACATGAGGAGTGACCACAGCTTAGGACCGACATCCAGATGGTGGAGGATAGACCGACTGAGCTGAGATGGGTGCTGGACGCACTAAAAGAGCAGGCCATGGAGATAGAGCGGGCAGCAGTCTTAAGAAAATATTTGGGTGTGCATGTAGCAGTACCCCTACCAGTCCCCGCACAGAGGACAGTGGATGACAGGTGAAATGGGCCCCCATCTTTAAGGTACCGGGATATACCACAGTTCAATTAGGACACCTCAGGATACTAATGAACATCTCCGGTTATTTGAGAACCTCTGCCTGCTACATGAGGTGTCAGTCAGTGAATGGCCCAGATTTTTGAGCGATAGCCTGACTGGAAAAGCAAGAGAAGCTTTTAATAACTTGTCTGGGGATCAGAGATGTTACTCTACCATTTGCAGCGCATTACTATAGAGGTATGCCGTCACGCCTGAAACCAAGCAGAGGAAGTTTCGGGAGTCTGACAAGCCTGGTGCACACACGCATCAGGAGTTTGCTAACACACTATGTATGGCATTTACTCAGTGGATAGAAAGAATGGGGCTCAGGAAGCAGAACATGTCTTGGATATATTCATGCAGGAACAATTTATGTCCAAGCTCCCAGGTGACTTAAAAGAATGGGTGATGGATAGAAAACCACTCAGCCTGGATGAGGCTGCAAGATTGGCTGATGATTGGTCTGTTAATCGACCCAGGCTACATGGAAGTACAGCCCCAGCAAGTTGGAAACTGGAGCTTACATGGAAGCCAGCGAGATCCATGGACTAGCAAGAGAATGAATGGAGGGGATTTCGGACTTCATAAAGAGGGTTTTTTTCCAAACCCACAGTGCAGCCCATGTCGGGGAGAGGAGGGTTAAGCTGACATAACTGTGGATGCATGGGACACTTTGCCAGGGAATGCTGGGAACTTTCTATCCCACATCATCCATGTCCCCAACCGGTGAACACTGTGCTACAATAGGGATGGAATGCGGAAGGAGGGGATTACACTACCCTGCCCGGAAGAGGAAAAGGCATATGTGGCACAAGAACAAGTGTCCAGAACTAGAAGGGACACCTCAGCGACCATGGACCAGCATCTGCAGCCGATCTGGGTAGAGGGAGTGGAGGCTGCGGGGCTCCGTGACTCAGGTGCCTCTGTTATATTGTTCAAAGAACCTCTAGTACTGGACCAGTGTATTGTTTCCAGCAGCCGGATGTTAGTCAATGTACCAGAGGAGAATCTCTGAACATTCGGAGGGCCCAACTACATTTAGACTGGGGTCACAGTTGTGGAATGGTGGATGTAGGAGTAGTGCGGCACTTACCAGTAGATGTGTTGCTGGAAAACAACCTATGAGCAGGCTTGGTGTGCCACTGAGCCAATGTCATAACCCAAAGCTAAGGATCGGTTCACAGTGTGTCAGCCGAGAGAGAACAGAGCAATCTCAACATGCCGACTACTCCCCTACCAGTGGTGAGTAATGCACAAAATGTAATGACTGTTATCATGAAGGAATGTGATCTGGGGGAGGTAAATAACATCAGGGAGGAGACCCAGAGACTTTGGGACACTGGGTCTACAATCACCCAGGTCAGCTCAAATACTGTCCCCCCAAACACTATTTACAAGGCTGCCAAGTGACCATCCCCATAGATGGGAGTCAGCACTCTGGGGTAGGATGCAATGGATACAAGTTTGGTTCTCATTGGGTACGTGTGGTTTCCCAGGTCCAACCGTGGATCAAGAAGGGGATATGGAGGACCCCGCGGTAGAAACAGACCCCTGTCCCAGCTAACTAAATGCAGAGTCCTTGTCTCAGGGCTTCCCCCATCGGGGAGTTGGCAGGATCTGTAAGATCATATGAGACAAGCTGGGGATGTCTACTATGCCAATGTACACCAGGGTGGAATGGGGACTGTGGAGTTTATTCACAAGGACGACATAGAATATGCCTTGAGGAAACTGGATGATACAAGATTTCATTCTCATGAAGGTGAAACCTCTTACATTCGTGTCCATACTAAAAAAAGTGGGGGAGGAATGTGAGGATATGGCCACTTAGTAAAGACTATAGGACAAATGGACATAGAGCAGAGACTTTTTCCAGCACGGAGCATGAGATTTGTTGTGTTTTATTAGATATTTTCTTGCTGTCTTTTATTTGTGATCTGCTTTCTCATCAGTTCATCCTCAGGAATCAATGTTTCCATTCAGTGAAAATAAGCAGAGGAAGACGAGCAGGCTAGATCTTACGTAAACCTAAATGTACCGTTACACTAAATGACTTACCAACGATCACAACCAGCGATGCGATCGTTGGTAAGTCGTTGTGTGGTCGCTGGGGAGCTGTCACACAGACAGCTCTCTCCAGTGACCAACAATCAGGGGAACGACTTCGGCATCGTTGAAACTGTCTTCAACGATGCCGAAGTCCCCCTGCAGCACCCGGGTAACCAGGGTAAACATCGGGTTACTAAGCGCAGGGCCGCGCTTAGTAACCCGATATTTACCCTGGTTACCATTGTAAAAGTAAAAAAAACACTACATACTCACCTTCTGATGTCTGTCACGTCCCCCGCTGGCGGCTTCCCTGCACTGAATGTGTCAGCGCCGGCCAGCCGTAAAGCAGAGCACAGCGGTGACGTCACCGCTGTGCTCTGCTTTACGGCCGCCCGGCGCTGACACATTCAGTGCAGGTTAGCCGCCGGCGGGGGACGTGACAGACATCACAAGGTGAGTATGTACTGGTTTTTTTTTACTTTTACAATGGTAACCAGGGTAAATATCGGGTTACTAAGCGTGGCCCTGCGCTTAGTAACCCAATATTTACCCTGGTTACAAGTGAACACATCGCTGGATCGGTGTCACACACACCGATCCAGCGATGACAGCGGGTGATCAGCGACGAAATAAAGTTCTGGACTTCTAGCTCCGAGCAACGATATCACAGCAGGATCTAGATCGCTGCTGCATGTCAAACACAACGAGATCGCTATCCAGGACGCTGCAATGTCACAGATCGTCGTCGTTCTCGCTGCAAAGTCGCTTAGTGTCAAGGTACCTGAAGGCCAGACAATAGACTGATAAAGATAAATGTAATGCAATCATCCTATCAATCCATTGTTCTACCAGCCTAGGCCCATTGTGTGAATGGAGACAGGAGACCCAGGTGAGCCATCACCATAGGGAGTCTCACATACAGCCTCATGTGAAGGAATATGCTTTGTTCTGTGTGCTAAAGAAAATTGTTTAAGCAGGAGGGAGAAAAAAGGCACATGGTTTGAATCAGGCAGTTGTTGGAGTGACTTCAATGTGAGAGGATCCGAGCTGGGATAGATGGATGGACTATGGAGTTTTTGAGATTGATTGTTGGCTGGATGAGTATCCATGAGCTACAGTCGTGATTCCTATCGTCAGGAGGAACATAGGCTGTGACTGCACACATTGGTATCTCTATGCATGAGATACCAATAGCTGTTGCCAACCAAAAGTTGGGAGACAGTGAGTATTGCCTGGTATGGGGCCAGTGGAACTACCAATCTCAGATTGAGAACTTGTGTTAGGGCATGTTAGGTTAGGCTATGGGTTGAACTAGATGGACTTAAAGTCTTCCTTCAACCTTAATAACTATGTAACTATGTAACTGAGGACATTGTATGTTGGCCATCTACATGGATTTTTTTGTGCAACCATGGATGTATGGAATAAAAAATAGTTGCATCATTCACCTGCCCTGGTGATTTTTATAACTCAAAACCTCAGAGGATGCTTATTGCTTGAGTTAAGCTCCCTAACCTTGCTCCTTACCTTTGTATAATTAACGGGGAAAGGCATAATAAAAGTGAACTAAATCAATAACAGAGTGCTTTTGACAAAGGTTGTTGCAATGGGTTAATAATATGTCAATAAACATGATTAATCAGATTGATTTGTATAGTATCTCGAGCAGCAGGAAGAATCAGCATGGCAATCTATTCAGACATTTAGGCAAAATATATTTTTCTACTTTAATATGTAGATGCAGGGAGATAATATAAAGTAACTTGATGTCATGTGAAAATACATTTTGCAGACCTTGTTATATCTGATAAGCAGTATATCTTTAACACCCAGCACAGCATATCAAATTGGAGGCAGTTTATCAGGAAACAGCTGAAAGAAGCTAATAAAAATGAATTTTTTTCAAGCTCACTTTATTTAGCAGGCTTCCAAGCTAACCATGCCTGCTTTTGTCAAATTTAGGCATGCAATTAACATCACAAACTACTGTTTTAAACAAGCTAATTATAATTACCACACTCAGGGTATGAGCAAACAGCGTTTTTTACAGGCAGGTCTGCTCCCAAACCCACCTGAAAAACTGGGAACAAAAAAGCTCAAATACTCAACACAGGCATTTGCATGTAAAAACTACTTACTGTTCATATGTTCAGTCCTTTGAGCATCTTTTAACTGTTTCCAAAGTCATCAGTCATGTAAAAGAAATGATCTGACCATTACTTTACAATACAAGTTCATGTGATGGCTCAAAAAATGCTGACAGCTAAAATCAATGAAATAGCGCTCAAGAAACGACCAGAAAAAAAATATTAACCTTTCAAGAAGCTGCTTTATCTTCGAAAACTCCGTAGGTTTGCTCATCTGAAAAAAGTAATGTGCATGTACCCTAAAAGGGTTTTCTTGGACTAATGGTCTATCTTTTGAAGGCCCCAATAATATCAGATCTGTGGAGATCCACCCTTCACTCCAGGTGATCCCTGTGGCTTCTTTATTGTTTATTAGGTATAGCTCTCTACATATTCTAGCAGCTGTGTCAAGTAAAATGATGATTAGTCCTATTCGGTGATGATCACTAAGCCGCAATACCAGGCACAGCTGTTACAAAATGTGCAGAGCTGTCTCTTGTATGAAAGTGATAGAGATGTAGTGTTCCATGCCATGATTCATCATTTATATTCTTTAGTTACTTTTTTTGCCTTCCTTTAAGTATTCGTTGCTGTTTTTTATGCCAAATTCTTCAAAAAGCCGCACGTGGGTTGACGAAATTTGCGAAAAATCAAACATGCTCTTTTTTTATCTTTTGCCTTTTTTGTGATTTTTTTAGAGCAAGAAGTCTAAAACTTCTGGATAATTAAAACCATGTACATAATGCTAAATTAAATAGAGAAGGGAAGCTAACATAAAGGTATCTTAAATAAACTGCAAATTAAATAATGAATTGGGTGTAAGCATAATGGTGACTATTAGAACCATTTTTACTTTAGAAAAAAAGCAGAAAGAAAATATAGATAATGATGAATCGGGGCTTAGTTCTCTTTCAAGAATGAACACAGAGGACACACTGTAGAATTCTTCTTACCTGTTAACAACTCTACTGTAAAAGATATTGCACAGCAAATCAGCCAGTATCAAAACACAACAACAGCAGGGGGAGCAGCCCAACAGTGGTAGTCTACAATCACTACAACTGTCAACAAGCACAGCACCCCAACAATACAGAGCAAAACACAGAGGCGATTCATCATTACTATTTCTCCACTTTTCTGGAGTAATTTCCTCATTTTTATGTGGATTTAGCATTTGCATCTTGTTCTCTATGTTTTGTAAGAGGTGTGGATTCAATTGTTGCATTCCTACCCTTCAAGACACCAATCACGTTGTGTGTATTATGTCTTACGTCTTTTGGTTATAGATAAATTGTTTCATGTGATATGTTCTCATGTGACATAGTGTTGGTAATCTATAGTGTAGGACATAGTGTAGAGTATAGGTTAAAAAGGTGAATAAAAAAAATAGCACTTAAAATGGGTTGTCCCAAAAAGTACACTTTAATCAATATATCTTGGAATAAAAATAAGTTCCACAATTGGATGTGTTAAATAAAATGTTCCTGTGCGGAGATAATCTTATAAATGTGCCCCTGCTGTGTACTGTGTAATGGCTGTGTCTTACCATGCAGGAACATGGTCGGATCATACCACAGCTCCTGGGCAGGATAGAAAGTAAAAGAAGATATACAGACAGGACAGCATGGGATAGCAGCTGCTGGTTTCTGTAAGGAAAAACACTTCCCTGCCTGTTTATAAATTTGTTCTACCACTCAGAAAGAATCAGCTGTGATCCTATGCTGTAATGTTTGTATACTCTTTTGCGTCCTTCCCTGCCCTTGAGCTGTGGTATATCCGACCATGTTCCTGCATGGTGGGACACATTCACTACACAGGGTCACATTTATAAGATTATATCAGGATAGCAACAATTTCATTAATACATCCAATAGTGGAACTTATATTTATTCTAAGATCTTTTATTTTAAATGTACTTTGTAAGAAAACCCCTTAAAGAGAAGAATAAGGCACACATGAACTACAGGCAAATACAAAAGTACAAATGCAATCATGAATTGGGTCCACTGAGTCTTTGGTTTTATGAGTTTATCCTGACAAAGAATTTAATATTATGAAACTACTAACAGGAATATTGGTTAAAAAAAAAAAGTAATATTCATTATTTTTTTAACATTTTCTTTTATTTAGACCTGGAATGGAGAAAATTAAGTGGTTTTAAATCTTCAATTTTAATAATACAAAATTTAAAAATAAAATCCATTTAGAAGGGTAGAGAAATATAAACATGCTTGCAAAGCATCTCAATGCATACTCCCGTAATAAATGCAACAAAATGCACCAATGGTAGCTAGTAGAAGTATCTGATGTACACAGGCCCTGGTGCCTGAAATCCATTATACCACATAATATGATGGTGTAATAAATTCCACATTGTAGGTAGGGACCCCAGTTATTTTATTTTGGAACCAATAAGCTCATTTTACTCATCTGGCAAAAGTTACTCTAAATTGCTTTTACTTTTAGCTAAATATTTAAATTATCAAAGATGATAGAAGAATGCAAGATTTGTTCATGACACTGGAATTAAATTGAAATAGAAGAACTATACAATCACAGTAATGTCGGATTAGAATGGCATACATTGTAATATATCATTAACTCAGAATTAATTCCATTGTTGTAATATCTAATAGATTTCAAGTTTGAGCACAATTAATTTATTACAATTCACAAAATACTGCTGTGCCTTATTTGAGCCAAGCATACTTTTATTACCATATTTCCACAATAAAATTAATCTACATTTACCCAAGTGATCACATTTATTAACCCTGTTACATGACAGTATTAAAAAGGTTCACCAATATACTCAATAGCAGAGGTGTCAAACTGCATTCCTCGAGGGCCGCCAACAGGTCATGTTTTCAGGATTTCCTTAGCATTCCACAAGGTGCTGGAATCATTCTGTGCTGGTGATTAAATTATCACCTGTGCAATACAAGGAAATCCTGAAAACATGACCTGTTGGCGGCCCTCGAGGAATGCAGTTTGACACCTCTGCTCAATAGTATTTTTACACTCTCATTTTCTTCCACTTTTCTTCCAAGAGCCATAATTTTTCAATTTTTCTGTATAAAAGGAATGTTTTCCAAAGTATGAGTGGTAGTTTTAACCCCTTTACCCCCAAGGGTGGTTTGCACGTTATGGACCGGGCCAATTTTTACAATTCTGACCACTGTCCCTTTATGAGGTTATAACTCTGGAACGCTTCAACAGATCCTGGTGATTCTGACATTGTTTTCTCGTGACATATTGTACTTCATTATAGTGGTAAAATTTCTTTGATATTACCTGCGTTTATTTGTGAAAAAAATGGAAATTTGGTGAAAATTTTGAAAATTTTGCAATTTTCCAAATTTGAATTTTTATGCAATTAAATCACAGTGATATGTCACACAAAATACTTAATAAGTAACATTTCCCACATGTCTACTTTACATCAGCATCATTTTGGAACCAACATTTTTTTTTGTTAGGGAGTTATAAGGGTTAAAAGTTGACCAGCAATTTCTCATTTTTACAACACCATTTTTTTTAGGGACCACATCTCATTTGAAGTCATTTTGAGGGGTCTATATGATAGAAAATACCCAAGTGTGACACCATTCTAAAAACTGCACCCCTCAAGGTGCTCAAAACCACATTCAAAAAGTTTATTAACCCTTCAGGTGTTTCACAGGAATTTTTGGAATGTTTAAATAAAAATGAACATTTAACTTTTTTTCACACAAAATTTAATTCAGCTCCAATTTGTTTTATTTTACCAAGGGTAACAGGAGAAAATGGACCCCAAAAGATGTTATACAATTTGTCCTGAGTACGCCGATACCTCATATGTGGGGGTAAACCACTGTTTGGGCGCATGACAGAGCTCGGAAGCGAAGGAGCGCCATTTGACTTTTCAATGCAAAATTGACTGGAATTGAGATGGGAAGCCATGTTGCGTTTGGAGAGCCACTGATGTGCCTAAACATTGAAACCCCCCACAAGTGACACCATTTTGGAAAGTAGACCCCCTAAGGAACTTATCTAGATGTGTGGTGAGCACTTTGACCCAAGTGCTTCACAGAAGTTTATAATGCAGGACCGTAAAAATAAAAAATCATATTTTTTCACAAAAATGATCTGTTCGCCCCCAATTTTTTATTTTCCCAAGGGTAAGAGAAGAAATTGGACCACAAAAGTTGTTGTGCAATTTGTCCTGAGTACGCTGATACCCCATATGTGGGTGTAAACCACTGTTTGGGCGCATGGGAGAGCTCGGAAGGGAAGGAGCGCCGTTTGACTTTTCACTGCAAAATTGACAGGAATTGAGATGGGACGCCATGTTGCGTTTGGAGAGCCACTGATGTGCCTAAACATTGAAACCCCCCCCGCAAGTGACACCATTTTGGAAAGTAGACCCCCTAAGGAACTTATCTAGATGTGTGGTGAGCACTTTGACCCACCAAGTGCTTCACAGAAGTTTATAATGCAGAGCCGTAAAAATAAAACAAACATTTTTTCCCACAAAAATTATATTTTAGCCCCCAGTTTTGTATTTTCCCGAGGGTAACAGGAGAAATTGGACCTCAAAGGTTGTTGTCCAATTTGTCCTGAGTACGCTGATACCCCATATGTGGGGGGGAACCACCGTTTGGGCGCATGGGTGGGCTCGGAAGGGATGGAGCGCCATTTGGAATGCAGACTTAGATGGAATGGTCTGCAGGCGTCACATTGCGTTTGCAGAGCCCCTAATGTACCTAAACAGTAAAAAAAAAACACAAGTGACACCATTTTGGAAAGTAGACCCCCTAAGGAACTCATCTAGATGTGTTGTGAGAGATTTGAACCCCTAAGTGTTTCACTACAGTTTATAACGCAGAGCCGTGCAAATAAAAAAAATTTATTTTTCCACAAAAATTATTTTTTAGCCCCCAGTTTTGTATTTTTCCAAGGGTAACAGGAGAAATTAGACCCTATATATTGTTGTACAATTTGTCCTGAGTACGCTGATACCTGATATCTGGGGGGGAACCACCGTTTGAGCGCATGGCAGAGCTCGGAAGGGAAGGAGCATCATTTGCAATGCAGAGTTAGATGGATTGGTCTGCAGGCGTCACATTGCGTTTGCAGAGCCCCTAATGTACCTAAACAGTAGAAACCCCCCACAAGTGACCCAATATTGGAAACTAGACCCCCCAAGGAACTTATCTAGTTGTGTTGTGAGAACTTTGAACCCCCAAGTGTTTCACTACAGTTTATAACGCAGAGCCGTGAAAATAAAAAAATAAAAAATTTCCCCCCAAAATTATTTTTTAGCCCCCAGTTTGTATTTTCCCAATGGTAACAGGAGAAATTGGACCCCAAAAGTTGTTGTCCCATTTGTCTTGAGTACGCTGATACCCCATATGTGGGGGGGAACCACTGTTTGGGCACATGCCGGGGCTCGGAAGTGAAGGAGCGCCATTTGGAATGCAGACTTAGATGGAATGGTCTGCAGGCGTCACATTGCGTTTGCAGAGCCCCTAATGTACCTAAACAGTAGAAACCCCCCACAAGTGACACCATTTTGGAAAGTAGACCCCCTAAGGAACTCATCTAGATGTGTTGTGAGAGCTTTGAACCCCTAGTGTTTCACTACAGTTTATAACGCAGAGCCATGCAAATAAAAAATATATTTTTTTCCACAAAAATTATTTTTTAGCCCCTAGTTTTGTATTTTCCCATGGGTAACAGGAGAAATTGGACCCCAAAAGTTGTTCTCCAATGTGTTCTGAGTACGCGGATACCCCATATGTTGGGGTAAACCCCTGTTTGGGCGCACGGGAGAGCTTGGAAGGGAAGGAGCACTGTTTTACTTTTTCAACGCAGAATTGGCTGGAATTGAAATGGGACGCCATGTCACGTTTGGAGAGCCCCTGATGTGCCTAAACAGTGGAAACCCCCCAATTATAACTGAAACCCTAATCCACACACACCCCTAACCCTAATCCCAACGGTAACCCTAACCACACCTCTAACCCAGACACACCCCTAACCCTAATCCCAACCCTATTCCCAACCGTAAATGTAATCCAAACCCTAACCCTAACTTTAGCCCCAACCCTAACCCTAACTTTAGCCCCAACCCTAAATGTAGCCCTAACCCTAGCCCTAGCCCTAACCCTAGCCCTAACCCTAGCCCTAGCCCTAACCCTAGCCCTAACCCTAACCCTAACCCTAACCCTAGCCCTAACCCTAATGGGAAAATGGAAATAAATACATTTTTTAATTTTTTTTTATTTTTCCCTAACTAAGGCTACGTTCACATTAGCGTCGGGCGCCGCAGCGTCGCCGCATGCGTCATGCGCCCCTATATTTAACATGGGGGCGCATGGACATGCGTTGCACTTGCGTTTTGCGACGCATGCGTCACTGCGGCGCACGCGTCATGGCGCAGAGGACGCAGCAAGTTGCATTTTTTGTGCGTCCAAAATCAAGCAAAAAAGGACGCATGCGTCGCAAAACGCTGCGGCGCACAACGCAAATGTCGCGTTGTGCATGCGTTGTGCATGCGGTGTTCCTGCGTTGTGCGTTGCGTCGCCGACGCTGCGGCGCACAACGCAAATGTGAACGTAGCCTAAGCGGGTGATGAAGGGGGGTTTGATTTACTTTTATAGCGGGTTATTTAGCGGATTTTTATGATTGGCAGCCGTCACACACTGAAAGGCGCTTTTTATTGCAAAAAATATTTTTTGCGTTACCACATTTTGAGAGCTATAATTTTTCCATATTTGAGTCCACAGAGTCATGTGAGGTCTTGTTTTTTGCGGGACGAGTTGACGTTTTTATTGGTAACATGTTCGGGCACAGGAGATTTTTTGATCGCTTTTTATTCCGATTTTTGTGAGGCAGAATGACCAAAAACCAGCTATTCATTAATTTCTTTTGGGGGAGGCGTTTATACCGTTCCGCGTTTGGTAAAATGGATAAAGCAGTTTTATTCTTCGGGTCAGTACGATTACAGCGATATCTCATTTACATCATTTTTTTATGTTTTGGCGCTTTTATACGATAAAAGTTATTTTATAGAAAAAATAATTATTTTGGCATCGCTTTATTCTGAGGACTATAACTTTTTTATTTTTTCGCTGATGATAGTGTATGGCGCCTCTTTTTTTGCAGGACAAGATGATGTTTTCACCGGTACCATGGTTATTTATATTTGTCTTTTTGATCGCGTGTTATTCCACTTTTTGATTGGCGGTATGAGAATAAAGCGTTGTTTTTTGCCTCGTTTTTTTTTTTTTTTTTTTTTTTTACGGTGTTCACTGAAGGGGTTAACTAGTTATGTAGTTTTATAGGTGGGGTCGATATGGACGCGACGATACTAAATATGTGTACTTTTATTGTTTGATTTTTTTTTTATTTAGATAAAGAAATTTATTTATGGGAATAATTTTTTTTTTTATTTATTTATTTAGGAATTTTTTTTTAATTTTTTTTTTACACATGTGGACATTTTTTTTTTACTTTTTTACTTTGTCCCAGGGGGGGGACATCACAGATCGGTGATTTGACAGTGTGCACAGCACTCTGTCATATCACCGATCTCACTGACAGGGCTGCAGGCTTACCAGTGCCTGCTCTGAGCAGGCACTCGGTAAGCCACCTCCCTCCCTACAGGACCCGGATGCCGCGGCCATCTTGGATCCGGGACCTGCAGCGAGGAAGGAGGTAGGAGACCCTCGGAGCAACGCGATCACATCGCGTTGCTCCGGGGGTCTCAGGGAAGCACGCAGGGAGCCCCCTCCCTGCGCGATGCTTCCCTATACCGCCAGTACACCGTGATCATGTTTGATCGCGGTGTGCCGGGGGTTAATGTGCTGGGGGCGGTCGGTGACCGCTCCTGGCACATAGTGCCGGATGTCAGCTGCGATAGTCAGCTGACACCCGGCCGCGATCGGCCGCGCTCCCCCGTGAGCGCGGCCGATCGTGCTGGACGTACTATTCCGTCCTTGGGAAGTAGGGCCCACCCCACATGGACGGAATAGTACGTCCAATGACAGAAAGGGGTTAAATCACACCATTCATTTTACCATATGAAATACTGAAAAATGGGAAAAAGAATTTGAAGTGAGTTGGTATTGAAAAACAACATCCATTCCGTCTTTGCTTTTTGGGTTTCATTTGTATGAGATCACATTGTGGTAAAAATAACCCTTTACCTTTTACGAGTCAGTCCAAATATGGTGGTACACAATTTATATAGGGTTTCTTTTTAATTTGCTACTTTAAAAAACTAGTAAAACTAGCAAAAAAAAATTTGGCTATAGTAACAAGATCAGTGAGAAATACCTATTTTTCAGCCAGTAGAGTTGATTTTTGAGGAGAGAGCTGTATTTTTTATTGATATCATTTTGTGGTGCATATGATGTTTTTATCTTTTTTTTTATTTAAGGGGATGTGACAAAAAAACAGTGATTCCGTCATTTTATTTTTTTTCCATTTTGCCATGGTAATTCAGGTAATTTATATTTCTATATTTGTTGTTAGATTTTTTTTCATAAATTTTAATATTTTTAAATAATTGTACATTTTTTATTAGTCCTGTGATTTTATTAGAACCTTTAATTACTTTATTGAATAGATATTGAGTCAATTTAGAGTACAATTTTAGGAAACTTGTTGGGCCTAGCAGTATTAAACAATTTGCAACTCAATTTGGGCAAATTGTGAAAAAAAATTCCAGTCAAATTGTTGCACAAAGCAGAAGACCTTAACCCCTTAACCCCCAAGGGTGGTTTGCATGTTAATGAGAGGGCCAATTTTTACAATTCTGACCACTGTCCCTTTATGAGGTTATAACTCTGGAACGCATCAACTGATCCTGATGATTCTGACAATGTTTTCTTGTGATATATTGTACTTCATGATAGTGGTAAAATTTCTTTGATATTACCTGCATTTATTTGTGAAAAAAATGGAAATTTGGAGAAAATTTTGAAAATTTCGCAATTTTCCAAATTTTTTTTTTATGCCCTTAAATCAGAGATATGTCACACAAAATACTTAATAAGTAACATTTCTCACATGCCTACTTTACATCACCACAATTTTGGAACCCAAAATTTTTTTTGTTAGGGAGTTATAAGGGTTAAAATTGACCAGCAATTTCTCATTTTAACAATATCTTTTTTTAGGGACCACATCACATTGGAAGTCACTTTGAGGGGTCTATATGATAGAAAATACCCAAGTGTGACACCATTCTAAAAACTGCACATCTCAAGGTGCTCAAAATCACATTCAAGAAGCTTATTAACCCTTCAGGTGTTTCACAGGAATTTTTGGAATGTTTAAAAAAAATATAAACATTTAACTTTTTTTCACAAAAAATTGACTTCGGCTCCAATTTGTTAGATTTTAACAAGGGTAACAGGAGAAATTGAACCCCAAAAGCTGTTGAGCAATTTATCCCGAGTACACTGACACTCCATATGTGGGGATAAACCACTGTTTGGGCACTTGGCAGAGCTCGGAAGGGAAGGAGCGCCGTTTGACTTTTCAATGCAAAATTGACTGGAATTGAGATGGGAAGCCATGTTGCGTTTGGAGAGCCCCTGATGTGCCTAAACATTAAAACCCCCCACAAGTGACACCATTTTGGAAAGTAGACCCCTAAGGAACTTATCTAGATGTGTGGTGAGCACTTTGACCCACCAAGTGCTTCACAGAAGTTTATAATGTAGAGCCGTAAAAATAAAAAATCATATTTTTCAGAAAAATGATGTTTTCGCCCCCCAATTTTTTATTTTCCCAAGGGTAACAGAAGAAACTGGACCGAAAAAGTTGTTGTGCAATTTGTTCTGAGTACGCTGATACCCCATATGTGGGGGTAAACCACTGTTTGGGCGCATGGCAGAGCTTGGAAGCGAAGGAGCGCCATTTGACTTTCAAATGCAAAATTGACTGGAATTGAGATGGGACGCCTTGTCGCGTTTGGAGAGCCCCTGATGTGCCTAAACATTGAAAACCCCACAAGTGACACCATTTTGGAAAGTAGACCCCCTAAGGATCTTATCTAGATGTGTGATGAGCACTTTGACACACCAAGTGCTTCACAGAAGTTTATATTGTAGAGCCGTAAAAATAAAAAATCATATTTTTTCACAAAAATGATTTTTTGCCCCCAATTTTTTATTTTCCCAAGGGTAAGAGAAGAAATTGGACCCCAAAAGTTGTTGTAAAATTTGTCCTGAGTACACTGATACCCCACATGTGGGGGTAAACCACTGTTTGGGCGCATGGCAGAGCTCGGAAGGAAAGGAGCGCCGTTTGACTTTTCAATGCAAAATTGACTGGAATTGAGATAGGACACCATGTCGCGTTTGGAGAGCCCCTGGTGTGCCTAAACATTGAAACCCTCCACAAGTGACATCATTTTGTAAAGAAGACCCCCTAAGGAACTGTGTTGTGAAAACTTTGGACCTCCAAATGTTTCACTACAGTTTATAATGCAGAGCCGTGAAAATAAAAAATCTTTTTTTTTTCACACAAATTATTTTTTAGCCCCCAGTTTTGTATTTTCCGAAGGGTAACAGGAGAAATTGGACACCAAATGTTGTTGTCCAATTTGTCCCGAGTACGCTGAAATCCCATATGTGGGGGGAACCTGTTGTGAATTCCGTTCTCGAACTTCCTCCTGTGGTCACGAATGGTACTTCGGTGAGTTCTGTCCTTGGACTCCCTCTGGTGGCTGTGAGTGGAGCTGCTGGTTCTGAGATTCCTTCCCCAGCTGCCCTCGTTTAGGGCTAGGCTAGGATTCTCTATTTAACTCCACTCAGATCGTTACTCCATGCCAGCTGTCAATGTTCTAGTACTGGTTCAGATCTCTCCTGGATCTTTCTGAGGACCTGTCTACTCCAGCAAAAGCTAAGTTCCGGCTTGTTCATTTGTTACTTATGGTTTTTCTTGCTAAGTTCTAGTCCAGCTTGCTATCATGAAACTGCCTGGCTAGCTGGAAGCTCGGGGGGTGCAGAGTGGCACCACCGCACTGTGAGTCGGTGCGGGGGTATTTTTTGCACACTCTGCGTGGTTTTTGTAGTTTGTTGTGTTGACCGCAAAGATCCCTTTTCTATCCTCAATCTGTTTAGTTAGACTGGCCTCTCTTTGCTAAAGCCTATTTCATCCTGTGTTTGTGATTTCCTCTTAACTCACAGTCAATACTTGTGGGGGGCTGCTTTTACCTTTGGGGAAATTTCTCTGAGGCAAGTGAGGCTTTGTTTCCTTTCTTTAGGGGTAGTTAGCTCTTAGGCTGTGAAGAGGCGTCTAGGCAGAGTCAGGCACGCTCCACGGCTATTTCTAGTTGTGTTGATAGGAGTAGGGTTTGCGGTCAGCAGAGTTCCCATTTCCCCAGAGCTCGTCCCGATTCCGTGTTTAACTATCAGGTCATTCCTGGTGCACCTAACCACCAGGTCCATAACAGTACAGCTGGCCCACAAAGTGTTAATGCATCTCAATAGAGGGAAAAGAGAAGTTCTGAGACCATTTTTTTTTCTCTGCAGTGTGTTTTGCCTTTCTTTTCCCCTTAAACTCTGGGTGGTTCAGAACTCAGGTGTGGATATGGACATTCAAGGTCTGTCCTCTAGTGTAGATCAACTCGCTGCAAGGGTACAAAACATTCAAGATTATGTAGTTCAGAATCCTATGTTGGAGCCTAGAATTCCAAATTCTGATTTGTTTTCTGGGGATAGATCTAAATTTCTGAATTTCAAAAACAATTGTAAACTGTTTCTTGCTCTGAAACCCCGCTCTTCTGGTGACCCTATTCAGCAAGTGAGAATAATTATTTCTTTGTTGCGTGGCGACCCTCAAGACTGGGCATTCGCCCTGGCGCCAGGAGATCCTGCATTGCGTAATGTAGATGCGTTTTTTCTGGCGTTGGGATTGCTTTATGATGAACTGAATTCTGTGGATCAGGCAGAGAAAATTTTGCTGGCTTTGTGTCAGGGTCAGGATGAAGCGGAGGTATATTGCCAGAAGTTCAGAAAGTGGTCTGTGCTTACTCAGTGGAACGAGTGTGCCCGGGCAGCAATTTTCAGAAAGGGTCTTTCTGAAGCCCTTAAGGATGTTATGGTTGGGTTCCCCACACCTGCTGGTCTGAATGAATCAATGTCCTTGGCCATACAGATCGATCAGCGCTTACGTGAGCACAAAACTGTGCACCATTTGGCGGTATCCTCTGAGCAGAGGCCTGAGCCTATGCAATGTGATAGGACTTTGACCAGAGCTGAACGGCAAGAACATAGACGTCAGAATGGGCTGTGTTTTTACTGTGGTGACTCCACTCATGCTATCTCTGATTGTCCTAAGCGCACTAAGCGGTTCGCTAGGTCTGTCACCATTGGTAATGTACAGCCTAAATTTCTTTTGTCCGTTACTCTGATTTGCTCTTTGTCATCCTATTCTGTTATGGCATTTGTGGATTCAGGCGCTGCCCTGAATTTGATGGACTTAGAGTTTGCCAGGCGCTGTGGTTTTTTCTTGGAGCCCTTGCAGCATCCCATTCCTTTGAGGGGAATTGATGCTACGCCTTTGGCCAAGAATAAGCCTCAGTACTGGACCCAGTTGACCATGTGCATGGCTCCTGCGCATCAGGAGGATATTTGCTTTTTGGTGTTGCATAATCTGCATGATGTGGTCGTGTTGGGTTTGCCATGGCTGCAGGTCCATAATCCAGTATTGGGTTGGAAATCAATGTCGGTGTCCAGTTGGGGTTGTCAAGGGGTACATGGGGATGTTTCATTGTTGTCAATTTCTTCCTCCACTCCTTCTGAAGTCCCTGAGTTTTTGTCGGATTACCGGGAGGTATTTGATGAGCCCAAGTCTAGTACCCTACCTCCTCATAGGGATTGTGATTGTGCTATTAATTTGATTCCTGGTAGCAAGTTCCCTAAGGGACGACTTTTCAATTTGTTTGTGCCAGAACACGCCGCTATGCAGAGTTATATAAAGGAGTCCTTGGAGAAAGGGCATATCCGCCCGTCGTCGTCACCATTGGGAGCAAGGTTCTTTTTTGTGGCCAAGAAGGATGGTTCTCTGAGACCTTGTATAGATTACCGCCTTGTTAATAAAATCACGGTCAAATTTCAGTACCCTTTGCCTCTACTGTCTGATTTATTTGCTCGGATTAAGGGTGCTAGTTTGTTCACCAAGATAGACCTTCGAGGGGCGTATAATCTCGTGCGTATTAAACAGGGCGATGAATGGAAAACAGCATTTAATACGCCCAAGGGCCATTTTGAGTACCTGGTGATGCCATTCGGCCTTTCTAATGCTCCCTCTGTGTTTCAGTCCTTTATGCATGACATCTTCCGAAAGTATCTGGATAGATTCATGATCGTATATTTGGATGATATTTTGGTCTTTTCGGATGATTGGGAGTCCCATGTGAAGCAGGTCAGAATGGTGTTCCAGGTCCTTCGTGCTAATTCCTTGTTTGTGAAGGGATCTAAGTGTCTCTTTGGAGTTCAGAAGGTTTCCTTTTTGGGCTTCATTTTTTCCCCTTCTACTATCGAGATGGATCCTGTTAAAGTCCAAGCTATTTATGATTGGACTCGGCCTACATCTGTGAAGAGCCTTCAGAAATTTCTGGGCTTTGCCAATTTTTACCGTCGCTTCATCGCTAATTTTTCTAGTGTTGTTAAACCGTTGACTGATTTGACCAAGAAGGGTGCTGATGTGGTGAATTGGTCCTCTGTGGCCGGTGAGGCTTTTCAGGAGTTGAAATGTCGTTTCTCTTCAGCTCCTGTGTTGTGTCAGCCAGATGTTTCACTCCCTTTTCAGGTCGAGGTTGATGCTTCTGAAATTGGAGCAGGGGCTGTTTTGTCTCAGAGAAGTTCTGATTGCTCTGTAATGAAGCCATGCACTTTCTTTTCGAGAAAGTTTTCGCCTGCTGAGCGTAATTATGATGTTGGCAATCGGGAGTTGTTGGCTATGAAGTGGGCATTCGAGGAGTGGCGACATTGGCTTGAAGGAGCCAAGCATCCCGTGGTGGTCTTGACAGATCACAAGAATCTGACTTATCTCGAGTCTGCCAAGCGGTTGAATCCTAGACAAGCTCGTTGGTCGCTGTTTTTCTCCCGTTTCAATTTTGTGGTTTCGTACCTTCCAGGTTCTAAGAATGTGAAGGCTGATGCCCTTTCAAGGAGTTTTGTGCCTGATTCTCCTGGGGTTCCTGGGCCGGCTGGTATTCTCAGAGAGGGGGTAGTTTTGTCTGCCATCTCCCCTGATTTGCGGCAGGTGCTGCAGGAGTTCCAGGTTGATAGACCTGCCCTTTGTCCAGCGGAGAAACTGTTTGTCCCTGATAGATGGACTAATAGAGTTATCTCTGAGGTTCATTGTTCGGTGTTGGCTGGTCATCCTGGGATTTTTGGTACCAGAGATTTGGTGGCTAGGTCCTTTTGGTGGCCTTCCTTGTCGCGGGATGTGCGTTCTTTTGTGCAGTCTTGTGGGACTTGTGCTCGGGCTAAGCCCTGCTGTTCTCGTGCCAGTGGGTTACTTTTGCCCTTGCCGGTCCCGAAAAGGCCCTGGACGCATGTTTCCATGGATTTTATTTCAGATCTTCCTGTTTCTCAAAGGATGTCGGTCATCTGGGTAGTTTGTGATCGCTTCTCTAAAATGGTCCATTTGGTACCCTTGCCTAAATTGCCTTCTTCCTCTGATTTGGTTCCATTATTTTTCCAACATGTGGTTCGTTTGCATGGCATTCCGGAGAACATCGTGTCTGACAGAGGTTCCCAGTTTGTTTCAAGGTTTTGGCGGTCCTT
Source organism: Ranitomeya variabilis (assembly GCF_051348905.1). Classification (NCBI taxonomy): domain Eukaryota; kingdom Metazoa; phylum Chordata; class Amphibia; order Anura; family Dendrobatidae; genus Ranitomeya; species Ranitomeya variabilis. The sequence continues at coordinate 115,928,744 of NC_135237.1, read as the reverse complement.
TTGTGTTAAGATGGGCATTGATTTGTCTTTTTCTTCGGCTTTCCATCCTCAGACAAATGGCCAAACCGAACGAACCAATCAGACTTTGGAAACTTATCTGAGATGCTTTGTTTCTGCAGATCAGGATGATTGGGTGACCTTCTTGCCATTGGCTGAGTTCGCCCTTAATAATCGGGCCAGTTCGGCTACTTTGGTTTCGCCTTTTTTTTGTAATTCTGGTTTTCATCCTCGTTTTTCTTCAGGGCAGGTTGAGCCTTCGGACTGTCCTGGTGTGGATTCTGTGGTGGACAGGTTGCAACAAATTTGGACTCATGTGGTGGACAATTTGACCTTGTCCCAAGAGAAGGCTCAACGTTTTGCTACCCGCCGTCGCCGTGTTGGTCCCCGACTTCGTGTTGGGGATTTGGTTTGGTTATCATCTCGTTATGTTCCTATGAAGGTTTCTTCTCCTAAGTTTAAGCCTCGTTTCATTGGTCCTTATAAGATTTCTGAAATTCTTAATCCTGTATCATTTCGTTTGGCCCTTCCTGCTTCTTTTGCCATCCATAATGTGTTCCATAGGTCATTGCTGCAGAGATATGTGGCGCCTATGGTTCCCTCCGTTGATCCTCCTGCTCCGGTGTTGGTCGAGGGGGAGTTGGAGTATGTGGTGGAGAAGATTTTGGATTCTCGTATTTCGAGACGAAAACTTCAGTACTTGGTCAAATGGAAGGGCTATGGTCAGGAGGATAATTCCTGGGTTGTTGCCTCTGATGTCCATGCTGCCGATTTAGTTCGTGCCTTTCATTTGGCTCATCCTGATCGGCCTGGGGGCTCTGGTGAGGGTTCGGTGACCCCTCCTCAAGGGGGGGGGGTACTGTTGTGAATTCTGTTCTCGAACTCCCTCCTGTGGTCATGAATGGTACTTCGGTGAGTTCTGTCCTTGGACTCCCTCTGGTGGCTGTGAGTGGAGCTGCTGGTTCTGAGATTCCTTCCCCTGCTGCCCTCGTTTAGGGCTAGGCTAGGATTCTCTATTTAACTCCACTCAGATCGTTACTCCATGCCAGCTGTCAATGTTCTAGTACTGATTCAGATCTCTCCTGGATCTTTCTGAGGACCTGTCTACTCCAGCAAAAGCTAAGTTCCGGCTTGTTCATTTGTTACTTATGGCTTTTCTTGCTAAGTTCTAGTCCAGCTTGCTATCATGAAACTGCCTGGCTAGCTGGAAGCTCTGGGGGTGCAGTGGCACCACCGCACCGTGAGTTGGTGCGGGGGTATTTTTTGCACACTCTGCGTGGTTTTTGTAGTTTGTTGTGTTGACCGCAAAGATCCCTTTTCTATCCTCAATCTGTTTAGTTAGACTGGCCTCTCTTTGCTAAAGCCTATTTCATCCTGTGTTTGTGATTTCCTCTTAACTCACAGTCAATACTTGTGGGGGGCTGCTTTTACCTTTGGGGAAATTTCTCTGAGGCAAGTGAGGCTTTGTTTCCTTTCTTTAGGGGTAGTTAGCTCTTAGGCTGTGAAGAGGCATCTAGGCAGAGTCAGGCACGCTCCACGGCTATTTCTAGTTGTGTTGATAGGAGTAGGGTTTGCGGTCAGCAGAGTTCCCATTTCCCCAGAGCTCGTCCCGATTCCGTGTTTAACTATCAGGTCATTTCTGGTGCACCTAACCACCAGGTGCATAACAGGAACCACCGTTTGTGCGCATGGCAGAGCTCGGAAGGGAAGGAGCGCAGTTTGAAATGCAGACTTAGATGGATTGGTCTGCAGGCGTAACGTTGCATTTGCAGAGCCCCTGATGTACCTAAACAGTAGTGACCACAAGTTGGAAACTAGACCCCCCAAGGAACTTATCTAGATGTGTTGTGAGAACTTTGAACCCCCAAGTGTTTAACTACAGTTTATAACACAGCCGTGAAAATAAAAAATCCTTTTTTCACAAAAATTATTTTTTAAGCCCCCGGTTTTGTATTTTCCCAAGGGTAACAGAACAAATTGGACCCCAATAGTTGTTGTCCAAATTGTTCTAAGTACGCTGATACCCCATATGTTGGAGTAAACCCGTTTGGGCGCATGGGAGAGCTCAGAAGGGAAGGAGCACTGTTTTACTTTTTCAATGCAGAATTGGCTGGAATTGAGATCGGACGCCATGTCGCTTTGGAGAGCCCGATTTGCCTAAACAGTGGAAACCCCCCAATTCCAACTGAAACCCTAACCCAAACACACCCCTAACCCTAATCTCAACCCTAACCCTAACCACACCCCTAACGCTAATCCCAACTCTAAATGTAATCCAAACCCTAACTTTAGCCCCAACCCTAACCCTAACTTTAGCCCCAACCCTAACTTTAGTCCCAACCCTAACCCTAACTTTAGCCCCAACCCTAGCCCTAACTTTAGGCCCAACTCTAACCCCAACCCTAACCCCAACCCTAACTGTAGCCCTAACCCTAACTTTAGCCCCAACCCTAACCCTAACTTTAGCCCCAACCCTAACCCTAAATTTAGCCCCAACCCTTACCCTAACCCTAATGGGAAAATGGAAATAAGTAAATTTTTTAAAATTTTATTATTTTTCCCTAACTAAGGGTTGATGATGGGGGGTTTGATTTACTTTTATAGCGGGTCTTTTTGAGGATTTTTATGATTGGCAGCCGTCACACACTAAAAGACGCTTTTTATTGCAAAAAACTGTTTTTGCATCTCCACATTTTGAGAGCTATAATTTTTCCATATTTTGGTCCACAGAGTTATGTGAGGTCTTGTTTTTCGTGGGACGAGTTGACGTTTTTATTGGTACCATTTTTGGGCACGTGACATTTTTTGTTCACTTTTTATTCTGATTTTTGTGAGGTATAATGAACAAAAACCAGCTATTCATGAATTTCTTTTGGGGGGTGCTTATACCGTTCCACGTTTGGTAAAATTGATAAAGCATTTTTATTCTTCGGGTCAGAACGATTATAGTGATACCTCATTTATATTTTTTTTATGTTTTGGCGCTTTTATGCGATAAAAACTATTTTATATAAAAAATAATTATTTTTGCATCACTTTATTCTGAGGACTATAACTTTTTTATTTTTTTGTTGATGATGCTGTATGGTGGCTCATTTTTTGCGGGACAAGATAATGTTTTCAGCGGTACCATGGTTATTTATATCCGTCTTTTTGATCGCGTGTTATTCCATTTTGTGTTTGGAGTTATGATATTATAAAGCATCGTTTTTTGCCTCGTTTTTTTTTTACGGCGTTCACTGAAGGGGTTAACTAGTGGGACAGTTTTATAGGTCGGGTTGTTATGGATGCGGCAATACTAAATATGTGTATTTTTATTGTTCTTTTTATTTAGATAAAGAAATGTATTTGCAGCGCCCCAGAGTCCTGGTCGTTGCAGTACTGTGGCTCCGCCACTAAGGGGAGCCATGGTGCGTTCGATGGCACTGAAGGAGTTCCTCCAATCAGGTATCACAGACACCAATATGTTTCACAGCAGGGCCTCCGGGGGGAGCTAAGGGTGCTATTCATTAGGCCACTCCCCACCATAGTGGGTAAACTGGGGGTCAGGCAGGAAGTTAGTAGAGAACGCTGACTGGATCGAACGAAGCAACACCTAGTGAGAGAGGGTGTTGTGGAGGAAGAGACAGTAGGGTCTCTGCCAGGGGTGGGATCCTGGCAGAGGCTTGGCATTGGAAAGAACGTAACGGGACCGTGCCTGCTCAGCATAGCGGCGGTGCCCAAGAAAGGACTAGAAGCGAGATAGATTGTGCTGAGTGAGAAACGAGATCAAGCAGACGGAGAATACCAGCAGGGGTTTTGTTGAAAGAGGCAGCACCTTGCTGAGGCGCATTACCGGTGGCCGGAACGCCGAGGGAGTGGAATAATATACAGCTTTAAGCCATACTCCAAACAGCGGCAGGACAGTCAGTCTCAGGCGGGCTGTCTACCACATATCACCTATGAAGTCTTGGGGGGCAATTGCGGGAGAGGGGCGTCTCTAGGGTCCCGGAAGAACTCCAGGCCTACCTGACAAACGGGTGCCGTTCTTACTGTAACATCAGGAAGGGACGGAAGATTAGCAGAAGATCAGTTAATCGAGTTGTGAGGGAACTTAAGAAACAGACACAACAGTTGTGGGGTACTTTCCGTAAGCACAGCAGGGAAGGACTACAACACAAAGCGCTAAGAAGGGAGGCACTGATTTCCACCTGTGAGGAGAACTCTGGAGGTGCCATTGGACCGGCCGGACTTGCGCAGCCTGGTGGGCCAGATTCCGGACTGAGGACCAAGAGATCTCCAGTAAAGAGGTAAAGAGACTGCAACCTGGTGTCCTCGTTATTTACCGTGACCTGCACCCCACAACTGCACCGCTACACCACCGTTAACAGCACCTACTTCACCGGACGTCCCCCCACTGACGGACAGGGCCACGGACCGGGTCTAGCCACCGTGACAACCCCAGGACTGAGACCTAGAGGCCCGGCTCCGGGTACCCCTCGGCCCTGCGGCGGTGTGGGGGCGCTCCAACTTGGCGTCACGAACAGGATCTACTTAAGCCTGAAGAATCAGGTCATGTGTGCCTAGAGACTGTGATTTACTGTACTTGAACCGTACTTTATTGAAAAGACTGTGTTGTGCCATTTGCCGCCAAAATCCGCCGCCATTGCAGCGCTGAGGAGAGTGCAGGAAGAGAAGAGGGGCGTGAAGTGGGCGTAGGCAAGCTGGAGAGCGCGAACAGTAATGGCCGCCCAGTCTAAATATTTCTGCATGGTGAGGACGTGTCCGTCAGCAGCAGAGATCCGCCTCCTAATCCTTAATGGGGGGCGGAGGCAGAGAAAACGAAACCGCTCCCAAAGGAGAGAGCGGGAAAAGGACCAGGAAGTGACCCACGTGGAGGACGCTATGGCCAGCAGCTCCGAACCCGACAGTGGGGTTGAAGTGGAAGTCTCCCCCGACTACCCGGATGAGCCCAGCAGCCCGTCCTCCGTGGATAACACCAGATTCCTGAGAGCCGAGATGGAGGACTTATATAACCAGCTCCTCCAACTGAATGTGAGAGTCCAGGCTCCGCACCCGGTGGAGCCGGTAGAGGGTTCCCGGACGTCGGAGTCCTCACCGGAAGAACCAGCGGGACCTGCTGCGGAAAGTGAACTTGCACCAGTTGGTGAGTCCGCCGATCCTGCCCCGCCAGCCGAGGGTGTGTTAGTGGGTCCCGTAGCGGCACCACCTCTCCCGGGAACCCATAGACTCCAGCGCCTGCTACCATGGGAGGAAGCCACGGGCATGGAACACCGCATGCGAGCCCCGATCACCCCTACTCCCTTGTTGGGTGAGGTCCACGCGGAGCGCACGGTGTGCCGCTGGGTGAACCCCGGATCCAATCTTATGGGGTTCCCCGGGGTGGAGACCCAGAAGGGGGAGATGGTACAGGCCCTAAGCTGGGAAGAATACCGAATCCAGCTAGAGCACCGGTGGCGAGAGGAGGAGAAAATACATCAGGCTGGGCGGGAGGCCCATCATCAGAAAGATCTGGCGGTCAAGGACCGGGCCCGCAAGGACCCCACCACTCACCAGGCCCCGCGCAGGCAGGGCATCGTCACCATTTTTAAGCTCCGAGGAGGCTGGGGCTTTATTAAAGAACCGGGGCTATACGCGGAGGTCTTTGTTAACCGGCGGGATGTCGAGTCGCACCTCAGAGAGGGCCACCCCGACCGAGACCTCTACCCGGGAGACAGCGTCATCTATACCAGGCATCTTGGGGAGAAGGGGTGGTTCGATCTGAACGTCTACAAGCAAGAGAAACCAGCCCCTGTAGCCAAAGTGCCACCGTGTGACCGATCTGTGACCACTTCGGTCGCCCCACCCTGTCTGATCACAGAACCTGCGATCTGCCGCCTGACCACCGTAGCGGCCAAGGAGGTGCCTCTTCGAGTGATTGATGTTCCTGATGTACCCGCGCAGAGAGAAGTGGGAACGCAGACCCTCATCACCGCGCACGATCTGGTTGTGCAACAGACCCGCACCCATGGGGTGTACCTGGCCGCGGGAGTGAACCTGGAACCTGAACTGCCTGTATTGCAGGGGTTCCCCCGCCAGGTGGCGCCTCGTGGGGGATTCTAAGATTTTATTGCTTTATGAAAATGTAAATAGTTACTGTTTGTTCTTTTGTTCCTGTTGCTGCTAAACCCGTCCAGGGTAAACTTTAAAAGGTGACCCCTTTGTTGACCCGGGGTCACTATTGTTGTTTTCCAGAAGTTTTGCACAAAGTTACACAAACTGCAGTAATCATGGACTGTGCATGATTCAAACTTTCCTGTAAATAGTTTGCACCTTCTTAAAGGTGCTTCCTACTGGTTTTAGTTAAAGACACTTTGCGAAGATGCCATTCCGGAGCTCTGGTATGGACTGGTAGGCTGAGAAGAAGAGCTACCTCAGAGAGACTTGATCTCCTCTTAAAGGGGAGGTGGGAATTGAACCTGAAAGTGATACTGTTTTGGAACAGTAATGTCATGATGATGCTTTGCAAGAAATGTAACCGTTTTACATGAAAAGTTATATGTGTTTAATATGTTTGAAATGTGAAGCTTGAATAATGTTCTTCAAAAGGAAAGATGCAGAAAGCCTGTTGAGGTAGACTAGAGTTCTGCATGGATAGAAACGTAAGAAAGTAATAATGAAGGTGAGGATAGAAGGTAAACCCTGCGTCCCCATAGAAAGTTAGTTCGTTACTAAGGACAGAAAGTAGACCCGTAGGGGTTAGTGAGTGAGTCCTTATAGGAGCCAGGCAGAGTGGGCTCCATGTTCTCAAACTGAAAGGAATGTTATGTCTATACTATGTATAGTAGAGAAAGGCAGTAGGCCCTGGCTGAACGGGGCGGTCCTGTAAAAGAAAGGAGAGGCAGTAGGTCTGGTGCCATAGGGACAGGCGGTCCTGCAGGTTCAAAAGTAGGAGAATGAAGAGTTACCTTGCCCTGTAATGTGATTATAGGAAGGCCTTTGATAAACTAAGAGTGTATGTTTCTTAAAGGCAATGTTAATTTATTGTTCCAGCATTTGCACTTAGTAGAATACCCGGTTGGGTAATGAGAGTAAATTGTAGCCTGTTGCTATGATATTTGATTATGTTTTGTAACGTTAAAGTGTCCTCACCTCCCATAAAGGGAAGCCTGTTCAAGTATGCTTATTGTTTTGCACTCAACAAATTTGTATGTCTTTTTGCTAACCTGTATTGTTGTTTTCTTCCCAGTCCCGGAGTACTGTGTTTAACCAGGGGGGAGTGCAGCGCCCCAGAGTCCTGGTCGTTGCAGTACTGTGGCTCCGCCACTAAGGGGAGCCATGGTGCGTTCGATGGCACTGAAGGAGTTCCTCCAATCAGGTATCACAGACACCAATATGTTTCACAGCAGGGCCTCCGGGGGGAGCTAAGGGTGCTATTCATTAGGCCACTCCCCACCATAGTGGGTAAACTGGGGGTCAGGCAGGAAGTTAGTAGAGAACGCTGACTGGATCGAACGAAGCAACACCTAGTGAGAGAGGGTGTTGTGGAGGAAGAGACAGTAGGGTCTCTGCCAGGGGTGGGATCCTGGCAGAGGCTTGGCATTGGAAAGAACGTAACGGGACCGTGCCTGCTCAGCATAGCGGCGGTGCCCAAGAAAGGACTAGAAGCGAGATAGATTGTGCTGAGTGAGAAACGAGATCAAGCAGACGGAGAATACCAGCAGGGGTTTTGTTGAAAGAGGCAGCACCTTGCTGAGGCGCATTACCGGTGGCCGGAACGCCGAGGGAGTGGAATAATATACAGCTTTAAGCCATACTCCAAACAGCGGCAGGACAGTCAGTCTCAGGCGGGCTGTCTACCACATATCACCTATGAAGTCTTGGGGGGCAATTGCGGGAGAGGGGCGTCTCTAGGGTCCCGGAAGAACTCCAGGCCTACCTGACAAACGGGTGCCGTTCTTACTGTAACATCAGGAAGGGACGGAAGGTTAGCAGAAGATCAGTTAATCGAGTTGTGAGGGAACTTAAGAAACAGACACAACAGTTGTGGGGTACTTTCCGTAAGCACAGCAGGGAAGGACTACAACACAAAGCGCTAAGAAGGGAGGCACTGATTTCCACCTGTGAGGAGAACTCTGGAGGTGCCATTGGACCGGCCGGACTTGCGCAGCCTGGTGGGCCAGATTCCGGACTGAGGACCAAGAGATCTCCAGTAAAGAGGTAAAGAGACTGCAACCTGGTGTCCTCGTTATTTACCGCGACCTGCACCCCACAACTGCACCGCTACACCACCGTTAACAGCACCTACTTCACCGGATGTCCCCCCACTGACGGACAGGGCCACGGACCGGGTCTAGCCACCGTGACAACCCCAGGACTGAGACCTAGAGGCCCGGCTCCGGGTACCCCTCAGCCCTGCGGCGGTGTGGGGGCGCTCCATATTTATTGGAACAACATATTTTTTTCTTTATTTAGGAATTTATTTTTTTTTACACATGTAAATATATTTTTTTTACTGTTTTACATTGCCCCAGGGGGGACATCACATTATAGTGACAGATCACTGATCTGACACATTGCAGTGCACTGTGTCAGATCAGCGATCACACAGGCACTGCAGGGATTCTTCTCAGCAGGCGATGGCAAGCCACCTCCCTGCAGGACCTGGAAGGCCCCCCATGGCCATTTTAGATCCAGGCCTGCAGGGAGGAGGAGGTAGGAGACCCTTGGAGCAATGCAATCACAACGCATTGCTCCAAGGGTCTCAGGGAAGCATGCAGGGAGCCCCCTCCCTGTGTGATGCTTCCCTATGCCGCCGGAATGCTGCGATCATCTTTGATCGCAGTGTGCCGGGGGCTAATGTGCCAGGAGCAGTCCATGACTGCTCCTGGCACATAGTTCCAGATGTCAGCTGACACTCGGCCACGATTGACCGTGCTCCCCCTGTGAGTGCGGCCGATCACATATGACGTATTGTTCCACCCATGGGAAGTAGGGCCCACCCCACATGGATGGAATAGTACGTCCAATGGTAGAAAGAGGTTAACGAGTTTTTCAATATGACTTAGATTAAAAGTGACACATTTCCACAACCCATAATTCTGAGATGAAGACACTAGCTGCATTCTCTGTAAACTCTAAAATGATGATAATTAACCCCTTCACCCCCAAGGGTGGTTTGCACGTTAATGACCGGGCCAATTTTTACAATTCTGACCACTGTCCCTTTAGGAGGTTATAACTCTGGAACGCTTCAACGGATCTTGGCGATTCTGACACTGTTTTCTCGTGACATATTGTACTTCATGATAGTGGTAAAATTTCTTCGATATAACTTGCGTTTATTTGTGAAAAAAACGGAAATTTGGCGAAAATTTTGAAAATTTTGCAATTTTCCAACTTTGAATTTTTATGCCCTTAAATCACAGACATATGTCACGCAAAATACTTAATAAGTAACATTTCCCACATGTCTACTTTACATCAGCACAATTTTGGAACCAAAATTTTTTTTTGTTAGGGAGTTATAAGGGTTAAAAGTTGACCAGAAATTTCTCATTTTTACAACACCATTTTTTTTTAGGGACCACATCTCATTTGAAGTCATTTTGAGGGGTCTGTATGATAGAAAATACCCAAGTGTGACACCATTCTAAAAACTGCACCCCTCAAGGTGCTCAAAACCACACTCAAGAAGTTTATTAACCCTTCAGGTGTTTCACAGGAATTTTTGGAATGTTTAAATAAAAATGAACATTTAATTTTTTTTCACACAAAATTTATTTCAGCTCCAATTTGTTTTATTTTACCAAGGGTAACAGGAGAAAATAGACTGCAAAAGTTGTTGTACAATTTGTCCTGAGTACGCTGATACCCCATATGTGGGTGTAAACCATTGTTTGGGCGCATGGCAGAGCTTGGAAGGGAAGGAGCGCCATTTGACTTTTCAATGCAAAATTGACTGGAATTGAGATGGGACGCCATGTTGCGTTTGGAGAGCCCCTGATGTGCCTAAACATTGAAACCCCCTACAAGTGACACCATTTTGGAAAGTAGACCCCCTAAGGAACTTATCTAGATGTGTGGTGAGCACTTTGACCCACCAAGTGCTTCACAGAAGTTTATAATGCAGAGCCGTAAAAATAAAAAATCATATTTTTTCACAAAAATGATCTTTTCGCCCCCAATTTTTTATTTTCCCAAGGGTAAGAGAAGAAATTGGTCCCCAAAAAATGTTGTGCAATTTGTCCTGAGTACGCAGATACCCCATATGTTGGGGTAAACCACTGTTTGGGCGCATGGCAGAGCTTGGAAGGGAAGGAGCGCCATTTGACTTTTCAATGCAAAATTGACTGGAATTGAGATGGGACGCCATGTTGCGTTTGGAGAGCCCCTGATGTGCCTAAACATTGAAACCCCCTACAAGTGACACCATTTTGGAAAGTAGACCCCCTAAGGAACTTATCTAGATGTGTGGTGAGCACTTTGACCCACCAAGTGCTTCACAGAAGTTTATAATGCAGAGCCGTAAAAATAAAAAATCATATTTTTTCACAAAAATGATCTTTTCGCCCCCAATTTTTTATTTTCCCAAGGGTAAGAGAAGAAATTGGTCCCCAAAAAATGTTGTGCAATTTGTCCTGAGTACGCAGATACCCCATATGTTGGGGTAAACCACTGTTTGGGCGCATGGCAGAGCTCGGAAGTGAAGGAGCGCCATTTGACTTTTCAATGCAAAATTGACTGGAATTGAGATGGGACGCCATGTTGCGTTTGGAGAGCCCCTGATGTGCCTAAACATTGAAACCTCCTACAAGTGACACCATTTTGGAAAGTAGACCCCCTAAGGAACTTATCTAGATGTGTGGTGAGCACTTTGACCCACTAAGTGCTTCACAGAAGTTTATAATGCAGAGCCGTAAAAATAAAAAATCATATTTTTTCACAAAAATGATCTTTTCGCCCCCAATTTTTTATTTTCCCAAGGGTAAGAGAAGAAATTGGTCCCCAAAAAATGTTGTGCAATTTGTCCTGAGTACGCAGATACCCCATATGTTGGGGTAAACCACTGTTTGGGCGCATGGCAGAGCTTGGAAGGGAAGGAGCGCCATTTGACTTTTCAATGCAAAATTGACTGGAATTGAGATGGGACGCCATGTTGCGTTTGGAGAGCCCCTGATGTGCCTAAACATTGAAACCCCCCACAAATGACACCATTTTGGAAATTAGACCCCCTAAGGAACTTATCTAGATGTGTTTTGAGAGCTTTGCACCCCCAAGTGTTTCACTACAGATTATAACGCAGAGCCGTGAAAATAAAAATTCTTTTTTTTTTTTCACAAAAATGATTTTTTAGCCCCCAGCTTTTGTATTTTTACAAGAGTAACAGAATAAACTGGACCCCAAAAGTTGTTGTCCAATTTGTCCTGAGTACGCTGATACCCCCTATGTGGGGGGTAACCACTGTTTGGGCACATGACAGAGCTCGGAAGGGAAGGAGCGCCATTTGGAATGCAGACTTAAATGGATTGGTCTGCAGGCGTCACGTTGCATTTGCAGAGCCCCTGATGTACCCAAACAGTACAAACCCCCCACAAGTGACCCCATATTGGAAACTAGACCTCCCAAGGAACTTATCTAGATGTGTTGTGAGAACTTTGAACCCCCAAGTGTTTCACTACAGTTTACAACGCAGAGCCGTGAAAATAAAACATATTTTTTTCCCACAAAAATGATTTTTAGCCCCCCAAATTTTTATTTTCCCAAGGATAACAAGAGAACTTGGACCCCAGAAGTTGTTGTTCAATTTGTCCTGAGTACGCTGATAACCCATATGTTGGGGTAAACCCCTTTTTGGACGCACGGGAGAGCTCGGAAGGGAAGGAGCACTGTTTTACTTTTTCAACGCAGAATTGGCTGGAATTGAGATCGGACGCCATGTCGCGTTTGGAGAGCCCCTGATGTGCCTGAACAGTGGAAACTCCCCAATTCTACCTGAAACCCTAACCCAAACACACCCCTAACCCTAATCCCAACGGTAACCCTAACCCTACCCCTAACCTCACCTCTAACCGTTTAATGAACATTTTCTGACAGTCATAAGTGCCACGTATTTAAGTGCCACGTATTTAAGTGCCACATATTTAAGTGCCACGTATTTAAGTGCCACGTGTTTCAGTGCCACGTGTTTCAGTGCCACGTGTTTCAGTGCCACGATATTTCAGTGCCACGTATTTCAGTGCCACGTACTATAAATACTATAACTATGTGGTTATACGTGGCACTGAAATATCGTGGCACGTAAATACGTGGCACTTAAGTACGTGGCACTTAAGTACGTGGCACTTAAGTACGTGGCACTTAAGTACGTGGCACTTAAATACGTGGCACGTAAATACGTGGCACGTGAATACGTGGCACGTAAATACGTGGCACTTAAGTACGTGGCACTTAAGTACGTGGCACTTAAGTACGTGGCACTTATATACGTGGCACTTATATACGTGGCACTTATATACGTGGCCACTGAAATATCGTGGCACTTATATACGTATATAAACGTATATTTTAGTGCCACGTATTTCAGGTTAGGGGTAGGGTTAGGGGTAGGGTTTTTTTTTTTTGTTTGTTTTCTTGTGTTTTTCTATAAAAACGCATGCGTCTAAAAACGCATGCGTTTTACCACGTTTACATGCGTTTTTTCACACATGCGTTTTTTTAAAAAACGCATGCAGATAAAAACGCAAGTGTGAAACCAGCCTAAAAGACGCTTTTTATAGCAAAAAAGTTTTTGCGTCTCCACATTTTGAGACCTATAATTTTTCCACATTTTGGTCCACAGAGTCATGTGAGGTCTTGTTTTTTGTGGGACGAGTTGACGTTTTTATTGGTAACATTTTCGGACACGTGACCATTTTTGATCACTTTTTATTCCGATTTTTGTGAGGCTGAATGACCAAAAACCAGCTATTCATGAATTTCTTTTGGGAGAGGCGTTTATACCGTTCCGCGTTTGGTAAAATTGATAAAGCAGTTTTATTCGTCGGGTCAGTACGATTACAGCGATATCTCATTTATATAATTTTTTTATGTTTTGGCGCTTTTATACGATAAAAACTATTTTATAGAAAAAATAATTATTTTGGTATCGCTTTATTCTCAGGACTATAACTTTTTTATTTTTTTGCTGATGATGCTGTATGGCGGCTCATTTTTTGCGGGACAAGATGACGTTTTCAGCGGTACCATGGTTATTTATATCCGTCTTTTTGATCGCGTGTTATTCCACTTTTTGTTCGGCGGTATGGTAATAAAGCGTTGTTTTTTGCCTCGTTTTTTTTTTTTTTTTCTTACGGTGTTTACTGAAGGGGTTAACTAGTGGGGCAGTTTTATAGGTTGGGTCGTTACGGACGCGGCGATACTAAATATGTGTACTTTTATTGTTTTTTTTATTTTATTTAGATAAAGAAATGTATTTATGGGAATAATATTTTATTTTTTTTTTCATTATTTTGGAATATTTTTTTTTTTTTTTTTTTACACATTTGGAAAAAATTTTTTTTAACTTTTTTACTTTGCCCCAGGGGGGGACAATACAGATCGGTGATCTGCCAGTTTGCATAGCACTCTGACAGATCACCGATCTGAGGAAAGTGCAGGCTGCTTCACAGTGCCTGCTCTGAGCAGGCTTCTGTGAAGCCACCTCCCTCCCTGCAGGACCCGGATCCGCGGCCATCTTGGATCCGGGTCTGGGAGCTGCAGGGAGGGAGGTAAGACCCTCGCAGCAACGCGATCACATCGCGTTGCTGCGGGGGGCTCAGGGAAGCCCGCAGGGAGCCCCCTCCCTGCGCGATGCTTCCCTGCACCGCCGGCACATCGCGATCATGTTTGATCGCGGTGTGCCGGGGGTTAATGTGCCGGGGGCGGTCCGTGACCGCTCCTGGCACATAGTGCCGGATGTCAGCTGTGATAATCAGCTGACACCCGGCCGCGATCGGCGGCGCTCCCCCCGTGAGCGCCGCTGATCGCGTATGACGTACTATCCCGTCGGCGGTCATACGGGCCCACCCCACCTCGACGGGATAGTACGTCGGATGTCAGGAAGGGGTTAATGTCAAAATAATCCATACAAGTTTCTTCGGCTTCAAAAAAATCATGGAGGCTTTACATTTTTTTTACGGACAGGGCAAAAAAGTGCCCTATTTTTATGGATTGTCCCAGAATTTCAAGACGGTTGGCAACCATGCCTACTATGTGACTATAAATGACAGCCACAAAGCTATTTTTCCACTTGGCGAACATGTCTTCTAAATAGAGCTGACCTCCTATTAATTTTTAGACCTGAGGGTTGCTTTCTTTTATACAATCATCCTATCATCTATGCAAGCTGTCTAAGCCCAAATTTATTTAAAAGCAGGCTCATAAGGAAGGGAGATCTGGCATTGAAGCTGCAGAACAGCTTACCTTGGTGTATTTAGTATAAAAGCTGAAACATTGATTGCCTATCTGCTATTTCTATAGCTGTGCACAATCTGAGAGAAGCCCCTTTTCATGTACTGTCACATAGATTATATAGAATCAATACTACTACAACCGATTAAAATGCAGCAATTAATAACCAGGGCTTTCACAAAGAATCTTTCCACCTTCAATTAACTAAGGTAATGAGTTCCGAAAAATATTGTCATACTGTGCAATATTTGTGCTGCAGGCAAAGTAAACACTACCAGAAAAATAATATTAAATATTTCCAATAAATTATACTTCGACTCAGATTGCTATAGGGTATTCACAAAGTGATTTGCACATAAAGATATTCCAACGATGGGATTTCCAAAGCAGAAAATGGCTGTATTACTTTTAATGTTGAAGCAAATTAAAATATGTAGCTAATTACATATTGTCATGAGGATTACAAAACTGAACAAAACATATTATAGTTTAAGGCGTCAATGTGGAAAAAGATAAAGCTTTTTTTAAAAATGACATGGCATATACTGCGTGTAATGTAAAGTGTATTGTTGATTTTGACACATATTAGACATACATTATGAACATGTAAAGTTGGTGACGCGCTGAACTAAGATTATTTTAATAGCGCTGTCTCATCATGATGATACATTTAAAGATAAAATCTCTCATTCAGGACACCCCTCTATCAGCCAAAGTGGCAAAACACTAACAAATAGACTCAAGCTTCCCTATTATTACACAGTCATTCAGTATCTTGCGGATCGCCATTTTTCAGTTTTCCAATACTATGGAAGAAGTATTGGAAAAAAAAGGAGTTCCGCAAAACCAGAAGTGACGGTGCATCGCAAAAACAACTTCTGTTGTTTTTGCGGCATCCATTGATTTTCAATGGGGCCCGTGTCCGTATGCCATGAAAAAGATCGAGCAGACTCGATCTTTTTTCACGGACGCAAATACGGCCCTCACGGCCATATGGCACATGGCGTACCATGGAATTTTTGCTGGACGATTTTGAGGCCCCATAGTAATCTTTTGAGGCTGCAAAAATGGCCAGGAAAAACACGGTATGTGTAAGAGAAGCCTTAGTGTAATAAAGCTTGATCTGTAGTGATCATCTGATCATTTGGCTAGGTGAAACAACCCCTATGAGGGAAAAATAGTGGTTTATTGCTATATCTGTTGTGAATTCCGTTCTGGAGCTCCCTCCTGTGGTTGCTAATGGTATTTTTGTGAGTTCTGCCCTTGGGCTCCCTCTGGTGGTTTTGAGTGGAACTGCTGCTCCTTTAGGTGGCTGTAGCAGCTGCCTTCACTAATCGCCTTGCCTGGGTTTGTTATTTAAACCTGCTCTGGGCTTTAGTTCATGCCAGCTGTCAATGTTCTTGGTTGGATTTGGTTCTCTCCTTGGATTTCTCATATGACCTGTCCTTGTCAGCAAAAGATAAGTTTTTGCTAGTCCTTGTTTGTCCATTTGTTTTGGACTTTATTGCTCTGCAAATATGTCTCTTTTTGTCCAGCTTGTCACTATGTCATATTCAGGCTAGCTGGAAGCTCTGGGAAAGCAGATTTGCCCCTCCACACCGTGAGTCGGTGTGGAGTTCATTTTTGTAAACTCTGCATGGATTTTGTAGTTTTTAATACTGACCGCACAGTATCCTTTTCTCTCTGTCTATCAAGTTTAGTATTGGCCTCCTTTGCTGAAACCTGATTTCATTTCTGTGTACGTCATTTCCCTCTCCACTCACAGTCAATATTTGTGGGGGGCTATCTTTCCTTTTGGGGTTTTCTCTGAGGCAAGATAGCTTTCTATTTCCTTCTTTAGGGGTAGTTCGTTCTTAGGCTGTGAAGAGGTGTCTAGGGAGAGTCAGGAACATCCCACGGCTATTACTAGTGTTGTTGTTAGGATTAGGGACTGCGGTCAGTAGAGATACCACCTTCTCAGAGCTCGTCTCATGTTGCGTTTTAGCCACCAGGTCATATCAGTGCGGCCTCTTAACCATCAGGTCATAACATACATCGATAGCTCAAGAACTGTCCTCTCACAAAACGTGATAACTATAACCAAAAAGCTTCATATATATGGTAGCCCATTTTTGGGGATATAGCTATTAACTTAGCAAACAAATATTGTATTATTTATATACTTGTGTACAAGACCTAAGCAGGATTTCACACTCCAAACTATATGCACATGTAGATCTTTTAAAGAAAAGTCCTGCAATATTTTACATGGTCAGTCCATACCATTACTACTGAGAAATCAGTGTTTGAATTGATATGCAAACTGATATGGTAAAGGTAAAGCCTCTGCTATCCCAGCTCTACTCCTTACCAAGTGTTGCCTCCTTCTGCTTGACTGACAGCTCCTTTGCCTGATCTTACAAAGCATAGAGGCTGTCAGTCAAGCAGAAGGAGGTGGTGCTATGTGGGAAATAGAGCTGGAGTGACAGGTGCATCAGATCTACAGCATCACTTAAGGTACCTTCACACGAAACGACATCGCTAGTGATCCGTGACGTTGCAGCGTCCTCGCTAGCGATATCGTTTCGTTTGACACGCAGCAGCGATCAGGATCCTGCTGTGATGTCGCTGGTCGCTGAATAAAGTCCAGAACTTTATTTTGTCGTCCGATCGCTGTGTATCGTTGTGTTTGAAAGCAAAAGCAACGATACCAGCGATGTTTTACACTGGTAACCAGGGTAAACATCGGGTTACCAAGCGCAGGGCCGCGCTTAGTAACCCGATGTTTACCCTGGTTACCAGCGTAAAAGTAAAAAAAAAAACAGCACATACTCACCTGCGCGTCCCCCAGCGTCTGCTTCCTGACACTGACTGAGCGCCGGCCCTAAAGTGAAAGTGAAAGCACAGCGGTGACGTCACCGCTGTGCTGTTAGGGCCGGAGCTCAGTCAGTGTCAGGAAGCAGACGCTGGGGGACGCGCAGGTGAGCATGTACTGTTTGTTTTTTTTACTTTTACGCTGGTAACCAGGGTAAACATCGGGTTACTAAGCGCGGCCCTGCGCTTAGCAACCCGATGTTTACCCTGGTTACCCGGGGACCTCGGCATCGTTGGTCGCTGGAGAGCTGACTGTGTGACAGCTCTCCAGCGATCAAACAGCGACGCTGCAGCGATCGGCATCGTTGTCGCTATCGCTGCAGCGTCGCTTCGTGTGAAGGTACCATTACACAGCAATTCAAATGCTATTTTCTCAGTAACAGAGGAAAAGACTATCTAGGTAAAGGCGTTGTTGGACTGGTCTTTGAATTAGGTATATCTTACCACTGCTGTGCGCCTGGACTAAAGTATATTTCTGGCATAATTTACACCACCAAAGTGCTATAAATCTTGAAGAATTTTCAGGACTGGCTTCTACTCTTGTCCAAGCTCCACCTACTTTGGGTGATCTTGCCAGTAGTGGCATAACAACTGCAAAATTCACAACATTTTTGGGCAACTTGAAGTTTTGCAACATTTCAAGTTTTTTAATACCAGAAAACTAAGGAAAACATTGTGACGAATCTGTGCCTAGTATCCCGATATATTCTACCCTGTAAATAATGCTTCCATGGGAGAATGCTTTTATACATTTGGCTTGCATGACAAATTTTGTGCTGTCTTTGTACAGATCTGTATGGTTTTGTCTAAAGTGAGAGTTTAGTGAACACCTTAGGTTGCTGCAGGCAACCAGCGACGTGCAAGAAACCCCAAGTTGCCAAGACCAACTGATCCACGTTTTTAGTTGGTGTTAGCTTGTGAGTATAACATTCTGAATCTTACTGTCAAAGTGATATTTAATTCCCTTTGCTACTTTTCTGAAGTCAACTAAAGAGTAATACTACCTTGTAATAAGAGCAAAGGAAAAATATACATAAAACATCTAAAAAGACCATAAATAATGATTTCCAGACAGTAGTCGATAGGCATAGAAATGAAAGCATTTGTGCAAACATCAGCTATTGCTTTACTACAATCAATTTAAATAGAATAAGAGTATCTTTTATTGAACACTATATTCAACATTTGCCAATTTGCAGAAACATCTTTGCTGACTGCGTTTAACTTTATGCTCAGTATTCTCATCAAGATTTATGGAAGTGTATGTTCTGCTACAGTATGTAGTTGTAAATGCACACAGTGTTGTGAAAAAGTGTTTCCCCCCTTCCTGATTTCCTATTCTTTTGCAGGTTTCTCACTTAAATGTTTCAGATCACCAAACAAATTTAAATATTAGACAAAGATAACACAAGTAGACAAAAAATGCAGTTTTTAAAAGAAGGTATTTATTATTAAGTGAAAAAGAAATCCAAACCTACAGGGCCCTGTGTGAAAAAGTGATAGCTTCTCCCCTTAAAGCATAAATTTACTCTGGTTTATTACATCTTTGGGAAGCTGAGTTCAAATTCCTTAGCCACACCCAGGCGTGATTACTGCCACACCTGTTATCAATCAAGAAATCACTTAAATATCCTTAAACACTAGACATCATGCCGCAATCCAAAGAAATTCTGGAACAAATGAGAAACAAAGTATTTGAGATCTATCAGTCTGGAAAAGGTTATAAAGCCATTTCTAAATCTTTGTTACTCCATTGAATCACAATGAGAGCCATTATCCACAAATGGCGAAAACATGGAACAGCAGTGAACCTTACCAGGAGTGGTCGGCTGACCAAAATTACACCAAGAGCTCAGCAACAATTCATCCAAGAGGTCTGAAAAGACCCCACAACATCCAAAAACTGCAGGCCTCACTTGCCTTAGTTAAGATCAGTGCTCATGACTCCACCATCAGAGACTGGGCAAAAAGGGCCTGCATGGCAGAGTTCCAAGATGAAAATCGCTGCTGAGCAATCTATATATATAATTGTCTAAGGGTTTTTCTGTCTGTCTGTCTATCCTGGAAATCCCGCGTCTCTGATTAGTCGAGGCCTGGCGGCCTCGACCAAACAGCGACGGGCACAGCATGGCGACGATGATGTCATAATGGAAATCCCGCATCTCTGATTGGTCGAGGCCGCCAGGCCTCGACCAATCAGCGACGGGCACAGTATTGACGTAGATGTCATAATGGTTGCCATGGTGATGATGATGTCATAAAGGTTGCCTCGACCAATCAGCGACGGGCACAGTCTGCCGCGAATTCTGGAATCATCATTGTCCATATACTACGGGGACATGCATATTCTAGAATACCCGATGCGTTAGAATCGGGCCACAATCTAGTAAGAACATAAAGGCTCATCTCAGTTTTGCCAGAAAACTTATTGATGATCCCCAAGACTTTTGGGAGAATACTCTGTGGACTGAGGAGAGAAAAGTTGAACTTTTTGGAAGGTGTATGTCCCATTACATCTGGTGTAGAAGTAACACAGCATTTCAGAAAGGGAACATACCAACAGAAAAATATGGTGGTGATAGTGTGATGGTCTGGGGCTGTTTTGCTGCTTCAGAACCCAGAAAACTTCTTGTGGCAAATGAAACTGGAGCGCCCCCACCATCGCAGGGCCGTGGAGTACCTGGTACCGGGCCTCCCTGTCTTGGTTCTGGGATTGTCACGGTGGCTAGACCCGGTCCGTGACCCTGCTAAGGGGTGTCCAGTAAAAGTTGAGAGTGATGAGGTGTGGTGCAGGGTGCAAGGAATAACGAGGACACAGGGTTGCAGTCTCCTTACCTCTTTACTGAAGGCTTCAGGATCCAGAGTACGGTTAACTGGGCTGTCTGAGACCGGCCGGTCTGATGGCACCTTCAGAGCTCCCTTTGCAGGTGGAAATCTGTGCCTTCCTTCTAGCGCTTGTGTGTTGTAGTCCTTCCCTGCTGAGCACCACGCGATAGTCCTCACAACTGTTGTCTGTTTCTGATGTTCCCTCACAACTGATTCTAATGCTCTTCTCCGTCCCCCAGATGATATGGCTAGGACGCACCCATATGACGGGTAGGCCTGGAGTTCTTCTGGGACCCTAGAGTCGCCCCTCTCCCACTGTTGCCCCCTATGTCTGCTTAGGTGATTTAGATGAGACAGCCTGCCTATAACTGACTGTCCTGCCGTTGGTTTGAAGTAATGCTTGGAGCCAGTACTTCCTCGGCGTTTCCGGCTACATGCCTCAGTAGGATGTTGCCTCGATCTTTCAGCACGACTCCTACTGGTGTTTTCTCCTTGTTGCTTTGATCTCGTTTCTCACTCTTCACAATAAACCTCGCTTCTTGTCCTTTCTTGGGGTACCGCCGCAATGAAGTGCAGGTGCGGTCCCGTAACGTTCCTTCTGTTCGCTAGGCCTCTGTCAGGATCCCACCCCTGACAGGGACCCCCCTGAATCTTCCCCTGCAACACCCTCTGCCACAGGATGTTGCCTGGTTCCAACCCAGTCAGTTTTCTGTCTAACTTTCTATCTAACCCCCAGTTTTACCAGACTGTGAGGAGTGGCCTAATACATAGTGCCCTTTGCTCCCCCTGGAGGCCAGACTATGAAGTGTATTGGTGTCTGTGATACCTGGTCAGGTGAACTCCTTCAGTGCCATCAGACGTACCATCACTCCCCTTAGCGGCGGAGCGATGTTACTGCAACGACCAGGTCTCTGGGGCGCTGCAAAACCATGAATTCTGCTGTCCTGAAGCAGATTGTTCTGCCATATGTTTGTGACCTCCAGGTGAAGTGCAGTTGGGTTAAGAAGTAGGACTGTGATCCAAAACACACCAACAAGTCCATCCCTGAATGGCTTAGGAAAACCAAACTTAAGACTTTTTGAGTGGCCTAGTCAACGTCCTGACCTTAATCCGATTGAGATGCTGTGGCATGACCTTAAAAAGGCGGTTCATGCTCGGAAAGCCTCCAATGCAGCTGAAATACAACAATTCTGCAAAAATTAGTGGGCCAAAATTCCTCCAGAGCATTGTAAAAGACTCATTGCCAATTATCACAAAAGCATAATTGCAGTTGTTGCTGCTAAGGGTGACCTAACCAATTTTTAGGTTTAGGGGGCAATCACTTTTTTCACACAGGGCCCTTAGGTTTGGATTTCTTTTTCCCTTAATAATAAATACTTTCATTTAAAATGCATTTTGTGTTTACTTGTGTTATGTTTGTCTAATATGTACATTTGTTTAGAGATCTGAAACATTTAAGTCTGTCAAACATGCAAAAGAATAGGAAATCAGGACAGGGCAGACCTCTGTATGGTTTTTCTTAATAAAAAGCTGTATGTGAACACAATGACTTTTTCAAATGGATTCTGCCTGGAACCTGCCTGAAAAAGTGCTGCAAAACCACAGTAAAAAAATTAACATAATGACAACATTTATTAAATGACATTTCTGTGCACGTTTAGTCTTTTATTATTATTTTTTAACAAGTTCAAAGTTCTGAAACCATGAAGCGTTTACAAGAAGCAATATATATTTTTTAGCAAGCATCGTTTAGAACTTGCCTGCTCTTCATAAAAAGGGGTTGTAAGTCTGCTAACAAAAGCCATTCCAGAAAAAAGATATTTTGCATTTTTCTGAATCGGCTTCACAAAAATAAAACCTCGGCAGCTCCTTCGGCGTCTTACAAATGTCGTGTGCACATAGCCAAATAAAAGGTGGGAGACAGATTGGAAAGTACTAATACATTTTTTTGTTGAATGAACGAACAGCTACTTTAGTGGATGTAAGTATCCCTGTGCTTTTTCGGGGTTTAAACAAGCCTTAATATGATAGTTCATATAGAAGTATCCAAAAGGAAAAAAATGAGAGCGCACTCACCGGTGGTGAACTTCAGCGATTTATTTACACAGTTACGTGATGCAGGGAGGGTGGTGAACACACGCAGGACGACAGCTGTTTCATGCTATACAGCACTTGGACCTGTCGAAGTGCTGTATAGCACGAAACAGCTGTCGTCCTGCGTGTGTTCACCACCCTCCCTGCATCACGTAACTATGTGTAAATAAATCGCTGAAGTTCACCACCGGTGAGTGCGCTCTCATTTTTTCCTTTTGGATACTTCTATATGAACTGTTTTTTTCTGAAGCAGCACCCAGGTGGAATGCTCATGGCGATTGATGTTTTTTCCTGACAAAAGGCATATACGGTACTACGGTACATTGCATACACCCGAGTCACAAGGGTCTAACTAATTACGGCAGTGCGGGTGTTATATCTCTTCAGTTCGGCTTAATATGATAGTGTTTTTGCAGAACACTTAGTGAAATATCACGAGACATATTCTAGGCAGATTTTGTGTTTAGTTTAATTACAACTTGAAGCATCCTCTGTCCTGTATCGGCGTTATTTATACTATGCCATATTCTATACGGGTATATTTGGATAAATGATCATTCAGGTTGTTTATGGGGGATCCACATAGGTGCACCTTATAGGTATATATTTTATCTTTAAAACTTTGTCCATCCTAACGGTGTATTCTTTCTACTCTCCTTTTCCTTCTCCTTTTCCCTGATTCAATATGCATGTGTTAGTGCACATTCAGTTTTATTCCTATTATGGGATTTTTTGCTTTTTGTTTTTTTTTGTGTTTTTGTTTTTTTGTGGGGTTTGTGGAAATGCTACTGCAATATGGTCCTTATTTGCGCTTCGGTGTGCATGACAGGGATAGTTCAGTACATTGCGCTGACATTCAATTCCATCTATGGGCGCTTTTTTTACATGCGCACATGCCATTTGTAGCTTCTCAGATTTGACACTGACACTAGTGCACCATTCTAATTGAATACAGTTTTGCTTTACCTGTTACATTCTTTCGCGCTATGGGGCACGTGCGCACTGTTATAACTTACTACCATCTTGCTACTCTTGTGGCGCCTTTTTCTATACTTATATTTACATAGGCATGCACAGGCGCAGTAACTACCTTTTTGGCCATCTTTGTATACCCAAACTCACTTCCGCTTTTTCTCTACACTTCCGGTGTTGCGGACGCTGGACATGCTGTCTTCCAGAGCTGTCGCTTGTTCCATCTAAATGGGTATGTATGTTTTTTTGTATATATATATATATATATATTTGGGGTCAGCCATTACAATCGCATCTGCCCCTGACGAAGCCACTTTGGTGGTGGTACGCATTGGGCCGCTCATGCCCCTGGACCTCTGGTTTGCTAACATGTTTGGTGGTTATGTTCATTAAGCTCCGCTATTTCCATCACTGATGGTGGTGTGTGGCGTCTTTGGGTTTTGGTATTGACTACATCTGGCTATTCTGCCAACCTGAATAATTATTTATGGGCTCTCTACTACAGGTTCCTTTGGCAATAATTTTGCAGGTATTGTGCCCTATTCTAATCTTCTATGTATATTTTACTAGTGTGAATTTTTGCCTTTAGCAAAATTTCATATATGGAGCTGTTTTCATGTATGCCTTTGACCTAAAAACATCTAGGAGAATTATAGGATACCACTCCCGACGCCATTGTTTCCAGTATCTGTGGGCTATATGCATATTTGCATTGCATTTAGTGTTTTTCTTAATCTAATTATCCATTGCAATACTATATATTTATGCTCTCAGTTGAGCTGTATTATTCATAGCTCCTTTTGCATGCTAATGAATATAAATCCTTTTTTCTGGATCTCTTAAAGAACTGGAGCATGCCAAGATACTTTTGTTTTTTTGTTATTTTCTCACTGTTTAGGACAGATTACAAAGTAGCCATCTATAATTCAACATTTAGTTCATACTATTGATGGTGTTCTGTGCTGCCATGTCCAGGGGGTCGATCCCACTATGGGATCTATGAAATGTGTTTGGTTTTAAATGTTTTTATATTTGTGGTGTTTTTTGGTTGAACTTGATAAATAAAATTGACTTTGTTATAAATTAGTGGTGGTCCCTGTTATATAGCATGTTTCTGCTTTCTTGTGTTGTTCATGATTTGACATGCTTTAGGTAGATCCCACTTACCTCTAGTGTAATTTGTTGATGGTGCCCTCCACTTTTGTTTTTTGTTGAATGAACGAACAGCGCACTACAAATATTCTTTTGGCTTCCTGTTCGTTCATTCATAAGCTTAGTATCGCTGCCGTAATGCATTGAAAATTTTAGTTTTTTTGTTTGATTTTTTGTTTTTATAATACTGTAGCTGTGCATTTTTTAAATTTTTAATAAATTGCTGGGAGTTGTCAAATTCAATGCAGCACAACCTTTCAGTACTGGCTGAAATGCGAGTATTAGGGAGCAGTTAGACGGCCATATAAACCGTACCGAGATCTAACTGACAGGCATGGATTTCATGACCTGAGCATGAGAGCTTCATAAATTTCTATGTAACTGTTAATCTTGGGTCGGGAGAACCTCAGTAAGCTTGTGCATTGCGATCTGATATTGATCCGATTTATATGGCCGCTTGACTGTGCCCTTAAGGCAGTTGCAATAGAGAGGAATGGCCAAAAAACTGTCTATTGACTAGCTTCGCACTGACGAGGGCCAACAGCCCAAAACACCGTGTCTGCGAATTGAGATACTGATTTGGCTTTTATCCTAAGTCATTTTGCACGACTTGTTAAAGGGTTGATTGTGACTTGTAGGATCGCTACTTCCAACAGGTGGCGCTATAGAGTTAAGTCCTCTTTTTCTCTGAAGAGGCAATTTGCATATTATATTTCCCAGAGGAGCATTGCACGGCGAATAAGCCTCCTTACCTTGACAAGCCAGAGCTGGTATGTCACTCTCCATAAGGAGAAACGTTGCCCATTAACCCCA
The DNA here is from genome assembly GCF_051348905.1 of Ranitomeya variabilis. Taxonomy (NCBI): domain Eukaryota; kingdom Metazoa; phylum Chordata; class Amphibia; order Anura; family Dendrobatidae; genus Ranitomeya; species Ranitomeya variabilis. The sequence goes on along the minus strand of NC_135237.1, from coordinate 115,903,607 downwards.
GTCCAGAGCCTTTCACCTAGCCAAATTAGTTCTCATGCTTTGCACTGACGAGGGCCAACAGCCCAAAACACCGTGCCTGCGAATTGAGATACTGATTTGGCTTTTATCCTAAGTCATATTACAAGACTCGTTAAAGGGTTGATTGTGACTTGTAGGATCACTACTTCCAACAGGTGGCGCTATATAGTTTAAGTCCTCTTTTTCTCTGAAGAGGCAATTTGCATATTGAGTAGTACTCACCAAGAAGACATGAATACTATACACCCCTTCCTTATAGATCAAGCAGTGGACTTATTTCGTGTGTGTAAGTTACTGTATCACAATCGGCATTTTACAGTGAGCTTCTTGCTAACGTGTTCAGAAATCTCAGCAATAAATATACATTACCTATAAACTTTATGATTTATTATGGTTTACTAAATTGACCATAAAAATATTAGCTGCATGTTAATTTTGGTTGAATTGCTTACAAAATAGATTGAAAAGATCAGGTTAGCAAATTTGCGCCAAGGTTATATAATGTTTTGAAACCTTTTTAAAGGATTTTGGAAGTTGGAGCATCAGGTTCATGGGTTCCTAGCGTCAGGTTCATGGGTACTCAACATTCATTAAACAGTGTAGGGTGCAAAAGGCTAGCCTGTCTGTTCTCATCCTATTAAAGTTGGTATAAAAGTGTAAAATTGGTGAAAAATTTAATACAGTTATAGAAAAGAAAAATATCAGAACACATAAATGCATCTTGGCTTTTTTTATGGCAGGATGTATAATCGCAGACAGGTTTAAAATGTCCATGATTACCATTGTTCTCCAATGACGACAGCAGATGAAATTATGTAGTCTTTAAAATAGAAAGATATACTGATAGTGTCCTTACCTCTACATATTAATTCTGGTCCTGTCAAGTCCACTTTTTGTTCGGGTTCAACACAGGAAAGAGTTTGTGCTAATGCACAGCTAAACCAGAGGGCTGGCATAGCTTATTTATTCATAGAAGTTAATCAGCCAGGATCCCTTGACACACAAGACAGGTCACCCATGGCACCCTTTCCTATATTGAAGAAGAGTAACTGTGACATACTATGGGCACTGAAATGTTGAGATTGAACCATTTTTTATAATTTATGTTGTTTATATTTCCATTTTAACCACTTTCAAAGATATAATTTAGCTGAACAACCCCTAAAACTAAAACAAAAAAAATCACATTTTAATTTCTCAATCAGATAAACGCTAGGGGGGACAGTAATTGCTTTTTCCTTATTTTATCAACTATACCTTTTTTATTTTTAAGGCTACAGACCTGTTCAAGACTTGAGTTTTTTGGGGAGATTAGTCATGAATTTTTAACTACTCAGTGTCAATTACAGATATGGTAATGTGTAATTGATTTATATTTTATATTATAGTAATCATAACTTTATTGTGTGGATCATAACTAAGGTTTGTTAGGCATTAAATGGTTATTCCTAATATTGCTAAAATAACAGGTTATTCACTATCCATAGAATATGGAAATACTTGTTGATCGGTAGGGGGTTCCAACCACTGGGAGCACCCACTGACCCATTAATGGTCTCTGGGACCCTGAGAACTGATTCTGGAGAGCCGCATGTCGGCACTCCATTCATTGTCATTAGGACTACAATGCGACTACCAGCTCTATACTCGGCTTTCTCCAGCAGACCCATAGACAATTATTGGAGTGAAGGCTGAGAATGCGTTCATCTGCTCCATTCAACTAGAATGCATTCTTTGGATTCCAGAGTCCAGTTCACCAAATTGATGGAGGTCCTATCAGTTATATCCTCCTTGAAATCAGCAAGTATGGATTGTTATTTTGAGAATAAGCTTTAAACAGGTAGGATCATAATTTTCTTTGATACTGGCCATTACCACAAAAGTATGGCTGCCTGACTCTTGATGATGAGCATGTGGGTATAGGGTATAGCTTTTGTGCCCATACAAGAACAGTACAGGTATGGCAATATGCTTGAATTACTGTCTGCAGATGATGTACATGTACAATACTATTTGTCATTTTGCAGGAGGTGGATGTAATCGGTAAATAAGAATGAGATTTAATCCTTACACCCTAAAAAGAAAGAGGCCCTGGGAAAGAGTGGATGAGGGGAAAGAGAGGGGGAGCACTATGAATAGTAGATGAGTGAATCTAACCTGGTGAGAAAAGTACAGCTTGAATCTTGCTCACCTGGTATAGCTGTGCAATGAGGCTCAAAGATTTGACCCCTAAAAGACCTAATATTGTATTCAGAAGAGGTAGAACAATTAAAAATTATCGAGCACCTAGTCATTTACACCCTCCCAAAAAAAAAACAACAACACCAATAAATGTGCTATCTGTCCAAAAATTGAGAAAAAATGAATTTTTAAATGTGGAAAAAAAGTTGTGACTGTTGTAAAATTATAGATCATGGTAAAAAAAAATGAAATATAAAAACAGCAATGCCACATACTGTACAATTTTACCCAAGAATTAACCTGTGGTTCTGATTTTGTTGTGTATGTGGTGCCCGGTGTGTGTGGACTTTTATATGTCGGCCGCACTACACAATCACCACGAAATTATATGAATGGTCATAGACATAATGTGAAAATACGGTTTCTGAAACAACGTACAGTACAGACCAAACGTTTGGACACACCTTCTCATTTAAAGATTTTTCTGTATTTTCATGACTATGCAAATTGTACATTCACACTGAAGGCATCAAAACTAAGAATTAACACATGTGGAATTATATGTGGATATATAAGACGTATCCATAAAGATTAAACATGACAATATTGGTGAACGAAAAAATGATAAAATAGAATAACAGAACATATATAGATACTAAAACAACCAATTATTGAAAAATAACATTAAGCCAAATTGGAGAAACCAATGCAATAATGAATAAAGCATAGAAATCCCATTAGAAAACTTCTCTTTGGCGTCCATTATGAACTGATCTTCTTGAAGGACTAATTGAAGTAAAGTTCAATAAACAGGGCAGGATACGCGTCACACAAACATCAAGGCCAGAGCTAAAACATTAAAAAAAGGGGAATTATAAAACAGAGAAAACATGAAAAATTATATGCAGAAAAATAAGAAAAATAGGAGATAAAAACAAAAAATATATAGAAAGACACCCCACCCACCTAAAAAACGTGTCAGATGTCATCATAAGAAAGAGCGAAAAACCAAATCCCTCATTCAGGCCTCCCGGGGTAACTGTATTGAGTCGGTAGATCCAACGACTTTCTACCCTAGCTAGGGCTTTAAATAAGTCACCACCCCGTGGACCCAGGGACCACCTGATCAATAGCCTTGATTTTAAGTTTACTGGCATTACATTCATGATACAGGAAAAAATGGCGAGGAAGAGTTTTTAATAAGTTCACATCTTTAGTTGTCTTAGCCTTCTCTATATCACGCACATGTTCTCTTGTCCTTATCTTAAGTTCACGGGTGGTCATCCCGATATATAATTTATTGCATGGACATTGTGCGTGATAGATTACCCCCTTAGAGGCGCATGTGAGTCTGTGACGAATTTTGAAACAACGACCACCCTGGGGGGTTAGAAAAATCTTTGCTCTTGACTTGGTTCTGACACCCCTTTGTTGTGAATTCTGCTCTTGGGTTCCCTCCGGTGGTTGTTGGTGGTAATACAGTTGTCCCTGGGTTGCAATCCTGAGCAGGTGTCCCTGCTGATTGCAGCTCTTTCTGGGTATTTAGGTTTGCAGGATCCATTGGCCCTTGCCAGTTGTCCATTGTTCTTGGAGGTTTTACATCTCTGTCTGGTTCCTCCTGCCCTGCTGCCAAATCAGCCAAGATAAGTGTCTGGGTTTTGTTTCTGCAGCACACATGCTGTGTGCTTTACTATTCAGTGCTATTCATTGTTTTTTCTTGTCCAGCTTAGACTGTGTTTGGATATTTTCAGTCAAGTTGGATTCTCAGGAGATGCAGATATACATTCCATGTCTTTAGTTAGATGGTGGAATTTTTGTATCTGCTGTGGATATTTTTAGGGTTTTAATACTGACCGCTTAGTATTCTATCCTATCCTTTTCTATTTAGCTAGAGTGGCCTCTTTTGCTAAATCCTGTTTTCTGCCTGTGTGTTTCTTTCCTCTAATACTCACAGTCAATATTTGTGGGGGGCTACCTGTCCTTTGGGGTTCTGCTCTGAGGCAAGATAGAATTCCCATTTCCATCTATAGGGGTATTTAGTTCTCCAGCTGTGTCGAGGTGTCTAGGCTGTGTTAGGTACACCCCACAGCTACTTCTAGTTGCAGTGTCAGTTTAAGGTTTGCGGTCAGTGTTGTGAACTGTGTTTCTGGGCTCCCTCTGGTGGTCACTAACGGTATTGTGTTAGGTATGTCTTGTTGCAGGCCTGAGCTCCAGCTGTGTCGTTAAGCAGCGGGTGTTTCCTATTTGAGTCTCCTCTGGACTCAGTCTCTTGCCTGGCATCGTTGTATCCAGACCTATTTGGTCTCCTCCGGATTCCTTTCAGTCTACCTCATGCAAGAAAAGCTAAGTCTGTTTTGTACAATTTGGATCGTTTGCATTATTCAGTGTTTTTGTCCAGCTTGCTTTACATTTGATTTTTGACTCGCTGGAAGCTCTAGGGGGCTGATATTCTCCCTCCACACCGTCAGTCGGTGTGGGGGTTCTTGAATGTTCAGCGTGGATGTTTTGTAGGGTTTTCTGCTAACCGCATAGTCCACTATCTATTTTCTGCTATCTAGACTATTGGGCCTCACTTTGCTGAATCTAGTTCATCTCTACGTTTGTGTTTTCCTCTTGCCTCACCGTTATTATTTGTTGGGGGCTTTCTATATCTTTGGGGTTCAATTTCTCTGGAGGCAAGCGAGGTCTTATTTTTTCCCTCTAGGGGTAGTCAGTTCTCCGGCTGGCTCGAGACGTCTAGAACCAACGTAGGCACGTTCACCGGCTACTTTTAGTTGTTTGTGTCAGGATCAGGTATGCGGTTAGCCCAGTTTCCACCTCCCTAGAGCAGTATTTATATTTTTGCTATCTTGCCGGAATATCAGAGATCCTCTGCCATGGGGATCATAACAGAATGCCAGGCCGAAAGAAAATGTTTAATGCATCGCAGAAGCGGGATTAAAAAGAAGTTCTGAGTTTTTTTGTTTTTGTTTTTTTTTTTGCTGCAGTTTGCCTAGCTCCTTCCATCCCCTTTTTCTCTGAGTGGCTGAAACTCTGCTGCAGATATGAATGTCCAGACCTTGACTTCTAGTGTGGATCAGCTTGCTGCTAGGGTGCAAAGCATTCAGGATTTTGTTATCCATAGCCCTATGTCTGAACCAAAAATACCTATTCCTGAGCCGTTTTTTGGAGATAGATCTAAATTCCTGAATTTTAGGAATAATTGTAAATTGTTTCTGTCTCTGAAACCTCGTTCCTCTGGTGATTCCGCTCAGCAAGTTAAGATTGTTATTTCCTTCTTGCGCGGCGACCCTCAGGATTGGGCCTTCTCTCTGGCGCCAGGAGATCCTGCATTGGTGAATGTTGATGCGTTTTTTCTGGCACTTGGTTTGCTTTATGAGGAGGCTAATCTTGAAAATCAGGCTGAAAAAATGTTGCTGGTTATCTCTCAGGGTCAGGACGAAGCTGAGGTATATTGCCAAAAATTTCAGAAATGGTCCGTGCTTACTCAATGGAATGAGTGTACACTGGCCGCAAATTTCAGAAATGGTCTTTCTCAAGCCATTAAAGATGTGATGGTGGGGTTTCCTATCCCTACAGGTCTAAATGATTCAATGGCTCTAGCCATTCAAATTGATCGACGTTTGCAGGAGCGCAAATCTGATAATCCTTTGGCGGTGCTGTCTGAACGGTCACCTGATTCTATGCAATGTGACAGAATTCTGACCAGAGTCGAGCGACAAAATCATAGACGTCAAAATGGGTTGTGTTTCTACTGTGGTGATTCAACACATGTTATCTCAGCATGCTCTAAACGTTTAAAGAAAAAAGTTAATCCTGTCGCCATTGGTACTTTTCAGCCTAAGTTTATTTTGTCTGTGACTTTAATTTGTTCATTATCTTCTTACTCAGTTATGGCTTTTGTGGATTCTGGTGCTGCTTTAAGTCTGATGGATTTGTCGTTTGCCAAGCGCTGCGGTTTTGTCCTGGAGCCTTTGGAAAATCCTATTCCTCTTAGAGGAATTGATTCTACGCCATTGGCAGAGAATAAACCTCAGTATTGGACGCAGGTGACCATGTGCATGACTCCTGTACATCAGGAGGTGATTCGTTTTTTGGTACTGCATAAAATGCATGATGTTGTCGTTTTGGGTCTGCCATGGTTACAGGCCCATAATCCAGTTTTAGATTGGAAAGCTATGACTGTGTCTAGTTGGGGGTGTCAGGGGATTCATGGCGATTCTCCATTGGTGTCTATTGCTTCTTCTACTCCTTCTGAGATCCCTGAGTTTTTGTCAGACTTTCAGGATGTATTTAATGAGGCCAGGTCCAGTGCCCTTCCTCCTCATAGGGACTGTGATTGTGCTATAGATTTGATTCCTGGTAGTAAGTTTCCTAAGGGACGACTCTTTAATTTATCTGTGCCAGAGCATGCCGCGATGCGGAGTTATATAAAGGAGTCTTTGGAGAAGGGACATATTCGCCCATCCTCGTCCCCTCTTGGTGCAGGATTCTTTTTTGTGGGCAAGAAAGACGGGTCATTTTGAGTACCTGGTGATGCCTTTCGGATTATGTAATGCTCCTTCTGTGTTTCAGTCCTTCATGCATGACATCTTCCGGAAATATCTGGATAAATTTATGATTATTTATCTGGATGATATTTTGTTTTTTTCTGATGATTGGGAGTCCCATGTGAACCAGGTCAGGATGGTGTTTCAGGTTTTGCGGGAGAATGCTCTATTTGTGAAGGGCTCAAAATGTATCTTTGGGGTACAGAAGGTTTCTTTTTTGGATTTTATTTTTTCCCCTTCTACTGTGGAGATGGACCCAGTTAAGGTCCGTGCCATTCATGACTGGACTCAGCCCACGTCTGTTAAGAGCCTGCAGAAGTTCTTGGGCTTTGCTCATTTTTACCGTCGTTTTATCGCTAATTTCTCCAGCGTGGTTAAACCTTTGACGGATATGACCAAGAAGGGTTCTGATGTTGCGAATTGGTCTCCTGCGGCCGTGGAGGCCTTTCGGGAGCTGAAGCGTCTGTTTACTTCAGCGCCAGTCTTGTGCCAGCCGGATGTCTCTCTTCCCTTCCAGGTTGAAGTTGATGCTTCTGAAATTGGTGCAGGGGCTGTTTTGTCGCAAAAAAGTTCTGATGGCTCCGTGATGAAGCCATGCGCCTTCTTTTCAAGGAAATTTTCGCCTGCTGAGCGGAACTACGATGTTGGTAATTGGGAGTTGTTGGCCATGAAGTGGGCATTTGAGGAGTGGCGACATTGGCTCGAGGGAGCTAGACATCGTGTGGTGGTCTTGACTGATCATAAAAATCTGATTTACCTCGAGTCTGCCAAGCGCCTGAATCCTAGACAGGCCCGTTGGTCGTTGTTTTTCTCCCGTTTTGACTTTGTGGTCTCGTACCTGCCTGGTTCGAAGAACGTGAAGGCTGATGCACTTTCTAGTTTTGTGCCTGATTCTCCGGGAGTCTCTGAGCCGGCTGGTATTCTCAGAGAGGGAGTAATTTTGTCTGCCATTTCCCCAGATTTGCGACGAGGGCTGCAAAAATTTCAGGCTGATATGCCTGATCGTTGTCCACCAGAGAGATTGTTTGTCCCTGATGGATGGACCAACAGAGTTAATTCTGAGGTTCATTCTTCGGTGTTGGCGGGACATCCTGGGATTTTCGGTACCAGAGATTTGGTGGCCAGGTCCTTTTGGTGGCCTTCCTTGTCGCGGGATGTGCGTTCTTTTGTGCAGTCCTGTGGGATTTGTGCTCGGGCTAAGCCTTGCTGTTCTCGTGCCAGCGGGTTGCTTTTGCCCTTGCCTATCCCAAAGAGGCCTTGGACGCACATTTCCATGGATTTCATTTCGGATCTTCCGGTGTCTCGGAAGATGTCTGTCATCTGGGTGGTGTGCGATCGTTTTTCTAAAATGGTCCATTTGGTGCCCTTGCCTAAGTTGCCTTCCTCCTCTGATTTGGTTCCTTTGTTCTTTCAGAATGTGGTTCATTTGCATGGCATCCCTGAGAATATTGTATCTGACAGAGGATCCCAGTTTGTGTCCAGATTCTGGCGATCCTTTTGTGCTAAGATGGGTATTGATTTGTCTTTTTCGTCGGCTTTTCATCCTCAGACTAATGGCCAGACCGAGCGAACTAATCAGACGTTAGAGACTTATTTGAGATGTTTTGTTTCTGCTGATCAGGACGACTGGGTTACCTTTTTGCCACTGGCCGAGTTTGCCCTTAATAATCGGGCTAGTTCTGCCACCTTGGTTTCACCCTTTTTCTGCAACTCTGGTTTTCATCCTCGTTTCTCCTCGGGTCAGGTTGAATCTTCTGACTGTCCTGGGGTTGATTCTGTGGTGGATAGGTTGCAGCGGATTTGGAACCATGTGGTGGACAATTTGAAATTGTCACAAGACAAGGCCCAGCGGTTTGCCAACCGCCGCCGCGGTGTGGGTCCCCGACTTCGTGTTGGGGATTTGGTTTGGTTGTCTTCTCGGCATGTTCCTTTGAAAGTCTCCTCTCCTAAGTTCAAGCCTCGCTTTATCGGTCCTTATAAGATTTTGGAAATCCTTAACCCGGTGTCTTTTCGCTTGGACCTTCCAGCGTCTTTTGCTATTCATAATGTGTTCCATAGGTCCTTGTTGCGGCGGTACGTGGTGCCTATGGTTCCTGCTGTTGAGCCTCCTGCCCCGGTTTTGGTTGAGGGCGAGTTGGAGTACGTGGTGGAGAAGATTCTGGATTCTCGTATCTCTAGATGGAAACTCCAGTATTTAGTTAAGTGGAAAGGCTATGGTCAGGAGGATAATTCCTGGGTTGTCGCCTCTGATGTTCATGCGGCTGATTTGGTTCATGCCTTTCACGCTGCTCATCCTGATCACCCTGGGGGTCTTGGTGAGGGTTCGGTGACCCCTCCTCAAGGGGGGGTACTGTTGTGAACTGTGTTTCTGGGCTCCCTCTGGTGGTCACTAACGGTATTGTGTTAGGTATGTCTTGTTGCAGGCCTGAGCTCCAGCTGTGTCGTTAAGCAGCGGGTGTTTCCTATTTGAGTCTCCTCTGGACTCAGTCTCTTGCCTGGCATCGTTGTATCCAGACCTATTTGGTCTCCTCCGGATTCCTTTCAGTCTACCTCATGCAAGAGAAGCTAAGTCTGTTTTGTACAATTTGGATCGTTTGCATTATTCAGTGTTTTTGTCCAGCTTGCTTTACATTTGATTTTTGACTCGCTGGAAGCTCTAGGGGGCTGATATTCTCCCTCCACACCGTCAGTCGGTGTGGGGGTTCTTGAATGTTCAGCGTGGATGTTTTGTAGGGTTTTCTGCTAACCGCATAGTCCACTATCTATTTTCTGCTATCTAGACTATTGGGCCTCACTTTGCTGAATCTAGTTCATCTCTACGTTTGTGTTTTCCTCTTGCCTCACCGTTATTATTTGTTGGGGGCTTTCTATATCTTTGGGGTTCAATTTCTCTGGAGGCAAGCGAGGTCTTATTTTTTCCCTCTAGGGGTAGTCAGTTCTCCGGCTGGCTCGAGACGTCTAGAACCAACGTAGGCACGTTCACCGGCTACTTTTAGTTGTTTGTGTCAGGATCAGGTATGCGGTTAGCCCAGTTTCCACCTCCCTAGAGCAGTATTTATATTTTTGCTATCTTGCCGGAATATCAGAGATCCTCTGTCATTGGGATCATAACAGGTCAGTACAGGTTCCACCTACTCCAGAGAAAGTCTCATGCTGCTCCAAGGTCACCGGATCATAACACCCCTTACAGAAAGTACATGGAAAAAAGCCATGTAAAGGGTCACTTGCTCCTTTCATTTTTTCTTCATTAGGAGAAAAGTGGCTTCGAACTAATAAGTCACAAAGATTATCTGATCTTTTAGCCGTGATCGATGGTCTGTCAGAAAGAATGTTATTCAAAATAGGGTCGGACCATAGAATTCCCCAATGTTTGGTGACAATTTCAACAAAATCCTTCCATTGACAACTAAATGGAGTAATGAGTCTCACCTGCGTATCTTCTTTGTCTTTAGATGAAGTCTGATACAGAAGATCATTACAGGGTGTCGAGCACGCTCTTTTATAGCCCCGACGAATTTGTCGATGGCTATAACCTCGTCCTCTAAAGCGGCAATAGAGATCTCGAGCCTGATTATTATACAGCTTCTTCAATTCATACTTATTCACAGTTGTTTTATCTTTTCAGATCAAATATATCTCCAGCTTCAGGGGACCGCCATGGGGGCCGCCTGTGCCCCGTCCTATGCTAACTTATTTTTGGGTGCGTGGGAGAGGGACATTTTTCTCAGTAACCCAGTGGTGCACATTGACAAGGTGCACCACTGGATTCGGTACATCGACGATGTGTTTTTCATATGGGAGGGTACAGTTGAACAACTTAATAGCTTTATGGCAGAGCTCAATGCAAACAATTTGAATATTAAACTTACCTTCTCCTATGGTCGACAGGTCAATTTTTTGGATCTTGATGTCAGTGTCTCTCCTCAGGGATTGATAGAAACTAATGTATATCGGAAACCGACTGCTACCAACACTTTGTTACACGCAAGCTCATCACATCATCAGTCTACCATTAATGGTATCCCAATTGGACAACATTTGCGGATTAAACGCATTTGCTCTAGCCAAGACAAATTTCAAAATCAGGCTCGAGATCTCTATTGCAGCTTTAGAGAACGAGGTCATAGCCATCGACAAATTCGTCGAGGCCGTAAAAGAGCGTGCTCGACACCCCGTAATGATCTTCTGTATCAGACTTCATCTAAAGACAAAGAAGATATGCAGGTGAGACTCATTACTCCATTTAATTGTCAATGGAATGATTTTGTTGAAATTGTCACCAAACATTGGGGAATTCTACGGTCCGACCCTATTTTGAATAACATTCTTTCTGACAGACCATCAATCACAGCTAAAAGATGAGATAATCTTCGTGACTTATTAGTTCGAAGCCACTATTCTCCAAATGAAGAAAAAATGAAAGGAGCAAGTGACCCTTTACCTGGCTTTTTTCCATGTACTTTCTGTAAGGGGTGTCAGAACCACGTCAAGAGCAAAGATTTTCTAACCCGCAGGGTGGTCGTTTCAAAATTCGTCACAGACTCACATGCGCCTCTAAGGGGGTAATCTATCACGCACAATGTCCATGCAATAAAGTATATATCAGGATGACCACCCGTGAACTTAAGATAAGGACAAGAGAACATGTGCGTGATATAGAGAAGGCTAAAGGCCCCGTCTCACTAAGCGATTTACCAACGATCACGACCAGCGATACGACCTGGCCGTGATCGTTGGTAAGTCGCTGTGTGGTCGCTGGGGAGCTGTCACACAGACCGCTCTCCCCAGCGACCAACGATCAGGGGAACGACTTCGGCATCGTTGAAACTGTCTTCAACGATGCCGAAGTCCCCCTGCAGCACCCGGGTAACCAGGGTAAACATCGGGTTACTAAGCGCAGGGCCGCGCTTAGTAACCCGATGTTTACCCTGGTTACCAAAAAAAACAAACAGTACATACTCGCCTTTCGGTGTCCAGGTCCCTTGCCGTCTGCTTCCTGCTCTGACTGAGCCGCCGTACACTGAGAGCAGAGCGCAGCGGTGACGTCACTGCTGTGCTCTCACTTCTCACTGTACGGCCGGCAGTCAGTGAGAGCAGGAAGCAGACGGCAAGGGACCTGGACACCGAAAGGCGAGTATGTACTGTTTGTTTTTTTTGGTAACCAGGGTAAACATCGGGTTACTAAGCGCGGCCCTGCGCTTAGTAACCCGATGTTTACCCTGGTTACCAGTGAAGACATCGCTGGATCGGTGTCACACACACCGATTCAGCGATGTCAGCGGGGCCTCAACGACCAAAAAAAGGTCCAGGCCATTCTGACACGACCAGCGATCTCGCAGCAGGGGCCTGATCGCTGGTACGTGTCACACATAGCGAGATCGCTATGGAGGTCGCTGTTGCGTCACAAAACTTGTGACTCAGCAGCGATCTCGCTAGCGATCTCGCTATGTGAGACGGGGCCTTAAGACAACTAAAGATGTGAACTTATTAAAAACTCTTCCTCGCCATTTTTTCCTGTATCATGAATGTAATGCCAGTAATAAACTTAAAATCAAGGCTATTGATCAGGTGTCCCTGGGTCCATGGGGTGGTGACTTATTTAAAGCCCTAGCTAGGGTAGAAAGTTGTTGGATCTACCGACTCAATACAGTTACCCCGGGATACCTGAATGAAGGATTTCGTTTTGGCCCTTTCTTATGATGACACCTGACACGTTTTTAAGGGGGTGGGGTGTCTTTCTATATATTTTTTGTTTTTATCTCCTATTTTTCTTATTTTTCTGCATATAATTTTTCATGTTTTCTGTTTTATAATTCCCCTTTTTTTAATGTTTTAGCTCTGGCCTTGATGTTTGTGTGACGCGTACCCTGCCCTGTTTATTGAACTTTACTTCAATTACTCCTTGAAGATCAGTTCATAATGGACGCCAAAGAGAAGTTTTCTAATGGGATTTCTATGCTTTATTCATTATTGCATTGGTTTCTCCAATTTGGCTTAATGTTATTTTTCAGTAATTGGTTGTTTTAGTATCTATATATGTTCTGTTATTCTATTTTATAATTTTTTCGTTCACCAATATTGTCATGTTTAATCTTTATGGATACGTCTTATATATCCGTGTTTTTTATGTATATATACTGTATGCTTTCCAGCTATTTATATTTCTATATTGTCACGCTATTTCTATTTGTATATTGTCACCTTTTATATGATTATATACCGTTATAATTCATTTGTATGGATATGTTTGCTATATATCTATTTTATATTTACATCTCTTGCACCATTACATCATATTTACACTTTTGCACGCTGTCACTTTAAATATGATACTATGCCAGCGCATATTTGATTATGATCAATGGCACATATCACTCATTTATATAGTATGTAGTGTCACCTTTTTATTCGGTCTTTAGTTACTTTTTGGCTATGTCCTTGTTTGGTCCGGTGTGCGCATGCGCCACCTCCCTGGCTCCGGATCATTGTGTGGGTGGCACCCGGCATGCGGCACGCAGATCCAGTCTCCATGACGGCTGTTTGCTTGGGCTCCACGGCCGCTCTTGTGATGGTCCTTGGGTTGCCATGGTGGCGGCGCATGCGCCAAGAATATCGGATACGTACTGGGTATTTGTGCGGCTGCGCGTCATACGTATGTACGGGCGGATGTGTTGTAAATAATTAGGACCCGTTGCTCCACTCTTATTGGCCAGACCATTTCCTTTTAGCTTGATTTTGCTGTCTCATGACCTGTTTAGGCCCTTTATGCTTCATGCACCATGCACTTTATAAACTATGTGATTTCTCAGCTACTAAACACATCTATTTGCATGGACATTTTTGTCTAGCCATTTATCTATATGTAATCTATGGGGTATTGATTAACTATTTGTATTTGTAATATTGGAGTCTTGTGCTGGTCACTTTGTATCCTGTATACTGGTTTCCAGTGGTTCTCATTTTATTGTTTACTAGCTGTACTACCCGGCTTCGCCCGGGTTAATGACTGCTGTTAGCAAAATAGAATGTGTTAACAAAAATTTATTCTGCACACAAAAACCACAAAACAAATAGATAGAAGTGTAATTATTAAAAGGCAAAAACTAAGCTAATAGAAGAATTTCACAACATATATTAGCTTTGTTATACTGAGAATGTCTTTGTTGCCTATATTAACCAATCAGAGCTCAGGTTAATTAACTGTAGCAAAATAGAAGCTGAGCTGTGATTGGTTGCTATTGGCAGCCTGATAAATCCCCAGCCAACAGGAAGCCCTCCCCCCTGGCAGTATATATTAGCTCACACATACACATAATAGACAGGTCATGTGACTGACAGCTGCCGTATTTCCTATATGGTACATTTGTTGCTCTTGTAGTTTGTCTGCTTATTAATCAGATTTTTATTTTTGAAGGACAATACCAGACTTGTGTGTGTTTTAGGGCGAGTTTCATGTGTCAAGTTGTGTGCGTTGAGTTGCGTGTGGCGACATGCGTGTAGCGACTTTTGTGAGATGAGTTTTGTGTGGCGACATGCGTGTAGCAACATTTTGTGTGTCGAGTTGCATGTGACAGGTTAGTGTAGCAAGTTGTGTGCAGCAAGATTTGTGCATGGCGAGTTTTGCGCGTGGCGAGTTTTATGTGTGGTGTGTTTTGAGTATGTGCAAGTTTTGTGTGAGGCAACTTTTGCATGTGGTGCAACTTTTGTACATGTGGCAATTTTTCTGTGTGTGCAAGTTTTGCATGAGGTGAGTTTTCCATGAGGTGAGTTTTGCACGTGTGGCGAGTTTTGCGTGAGCCTAGTTTTGCATATGGCGAGTTTTGCATGTAGCGAGTTTTGAGTGGTGACTTTTGTGTTTCGACTTTTATGTGGCGAGGTTGGTGTGTGTGGTGAAATGTGTGCTGAGGGTCGTATATGTGTTCAAGCACGTGGTAGTGTGTGGCGCATTTTGTGTTTGTGTTCATATCCCCGTGTGTGGTGAGTATCCCATGTCGGGGCCCCACCTTAGCAACTGTACGGTATATACTCTTTGGCGCCATCGCTCTCATTCTTTAAGTCCTCATTGTTCACATCTGGCAGCTGTCAATTTTCCTCCAACACTTTTCCCTTCACTTTTTCCCCATTATGTAGATAGGGGCAAAATTGTTTGGTGAATTGGAACGCGCGGGGTTAAAATTTCACCTCACAACATAGCTTTGACGCTCTCGGGGTCCAGACTTGTGACTGTGCAAAATTTTGTGGCTGTAGCTGCGACGGTGCAGATGCCAATCCCGGACATACACACATACATACATACACACATTCAGCTTTATATATTAGATATACCTGTATGTAATCTCCTGTATATAGTATATACCTGTGTGTCATCTCACCTATATATAGTATATATCTGTGTGTCATCTCCTCCTGTATATAGTATATACCTGTATGTCATCTCCTCCTATACATAGCATATACCTGTATGTCATCTCCTCCTGTATATACTATATACCTGTAGGTAATCTGCTCCTGTATATAGTATATACCTGTGTGTCATCTCCTCCTGTATATAGTATATACCTGTATGTCATCTCCTCCTGTATGTAGTATGTACCTGTATGTCATCTCCTCCTCTATATAGTATATACCTGTGTGTCATCTCTCCTGTATATAGTATATATCTGTGTGTCATCTCCTCCTGTATATAGTATATACCTGTATGTCATCTCCTCCTTTATTAGCCCTCGTTCACACGTTATTTGGTCAGTATTTTTACCTCAGTATTTGTAAGCTAAAATGGCAGTCTGATAAATCCCCAGCCAACAGTAAGCCCACCCCCTGGCAGTATACATTAGCTCACACATACACATAATAGACTGGTCATGTGATTGACAGCTGCCATATTCCTATATGGTACATTTGTTGCTCTTGTAGTTTGTCTGCTTATTAATCAGATTTTTATTTTTGAAGGATAATACCAGACTTGTGTGTGTTTTAGGGCGAGTTTCGTGTGTCAAGTTGTGTGTGTTGAGTTGCGTGTGGCGACATGCATGTAGCGACTTTTGTGAGATGAGTTTTGTGTGGCGACATGCGTGTAGCAACTTTTTGTGTGTCGAGTTGCATGTGACAGGTTAGTGTAGCAAGTTGTGTGCAGCAAGTTTTGCGCATGGCGAGTTTTGCGCGTGGCGAGTTTTATGTGTGGTGCCTTTTGAGTATGTGCAAGTTTTGTGTGAGGCAACTTTTGCATGTGTTGTAACTTTTGTGCATGTGGCAATTTTTCTGCGTGTGGCAATTTTTCTGCGTGTGCAAGTTTTGCGTGTGGCGAGTTTTCCATGAGGTGAGTTTTGCACGTGTGGCGAGTTTTGCATGTGGAGAGTTTTGCGCGTGGCGAGTTTTGAGCGGCGACTTTTGTGTTTCTACTTTTATGTGGCGAGGTTGGTGTATGTGTGGTGAAATGTGCGCTGACTGAGGGTGGTATATGTGTTCGAGCACGTGGTAGTGTGTGGCGCATTTTGTGTGTGTGTTCATATCCCCGTGGTGGTGTGGTGATTATCCCATGTTGGGGCCCCACCTTAGCAACTGTACAGTATATACTCTTTGGCGCCATCGCTGTCATTCTTTAAGTCCCCCTTGTTCACATCTGGCAGCTGTTAATTTGCCTCCAACACTTTTCCTTTCATTTTTTCCCCATTATGTAGATAGGTGCAAAATTGTTTGGTGAATTGGAAAGCGCGGGGTTAAAATTTCACCTCACAACATAGCTTTGACGCTCTCGGGGTCCAGACGTGTGACTGTGCAAAATGTTGTGCCTGTAGCTGCGACGCCTCCAACACTTTTCCTTTCACTTTTTCCCCATTATGTAGATAGGGGCAAAATTGTTTGGTGAATTGGAAAGCGCGGGGTTAAAATTTCACCTCACAACATAGCCTATGACGCTCTCGGGGTCCAGACGTGTGACTGTGCAAGATTTTGTGGCTGTAGCTGCGACGGTTCAGATGCCAATCCTGGACATACATACATACACACATTCAGCTTTATATATTAGATGGTATTTTGATTTATTGCAATAAAATTAAATATTTTAGGACTATACTCATTTGTGGTTTGTTTATACCCGCTCATTGTTGTGATTATGCTATTTGGAGTTTTTGGTCCTCCTCATTTATGCTTAGGACATTTGTCTAGTATGTATATTGACATGTGTGATTTCCTAGATTTCAGATATATTGTTTTAACCCTGGGATAGGTGAAGAAGAGGTGATGTTACATGCTATATAATATGTGTGTACAACATTTTTTTCTTGAGGATGAAGTTATAATATACATATTATAATTTATATTGATAGATAGCGATTGGTTCCTTGGTTAATACAACCACACCCATTAGCATTGAATGTGGGGTATAAATATCTTGTAACAAAATCATATTATTATTTACCTGATGAAGATCTACATGGCCGAAATGCGTTGTGTTTTTTTGATAAGTTTTTATTGTTGTTTATAAAATTTTGTATTTGCTGCACATAGCCAATAAAATATCATCTGATTCAACACCAGAGATATTTATTTTTTTGACTACATAACCCTCATATTCCAAATTGGGTTAAGGATCATCTGAAGGAAGTGCTCTGAAATATCCTTATTCACCTTAAAAAGAAAGATAGGGTTAGTATACAGGAATGAGATTTAATTCTGAGACCCTAAATTTTTATATTTGAGTACTCCTCATAAGATACACCTATAACCCAAACTACCTTACAAGTGAACGAGATTCTGGTTATAGAGAAAGGAAGTTGTAGGAAATGTACAGCCTCTCTAAAGTGAGGGCTGTTGAGAGCAATATTGATACATTTAAATGGGTTTTCCATTATTTTATACTATTCAATTAACCTAAAACATTAAAACATAGTAATAAACTTCCAAATCTATTTACAGTCCCAATTTAGATTAATTTAGCAACCAAATATTACCTAAATCCCATGCTGCTGCTTGTTTTTTATTTCATCCTCAGTAATGCCAAGCCTCATAATTACAATTAACAATGTTAGTGATGTGATGTCATGTCATCAACAGGAATGCATATATGGCAGCAGAGTAGAATTGGGGAAAACTACCTTACATAATACTGTATAATATGGCGCAAACATTAATGTTCATCATGTCACTTATGTAAGAAGAAAGGTAAAAAAGGGCACAATTGATTTAAATGAAAATGCCGACTTTATGTAAACAATGGAGGAAACAACCATGCTTGAGCATCAGACACATGTGCACTAATGGATACAATATAATGGAACCTGTTTTACCTGGTGTCTGTGAGGTTGCTATCATTACCTCAGTAACCTCTATTGCTCTGCTGAAGACATTGTGTTAATTTCTATTAATAACACCACTGGAGGTGTTTTTTGGGGTTGCCCCTGGCCATCTGGGAGGTTTTTACCCTTATTTGATTGAATTTGTACCAGACACATCATCTTTGAGGGCCCTGTCATGGCCTGTCATAAGTGCTGGTGGTCCGGCATTTTTTCTTTCAGTGACGTCACCGCTAATCGGGCGGTTTGACAGACTACCAAGAAACACCTCCATCGATCTTCCTTAGGTGTGCCCCTACCCAACCGGGGGTTTTCGCCCCCTTTTGACTACATTTGGACCTGGCACACCTGGGGTGAAGATTCTGTCAGGGACCGCTCCAGGCGCCATCTTCCTCCATCTCAGTGACGTCACCGTTAATCGGGCGGTGTCACAAACTACAATGGATCACCTTCATTGGGTGTGCCTCTACTCTACCGGAGGGTTTTCACCCCGTTTTAACTATATTTGCACCTGGCACACCGTGGGTGAAGCTTCTACCAGGGACCACTCCAGGCGCCATCTTCCTCTGCTTCAGTGACATCATCGCTGCCTGCGATATTCTTGTAAGTGCTCAAATTGCTTCGGAACCATTTCAGAAAACTTTCTTTGGGTTGCCCCTTGTGAACCGGGGGGGTCTGGGATCTATTTTACTTCTGTTTTCATTGGGCACATCGCCCGGGAAGATCCTGTCACGGACCGCTGTTTCCATCAGTTCCCCGGCTTCTCCTCCTCTGGCGGTGATGTCACCACTGACTGCGGCCATCTTCAGGAGGCGGCAGATGATTACAGTTGCTCTGTCTTTGCATAATATTGACTTATTGCTTGCTTGGTTTCATTGAGGGTGGGGAAGGGGTGGGTATTTTTATTGCCTGAAAAGGTCTTTTTGGTCCATTTCCTTTTAGCAGTTACTTTTAATAAAGTGGGAGTTGGTTCTGATTAATATAATATTAATAATAATAATTATATAAAGCTTATAACAAATTTATATTGTATATTTATATATCTACCTATTTACATATTAGGTCACTTTTACCTGTATCTTATTGGGAGATAACATTTTAAAGTAAGAAATTGGTAAAATATATAACAAGTTTCTATTTCATAGCCTATACAATATCACATTGTGGTGGGACCTTGTCTTACCTTCAATCACTTTTTTATAATACAGTTGGACACCATGAGTCATCTCACCTCTAAATTGCCTATGACTAAATCATCTGGTTCTTCTAGAGCTCAAAAACAAAATAAGGACCCACGGGCTAATCGTGGTTCTTCAAGGGACTCGGTTAATTTGCTGAGTCCAGTTAAGTCTTGTTCTCCTATTGAGAGAGAGCTCTCACAGTCCTCTGTCAAGGCCCTTTCTCATTCCGCATCCACGCCTAAAGCTTGCTTAGCAGAGCTCGGTGTGGAACTTCCCTTTCCCTCTTCACTCATTCCTACTGAGACCATGGACCTCTCTTCCTCTTCAAAGAGGAAGGGTCCCTCGAGTTGGGGGAACGCGGTCTTCTATTACCAATTCTTTGGAAGAGGACTCTACTAATTACTCTCCCAATCCTAGTCCAAAAAAGTCCAAACCAAGGACCGAGAGACCATCCATGTCTTCCATGTCTTCTTGTACCTTTCATGATGCATCGTCGCTTGAGGCGTGTATGGATACTCTGGTTGATAAACTTAGCACCAGTTGCATCTTGATATGGACAACCAGATGAAAATATTTTAGGAGACTCTTGAGTTTTTCACTTCTTGGTTGGATTACAATTAAGTCAGACTGGGAGAATTGGAAAAGACACATGCACTGTCCCTAAAGGAACAGTCTGACTCTAAGTCAGAGATTCGTCAGTAGAAGCTTATGTTGGCAAATCTAGAGGACAGATCCCGTCATAACAATCATTAACAACATAAGATGATTCCCAATCTTTCGGATACGGATCTCATTATAAATCGTATCCATCATCTTCCAAAGCTTACTTTGGTTACTTATAATGTGAGGGGTCTTAATAGCCCGAATAGACGTTTTTCCTTTTAGAGGAAAATTAATAAATCTGTTGCGGACATGGTGGCCTGCAAGAGACTAAATTTAAGATACATAATCATCCTGCATTTACCCCAAAATATTACCCACATGTTTTTGAAGCCTCGGGTCCCTCTAAAGGGGCAGGCGTTATGACCCTGTTCAGAGACTCCTTGTCGTTTGAACTATTGGAGGAATTGGTTGACGTGAATGGTCATTTTCATGTCCTTATTTGCAAGTTAAATTCCCAAATTCATACAATTGTAAATATTTATGCTCCTAATAAGGGTCAAATTAAATTTTTAGATAAGTTGCTGAAAAAAATTGAACCACTTAAAAAAGGCATTCTTTTACTTTTAGGAGACTTTAATTTGGTCCCTGATAATATACTTGTTGCCTCATCCTCAAATAGGCTTAACTTCCCCTCCTTAAATAATTGGCTTTTTACTCACGAACTTTATGACATCTTTAAATGTTTAAACTCCACTTCAAGGGAATACACATATTTTTCTGACTCCAATTTGTCAGCTTCTCGCATTGATCGGATATCATCAGATGTGTTCTCCCTCCCTAGATTTTCCTCTATATCCATTGGTAATAAATCCATTTTGGATCGTGCCCCTGTCATTGCCAAATTGATTGAAGGTCACTCTATCAATAATCAACCGTTGTGGAAGTGTAATGCTTCTATTTTTTCAAAATCCTACATGCCATGAAGAAATTTCTAGATTTCTTAACCTTTATTTTTCTGAGAATGTGTATGACCCTTCCAAGCCATTCCTCCAGTAGAACGCGCACAAGGCAGTTCTACATGGCACTCTCATTCATATTTCCTCCCGTATAAAAATTTTTAACCGCCAAAAGATTAAACATTTACAAGCCTTGATTAAAGAGGAGTTGGAGCTGGCATTGGCCAATAGCCCCACCCCTTGTTTCAAAACTTTGATTTATCCCATCTTAGGAATGAATTGAGGGCCACATTTTTTCATTTGATTTTGGTCAAACAATCAAAAATCAATCACTAGATGTCCCTCAACAAGCCCACTCGTTTTATGTTTAATAGAATTAAAAAGGTTAGAATACGTAACCAAATCGACAAGCTCATTTCTCCTAAAGGCATTTCTCTCACCCACCCACAGGACATTGCAAATTAATCTGCACAATATTTCAATCAATTATATAATTTGCGGTCTGATCCCTCTCTTCCCATTCCAGGTGCGAGATCTATTGATGACTTTTTGTCTTCTGTCAATCTTCCATAACTTGATTCCATGGATGCAGACTTTTTGGCTGCTCCTTTTACTGCAGAAGAGATTAGTGACACAATAAAACAATTGAAATCTTATAAGGCCCCTGGTCCTGATGGTTATAGCAATAATTATTATAAATCATTCCATGAAATTCTTGTCCCCCATTTAGTTCAAATTTTCAATGTCGCTGCGTCCATTGGTTCTTTCCCTAGGGAAAATTTGGATGCCACAATTATACTTATTCCCAAGCCTCATACTAGTCCTGATCAAATACTTAATTACCGTCCCATTTCATTAATTAATACTGATCTCAAAATTTTTTCCAAAGTCTTAGCTAACCGCCTTAACCTTATTTTGCCCAAATTAATTTCCACGGACCAGATTGGATTTATCAACCACCGGCAATCCATTGAAGGTACCAGGAGGCTGATAAATATTATTAAATTAATTAATTCCCGAAAAATTAACTCCACTTTAATATCCCTTGTTGCAGAGAAAGTGTTTGATCGCTTAAATTGGACTTTTCTCAAATGTTCCCTACAAAAATGTTGCTTTGATTTGGACTTTATAAATAAAATTATGGCTTTATATTCCAATCCTCAGGCAAAAATTTATATTAATAATCACTTTTCTTTCCCATTTCCAATCTCTGATGGTACTCGGCAGGGTTGCCCCCTTTCTCCACTACTTTTTGCCCTTGCCATGGAGCCATTAGCCCAGCTCATTAGAGATAATCCCTCCATAGAGGGAGTTCGCACGGATCGTAAGGAATTTGAAATCAGTTTATATGCTGATGATGTTCTCCTGTCCCTTACTAATCTTTGTCGTTCTATTCCACATTTGCAAACCCTTCTTAAAAAAATTTCAATTTTTTCATATTTTAAAATAAATGAATCCAAGTCGAAAATTTTTCAATTTAACCTCACTGATTCTCAAATCCGGAGTATAAAGGATATTTCGCCCTGGGGTTGGGCGGAGACGGATATTGTTTATTTGGGTCTGAAGTTTTCTAGAAACCTTAGCTCCTTGATTCCCAGCAATTTGGATTCTCTTATTGCTTCCATTTCTAAAGAGCTTAGATTTTATGATGATAAAGTATTATCGTGGTGGGAAAGGTGCCTTATTGTAAAATCAATAATTCTTCCCAAGATCCTCTACATCTTCACGTCCCTTCCTTTACTTGTTTCTACTTCCTATTTGACCAGTTTGCAGGCACACCTCAATCTGGGGCAACAAGAGAGCTCGTATAGCCTCTAGTCAACTGTATAAACATAAATTGCGTGGGGGTATGGGTCTATCTAATGTTTCGGCCTATTATTTCTCCCATTTAATTAAACAGAGTCTGTATTGGTGGTCTGCAGATCATACACCTTCATGGGTGGAATTGGAATTATATTTTAATAGAAATTCTCCACCTTGTAATATTATTATCAATTTATTCACCTTTAAGTCTTTGCTTCGGTCTGATCATCCGATATTTGTAGCTGTTCTTGTGGCATGGCAGAAATTTCTCAAAATTAAAAGTGGTTTCACTAGGATGGAACTTATGCTGAAACTTCCCCTCTCTTTTTTGGCTACTGTTTTCTCGTTTGATCTGCATTCAAGTTGGGCTGACTGGGGAATCTCTAAACTACATGACGTCTTTGATGGTAACAAGTTTGTGTCATTTACCCACCTTAAAGATACGTTTGGTGTTCCCTCATCGGCTTTTATGCAGTTTACTATTTTAAAGGATTTTTTGAGGCCACTAGTGACAGGTCGCCCTCCTTTATCGGAGCCGGCGATTAATATTTTATACAACTCCGGTCATAGCATATTTTTGTCTACGCAATATATCTACCAGTATTTTAATAACGATTTCAAAATTATAAAATCCCATACATGAGCAAATGGGAATCTACTTTGAATCTTTCTGCAGCTCTAGATGATTGGGAACTGGCCATGTCCTTGACTTATTCTGCCACCATGTGTCATGTCGGACGCTGTTCACACTAGGGCGTCCGACAGACAGAGGTAATTCCTCATTCATCCACTATATGCTCAGTGGCGCCAGCTAGATTGATCCAGATTGTCCGGGGTTAATCTGGCTGGTACTCGGGTTGGAGGCTTAGTCATGCCCATTGCCTTTAAATAGTTTTCCTGGGCTTTGGGCGTCGCCGATTATAGCTTGTGTCTTGTGCCTGGTGATCTCGGTCTGGAGTGGTGGTCTGGGAGAGGAAATATCGTATCTGGTGGTGTATTATCCTTCGTTATATTTCTCCTTCCTATATTTGTATTGTTTTGCCCTGTGCACATTATAGTGTTTTCCTGTGTGTCTGTGGCGTGGTGCGTTTTTAGTTTTCCCTGTCTGTGCTTTCTGTAGGGGTTGGTGTGAGGTCTTATCACTGGGTGGCGGGTAGAGGTTTCAGCTTAGTACTGAAACAGGTCTCAGGGTCAGGCCTGGCAGCCCAGACATGCACACCTTCAGTGTAAACTCTGGGAGAGGGACAGACAGGGTTTCCCTAGTTTGAGGGATATTGCAGGGGCCCGGGTAATCAGCTGTAGTCTACCCAGTACCCCCGTGACATTATGTCCATGGCTCTTCATGAGTCTTATTTTAAAGTTATCTCTAGGTGGTATTATTCACCGTCTTGTTTAGCATTTATTAATCCTTCCAATTCCCCTCTCTGCTGGAGGGATTGTGGACATTATGGTAGCCTTTCCCATTTGTTTTGGTTTTGTCCACGTATTAGACCTTTTTAGGATGAAATCTCTTCTCTTATTTCTATTATATTAAAACGTTCGGATTTGTCTCAGTCTCCTCAGTTGGCCCTGCTTTCATTGAATGCAGATCAATTGACTCTACCTTTTAGGAAACTTGTTATACATCTGCTTTTAGTTTCTAAGAATGCTATTGTTTTTTTTTTTTTTAAATCTTCTAAAATACCCTGTTCACAAGAAATTATTGACAAACTGGCTTTGCATAAATCCTATGAACAAAAATTGGCGTTACTGAATGGCTGCTTTCCTTCCTTTTTGAAAAAATGGTCTCGCTGGCTGGAAATATTTCCATAAGAATTTACTGTATTTATTGTTTTATTTTATTCTATTCTATTTTTACTTTTATGCTTCATGAATGTTTCATGCCATTGCATTTATGTTAACCTTGCTCTCTATGTCTTGTTTTGGTTGAAAATGTTAATAAAATTGTTTGGAAAAACAATATAATGGATGCCAAATTGCCAGCAAAGAAATGAATGTGCTTTAAAGAATGTGTTATTACTGTAAATACATATTTGTAGACATTGTTAGTTTCAATGTGTGGGACAATGTGTCTCCTATTGTTACATCATAGCCCTAATAATGCAGACTGTACCAGAGAGCGTCCAGTGTACATTACAAGAATTAGCTATTATGACGCTGCTAACATTAAAATCAACTTTCTAATAAAAGAACCATTGAAAGGTACATGACGTAATAATAATATTTTATGTTTCCCCAGTGGTTTTCTGGATTTTACAGTCCAAGAACATCAGCCTGCAAAACAGCATTAATGGTAACTACACATCCATTTGTACCTGCCACAACACCTAGCTGAAGTGCTAAGTCAATTAATAGGAAAACCTCTTCAGATTATTTTTTTAAGCATTGGATTTATTTTTATTTTTCTCGTCCTCATAATAGAGAAGAAACAGGGAGCTTTCCTAGCAACATTCAGTATTATCACGTAAAAAGCATTTAACCCCTTCCCAACTGGTGATTTTTCATTTTTATGTCTTCATTTTTTCTATTCTTCTTTCAAGGGACATCATTTTTATACTTTTATTTTTATACTAGATGGAGGCCCGATGCTCTCGCATTGGGAGGGTGGTAATGTCACGATGGGGGCAGGCTTTGCAGCATTGAGAATCTCCCCCCATGTGCTCACCCACCTATCCACGCTCTCTTTCCCCATGTGCTGACTTCTCCCGTCTGTGCTCTCTTCTTTGACCTGTCTACCCCATTTGCTATCCCCCTTGTCTGCTGTCTCCCCCTGTGCTGTCTCTCTCACCCCTGTGCGATTTCTCTCTCCCCATCTGCTGTCTTCTTCTCTCATGTCATCTCTTCTTTGACCTGTGTACTCCATGTGCTCCCGTACATGGTCAGACACAGACAATTTTTAAAATGAACTTTCGTTTGTGGGAAAACCTTTAATGTGACCAGCTTCCTCTGCCTGCATCTGCCGCTGGGATCAGACCACCGCCATCTTTGTGCAGATAGCGGCAGTCACATTAACACTGCGCATGCGCTCCTCCTGTACAAAGATGGCTGCGGTCAGTGAATCATTCGGCTGATCCCGGTGGCGTGTTCGCGAAGGTGTTCCCGCGCAAGAGGCTGCGTATGGCATATACTGTGTGTGTGTGGTGCATACGGCGTATAGTGTGTGTGTGTGTTGCGTACGGCATATACAGTGTGTGTTTGTGATGTGTACGGCGTATACAATGTGTATGTGTGTGTGTGTCGGGTGTGGCGGTGTTCCGCTGGTGGTACCGCGCAAGAGGCTGATACCATCAGCAGTTTCCACATTGAGACACCCATCACTTGGGTGTCCCAATATAGTGGACGGTGAACTTCCGCCGCCTGGAATTCTGGGATCCGGACACATCTGGACGGAACAGGATGTGAAGACATTACAAGGTAAGCATATATTAAGATATATATTAAGAGACCACCACATTAAAACCCTGTCAGGGGCAGCCCAATCTCCAGACCTGAACCCAAATGAAAAACTCTGGAATCAAGAGGATGATGGATAGTCACAACAAGCCATCAAACAAAGAAGAACTGATTACATTTTTGTGCCAGAAGCATGCCAAGGCGCATGAAAGCTGTGATTAAAAATCATGGTTATTCCACAAAATATTGATTTCTGAACTCTTCCTGAGTTAAAACATTAGTATTTATTTAGTTTTCTTTGCATTTAAGGTCTGAAAGAATTGGGTTGTTTTTTATTTTGACCATTTTTCTTTGTCAGAAAAAAATACAAAATATATTGCTTGGAAATTCGGAGACATGTTGTCAGAAGTTAAAGAATAAAAGAACAGTCTACATTTTACTCAAAAGTATACCTATAAAGAGAAAAATCAGACAAACTGAACATTTTGCAGTGGTCTCTTAATTTTTACCAGAGCTGTATATATATATAACCAGTGGCGCATTTAGGGGGGGCAGCCGGGGTATGTGCCTCGGGCACAGCTGTAAGGGGGCGCAGTCAGGCCGCCTAATGCGGTGGTCTGCAGTGACTCCCCCGGCGGCTGCATTCTGCCACCCCCTCGGACTGGGAGTCAGATGTTCTCTGTCCCGACTGTCAAGCTGACAGCCAGCACAGAGAAGCTGCAGTGCGCCAGCTCCCAGTATTCAATTGTGCTCGTATCTTACAGACACGAGTACAATTGAAGATCTGACTGCAGTGCCTAGAACGGAGGTGATTTCGGGAGGTAATGATGTCACCGGAAGGGGCGAGGCCTCCTTCAGTCCAGTGAAGACACTATAGCAGGAAGCTGCTGAGGCTGCTAGAGGACTGAGGGTCTGCAGCATGGAGCCATGTGAGATTACCGAGGTGTGTGGGGAATGGAGGGTGATGAGGGGCTGTGTAGTGGATAAGAGGCTGTGTGGGGAATGGGGGGATGATGAGGGGCTGTGTGGGGAATGGGGGGATAATGAGGTGATGTGTGGGGAATGGGGGTAATGAGGGGCTGTGTAGTGGATGATAAGAGGCTGTGTGGGGAATGGAGGGATGATAACGGGCTGTGTGGGGAATGGGGGGATGATGAGGGGCTGTTGGGAGAAGGTTGGGATGATGAGGGGCTGTGTGGGAGAAGGGGTGATGATGAGGGGCTTTGGGGGAGAAGGGGGGTGATGAGGGGCTGTAAGGGGGTGATGGGGGCTGTGTGGGGAATGGGGGGATGAGAGGCTGTGTGGGTGATGATGAGGGCCTGTGTGAGGAATGGGGGGATGATGAGAGGCTCTGTGGAGAAGCGGGGTGATGAGGGCCTTTATGGGGAATGGGGGGTGTTGTGAATTTGGATTTTGGGCTCCCCCGGTGGCCACTGGTGGAATTGAACTTGTGTCATCATCTTTCCTGTTCACCTGTTCTCATCAGATCTGGGTGTCGCTATATAATCTGGCTTCTCTGTTAGTTGCTTGCCGGTCAACAATGTTATCAGAAGCCTCTCTGTGCTTGTTCCTGCTCCCAGACATCTACTAGATAAGTTGGACTTTCGTCCATGTTTGTTTTTGCTTTTTGGTTCCAGTTCACAGCTGCAGTTTCGTTACTGTGTCTGGAAAGCTCTTGTTGATCAGGAATTGCCACTCTGGTATTATGAGTTAATGCCAGAGTCCTAAAGTAATTTCTGGATGGTGTTTTGTTAGGGTTTTCTGCTGACCATGAAAGTGTTCTTTCTGTCTTCTGCTATCTAGAAAGCGGACCTCAAATTTGCTAAAACTATTTTCCTGCTGTGTTTGTTATTTCATCTAAAATCACCGCCAATATATGTGGGGGGCCTCTGTCTCCTTTTTGGGCATTTCTCTAGAGGTGAGCCAGGTCTTATATTTCCCTCTGCTAGCATTATTTAGTTCTCCGGCCGGCGCTGGGCATATAGGGATAAAAAGTAGGACATGCTACCTGGCTACTTCTAGTTGTGCGGTAGGTTTAGTTCATGGTCAGTACAGTTCCCATCTTCCAAGAGCTTGTTCCTATATAGGCTTATGCTATGTTCTCTAGCCATGGAGATCATGACAGTTTGACCGGCCCACTAAAGGGTTAATTCCTTGGCTGAGAAAGGAGTGAAATAAGAAGTCTGCTGAGAGTTTTTTTTTTTTTTTTTGTGCTCTTAATTGGATCATTTGCCAGTCTGTCTATGCTGCAGTCTTTCTTTTTTTTCTCTCTCCTTCTAATCTTTGAATGGCTCTGTGTTCACCTGTTTATTATGGATCTTCAGAGTGTAACTGCAGGTTTGAATAATCTCACCACGAAAGTACAAAATTTGCAAGATTTTGTTGTTCATGCTCCGGTATCTGAACCGAGAATTCCTTTGCCGGAATTTTTCTCGGGGAATAGATCTGGTTTTCAGAATTTTAGAAATAATTGCAAGTTATTTTTGTCCCTGAAATCTCGTTCTGCCGGGGACCCTGCACAGCAGGTTCGGATTGTGATTTCTCTGCTCCGTGGCGACCCTCAAGACTGGGCTTTTTCATTGGCACCAGGGGATCCTGCGTTGCGCAGTGTAGATGCGTTTTTTCTGGCCTTGGGGTTGCTTTATGACGAACCTCATTTGGAACTTCAGGCAGAAAAAACTTTGATGTCCCTATCTCAGGGGCAAGATGAAGCTGAAATTTACTGCCAGAGATTCCGTAAATGGTCTGTGCTTACTCAGTGGAATGAGTGTGCCTTGGCGGCTACTTTCAGAGAGGGTCTCTCTGATGCCATTAAGGATGTTATGGTGGGGTTCCCTGTGCCTGCGGGTCTGAATGAGTCCATGACAATAGCTATTCAGATCGATAGGCGTCTGCGGGAGCGCAAACCAGTGCACCATCTGGCGGTGTCCACTGAGAAGACGCCAGAAAGTATGCAGTGTGATAGAATTCTGTCCAGAAGCGAGCGGCAGAATTTTAGACGGAAAAATGGGTTGTGTTTCTATTGTGGGGATTCTACTCATGTTATATCAGCATGCTCTAAGCGTACTAAAAAGCTTGATAAGTCTGTTTCCATTGGCACTTTACAGTCTAAGTTTATTTTGTCTGTGACCCTGATTTGCTCTTTGTCATCTATTACCACGGACGCCTATATCGACTCTGGCGCCGCTTTGAGTCTTATGGATTGGTCCTTTGCCAATCGTTGTGGGTATGATTTAGAGCCTTTGGAGACTCTTATTCCTCTGAAGGGGATTGACTCCACCCCATTGGCTAATAATAAACCACAATACTGGACACAAGTAACTATGCGTATTAATCCGGATCACCAGGAGATTATTCGTTTTCTGGTGCTGTATAATCTACATGATGATTTGGTGCTAGGATTGCCATGGCTGCAGTCTCACAACCCAGTCCTTGACTGGAGAGCTATGTCTGTGTTGAGCTGGGGATGTAAGGGGACTCATGGGGACGTACCTTTGGTTTCCATTTCATCATCTATCCCCTCTGAAATCCCTGAGTTCCTGTCTGATTATCGTGACGTCTTTGAAGAACCCAAGCTGGGTTCACTACCTCCGCACCGTGAGTGCGATTGTGCTATAGATTTAATTCCGGGTAGTAAATACCCAAAGGGTCGTTTATTTAGTCTGTCTGTGCCTGAACATGCTGCTATGCGAGAATATATAAAGGAGTCCTTGGAAAAGGGACATATTCGTCCATCGTCATCTCCCTTAGGAGCCGGCTTTTTCTTTGTGTCAAAAAAAGACGGCTCTTTGAGACCATGTATTGATTATCGGCTTTTGAATAAAATCACGGTTAAATATCAATACCCATTGCCGTTGCTGACTGATTTGTTTGCTCGCATAAAGGGGGCCAAGTGGTTCTCTAAGATTGATCTCCGTGGGGCGTATAATTTGGTGCGGATCAGGCAGGGGGATGAGTGGAAAACCGCATTTAATACGCCCGAGGGCCACTTTGAGTATTTGGTGATGCCTTTTGGTCTTTCTAATGCCCCTTCAGTCTTCCAGTCCTTTATGCATGATATTTTCCGCGATTTTTTGGATAAATTTATGATAGTGTATCTGGATGATATTCTGATTTTTTCGGATGACTGGGACTCTCATGTCCAGCAAGTCAAGAGGGTTTTTCAGGTTTTGCGGTCTAATTCTCTGTGTGTCAAGGGTTCTAAGTGCGTTTTTGGGGTTCAGAGAATTTCCTTTTTGGGATATATTTTTTCTCCCTCTTCCATTGAGATGGATCCTGTCAAGGTTCAAGCTATTTGTGATTGGACGCAGCCCTCTTCTCTTAAAAGTCTTCAGAAATTTTTGGGCTTTGCCAACTTTTATCGTCGATTTATTGCTGGTTTTTCGGATGTCGTTAAGCCATTGACCGATTTGACTAGACAGGGTGCTGATGTTGCTAATTGGTCCCCTGATGCTGTGGAGGCTTTTCAGGAGCTTAAGCGCCGTTTTTCTTCTGCCCCTGTGTTGCGTCAGCCTGATGTGGCTCTTCCTTTTCAGGTTGAGGTCGACGCTTCTGAGATCGGAGCTGGGGCAGTGTTGTCGCAGAAAAGTTCTGACTGCTCCGTGATGAGGCCTTGTGCCTTCTTTTCCCGTAAATTTTCGCCCGCTGAGCGGAATTATGATGTTGGGAATCGGGAGCTTTTGGCCATGAAGTGGGCGTTTGAGGAGTGGCGCCATTGGCTTGAGGGGTCCAGACATCAGGTGGTGGTATTGACTGACCACAAAAATTTGATTTATCTTGAGACCGCCAGGCGCCTGAATCCTAGACAGGCGCGCTGGTCATTATTTTTTTCTCGGTTTAATTTTGTGGTGTCATACCTACCGGGTTCTAAGAATGTTAAGGCGGATGCCCTTTCTAGGAGTTTTGAGCCTGATTCACCCGGCAACTCTGAGCCCACAGGTATCCTTAAGGATGGAGTTATTTTGTCAGCCGTTTCTCCAGACCTGCGGCGGGCCTTGCAGGAGTTTCAGGCGGATAGACCGGATCGTTGTCCGCCTGATAGGCTGTTTGTTCCTGATGATTGGACCAGTAGAGTCATCTCTGAGGTGCATTCTTCTGCATTGGCAGGTCATCCTGGAATTTTTGGTACCAGGGATTTGGTGGCAAGATCCTTCTGGTGGCCTTCCCTGTCACGAGATGTGCGAGGCTTTGTGCAGTCTTGTGACGTTTGTGCTCGGGCCAAGCCTTGTTGTTCTCGGGCTAGTGGATTATTGTTGCCCTTGCCTATTCCTAAGAGGCCTTGGACGCACATCTCGATGGATTTTATTTCAGATCTGCCTGTTTCCCAGAAAATGTCTGTCATCTGGGTGGTGTGTGACCGTTTTTCTAAGATGGTCCATTTGGTTCCCCTGCCCAAATTGCCTTCTTCTTCCGAGTTGGTTCCCCTGTTTTTTCAAAATGTTGTTCGTTTGCATGGTATTCCTGAGAATATCGTTTCTGACAGAGGAACCCAATTTGTGTCTAGATTTTGGCGGGCATTCTGTGCTAGGATGGGCATAGATTTGTCTTTTTCGTCTGCTTTTCACCCTCAGACTAATGGCCAGACCGAGCGGACTAATCAGACCCTGGAGACATATCTGAGGTGTTTTGTGTCTGCTGACCAGGATGATTGGGTTGCTTTTTTGCCATTGGCGGAGTTCGCCCTCAATAATCGGGCCAGCTCTGCCACCTTGGTGTCCCCGTTTTTCTGTAATTCGGGGTTCCATCCTCGATTTTCCTCCGGTCAGGTGGAGTCCTCGGATTGTCCTGGAGTGGATGCGGTGGTGGAGAGATTGCATCATATTTGGGGGCAGGTGATGGACAATTTGAAGTTGTCCCAGGAGAAGACTCAGCTTTTTGCCAACCGTTACCGTCGTGTTGGTCCTCGGCTTTGTGTTGGAGATTTGGTGTGGTTGTCTTCTCGTTTTGTCCCTATGAGGGTCTCTTCTCCTAAGTTTAAGCCTCGGTTCATCGGTCCGTATAAAATATTGGAGATTCTTAACCCTGTTTCCTTCCGTTTAGACCTCCCTGCATCCTTTTCCATTCATAACGTTTTTCATCGGTCGTTATTGCGCAGGTATGAGGTACCTGTTGTGCCTTCCGTTGAGCCTCCTGCTCCGGTGTTGGTTGAGGGTGAGTTGGAGTACGTTGTGGAGAAAATCCTAGACTCCCGTGTTTCCAGACGGAGACTCCAGTATCTGGTCAAGTGGAAGGGATACGGCCAGGAGGATAATTCTTGGGTCACTGCATCTGATGTTCATGCCTCCGATCTGGTTCGTGCCTTTCATAGGGCCCATCCTGATCGCCCTGGTGGTTCTGGTGAGGGTTCGGTGCCCCCTCCTTGAGGGGGGGGTACTGTTGTGAATTTGGATTTTGGGCTCCCCCGGTGGCCACTGGTGGAATTGAACTTGTGTCATCATCTTTCCTGTTCACCTGTTCTCATCAGATCTGGGTGTCGCTATATAATCTGGCTTCTCTGTTAGTTGCTTGCCGGTCAACAATGTTATCAGAAGCCTCTCTGTGCTTGTTCCTGCTCCCAGACATCTACTAGATAAGTTGGACTTTCGTCCATGTTTGTTTTTGCTTTTTGGTTCCAGTTCACAGCTGCAGTTTCGTTACTGTGTCTGGAAAGCTCTTGTTGATCAGGAATTGCCACTCTGGTATTATGAGTTAATGCCAGAGTCCTAAAGTAATTTCTGGATGGTGTTTTGTTAGGGTTTTCTGCTGACCATGAAAGTGTTCTTTCTGTCTTCTGCTATCTAGAAAGCGGACCTCAAATTTGCTAAAACTATTTTCCTGCTGTGTTTGTTATTTCATCTAAAATCACCGCCAATATATGTGGGGGGCCTCTGTCTCCTTTTTGGGCATTTCTCTAGAGGTGAGCCAGGTCTTATATTTCCCTCTGCTAGCATTATTTAGTTCTCCGGCCGGCGCTGGGCATATAGGGATAAAAAGTAGGACATGCTACCTGGCTACTTCTAGTTGTGCGGTAGGTTTAGTTCATGGTCAGTACAGTTCCCATCTTCCAAGAGCTTGTTCCTATATAGGCTTATGCTATGTTCTCTAGCCATGGAGATCATGACAGGGGGGATGATGATGATTTCAGCATGCAAGCGACAGGAGCGCATGACGTAACTGTCATAAGCCTCCAGTCATGTGCACACCGACGTCAGCTGCTGTCCTCTGATCGGCTGCAGCATATATTGGAGCACACAGAGCCCAGTGCCGCATTACACTTCAGGACGCACATCCAGTTGCAGTTTGCACTTGCATCGGCAGGCCCCTCACCTGTACGGGCCCAGTCGTGGTCGAGACCTCTTATAATCCTGTTAAGTGGCAGTAAATAAAACGTTGATGACCTTCTTATAGCAACTGCTAGCTTATTTGCTGCCCAAAGACATCAAGTTTTCATTTACTACCTCTAAACGCACATGCAGTAAAATATGATGGTCTGTAGGTCTGTGATTAGGACGGAAATTTCAGCTTGCATATCGTTTTAGGATTGCTATTAATATATTTGTACACAATATATCAATTGCCGAAAACTCTGAGCACAGTTTACAGTGATCTGTTGTATTCAGCCAAGGCAATTCTCTGCTAGGACTCAGTGCTAATACACTTTACCGGATGTGATACAATGTAGTTAACTGGAGAGATTTGTACAGTCCATGTATTTAGGACACAGAGTATTGCTGATGACTCGATACAAGTGTTGCAAATGTTAATGTGTAGTAAATATTACATTTGTACACGTTTTCTGACTAGATAGAAACAAGATTTTTCCCATACACTGCTAACTTAATTGGAATACAGATTATGTTAGAAAGTTCAAGAAGGTTTAATTTTTTTATTTTCTTTATTCCACAGTGATTTAGCTTTATTTATTAAAAACGAAAATGCAGATAAAGGGTAATCTACTTGTAAATAGTCTGTAAATCCTACCTGGCTGCCTTACTGGAGTAGTGGCTACAGAGAGAAAATGTAGTGGTATTATCCCTGCAGCTGCTCATTTCCAGTCATCAGGGCGGCGCAGGGTGCGGTTACAGTCTCCGCTCACTCCACAGAGAGCGTACTGTAATTCTCTGGCACAGTCTATAGAGCAGGCTGTCAATCAATGTGCTGGGGAGTAATTACAGTCACACTCACTGTATAGTGAGTGGTGACTGTAACTGTTCCCTGTACCATCCCAAATAACTGGAAGCATGCAGCTGCAGGGAGAATATAACTTCATTGTATTCCTGTAGCTGCTGCTCCAGTTAGGCAGCAAGGCTGTACAAAACTCACGAAGACATGCCCATTTTTTTTCCTATATTACAAATTAAAGAGGCCAATACAACTCTATGGGTCTGTGAAAAACACGTATAGCACACACATGTATCGATGTACCAACCGTGTGCCTTCAGTATTTACCATTGCAAAAGATAGGAGAAGCTTTGTAATTTATTATTTTTCCATCCATAAAAAACACAGATGACACACTGATGGTAAAAATGGAACCACGGACCATTACACACTGATCCAAAACACTAATGACACTAGTAGCAACAGGGACATGTGAATAAGGCTTAACATGGAATTATAACTCTATTATGTCTTTTTCCTAACTCTTCTGTGCTGATTTATGACAACAGCCCAAATCAAAGTTGAGCAGATCTTTGATATGGCTATAAATCAGCTGAGAGAAGCTCAGAAAAAGACAGAAAGAAAAGTTACAAACTCTGAGTTGGAACAGCTCACTGATGGAGTCTCAAACAGCAATATGCAAGGAAAAAAGAAACTGCAAAAGGCAAATGGTATTTTTATTTAATTAAACCCCCAATGGTTGAAATATTTCTAACCTCAAAATAATGCATTTAAGTAAAGAAAAAAAATTCCCCTGAACTGAGCCCATATCCTTTAAATGGCTCAATCATTCCCCCTCTCAACATCATCCATCAGGGAAAAGATTGGGGTCACGAGGCTTTCATCAATGCTCATCTGATCCTACAAAAATCTGCTATGAATGCAAGCTTTTATATTTTTTTTACCATTATATGCCTTTGTAGGCACTTTTGTTTATAAACTGGACAGCTCCTTTAAGCATTACTACCAGTTCAAAGCCGTACATTGCAGAAATAGAATGAAGCGCATATATTCCATATAAAATAAGGTCACTGATCTGTCTTAATCCTGCATAAAGCCCTGCAATGCTTCTTTTACATTGCTATGAACTAATTACAGCTGCCTGCATTGTATTTATTAGTTACTGATTTCAATATTGTGGTAAAAGTCATTCACGGAAATTGATTTGCAAAAATGCAAAGCCCTTTCCAGTACTAAATATAGCTTGAACCAAAGGAAGAAAATTGCATGCATTCATATTTCTCATCATAATTCAGATATATGCAGTGCATGCTTCATTAACAACAATGCTGATTTGTTATTTTAATGGCAGCTTTTCCTCTTGTAAAACATTCCCATCACAATAGTCCAGGGAAGCCAGTCAGAAATTATTTAGCTCAATATACAATATATTATACTAATGGCAAAGAGCAGTACTTCAGTCAAGCATGGTAACATAAAAT
Source organism: Ranitomeya variabilis (assembly GCF_051348905.1). Lineage (NCBI taxonomy): Eukaryota > Metazoa > Chordata > Amphibia > Anura > Dendrobatidae > Ranitomeya > Ranitomeya variabilis. Next base: position 115,868,050 of record NC_135237.1, on the reverse strand, counting down.
GTTTTCACTGAGCACATCAGGACCCATAAAAATAAGCCCCCTATAGTATGGACATAATTTGTTCATCAAGGCTACACAAATATGACATATCCATCATAAAGCAAGCGTTACACTACTGTCATACTATGGCACAATACAAAGATGCCAATTCAACCCAAAACCAGACCCCAGAAATACAGATAGAGCCCGGAAACCTTAACTAAATCCCAATGCTAGTCCACCATATAATTATAGACTCTAAAACTCTTAAATATATCAGGTTTTTATTGGTGGGTACAAAGGCTACATGAATGAAATTATCAGGTTCAAATGTATTGAAATAATTTGCGATTCATGTCACTAGGATCACCAAAATAAATCCTGCTTCTATTTTGCATAAAGCAGATTATGATTATATAAATCACAGGAAGCTCAAATGACTTCCGACGAGTCCACCTGAGGTTCCCCATAATGCTTTGCATCTATGACATCACATGGCATAGCGCAATCAATCAGCACAGACTATCCCAACCTGTATAAAAGACTAGGCAGGGAATGCAGCAGGCTATAGAAAGGACAGAATGCTGACATGGCCTCAAGTACGACCACCTGGTCTTCCCCATAATGCTTTGCATCTATGACATCACATGATATCAGGAGGGACTAGCCTAGCTCATGTAAAAGACTAGATAGGGAATTCAACACCCATTTTAGGTCGATTTTAGGATAATGAGGGTAGTCAAACTCACAGCTCAGCAATAGAAATAAGATAGCCTAAAACATTGGGCAAATACTCCAGACAGTAATCTCTTGTACAACTGCCGCTGTGAATAGGATAAGAGTAGTAGCCTGGGAAGAATATAGACATTAAATTGATAGGGGGAGAGAGATAGTAAAGGTACCTTCACACTGAACGACATCGCTAGCGATCCGTGACATTGCAGCGTCCTGGCTAGCGATATCGTTGAGTTTGACAGGCAGCAGCGATCAGGATCCTGCTGTGATATAGCTGGTCATTGGTTAAAGTTCAGAACTTTATTTGGTCGTCAGATCGCCGTGTATCGTTGTGTTTGACAGCAAAAGCAACGATACCAGCGATGTTTTACAATGGTAACCAGGGTAAATATCGGGCTACTAAGCGCAGGGCCGCGCTTAGTAACCCGATGTTTACCCTGGTTACCAGTGTAAAATGTAAAAAAACAAACAGTACATACTCACCTTCGCGTCCCCCGGCGTCCGCTTCCTGCACTGACTGAGCGCCGGCCGTAAAGTGAAAGCACAGCACAGCGGTGACGTCACCACTCTGCTGTTAGGGCCGGCACTCACAGTCAGTGCAGGAAGCGGACGTCGGGGGACGCGAAGGTGAGTATGTACTGTTTGTTTTTTTAACATTTTACACTGGTAACCAGGGTAAACATCGGGTTACTAAGCGCGGCCCTGCGCTTAGCAACCCGATGTTTACCCTGGTTACCCAGGGACCTCAGCATCGTTGGTCGCTGGAGAGCGGTCTGTGTGACAGCTCTCCAGCGACCAAACAGCGACGCTGCAGCGATCAGCATCGTTGTCTGTATCGCTGCAGCGTCTAGCATGAATACTAGACTGAGTGTGATTGAGCAGAGATATGGTATAGCTGGCATCTACTGTATACTACTGCATTTTAATTTCAATTTCACATTTTTCTTTCATTCTTAGAGGGATTTTCCCAAGAACAAATGTTCATTTAAATCCATAGATTGTGAATATTAATAACTTCCAAAATTGGTTGTGTTTAAATAAAATGTCCCTTTGCTGAGATAACCTTATATATGTGCTCCTGCTGTGTAATGGCTGTGTCTGACCATGCTGGAAAATGGCTGATCATATCACATCTCCTGGGCAGTGGGGAAACAAAAGAGAGTATACGGATAATACAGCATGGGATCACAGCTGATTCGTTTTGTGAGGTTAAACATTTCCCTGCCTGTTTTGAAACAATATTTTACCTCAAAGAAAGAATCACTTGTGATCCTGTGCTGTCCTGTCTATATACTATTTTGCTTCCTCCTCTGCCCAGGAGCTGTGGTATGATCAGACCATGTTCCTGCACGGTCAGACACAGCCATTACACAGTACACAGCAGGGGCACATTTATAAGATTATCTCAGCACATGAACATTTTATTTTAACACATGAAATTGTGGAAGTTGTTCCAAAATTTATTGATTAAAATGAATTTTTGGTCATGGGAAAACCCCTTTAATGCTGTAGAATGCAGATCAAGGCAATATTTTCTACAAAATAAAAAAAATCTAAAATCAGTGTCAGTTAGACGATGTAGTTACTTATCACAAGTGACTGTAATTAGCTTGTCCATTTCTTCTGCAATCCTTTTTGTGAAAGGAGAATAATTGTTTTTTCATAAATACAAAAGACAACTCCTTAGACATTTAACTGTGACTGTCTACCCCTTAAAGTGTGCATATCGCAAATAGTGATGGGTGAACCTGAACACTAAAGTTTAGGGTCCGTACTGAACACCTACCTTTCGGGCATGGACCCCGAAACTCGACACTCCAAACCCGAACATCGGGTGTCTCCCAGAGAAACATTGGAGGCTCTGATTGGTGGTAAGATCACTACTGCCAATTAGAGCGCCAGCAGCTGTGACTGGCGGTAAAACATTTACCTTCGGTCACAGAGGTGTCAGGCAGATGTGAGTACTATCCTCATCCTACACCTAATGACAGTGAAAGTAGGCACAGCTGATGGGAGTATTCATCAGCCAGCGCCTGCGCTATAAATAAATATATAAAGTGTGGGTTTCCCTCTATTTCTGATAACCAGCATTGCAAAACTGACTGCTGCAGGCTGCAACTCTCAGCTGTCAGCTTTATCAGGGATGATTATCATGAATAGAAGGGTCCCTGCGACATTTTTAAAAAATATTTAAATAAATAATTTTAAAAAATGGTGTGGGGTCCCCCCATTTTTGACAGCCAGCCAAGCTAATTCAGACAGCTAGGGGCGGGTTCACCGTGAGAAATTTCTTACTGTGAACTGCAGTGAACTCACTGAGCTCAGGGCTGTACTGTGAGACTTTTTCTCACGGTGCTGTCAGTTATCTCAGTTCAGCGGCCCAACTAGGAACTCAGCCTCAGTGAACTGCGGTAACCTCAATGACATCATCGCTAGTCATTGTCATGGCGATTGCAGCAGCTAATTCCCCCTTGGTTTTCAGCCTGGGCGGTCAGATCTTGGCACCATCCAGGTTGAAAACCAAATATCGCAGACATGGATTATGGCATGGGACAGTATGATAGACCAGTGAGGGATATTGTTTTTTATTTTTGTTTTTTGTTTTTTACAGGAGACCAGGGCTTCAATGGAATGGGCATTAGGTGAATATTTTTGTTTATTATTTTCTGTTTTTTACAGGGGAAATGAGCTTCAATGGAATGAGCATAAGGTTAATATAATGGTGTTTGTTATTTTTAAATTTGTAAAACAATGTGTATTTTCATGTCAAAAAAAGGACTTTATTCTGGGTGTTTTTTACTGACCATATGATTTTGGGGTTAGCAATATAGAGGCGTCTTATAGATGCTTCTCCATTACTGCTGGACTTGATGTCACCTGAAAATATAAAAGTGACATCAACCCCACAAATATGAACACCATTTGCCACCGCCACAAGGCAACTGGGAAGAGCTGGGCAATGCACCAGAATTGGCGCATCTAATAGATGCGCCTTTTCTGGGGTGGCTGCAAGATGCTATTTTTAGGCTGGGGGTGGCCAATATCCATGGCCCCTTACCAGCCTGAGAATACCAGAACCCATCTGTCTGCTTTATCTTGGCTGGTTGTTAAAAATGAGGGGGTACCTCACACCGCTTTTTAAATTTTATTTAAATAATTTAAAAAAAACTGCGTGGGGACCCATCTATCCTTGATAACTGGCCATGATAAAGCTGACAGCTGAGGGTTGCAGCCCCCAGCTGTCAGTTTTGCCATGCTGGTTATCAAAAATAGAAAGGAACCCAGGATGTTTATTTATTTATTTATTTATAGAGCAGTGGCCAGCTGATGAATACGCCTATCAGCTGCACCTGCTCTCGCTGTTATTAGCGGAAGCAGGCATAAGCTGATGGGAGTAGTAATCTTTCAGCAGCCGACGGATCTGTGACCGGAGGTAAACTTTTTATCGCCGGTCACAGCTGTAGGCTCACGCTGTCATCTGACAGCATGGGAACTGCAACTCTCTGACTGCCGATAATAATCCTATCAGAGGTACCATTTGCGGTGCTGTCATGCAGATAATAGTAAGATTTCAGTATTTTTAATATGGTTTTGAAAAAAAAAATGTAAATGTTTAACATAAAAACTTGATTTACACAATGAGTCATCATTTTCTGATTACACATCCCCTAAATCTTTATACGTAATTAGCTGTAAACTTTTGGGTATGGCAGCTGTTGGAACTTGTACTAAATAGGATTTTATATGTACACAAATACTCACTAATAAACAAATAACCATTCGGCTCAAACAGAGGAGAATTCTGACCAACACCATTGTGACTTGAACATATAGTATGTGGCCTTGAACAAAGCCTTGAATATATGTTGCCATCTAACACATTGTCATTTCCTCACACTGCTTGGCAAGGGCAGTGGACAGAAAGAGTAAAATGAAGCACAAGTAGAAAGAAGCAGCACATTTATAATATTTTATTGTAGCAAATTAAATAGGTCATGTTTCTATCACAACCACATGCCTTTTTTAGACCACTAGATTGCAGCGTATGGAGAATTCACTATGTAAGTTGAAATTATATTGCTCATGTCACCACTAGCTTTGGGTAGGGGTATTTAATTAGTGTTGCACAGAAAAATACATATTCCATAGCAAAGTCAGGAATGGGACTATCACTTTATGGAACTATACCTTTTTTGACAGTAAACTTGAACTTTAGTGAATCAAGTAGTATCAAAGCTATTTTACACCATGGAATAGACAGTAGTAACAAATAACAGAACATAATAACAACAACTGAACCCATGTTAGCAGATTCTAAGTGTACCCCTTCAGCGTTCAGGCCCAAGAGCAATTGCTATTATTCCTAATGTTATAGGAGTTCCCATGCTCCTCACCTACAATGTTTAATTTATCATACTAGTGTTTTATTATGTGGCCAGAAGACCTTTTTGTCTTACAGAACAGAGTCCATGTGCCAGGCTGGTTGTTACAGGAGATAAAAAGATGGTCCCCATATAAAAAACTAACACAGATAGTCTAAAAAGTATCTAACAACAGATGAAAAGTCCTAAAACACATTAGTTCAAATGAATGGATTAACTAAAGTGTATGGTGGCTCCCGACTCTCTTGACAGATGTCAGAGTAGCAAAGGCTAAGGCAGTTTACTTCTTTTTGTGTCTTCTCCCTTCTCACTACTGAAAACAAATAAACATTCGGCCAAGGAAGTAGGGCGTGCTTTGAGTCCATCATGACAAAAATTGAAATACATATGTTTGTTGTTGTTGAGTAAGGGAATCCCTGAGCGATAGCTGACATCGGAAAGAGTGTATGGCTAACAGCTAAGGTTTACAGCAGGGGAGGACTTGTCATTGGTGCAACCTGTGCCACTGCCCAGGGGCCCAAGAGGTAGGAGGGCACCAGTTTCACCTCCAAAACGGGTGAAATTGATCATTATGATGAGTTATTGGGCTGTTAAGGTTCCATATATTGTTCTTGCACAGGGGCCTCTTATGTATGTGTACATCCGTGGTACATAGGCACCTTAAGGCTTCTTTACAATACAGTAATAAAGTAGATATACTGTATTCTGTTCTATACACAAATCTTGGTCCTGAAAAAAATTAACACTGGTGACAATTGTCCTTATTGGCAGAAAAAGTTTTTTTTGTATCTCTATTTAGCGATGTCTATTGAAAATATGTTATGTTCTTAGTTAACTAACACATATACAAAAAAAAGCTTTACATAACATCCTTGTGTTAAATCAGACGTGGCTGACGGATTGAAAACATTAAATCCAATCATTAAAATCTGATGGAAGAGCAGCCATTTACAAGATTAATTGTCTTAACTGATCTACATTAACATTACCATCATAGTTAACAGGAAAAGACGAATTATGTAATTATAAAAACATTTTAAATTTTTGTTTTTATTTTCTTTTGCAAATATATTTGTACTATATATTAATATCACATCCAATATCATATCTAATATGCTGATCAATAGAAGAGGTTTCTCATGGAGAATAAGATCTAATGAACATCCTGCATATGCACAAATGATTAATAAAAAGGCAAACTAGTTTTGTAATTTCCTGTACTCAGATGAGACATACACGAATAGAAGCTAAGTTCTTTCATTTCCAATCAAAGCAAATCTCATTGACTCTTTCCTGCACCCAGTAATACTCTTGCCTCAGCTCCCATGTTATAAATGCTACGTTCTATACGCGTCGACTGCAAATCAAGCAGCATAATAAACTGCACTTATCATACTTTTTCAGACAGTGCACAACAACATGACGGAGGAATAATAAGTGTTTGCAGTGGCTACAATACAAGAGGTGCACTTTCCATAGGATGTACTTATCTATGTATGTTTATTTGTTTCCTTGTATTAATTTGCCCTTCTTGTTATTAATGAGCTCAGGGCAATATACTCAATTACTCAGTAAATGTATACAATGTAACAAGGGCAGCATATGTGCAAGGGGCACAGAACTCAGCCTTGACTTCTGTCTGTGTGATCACTGACTGTATCCAGAGCCCATTAATAACCTCATCATGCCCGTCTCTTCTACAAACAGTGCACACCATGTATGTACCCTGTGATTTCACAGAAACATGACATGCAGTATTAGAATGGAGCTGGGAATATAAGTATATAGGTACAGCAGATACAGAGTCAGAAAATGGCATCACCACTCTTACAAAAATACTGAACTCATTAACAGACATATCTGTTGGGCATATAGGGGTATTATATCACATATATAATCTACAGAAAGACAGATCACACAGTGATAAAAACTAAGATAGATACGATAATGGCAGGTTGATTAATAGATTCTGTAGTTATGAAATAGATATATACAAGATAGACTGGCAGAAGACAGAGAAATAGATGGTTTGTAGAAAGCGAGACAGATAGATAGTAGATGATTGGCAGAGAGAGAGAAAGATTATGTGACAGAGATTGTGTGAGAGAAATTGTGTGAGAGTGTGAGAGAGTGTGAGAGAGAAATTGTGTGAGAGTGTGAGAGACAGTGAGAGAGATTGTGTGAGAGAAATTGTGAGAGTGTGTGAGAGAGCAAGACACTGTGAGACAGACAGTGTGAGAGACAGTGTGAGAGATTGTGAGAGAAATTGTGTGTGTGAGAGAGCGAGACAGTGTGTGAGACAGTGTGAGAGATTGTGAGAGAAATTGTGAGAGTGTGTGAGAGAGCGAGACAGTGTGTGAGAGAGACAGTGTGAGAGACAGTGTGAGAGATTGTGAGAGAAATTGTGAGAGTGTGTGAGAGAGCAAGACACTGTGTGAGAGAGACAGTGTGAGAGATTGTGAGAGAGAAATTGTGAGAGTGTGTGAGAGATTGAGAGATTGTTTGAGAGAGATTGCGTGTGAGAGAGTGAAACAGTGTGAGAGATTGTGTGAGAGAGAGATTGTGTGTGAGAGATTCTGAGAGAGAGAAATTGTGAGAAAGAGAGATTGTGTGTGTGTGTGTGAGTGAGAGACAGTGTGAGAGATTGTGTGAGTTTGTGTGAGAGTGATTGTGAGAGAAATTGTGTGTGTGAGAGACCCCTGAATGTACTATTAGTGCCCAAACTGTGCCCCTCAACATCCCATCCCCATGACCCCGATCCCCTCATCCGACACTAATTGTATTTTGGTCCTGCCAATAATGACTATTTGAATTTGAAAAAGATTGTGTGACAGAGATTGTGTGAGAGAAATTGCGTGACAGAGAGAGAGTGTGTGTCTGTGTGTGCCAGAGATTGTGTGCCAGAGATTATGAGAGAGATTGTGTGTGAGAAATTGTGTGTGAGAGATTGTGAGAGTGAGAGAAATTGTCTTTGAGAGAGACACTATATGAGAAAGATTGTAAAACAGATTGTGTGTGAGAAATTGTGTGTGATGAGAGATTGTGTGAGAGACATTGATAGAGACAGAGAAATTGAGATTGAGATAAGGCTTTAAACACACACACAGTGTGTGAGAGAAAGATTGAGAGAGAAGTGTACTACGTTGGACTTCTAGAAGAAGGCACTAGTGTCATGCAGACATCCCTGCCCTGAATCCACAATGGCGCTCCTCTGGGGAATCCTGTGGACGGGCAGCTGGCACACCTCAGGTTGGGTGGGTGTCAGTAGTCCAGGCCCACTGTGCACTTGTTGTAAATCACACACTTCTTCAGAGCAGCACAGATGGAGGGATCTCATTCCAGAATGACAACACAGGTAACTAACAGGAGAGAGGGAGGTATCCAGAGCTCTGGTCACCCAGCACATGAAGACCCAGCTCATGTCAGAAGTGGACGGTCTTATTTGTCTCACATCTCTCCATACATCTCTCCATAGAAGGATCCCTCGCCAGCAACAAACACAAAGAGAATCTAGAAATAAAAAATGAACAGCTGAGGCTACTGACTCCTGGTGAAGAAAGCCACTTAGCCCATGGCCTCACTACATTCCAGTAGGAGAACTGACCAGGGTATCATTACACAGCACACCTGTTTACAGAAGGGTGAGCCTGACTACAGGAATTGTTGACACCCTCAGAGGTGGGAAGCCTAGCCCAGAAACACTGAGTGGAGGAGGGTTAGTGGCTGATGATTTGGGGCAG